>NC_081305.1:9597500-10222500 GCF_030435805.1 Mustela lutreola | reverse complement strand
AGGTACGTTCCCTTTTTTTCTGGTGAAATGTTTATATTTAAACTCCCATGAGGATGACACTTCTGAAATGAGTACTGTTTCCTTATATTGATATTACACTCCCTCCTTCATCCTCGTCACAGCTCGTATCTTCTAGACATCTGCTGAGATGCTACCCATAGGAAGTAAATACTCCACAACTGTCACATGTGCACATAAAGTTTATTTAATTCACTGTACTTTAGGTAAGGGAAACAAATGGATAATTGAATATCACACTTATATCTGTAATGTCTAATTATTCTAATAACTAATTTGAGATTCCTCATAATGTGGATCCATGAATGCAAACCAATACATATTTCATGTGTATTCACTTTTGCTAATGATATAATTAACAACTCTTCCTTTGACCAACTTTTCATGCCCTCCAAAAGTAAGCTCTATATAACTTCAAACATTTGGTAACTTGTTTTATAGAACATCAAGATTTTCATCCATTTATACCTAGATTAATCAATAATGCTATTATAATTATAATCCATTTAGTGAGTGTCTACCGTGTCTCATTTAGTCCTTGTAACAACGTTGCAAGGTATATATTATTACCAAGGCAGGCGACTGACATCCAGGGAAACTATTTAATATATCAAGTATTTATATGGCATATGAAATTCAAACCAAAAACATTTCATGCTCATGGATTGGAATAATAAACTTTGTTAAAATGTCTATGCAACCCAGAGCCATCTACACACTCAGTGCAATCCCTGTCAAAATACCACTGACATTTTTCACAGAGCTGGACCAAACAATCTCAAAATTTGCATGGAACCAGAAAAGACCCCAAATATCCAGGGGAATGTTGAAAAAGAAAACCAAAGCTGGGGGCCTCACAAAGCCTGACTTCAAGCTGTATTACAAAGCTGTAATTATCAAGACAGCATGGTACTGGTACAAAAACAGACACACAGATTAATGGAACCAAACAGAGATCCCAGAAACAGGCCCTCAAACTCTCTTGTCAACTAATCTTCAACAAAGCAGGAAATAATGTCCAGTGGAAAAAAGACAGTCTCTTCAACAGTTGGTGCTGGAAAAATTGGACAGCCACATGCAGAAGAATGAAGCTGGATCATTCTCTTATTCCATACAAAAAGATAAACTCAAAATGGATGAAAGACCTAAATGAGAAACAGAAACCCATCAAAATCCTAGAAGAGAAAAAAGGCAGTAACCTCTTTGACCTCAGCCACAACAACTTCCTGAAAGACATGTCTCTAAAGGCAAGGGAAACAAAAGCAAAAATGAACTATTGGGGCTTCATCAAGATATAAAAAGCACAGCAAAGGAAACAGTCAACAACCCACAAAATGGCAGAAGATATTTGCAACTGACATATCAGATAAAGGCCTGGTATCCAAGATCTATAAAGAACTTATCAAACTCAACACCCAAAAAACAAATAATCCAGTCAAGAAATGGGCAGAAGACATGAACAGACACTTCTCCAAAGAAGACATACAAATGGCCAAGAGACACATGAAGGAATGTTCAACATCACTAGCCATTGAGGAAATACAAATCAAAACCACAATAAGATACCAGCTTACACCAGTTAGAATGGCTAAAATTAAAAAGACAGAGCACAACAAGTGTTAGTGAGGATGCAGGGAAAGGGGAACCCTCTTACACTGTTGGCGGGAATGCAAGTTGGTACAGCCCCTCTGGAAAAAAATATGGAGATTTCACAAAACGTTAAAAATAGAGCTACCCTATGACCTACTGATTGCACTACTGGGTATTTAACTCAAATATATACCCCAACATTCACAGCAGCAATGTCCACAATAGTTCAACTGTGAAAGAAGCTGAGATGCCCTTCAACAGATGAATGGATAAAGAAGATGTGATTCCAAAAAAAAGATGTGATTCATATATACAATGAAGTATCAATCAGCCATCAGAAAGGATGAGTACCTACCATTTATATCAACATGGATGGAAATGGAGGGTATTATGCTAAGTGAAATAAGTCAAGCAAAGAAAGACAATTATCATATGGTTTCACTCATATGTGGATATAAGAAATAGCACAGAAGATCATAGGGGAAGAGAGGAAAAACGGAATGGGAAGAAATCAGAGAGGGAGACAGACCAAGAGAGACTCTAGACTCTAGGAAACAAACTGAGATTTGTAGAAAGGGAGGTAGGTGGGACAGGGTAACTGGGTGATGGGCATTAAGGAGAGCACATGATATGATGAGTGCTGGGAGTTATATTCAACTAATGAATCATTAGTCACTACACCAAAAACTAATGATGTTCTATATGTTGGCTAACTGAATTTAAATTTTAAAAAAGAAAGAAGTTCAAAACCTGTTGCAGACAAGCTCTTTTTACGTGGTGAAGAGTGATGGCAGGGCCACGGGCTTTTACCATTGTCACCAACAACAGCGGAAGAACTGGGGAGGAATGCTCTGTCTTGGTTCTGTTGTTAATAGTCCCATTAAAAGAATATGATAGACCTACTGGAGCCACTGGCTCACTCTGAGCCTAATCAATCAGTTTAGCCATATGCATATAGCATACACACACACACACACACACACACACACACACACAGAGAAATGGCACAACCTAACCTCAGATCCCTTTAACACACCTCCTGTTGAGATATGGGTCTAAGTCTTCTGGACTTGAATCTGGTTCTATGCCGGTCTGATTAAGAGACTGTGGTAGGAGTGACACTGTCCAGTTTCCAGGCCAAAGAAGTCAGGAACTGGCAGCTATTCTATCTCTTGAAATGCTCACTCTTGGAAACCAGCTACCATGCTACAGCTAAGTTTGTGGGGAAGGCCATGCAGAGAAGCAGCAAGGTCACAGACCCTGAGCCCCAGCAGAGCTCACAGCTCACAGCCACGACCACCTTGCCAATCATGTGTGTGAGCCATCTTCTAAGCATAACCTCCATCCCTCAGCCAAGCCTCTCCAAAAATGCTGCATGGAGCAGAGATGAGAGTCCTACTGAACTTGCATATTTGTGATCTCAGTATGGGGGGCACTGTCACTAGGTACTAGGCACATCGTTATATTAAAACTAGGTCACTGGAGGGCGCCTGGGTGGCTCAGTGGGTTAAGCCTCTGCCTTCAGCTCAGGTCATGGTCTCAGGGTCCTGGGATCTAGGCCCGCGCGCGCGTCGGGCTCTCTGCTCAGCGGGGAGCTTGCTTCCTCCTCTCTCTTTGCCTGCCTCTCCGCCTACTTGTGATCTCATTCTCTCTCTTTCTCTGTCAAATAAATAAATAAAATCTTTAAAACAAACAAACAAACAAAAAAAACTAGGTCACTGGAACAACCGGTCGCCAAATTTGCACTCTTTCCTTTGCATTACACACAAACTCTGCTCAGTACCCTTTCCATAGTCCTCTGAGTACCCACCACTACAACAAGCATATTGTAGCTGTGCTATAAATAAATATTCATGAAATAATTGAATTATACATTCCAAACGTATTATCATCTCTTTTTAAAGCAATAAATGGCACCAAGAACTTAAATGAACAGCCCAGAGATGAGCACACAGACCTGGGCGCAAAGCGGTTCTTTGGCTGAGCTGGAAGATTTTCATATTCAAGTCAAATGTATTATCTATTATGACCCTTAGTACAGTCTCTCTGTGTTAAGTAAAATCCCACTGTTCCTCTTCTCATGGAACAAGACGAAGTGCAGTGGTGAATGCTTTCTAAGCTTTAAAACTAAGCATGCTAAAATATCTGCAAAAATTGGCTATAAACCAGTAGCACTAGTCAATTCTGAAGAACAAGCCTTGGGGTTTCAGGAAGCAACTGATATCTACCTTCTGTGCCACTTTTATTTCATACAATGAACATGCATTTATTAAATGACATGAAGTTAGATCTAGTAAGGAAATCTAGCAAAACATTAGCAGCAAGTATCATGATTATGAGATTACGAGGGTTTTACATTGACATTTAATATCTAAATCATATACTGATAGTGAATGTCTAGTCCCCTATAGTTCTCAAAGAATTTCAAATTCTTACCCATTAAGATCCCAAGTTTTCTGTAACAGAAAAAAGTCATTGTATATTACCTGGATGTTTCATGCAAAATCAACTGCTAATATATACCAAGCTCAGATTCACATATCAAGAAAATTACCCACGCCCTCATGCACCAAGACCCATTATGGGAAAGCTTTGTTCTAAGACACAACGCCAACAACTATACTGCAAAGCACTCCCTGATTAAACCTTTTTTATTCCTGAAGCTTTTGTCCTGCTACAGCAGCATTTCCGGGAAGGAGACTGAAACATGCCCTTGCTTAGTGTTAATGGTTAAGTGGGAAGATGGTAAGGAGCCCATTTGTGTCTGCATCTGAGGCTCAAGCAGTGCTAAGGGAAACTAAATCTCTGATACTTCCGAAGCTTTCACACGTACGTAAAAGCTGGAAAATTTAGTTAATATGATACTTCAGATCCTCTTCAGTTATAACTGAAAATTTTCTCTGGGCACAAAATTTCAGGGTATTCACACTATCCTTCCTGATTTTCTATTTCTAGTGGGTTGAGTAATTTTCAGTCCAAATTACAAGTTATCAAAGACCAAGCAATTGTTCATCCATTTATATATTCAACCTATAGCTAAAGACCAGATACCGATTGTCAGGCATTCTCTTGAAGAAATATGAAAGTGGAAGATACATAATGGATAGTTCTTACTCTTATCTAAATGCCCAGAAGGATGATCTCTTATCTGCCATGGGCTATGTTAGCTGCCTATCCACTATGATCCCTGCTCTCTACAGAATGAACTCACAGAAACCGAGAGCAGAATGGTGGTTGCCAGGATCTCTGGGAGCAGCGGAAGTGGGAGGATGTTGGTTAAAAGATACAAACTTTCGGGGCGCCTGGGTGGCTCAGTTGGTTGAGCGACTACCTTTGGCTCAGGTCATGATCCTGGAGTCCTGGGATCAAGTCCCACATCGGTCTCCCTGCTCAGCAGGGAGTCTGCTTCTCCCGCTGATCTCTCTCCTCTCATGCTTGCTCTCTCTCTCTCTCTCTCAAATAAATAAATTAAATCATTTAAAAAAAAAAGGAAAAAAAAAGATACAAACTTTCAATTATAAGATGAATTAGTTCTGGAAATGAAACATACAGCAGGGTGGCTATAGTTAATAAAGATGTATGGCATATCTGAAATTTGCTAAAAGCATAGATCTTAAGTCTTCCCAACACATGCTCAGAACACCAGTAGCTAGATAAGGTGATGGATTTGTTAATGAGCTTGATTGTGATGAGGATTTTAAAACATATACATATAACAAATTATCACACTGTATACCTTAAATATATACAATTTCTATCTGTCAATCATACCTCAATACAGCTGGGGGGGGTGGGAATGGGCAGAAGACTTAACAGGTATCTCAGCAGAGAAGATAGCCAGATGGCAAATAAGCATACAAAAAGATGGTCCTCCACACATCATTTGTCATCAGAGAAATGGAAATGAAAAAAAGATACCACTACAGATCTATCAGGATGGCCAAAATCCAGAACACAAAACCCAATATTTGTGAGCATGGGAAGCAAAAGGAACTTTCATCTGCTGCTAGCAGGAATTCAAAATGGTACAGACACTTTGGAAGACAGCTTGACAGTTTCCTACAAAACTAAACATACTTCACCCTACAATCTAGAGATCACACTCCTTGGTGTTTACCCAGAGGAGCTGAAAACTTTTGTCCACACAAAAGTCTGTACATGGATGCTTAAGGCAGTTTTATTCATTAATGCCAAAACCTGGAAGCAACCAAGATATCCTTCAGTTAGGTGAAGGAGTAAATAAATTGTGGTACATCCAGACAATGGAATGTTATTCAATGTCAAAAGGAAATGAGCTATCAAGCCAAAAAGACATAGAGGGGGCTCCTGAGTGGCTCAGTCGGATAAGCATCTGCCTTCAGCTCAGGTCATGCTCCTGGAGTACTGGGATTGAGTCCTACATCAGGCTCCCTGCTTGGTGGGGAGTCTGCTTCTCCTTCCCCTGCTTGTGCACTCTCTCTCTCACTGTCATTCTATCTCAAATAAATAAAATATTTTTTTAAAAAAATTTTTAAAAGCAAAAATACTTAAATAAATACTCGGAAGAAACAAATGCATTTTATTACGTGAAAGAAGACAATGTGAAAAGGATACACACGATACGATGCCAACACTGTGACTCTGTCAGGAGTTACAGGGGAGGAAGAGATGAGCAGGTAGGACACAGGAGACCTCCATGGCAGTGAAACTATTCCATATGACACTACCGTGGTAGATACGTGCCATTCCACATATGCCTAAGCCCACAGAATACGTAACACCAGGAGCGAAGCCTAATGTAAACTAGGGACCTCGAGTGACAATGATATGCCAATGCAGGCTCACTCTGGTACAAGGTGTTGAGATTTGGGATGGCTGCAGGGATACATGTACAGCAACTCTTCATACTTTCTGCTAAATTTTTCCTTGAACCTAAAACTGCTCTTAAAAATAAGACTTATTATTTATAAAACCAGAGTCAAGGACAAATGTTACTAATCATCATCTCCAGGCAATGAAAACATGGTCAGTTTCTCTTTCCTTTTTCAGACTTTTCTATATTGTCCAAATTAGAATGTCTATATTTAAATGTTTTGACTGTATTTTCCAGTCACAAAAAAAAAAAAAAAAAGAATGTATATTTACTGATGGATGTGTGAAGAGCCTCCCCTTTCTCTTACTTCCCTCTATTGGTACTCTCATCTTCCATATCCTCCGGCCCCAACTGCTCCAAGAGTGCCCCTCCCCCTCCTCACATCTATGCTCAGCTTCAGTCTATATGTTATTCTTCCTTAAGTACCATTTCACCATGCAATTACTTTTTTCAAAATCTGAGGTGTCCCACTGTCCTCTTCGGTAATCCCTCCCGTCTCCGCAGGACTGGTGCACCCTCTCTCCCCACATACACATGCTTCTCCATTCACCTTCTTCAAGTATTCCAATCCGCACTGATTGTTTTTGTTCTGTTACTTTCTAGAAAAAGCACAGGCCAAGGCTTTGGGAAACTGACTGTAAGCCAATATACACAATGTACTGGTTTCATGGTCTGGAGTACACAGGAGTATCTCCAAAACCAGGTTTCAAACCCTGTCCTCTCAGGGACCATGCATTAGCTTTGCTTTCCATATTATCCACTCCATTTTAACATGATATATGGAACCCATTTTAAAATACTTCAGTTAAAAAACAAAATAAAACAAAACAAACTTCAGTAAAACTACATGGGGGTGGGGATAGTTTTTTTTAAAAGATGAATACAAGGTTGATCTTTGTTAAATACAGACAGTGATTATGTGGAGATTTTTTAAAAATACTGTTTTCCTAGTTGGTGTGATTTTCCATAATAAGAGTTCTTTTTTGTGATCCATAGGGGCACGTGCACCCGAATGTTTATAGCAGCAATGTCTACAATAGCCAATCTATGGAAAGAACCTAGATGTCCATCAACAGATGAATGGATCAAGAAGATGTGGTATATATACACAATGGAATATTATGCAGCCATCAAAAAAAATGAAATCTTGCCATTTGCGACAACGTGGATGGAACTAGAGGGTATCATGCTTAGCAAAATAAGTCAATCGGAGAAAGACAACTATCATATGATCTCCCTGATATGAGGAAGTGGAGATGGAACATGGGAGGGTTAAGGGGGTAGGAGAAGAATAAATGAAACAAGATGGGATTGGGAGGGAAACAAACCATAAGTGACTCTTAATCTCACAAAACAAACTGAGGGTTGCTGTGGGGGGTGGGGTTATGGACATTGGGGAGGGTATGTGCTATGGTGAGTGCTGTGAAGTGTGTAAACCTGGAGATTCACAGACCTGTACCCCTGGGGATAAAAATACATTATATGTTTATAAAAAATAAAAAATAAATAAAAATTTAAAAAATAAATAAAAATATTAAAATTAAGAACCGTTCATTTTTATCTATGTCTGTCTGGACTACTATTATAATATAGCCCAGACTGGGTGGCTTTAAAAAAAAAAAAAAGAGTTCTTTTTTATTTTTAAGATATGTAATTATTTATTTATTTGTCAGAAAAAGAGTGTGTGGGAGAGAAAGAGGCAGGCAGAGGGAGATGCAGGCTCCCCGCTGAGCAAGGGGCTGGATGCAGGACTTGATCCCAGGACTCTGGACCAAAGGCAGACATTAACTGACTGAGCCACCCAGGTGTCCCCATAATAAGAGTTTTGAAAAAGGAACTGTAAAGAGTTAAGACTATTAAATGCCACTTCTGAACTTAAAATTATCAAACAATCAATGTCATGTCTTGAAGTCTCCCAAACTATTTATACAATCAAATCCACTTCTTTTGCACATACATGCCTTCATTTTTAATATAAACCATTTAACTTACAGAAAAATTCTTATTGGCTCTACATCATAAAATGTGTTTTCATCTATATCAATAAATTATGCAAAGATTAAATAATCGAAAATTTAATTTGGAAAATGAAGTATCTGGCTTGTGACACCATTTTCCCTGTCCAAAGAAAAGGTGAAACTCCCCCTCTTAATTTTGCATCATTTACATATACCAACCTCAATCTGGGTCACAAAAAGGTAATTATTATTGCAGCTAGTATGATTAATTCACTTATTTGTTTATTTAGTTTGTAAATCATTTTAATTAAATAGAAATGTCAAGGGACTTGAGCCTTCACATTTAGAGTTTTTAAAAAATGATATACGGCAGAAAGATCCTTTTAATCATGACAAAAACATGCCAGTTTTGGAAAGCACTTTTTCATATTAAAATCACAACTAAAAAACCCTAACCCCTTCCCCCAACAAGCCTTCTTCGGTGGCAATAAATGGAAGCTTGCGAAAGTGCCACTGTCCCTATTTAGCAACTAGAAAAATCTAGGTCCATAAGACTCAGCAGAGGCCTCCATGTCTCTGCATTCATCAACCCACAGCAGAGGTTCAAGTAGAAAAATAGCATGCCGGCCCTCACCTAACGAGCCTGTGTGCGTCTTTCAATAGATGGGAATGCCCACCGCCCTCCTGACTTGTCATAACTTCTGTTCCTGTCATGCTTTCCAAACACTGGATAATGTGGTCTCTAGCCTGGACACTGTGCGCAAGGGCTTATCTTTCCAAACCTCATTTTCCTCACTTATTATGTTGAGATAATAACGGTATGTATCCCATAGAGCTGTGGTTATTAAGTGAGATAATGTATGGGAAGTAGTCACAGCGCCTGGCATGAAAAAAGCCTCAGAATGTGAAAATAATAAAACTTCAACGAGTAGTTATGGAACTATTTTTTCTCCTATTTATTTTCAACCCTCGAGGTTTGGGGGATAGTGACAGAAAGAAGACCCCAGCCCCCAGGTGGAACTCTTGCCTCACATGGCCCCAAACCACTTCTTCGAGTCTGGGCTCCCTCTCCCCACAGACTTGCCTGAATGACAATCTGGTAAGAGGCAACTCTAGGAACCAATTGTGGTATCCAATTTAAGAAAAAGAATATAAAATGACAAATACAGAATAATGCTCAAATGCGTGTGCTTGTTTAAAATGAGAAATCACCAAGAAATTATCGACAAAAATCTGAAAATACTGCTGTTATTACAAAATCCCGACACATAACATTTTTTTATTAACTAGGTGCCTAGTAGGCATCCAAAAAATATTTTTCTGCCTTTTTTTTTTTTTTTTTTTTGGTAACCTGTATACTCTGATTGTTTTCTTACATGGCAACAATTTTATAATCTCATTTTCTCTAGAAAGAATAGAATGTTAATTTAGTCTTTCCTCTAGCATGGTTGACTGATTTTTTTCCGTTTTGATAGTCTATACTCATAAAACATGCAACTTCACTTATAGATGTACCTTCTGTTTGCCGTACTACTATCGAAGAGTACCTTAGAAACACAGACATTCTGATAAATTCTATTTCACAGTTTCCATAAAAAATGTAGAGTACATTTATAATTTTATATGCTGCATTATATTCCTGAGAAAAATGAGAGATTAGAGAAACATGCCTGAGGTTACACAGATGCCCAATTGCTGAGCTGGGATTCCATTTCTGACAGCTGGCATTCATTATTCCTCACATTTTTACCCACCCCTCCACACTAAGCCTTCCAAACGAATACCCACACCTCTGACATCTTGATCGACTGTGAAGAGGGGAAGGGAGAGGAAGGGAGACAAACTAGCATTTACTCAGTCTTTGCCATGCATCAGCCTCTTGGGTTTGGCACTTTCCTTATCTCATTCACTCCTCAAAGTAACTCTGAAAGGTCAGTGGCATTTCCCCCAAGTCACAAATGAAGAATCTGATCTTGAGAAGTTCAAGGTTACAACACGAATACAGAGGCGACTTTAGGGATCCTAAATCCACACTCTTTCCACCATACGCATCTGATTCCTTTAAGATGTAAGAGGAAAATGTGGAGTATCTGGGGGAAAACTATAAAATTCAACTCCACACTAACTTATTTTAGCAAATACTCTTGTTGCTTCCCTGGCCTTTCCTGAGCTGTAAATGGGACAGATCAGGGAAAAGCGCTCAGTGTGTCACTCTAAACATTCCTTGATGATGGCTAACCTCATGCAGACCCACATTTGCTACTGGACGCGTGGTAAATCCATGTTGGTGAGGAAGGGAAAGAAAGCATTGAAAATACGTAGTTGCAGATTCCAGTATTTACAGTACACACATATTTTGGTTGCATCTGTACAAAGTTTGGTGCCTAAAAAGCACTTCCAGATCCCTCAAAATCCTCTGGCTACTTTTTTTTTCCCAATTTGGCTACTTTTTAATCCCTAAAAACACTACTACACTATTCTCCATTTGTCCACAATACTAATAAAACCAACTATCCTCTTGTGATTACTTTCTTGTTTTTTGAGGGGCGTTTTGGCTTTTGGAGCAATTGATTATGTCGGGAGAAAGGACTGCCTTCTTTTTATTTCTTACGTTTTTTTTTAATTGTGGCAAAATATATATAAAATTTACCACTCTAACCATTTTTAAGCATACACCTCAGTAGCATTAAGTACCTTCAAGATGTTCTGCAAACATCATCACCTTCCACCTCCACATCGCCTTCCTGTTCCCACACTGCAACTGTGTAACCATTCAACAGAAGCTCCCCATGTCCCCGCCCTCCAGCCTCTGGCAATCCCACTCTACTTTCTGTTTCTGGGTCTGACAACTCCCAGTACCTCCTGTAAGCGGAATCATACAATATTTGTCCTTTTGTATCTGGATAATTTCACTCAGCATCATGTTCTCAAGGTTCATCTATGTTACCGCAGGTGTCAAACTCTGTTCTCTTTTAAGGCTTAAATAGTATCCCATCATATGTACATACCACATTCTGCTTATGGAGCGGTCTGTCAACAGTCATTACAGTAAAGTTTTCACCTTTTGTGAAGCTCGTTGATGTGAACACTGATGTATAAATACCTGTTCTCTAATTCAAGATGAGGAAGCTGGCATCACTGGTGACCCTGCGGTCCTCCCCTCTAGCAGCTGGGTCTTAGTGGGGAGCTGGGAGGGAACATCTCTGCCCTGGGTTACTCAGGGTTACCCCACCAGAGCCATCAGAGACTTTTATGAATAATTATAAAAGTCTTTGTGTCGAGACGCCTGGGTGGCTCAATGGGTTAAAGCCTCTGCCTTAGGCTCAGGTCATGATCTCAGGGTCCAGGGATCCAGCCCTGCATTGGGCTCTCTGCTCAGTAGGGAGCCTGCTTCCCGCTCTCTGCCTGCCTTTCGGCCTACTTGTGATCTCTGTCTGTCAAATAAATAAATAAAATTAAAAAAAAAAAAAAAAGTCTTCGTGTCAACACACATCTTCTCTAGGGTAGTTTCCTAAGAGGGGAATGACTGGACCATATTGTACTCTACGTGCCAAATTTTAAGAGACTATCAAGTGTTTACTAAGTACGTGTAAATTAAATTTTTCCATCAAAAGTGGGAAGACACCAGGCATTGTTTATTCAGATGCTTCTGACTCCTTTCTATCCTCTTCTCCTTCTGGAATCCCCGTCACGCCTACGGCGGTTGCCTGAGGGTACCTCCCAGGTCTCTGAGGATTTGCTCATTTTTCTTTATGTTTTTCCTTCCTTTATTCAAATTCGAGAAATCTGATTGACTTATCCTCATGTTCTCTTATTCTTTCTTCTGCCATCTTGTGTCTACTGCTAAGCACCTGTAGGGGATTTTTCCTTTTACTGTCTTTTGCAATTCCAGAATTTCCATTTGATTCTTAAAACTTCTATCTTTTCATTCGGATCACTTATTAGATCAATCAGTGTCCTCATACCTTCCTTTAAGGATTCAGACATGTTTTCTGTTAGCCCTATGAGCTTATTTATAATAGCTACTTTGAAGTCTGTCTTCTAAGTCCAAAATCTGGGATCCCTCAGAAAAAGAGTCTGATTAATTTTTTTCCTTATGAATGGGTTACAGTTTCCTGTTTATTTGTATATACCATAAATTTTGTTGAGAGCTGTACCTTTCAGATAATATTTTATAACAAACCTGGGTTATGATGCCTCTGATATGGATATTTTTAATTTTTCCTCTTTATTTAGTGATATGCTCATATTAACATTACAGAGTGTGTCTGACCTGCACTGTGTGGACAATGAAGTCTCTGCTCACTTTTCTTGTTTTTTTAAGATTTCCATTTATATGACAGAGAGAGAGAGGGACAGAGCACAAGTAGGGGGGGAGTGGCAGGCAGAGGGAGATGGGGAAGGAGGGTTGAGCAGGGAGCCCGATGTGGGGCTCAATCCCAGGATCCTGAGATGGTGACCTGAGCCAAAGGCGGACACTTAACTGACTGAGTCACCCTGGCACCCCTCTGCTCATTTTTTTAAAATATTGTTTTTAGTTTTTAAGTCTGGCTTCCTCATGTCTCCTCAGGGTTAGCACAGCTTAGGGGTCAGCCGATGATTCATCATAGGTTGTGCACAAATACCTTGAGCCCATAAGGCTTCTAAATTTTGCCAATGAATCTGCGAGTGGGATGAGACACATATTAATAATTCAAGTAATTTATAAGTCGGCTGAGCCTAATGATATCACCTCTGCCCATGTGCAAGGCATAAGCTGCAGCCAGACACATGTAAAATGCCAGGGCCCTCTCACCAGCACATGTAGCCTTCTGCAGGTGCACAGCCGTATGACTTGCAGGGACACACGGAACTTCTCATCACCTCTGTGGCTCTTTCATTCCTGCGTTTCCCACAATTCCCTCTTAAATTCCTGACTCGTCCGCCTTTCATCGCCTTCCCTGTCCAGGATTCCAACATCAGACTAGCCATTACATTTGTGCTCCTTGTTCATTTGCTACCATTTCCAACAATGCCCAAGGTCACTCCCTTTCTCCTTGCTGCCCTAGGCCAACCAACCTCTCTGATAGCAAGTCCTCTTCAGCTGCCCACAGAATATGACTCCTACCCAGAGAAGTTCACCTTTCCTTCAAAGCAGTTGTTAGCGCTCTCAATTCTGGATTGGTTAGAGAAAAATCGGATTCATTCTTCATGTCTGCTCCATCTTTATAAACTGAAGAACTGCATAACAGAGCAGGCATCTGTTGCCATAGTTCATTAAGTGCTCTCTCCGGGAGCAGCCACTTACAGGCTGGAAAGGAAGGAAGAGCGAAAACACCAGAGAAACATCAATCAAATTTTTTTTCACTCCCCTGCATTTTATTCCTTCACCAGATTTTACCTCAGAACCAAAACAAAACCAAAAATAAGCAAACAAAGAAAAAAAAACCTTCCCGCCCCATTACCGTCTTACTGTTTTCTCCAGTTTGGATGCAAATGCAAGATGATACCTTTGTGGGCCAAAGGCCTTCAAGAGCAGCACTCTGTTTCACTCATCTCTCTCTTAGTTCTCATTTCCTCTAGCTGCTCAAACATCGTATTAGGAGAGGAAAATAATAGGCGGTTTTTCTTCCAATACCAGATACTCAATCCCCACTAGTCTCCTAGGCTAGTCACTGAACTCTTGAGCGGACGTCCAGAGACCGTTTTCTACAGTGACACCTCCATTCCCAGTCACCTTCTAATTAAAAACTGCAGGGATGCTCAATGATGTTGCTCTCTGAAATGTCTTTGATGTCGCCACTGGGTTTTTATCAATCTCAAGGGCAGACATTCTCACTGGGAGGTGAGTCTCACTAACCCTCATTTTATAAACAGAAAAAAGGAAGTCCAGAACAAAGAAAATATGTAGGCTCCTCTCCTGAAAATCATGCATCAGCTCAATCAGTTCCCGATTCTTAATTGAAGTCTGTTTCCCCTTTGAATCCGGAAAAAGCTAAGGACAGCTCTTTCTTGTATCCTTCCTTCATACATACCCATGTTGGGCTTCTAAGTGAAGTTGGACGGCAAAGGAGTATGGGCCATCAGATAGAGGTACAGAGGAAAGAAAGGGAGAAAAAACAAACTTTAAAGAGGAAAGAGGAGTGTGTGAGGGGACAAGACCCAGAAACATCTAAATAGTTGTCTAAAACTGTCAGTTTCTCTCCAACAACAGTTTTCTTGAAGGGACCGGGTTCAGGCAGGCATGAATCAAAACCCTAGCTTGGTCAATCACCAGATGTTCTTCTAGGTTAATTTCTTTAAATCTTTTAAACTTCAGTTTATAATTCTGTAAAATACAGACATGAATAGTGCCATTCCTCCTTCTCTACCCAGCACCTGGAATGAAATCTGAACATATTTTCCATTATATATATATATATTTTTTTTTAAAAGATTTTTATTTATTTATTTGACAGACAGAGATCACAAGTAGTCAGAGAGGCAGGCAGAGAGAGAGAGAGGAGGAAGCAGGCTCCCTGCTAAGCAGAGAGCCCGATGTGGTAGTCGATCTCAGGACCCTGAGATCATGACCTGAGCCAAAGGCAGAGGCTTAACACACTGAGCCACCCAGGCGCCCCCATTATATTTTTGTAGAGAAGGAGGATGGGAGGAACCAAGCGCTCAGCTTCTACTTAATAAATTTGGGTACATCTCAGTTCGCTTTCTTTAAGTCTTTTCCAGACATTTCTAACCACAGAATCTCTACAAACTGTGCTAAGAATCTTCAACTAAATCGAGTGGAGAGTGTTGGCGGGTTCTGGTTTTAAAAAGCAGACTGGGAGGAGTGACATCAGCAGGATGGCGGAACAGGATGGCCCATACCCTCCTTCCCCCAGAAACACAGATTTAACAACAAACCAACAAAATACCTTGGTGAGAAATGCAGAAGCTAATTAAAAGGTTCCCGCACCACAGGTGAGCATGAAGCCAACCACATCGAAAACCAGCAGGTAATTCACGACACTCTCCTTCTACTCTCTCATTAGGGTCTTACACAGATAAATATACAGACAAATATAGAAGCCTGTGGTATTATAAGGTAGATGAGTAAATCCCTTATCAATATGTACAGAATATTGCTAAAACACAAAAACTAATCATAAATCTATGCTAATAGATATGCAATATAAAAAGAAATAATTTGTGTCATCAATAAAGTAATACACAAAACTACTTCAAAATGGATGAAAGACTCCTAAGTAAGACCTAAATCTATCAAATTCCTAAAATAAAACATAAGGAAAGAGCCTCAGAACTCTGAATTGGGCAATGACTTCTTGGATATGACACCAAAAGCACAAGCAACAAAGTAAAAACCAGACAAATGGCACTGCACCAAATTCAGAAACTTCTTCACATCAAAAATAACAATAATAATAATAACCAGAGTGAAAAGTGAACCTACAGTATGAGAAAATAAATACAAGTCATATATTGGATAGGGGTTAATATCCTGAATGCGGAAGAAACTTGTACAACTCAACAATAACAGAAGTTAATAACCTGATTAAACAATGTGCAAGGAACTCGAAACGATCTTTCTCCAAAGATACACAAGTGACCAATAAGCATGTGAAAAGATGCCCAATGTCACTAACAGGGAATGTAAATCAAAACCACGAGATGTCACCTTACATCCATCAGGAAGGCCATTATCAAAAGAACCGTGAATAAGTATTGGCAAGGATGTGAAGTCGGAACCCTGACGCACCATCCGTGGGAATGTGAGATGGTGCGCCATTATAAAAAACAGTATGGAGGTGCCTCAGAAAATTAAAACTACAATGACCATGACCCAGCAATTCCCCCCCTGGATATATTCCCAAATGAACTCCAAGCAGGATCTTGAAGAGATACTGCACATCCATGTTCGTGAAAGCATTATTCCCAATAGCCAAGAGGTAGAAGTAACCCAAATATTCACTGAGAGATAAACAGATAAAGAACATACATGTATGGTTTTTACATACACTCGGATACTATGCAGTCTTTAAAAAGAAGGAAACCCTATCAGGCTTCAGCATGGATTAACCTTGAAAACATTTATGCTAAGTGTAGTCAGGTGCAAAAGAACAAATACTGTACATTCTGCTCATATGAAATACATAAAATAGTCAAAATCACAGAAGCAGAAAACAGAAAGGTGGCTATCAAGGGCTGAGGAAAGAGGGAAGGGGAGGTAACATCCAGTGTACACAGAGTTTCGATATAGAAAAATGAAAAAGTTCTACAGATTGGCTGTGAATATGCAAATATACACAAATATACTTAACATTACTAAACCATACACTTAAAAATGGTTACGATGGTATTAATGTTATGTGTTCACACAATACAAAAAATTTAAAAATTTTTGAAGTTAGATTGTTAAATTTTCATTTGAAGTAGTTTGTTAGGTTGCTTTCCATTGGGTAATATTTTGGGGGAAAAATACTTTAGTTCAATTAAAAAAAGTACTTAGATTCAATTTACCGTTCAGCAAAATAAACCATTCTAATTCAGGCTCTATTCCTAACTGGGGTCAGTCTGACTTGGATGGAAGATAGTCAATCTAACTTAAGCCCGCCTGTGGCTATTCTATGGGTTTATTCTGCTGACTTCCAGCACAATGGGGCTAAAAACACTATTGATCAAGGCCTGATTTCCTAAAAATGTCAGGGACATTTTACACTTTTTCTCTGAGGTATTAAATATCAGGCCTGCCATTAACCAGATTGTGATAACAGACACAATAAAGCCAACTGCAAAGTTAACATTAAAGAAAATTTCTCCAAAGGTCATGCTGCAGCTATAGGATATCATAACGACCCTCTTCTTTGAGGGCTACTGATTTTTTCACAAAAGATGTGCCCAGCCCAGCTCTACAACTTCCACCTCACCATGACAGCCAACAGGCCAGAGATGATTCCTACCTCCTCTAACCCAACCGGAAAAATCACAGAACGCAAGCACAATCTCGTTTCAAAAAAATAATTAAATAAATAAAATTCTCCCTGCTCTTTCTTAGGGAGAGATCCTTCGGGGCTCTACCTCGCACACGCTCCCTCACTGCGTTGTCAATAGACCTGCTTTGCTGGACAAAAGTTTGCCCCTGGGGGTCACTGCGCTATTGGTATTGTTTACCTTGCTTATGGGAGAAGAATGCTTCCAACAGATCTCAAACCGGTAGACTTAGGTAGAGGGGTTGGTTCCACCCCTCAAGTAAAGGTAAAGTCTGAGATTGGCAAAGACCATTCTTATCTCCTGTTCTGGTTCACCACGGGCCAACGCACCAGAATGAGTAGAACAGGTGCAAGCTTGGAAAGCCAGTATTTTCCAATCTTACCCTGAAAATAGTTATGTGTCCTGAAGGTCCTTTAAAACTAACACCTCCATCTCTGACTCCACAAACCACTGGCCGGGAGGGTATCTTCCAGCTTGGATCTGACACTTACCCTCTGTCTCCCATCAAGACAGATCTAATCATTCAGGGTCTCGCTAAAAGATCTCTTCAGACACACCTTCTCTGATCACTTTTAAACTACATAACCTCCTCAAGATAACCTCTAACGCGTCTGTTACTTGTTTTTCTTCTTAGCACTCCACGCTTGATGTATTTTGTTCACTACTTTATTAAATTCCTCATTTTCAGCTTATAGTAGAGTCTCATGGGGTTTTCTTAAATTTAACAATCATGTCTCTTTTCTTCAACATTCATTGTAAATAGTTCATTTCTTGTTCATATTGCATTAGCTGCTGCTCCACGAAAAAAAAAAAAAAATCAAAATAAGAGTAATGATAGATTTGGACTCCAATTTTGGTTTTTGGGGTTTCCTTGGCAAGTTCAAATATAGTTGTAAAATCAAAGCATTTTAGTTCTTTAAGGAACTTGAGCAGTCAGAAAAACAGCTTCTCTTTATTTTGCAGAGACAAAACTGTGGCTGGAGTGTGGAAGCAATTTGAAAATGCCCAGATTTACTGGTGACTGAATGCCAGTTAAGCTGACGGGAAAAGGGAAGAGGGTGATGAAGTATGTTTTAAGTAAAATTCAAGTTTAGATTTTGCCTTTTTAAATTAATACTTTTTAAAATAAAAAATAAAAATAAATATAAAAATATAAAAATTAAATTAAATTAAATTAAAAATAGATCATGTATATAGTTTAAACAAGCATAAGCTAAAGAACCGTGAAGAGGCTACTTACCTTAACAAATGGCAGGAACTGTTTAAGCTTTCACTGTCACACTTCCCAATCCCACTCTCTCTTATTTCATCTGGTGAAAAATGGGTATGTAATTATTCCAAACTTTGTTTTCACCATTCCTTTGTTTTTTTTTTTTTTATTTTTTTTATTTTTTTTTAAAGATTTTATTTATTAATTTGACAGAGAGAAATCACAAGTAGACAGAGAGGCAGCCAGAGAGAGAGAGAGGGAAGCAGGCTCTCTGCCGAGCAGAGAGCCCGATGCGGTACTCGATCCCAGGACTCTGAGATCATGACCTGAGCCGAAGGCAGCGGCTTAACCCACTGAGCCACCCAGGCACCCCACCTTTGTTTTTTTTAATTTATAATTCTACCATTTATGTGTTCTCAAATTTATATCAGTGATTTCTTACTGTAAGTACTTGATGAAGTCCCAGAACCTAAGTCAGGTTCGGTGGGGTGAGGTTCGGAGCTGATGACTAAAGAAAGAATTCTTAAGACATCTTTGGTGCAAAATGGTGGTTTATTAAAGCACAGGGACAGGACCCGTGGGCAGGAAGAGCTGCTGCCCCGGGTTGTGAGGAGTGGCTGGTTATATACACAGGAGTTGGGTAGGTGAGGACAAAGGGTTGTTCAGAAGGGCTATTGAGATAAAGAAGACTGTCAGGATATGGAAGGCCTGGTTACTATCAAGCCAAGGCCACTTTCCCTCTAATGAGGCACTAACATAAAGACAATTGGGAGTCTCCTGGTGGAATGTTACATTCCTGCTATCAAACGTCCTTGTTAGTGAGATTTAGGTCTTAAAAGAAATTTAACTTTATTTACTTTTCCTTCTACCTCCATCTCCTTCGGTTTTTTTATGGAGGGGAGGGTGACGTTAGGGCTTGAGGAACTGAGTTATGTATCTTTGGAAATTGGGCTATTGATAAGGCAACTTCTTTGTTGTAAATCTCAAGGACATTTGTAAACCAAGAGAGACTCCTGCCTTGCAGGACTGTGATCTCTGCAAGATAATCATTTGCTCTTCTTTTAGGGCAGTCAGGGGTGCCTGTGAAATGTCACACATATTACCAAGGGGAGTGGGTGGAGAGGGGGTGCAAGGTGCCAGCCCCTGCTCTGTTTTCAGCCAGCCTCCTGCTCCCTCATCATACTGACTAACAACTTGCTTTTCTCAGCTTTTGAGATTCCTCACTTTCATTTTAATTAATAATGCTACTTAATTTTCACTGCTTTATAATATTCAAATGTGTAACACTGTTACACTTTATCCATTCTCCTACCCCTGTGTATTTTGTTAAACTGAGCTTTGGGCTGTGAAGAGAGAAGACGTGAATCAACAACATGTTAACTATTTGCTCCCAGAGAGCACGTGCAAAAAAAGATGAATGCAACCTAATAAAGCTTCACTGTTATCTTCAGGAAGTTCTTGCAAATAGTTTGCACATCTGGAAAAACAACTTTTATAATGATAAAAGTTTGTTCATCTGGAAACATGGTGAGCTTATTAGAACATTGGCAGTAAAAAAAAAAAATACTGTATTGGGTGCCTGGGTGGCTAAGTCAGTTAAACATCAATTCTTGATTTGGGCTCAGGTCATGATCTCAGGGTGGGAGCTAGAGCCCCCCCCCCCCCCCCCCCAGTTTGCTGCTGGCCAGAGCCTGCTTAAGATTCTCTCCCTCTCCCTCTTCCCCGCCTTTCCTGTCCTTCCCCCACTCCAGTGTGCACCCTCTCTCTTAAAAACAAACAAACAAACAGACAAAAACAAAACAAAATAAAACAAAACAAAACAAAACAAAAAACCCAGAAAAACAAAAATTTTAACCCAGAAGAAGACAGGAAAAGAGGGGAGAAGGATCCAAGAATAGATAGAACCAACAGAAAACACATAGCAAAGTGGGAAATTTGAACCCATCCATACCAATACTAATATTAATTGTAAATTCTCTAAGCACCGCAAGTAAAAGACAGATATGGTCAAACAGGATAAAAAGGAAGAAATATTTGTCATGCACAAAAGACCAACTTTCACTATAAAGAACAGACAGGTTAACAGTAAAAGGATGGGAAAAGATACAATATGAAAATGCCAAACCAGAGAACTGACTAAATTAATATGAGAGAACATTTCCTGGTGTCTCGCCATTGCAGGGGCACAGGGGAAAAAGCCAGGAAAAAATGCGGAGTCCCCTGTGAGGAGGATCCTGCCCGAGCTAAGCACGGCACTCCAGGCGCGGTCTACACTTACCATGAGAGGGACACAGCAGGCTCAGGCTACGGGTCCCAGAACTGCCAACAAATCCGGAATGCCATCAAGAACTTCGACTGTGGCTGCAACTCTTTGGCCTCGCCACCACCTGGAGTACATCCCGCACCAGCAGTTGGAGATCGCCGGCAGCTGGAGCCCCAGGAGGGCCGCAGGAGGCTGGGCAGCAGCAGAAAGAGCTCCCGTGGCCCGTGGGACAGGAACAAATTCCGGCTTCCTGGATCAGAGGCAGCCATCGTGAGCCCTCCTGGAACCCTTTCATGCCTAAGCCTGCCCCGGAGGAGCAGAGCGGCCAAGACGATGCTCAACCTGCAAGCAATAAAAATGACAAAGCGCTTCCCAGCTTCAGAATTCTGTCACTGAGCCCTAACACCACGACTGCTAAGCACACAGGGATCTGCCCCATGTGGGAAAAGCCACTGCGCATGTCAGACTGGACGCGCGTGCGCTTCCTGTCGCTTGACGCCTCCGTGCACCGCGTGAGGTTCACCTCGCTCCCAGAGCCCTGCGCGTGCGCCATGGCCCGGCATCCCTTGAGCGAAGTCACGCAGAGTGAGGTGCTCTGGCCTGGGGCGTGGCGTCCCCTTTGAGCGCGGGCGGAAGCTGATAGTGAAGGACGTGTGGACCCCGGAAACCGGGTGAAACTCGCAGGCCTACAGCTTCGGCCTCCTTGGGGCAGCGCTGACCTCAGGGGCTCAGGAGTGACGCCGCAGGCCAAGAAGTTGCGGCCAGCCTGCTGGGGATGCGGGCCTGAGTGTGCGAGAGACCAAATAAACCGCTTGGATGTGGAAGGAGTCCGGAACCGGATCGCCTGAGTACAGACCCCGGCTCACTGCTAGCTAGCGTGAGTAGGTTACCTTCATCGCTTTCTGCCTACTTTCTGTCTTTAAAATGGTGGTGGGTATTAAGGAGGGCACGGATTGCATGGAGCACTGGGGTGGTGCAAAAACAATGAAATCTGTTAAAAGAAATAAAAAAGATAAAATTAAAAAAAAAATAAAGTGTGAAGATTCCTCAAGAAATTAAAAATAGAGCTTCCCTATGACCCTGCAATTGCACTACTGGGTAGTTACCCCAAAGATACAGATGTCGTGAAAAGAAGGGCCATCTGTACCCCAATGTTTATAGCAGCAATGGCCATGGTCGCCAAACTGCGGAAAGAACCAAGATGCTCTTCAACGGATGAATGGGTAAGAAAGATGTGGTCCATATACACTATGGAGTATTATGCCTCCATCAAAAAGGATGAACACCCAACTTTTGTAGCAACATGGATGGGACTGGAAGAGATTATGCTGAGTGAAATAAGTCAAGCAGAGAGAGTCAATTATCATATGGTTTCACTTATTCGTGGAGCATAACAAATAGCATGGAGGACATGGGGAGTTAGAGAGGAGAAGGGAGTTGGGGGAAATTGGAAGGGGAGGTGAATCATGAGAGACTATGGACTCTGAAAAACAATCTGAGGGTTTTGAAGGGGCCGGGGTGGGAGGTTGGGGGAACCAGGTGGTAGGTATTGGAGAGGGCACAGATTGCATGGAGCACTGGGTGCGGTGCAAAAACAATGAATACTGTTGCACTGAAAATAAATTTTTTAAAAAGTAAGAAAAAATAAAATTTAAAAAATAAAATGGGGGCATTCATAAGTTTCCTCAAAGGACCAACAGAAAGATTAAATGAGTAAATGTGAGAAGGGATTAGTACTGATTTCAGTTTTTAACAGTAAAGGGCTTTAATATTACAGCTTTTAGAATAGTGTTTGCTGTTTTCGGTAAATAGCATTTAAGTGGCTTCATTCTGACGCTAGTCTCCTTGTAGTTATTCAGTGCAGCTGAGAATTTATTGACTAGCTTTCAGCATCTATTGTTATCCTTTGGTTTGTTGTTGTGTAATGAAATAGGTTGATGAAGTTCCTATTTCTGAAGTCCTTGCATTACTGAAATTAATCCCATTTGTTTATATCATAATATTATAAATGAATAGCTGGATTCAGACCTCTAATAATTTATTTGAAATATTTGCTTCTATATTTGTAATTGGAATTCATCTTATTTTCTCTTGTGTGCTGTCTTTATATACATTATACTATGAATTCGGGAACTTTAGTTTTTCTCTGAGGACTAGAAGTATTTAAAATAACAGGAATTATACGATATGTGGATTTAGCTTCAACTCAGTAGAACCATCTGAATCTGCCACCAAATTTGGCTGTGGTTACTGGACTGTTCAAATTTTCTCTCTCTTTTTGGGTCAAATTAGGGTTTTTTTAAAATTTTTAATTTTTTATTAACATAATGTATTATTAGCCCCAGGGGTATAGGGCTGTGAATCGCCAGGTTTACACACTTCACAGCACTCACCATAGCACATACCCTCCCCAGTGTCCATTCAAATTAGGTATTTTATGTTTTGATAACAAGTTACCTGTTTTTCTCAGACTTCCCAAATTTATTATGGTAAGTTTGTACAAGTTGCTTTAATATAAATCTTTAAGCTTTCTTGTGTCTGAATATTATATTTCATTATTAATACTGTCTATTCATTTTCCGTGCTTATTACGTTTGCCAGGGATTTCCCTTTTTTTTTTTTTTTAAGATCTTATTTATTTATTTGACAGACAGAGATCACAAGCAGGCAGAGAGGCAGGGAGAGAGAGGAGAGGAAGCAGGCTCCCTACTGAGCAGAGAGCACGATGCAGGACTTGATCCCAGGACCCTGAGATCATGACCTGAGCCAAAAGCAGAGGCTTTAACCCACTGAGCCACCCAGGGACCCTGGGATTTCCCTTTTTATTGAAGTCTTTTTAAAAAATAAAATGGGTATTTTGTATCATAGAACATAGAACTTGTAGCATATTACACTAAGTCAAGGAGCAATATCTTAAGATGAAAGTTCATTTCCTTCTCATGTAAAAGAAGGCCAAAGATGTGCAGCTTGGGACCGGTGTGTCAGCACGCTGCTATAACCCAGACTTATAATCATGCTCCAGAACTTAACATCTGGCTTCCATCCTTATGAGCCTTATTATTCACAATGACTGTGGAGCTCTACTGATCAGATTCATGTTTCTGGTCAGCAGCAAGTAGAAGGACAAAATGAAAGATCAGTTTGCCAATGATCCAGCCCCCTCTCTTAGCCTTCCCAGAACTTCCTGACGGTAACTTCGTAAACACATCTGCCAGAACTTAGGCATAGATCCACAGCAAGATGCCGGGAAGCACTAGGAACACACCCTGAGTAGCTCTCCATCAGGGGTTAAAAAAATAAATAAATAAGTCAAAGTTCTCTTACAGTGTGCGAGGACAAGAATGAATATGGAGTAGAACTAGGAGCTCCTGTTCTAGTGTTGTGTATTCTATCAAACGTTTCTGCTTTCACTTCTACTTAAAATTTTCATAGCTTTCATCTGAGTTCATTTTTCTTCCTAAATGTTACTGGCTGATTTTGGTACTCATCTTTTAAGTCCTGAGCTTAAGTAGTTTGTGGGCTTTTTGTCTTTTCTTTTTTAATTACAAGAAAACATTTAAGAGTATACGTTTGAAATCCTGTGTTCTATTGCCTCGTTTGCTAGATCTTAACCCCTTACCTGTGGGGTAAATGTTCATGGAATTACCCAAAGACACTGGACTGAAGAGCATTGGATTTTAGGGTTTATGTTCTTTGAACATACATTCCCTGAGCTGGGTGGTTATGTGACATATTAAATCTCTCCTTTTTTTTTTTTTTAAGATTTTATTTATTTATTTGATAGAGAGAGACACACAGTGAGAGAGGGAGAAGCAGGCCTCCTGCCTAGCAGAGAGCCCGATGCAGGGCTCAATCCCAGGACCCTGGGATCATGACCTGAGCTAAAGGCAGACACTCAACGACTGAGCCACCCAGGTGCCCCTTAAGTCTCTCTTCTTAAGCACACAGTCTTTCATATCATAATTCACTTAACAAATTGCGTGTTGCCAGATATTTAGTGGTCTCCAATTCAAGATTATAAGTATTGCTGTATCTGCCATCCTTATATATTTTTATCCACCTGTGTAATTATTTCTATAAGATTAATTTCTAAGAATGGATTTGGGTGTAAAAAAATGTAAAATCTGATGCCTGTCAGAAGACAACCTACTGATTTGTCTTCTGCTTTCTAAAAAATTTTCCAGAGAACATAAAATTTGCTCTTCTCACACACTTTTGATGAGAGCAAAACCTGCTAAAGCTGATTTAGATAGCCATCTGTTAATATCAGCCAAAATTAAAATAGGTATAGCCACTGATGCACAAGTCCTCTTCTAGGAGTCTTACTGAATTGCCTTTTTTATGTACATAAATATACAGTGTATGTGGTGAATCAGAAATACAACCTAAAGACATTAAGTGAAAAATCACTGTGAAGATACATACATATGTTGTGATTCCATTTTGTAAAATAAAAGTCTGTGTGTATTTGTAAGCCTCTTTTAGTACTCAAATGCAAAGTAAAACAATGAGAAGGATATCTAACAATGGCCAGTGGTTACTTGGGAGGAAGTAAAGAGAGACTGGACCCAGCAGTGGGAGATTGTGGTACAGAGAAAGGTCCATGTTGATGTTGATAAACTTGTATGACATTTATCTTTTTCACTAAGGATGCATTTTCATTTATTATTAAAGGAAACAAGATACTTGCTAAAATTAGAGTGTGGGTACATAATCTATAACTTTCAAGTTATAGACACTGTCATTTCATGATTTATTTATATTACTTAGATTTTTATATGATTGCTTAATTAGTATTACAGTGTCTTAGCAGCAGCAGCTATGTTATTTCTCTCTTGCTTCTGTGCTAGGACATAGATTGGCTGCTACCATACCAGGTATCATAAAAAACAAACAAAACCCAATGGAAGAAGAAGCTCTACTTTCACAACATCCCCAACAATAACAACAACAAAAATCTTGGCAAACCACCCATCACTCTTCTCCTCCATACACATATACCTCCCTGTCAAAATTTTTCCCATGTCCATTCTTAGACTGGTCCTTAACAAGGGAAATTAATACTATGATAGGCTTAATGAAGATGCTCACCATAGCAAGAAAGGTGGGTACCTAAGAAAAACCTAGGATCTTGTAAAAAGCAAATTGGAGGTAATGGCTATTGAATAAGCAACCAACAAGTTCTGGTATTATGGTAAAAGAGATCCCTCCTCCCCCATGAAAAGTACTTTCCCCCCTTTTGATCTTTTAAAATTAATTACTGTAAAGTTTGGACCTCAACTCTTAAAAGTGCACTTGCTCCAGAAAGACTAGTTGTCATGCTTCAGCCACTGTGACTTGTGGTTTTGGGCAATTCATATTAAAAGTATATGTGTCTGTTAAGGATCTAGGAATATTCCTTTTTCTCTGCATGTACCCACAGATCGTCAAGTTTCATCGGGAATTTAATAGATTATCACACTTAGTTTTAAAGAATATAAGATTTGATAAGTCAAAATAAACACATAGTTTTAGGAAAGTATCAATAGCTTGGACCCAAAAAAGGAATCATCCAAATGCAATAATTGCCCAGCTTTAGGGCTGGGTTCAGAGACTGAGTTTAGACCAGCAGATCTAACACCATGGACAAGGATGGCCAAATATTCCTTTCTCCATCATAGGTTGGACTTCCCACAGTCCAAGAGAACTTGATGAAATCACAACTATACTTTGAATAAGGAGATCATTCTAATTTCTTCACTAGGGCCACCCATATAAGCCAAACTAGTAGGTCAGATTTCAGCTAAAAATTTTAATGACTTGCTGAAGACCAAGCATAGGCAAGTTTGAGTATAGAACCCCTGAGGTTTTCAGATGCAAAGGGAGTTTATTCTTCATGGATATCACTGGGTACTTGAAAGACAGAGGATGGGGTGGTACAAAAGGCCTAAATCCCTACCCATGTCCTCAACCTCTATGAAACAAAAGGTAACCATAGCAACAACAAAATCACACCTAGCTGTACTACTAAAGGTAACCAGGGCAACAACAAAATGTACAGGTAGTTCAGCTACTCTTAAGGTTTTCTCTTTATCTTTGGTGTTTGGCAGTTTAAATATAATGTACCTGAGTGTGGTATTCTCTATAGCTATTTGGCTGGGTGTTAATTGAGGATCTTGATCAATGGAGTAATGTCTGTTGTCAGATTTAGAAGTCTTGGCTCTTATTTCTTGAAATACAATTTCAGCACATCTTTAGTCCTCTCTGGTTTTCCAGTGATACATACATTAGACTTATCAACAGTGTCCCACATTTCCTTTTTGTTCACTTCTGGGGTTTTTTTGGTTTTTCTTTGTTCTTCATGCTTCATGTATATTGACCTGTGCTTTGATATATATTCCAGTTTACTAATTCTGTCTTCTGTTGTGTTCATTCAGCCGTTAAACCCATTAGGTGAGTTCCTTATTTCAAATACTGTATTTTGTTATTTTCAGGATATTGTTTTGATTCTTTTTATAAATCACAATTTTCCATTGAAATATTTAACTTTACATTCATTTTGTCTCCTGTTTTATATAGTACCCAGTTTTTTAAAGCCCTTGCCTGACAGCTCTGGATCATCTCTATGTCTGCTTCTGTTGACTGTTTTATTTATAACTGGACACTTCTTATCATGTATGGTAACTTTTTTATTGCATCCTGGACATTATGGATGAGACTCCAAATTATTTTATCTTCCTCTAACGAGTGTTGGCTTTTATCCTAGGTGGAGTTAAAATACCAACGGATCTCTTTGCTCCTAGTGAGGCCCACTTTTAGGTTTTGTTAGGTTGGATTTGCTATACTTTTGTCCTAACACATAGATCTTTACCCAAATGGCAATGACTTTATGGGATCTCAACCAAATGTCCTAGTTGATCATGTATTTAATTTTTTTTAATTTATTTTTTATTTATTTATTTGACAGAGATCACAAGTAGACAGGGAGGCAGGCAGAGAGGCAGGCAGAGAGAGAGAGAGAGAGAGAGGAGGAAGCAGGCTCCCTGCCGAGCAGAGAGCCCGATGCGGGACTCGATCCCAGGACCCTGAGATCATGACCTGAGCCGAAGGCAGCAGCTTAACCCACTGAGCCACCCAGGCACCCGATCATGTATTTTAAAAACAGTAACTTTTTTGAGGAAATGATAATGTTCTGTATCTGATACCTATAAACTATAAACAATTAAATTTTCTATTTTGAATGTGAACTTGAAGCATACATGACTGGTGATGGGGAAGCAACACTATTTAATGTCACCATTACTAAGTAATACAAAGTTATACTTTCTCTGTGGTTCTGGGTGGAACAATGCCCAACTCTGTATTTTCTTTTCCAGACATGCAACAATAAAAAAGAAGATATAGTCTTAGAAAATATCAGGATTGAAGGGAAATGGAAGTTTATTAAAAACAAAAACTTATATTCATCTATTGTGTTAATCCCCCTTTCTGTCTTTGTTCACAATGAGGTGAACCAAGTTGAACATGAACAAGGATGTAAGTGAAGCTCTATGGTTGAATCAAAAGTAATAGTTGCATAAGAATAAAATAACACTTGACTTTAATGAGCATCTCATGTGAGAATAAAACTCTGAGTTCTGAAGTTAAAGCTTTAAAATCAGAAGTAGGAGCACCTAGGTGGCTCAGTGGGTTAAGTCTCAGCCTTCAGCTCAGGTCCTGATCCCAGGGTCCTGGGATCAAGCCCTGCATTAGGGTTCCTGCTCAGCAGAGAGCCTACTTCTCCCTGTTGCACTGTCTGCCTCTCTGTCAAATAAATAAAATATTTAAAAAAAAATCAAAACTAATCATATATTGGTAAAGAGATTGGCACCTGAAGATATAGGGGCTAAAGATGTTCAAAAGTCCAAGCATTTCTTAGCTCCATGACTGAAAATATGCCCCTGGTCTTCACTACAGGACAGGTCCTGGATTATCCCCATTATTATTCTCCACCCCAAGCCTGACTTCAGTGAAAGACCATGAGAATATAAAACTGGGCCCTCACTAGGATGGCAACATGTAAATACAAGGAGTAATCAGGGCACCTGGGTGGCTCAGTTGGTTAAACAACTGCCTTCGGCTCAGGTCATGATCCTGGAGTCCTGGGATCAAGTCCTGCATCGGGCTCCTAGTTCCACAGGGAGTCTGCTTCTACTTCTGACCTTCTCCCCTCTCATGCTCTTTCTCACTGTCTCTCTGGCAAATAAATAAAAAAAAATTAAAAAAAAAATACAAGGAGTAATCAACTAAGAGCATGGGAATTAGAACTCCAGGTTTTCCAGAAATATCTTGGGAAAAATTAAATATCTTGATTTCCTCTTTCCTGCTTTATTTCAATACTTCTGAAGAGTGCATTTCTAAAGCTTACTATCAATTTTGTTTCCCCAAGGAATCAGAGCCACTTAGGTAAACCTGATAAATGATGCTAAAAAAAAATTACAACAAGAAAAGGAAAATACATGCTCTGTCTAGAACTAAAATTCCTTTTACCTTATAGGTCTTATAAGTCTTGGCAATTATTCTTGAAGTTCAAGCTAGCCAGCAATTACTTTATTTGGGAAATAACACGAAGAAGAATGATACCAATTTTTAACTTACTAGCAACTGTCTATTTCAGTTGGGTAAGTACATATTTCATGTCTTAATCATGTTGGACATCACTTGATGAATGGGATATGTGAGACTTGCTCCTAATATATGCTAAGTGACATAAGGTTGAAATCCATCAGAAGCTTTCACCAAGTGCTTCTTTGTATGAGAATCTGATTTGGCCCTTGGCATTCAAAAGTTATAAGCTATTGCAGGCAACCTGCTTCGAATACTAAGTAAATGTTGATCATATGCAGAGTTGAGTAAAGAAGAAGTTAAGCATTTAATTTAATACGTAGAATAAAGAAAATATTTGTTTTTTGGTAGTGTCGTTCTCAGCTACTTACTCTTAATTGACTGCCAGCCACATTCCAGACAGCAGACAATGAGTTATAAAGAAAACAAGGACCAGGAAACACTGTGTCCTATGTAGCACATAAAACATTACTTAATTAATATTTGTTAAATTGGTAGCAACTTGCTTGCCTTTTCCTACACATTATCTCATTTTATCTCCAGAATTTCCCTGAAAGGTATTTTTTATGCCTGTTTCTTAAATGATGAAATTGAGGCTTAAAGCAGTTAACGGACTTCCTTGGCCCAGGTCCCAAAACCATGCATGGGCTGATCATGTGGTACCCTCCCTCCCTGTGCTGTGTTCACTCTTTCTTCTGGCTCAGCAGCATGTGGTCATTTGGGCTGAGGAAGGAGAAGGGATCCACAAGTTGGAATTGGTAGGCAAGGTAGAAATAGAGTGAGGGAATGTAAAACTTGTGGGGAGTCCAGTAGTGGGAACCACAGGAAGATGGCTGAGCATGGCAGCCGTGTGCAGAGGATGCCACAAGGGGAAGAGGTGGAGGCAGAAAGGGGGCTCCCTGAGGAAGCCTGGATGTGAGATGTAGAGTATGATACCGTAATGGATGGTGAGAAATCTCTGTGTGGTCATCAGCCTGTTCCTGGCTCACAGCTCCTGAAACTCTTGGAATTTCCTGCACGAAGGGTGCCAGAGGTGTCTCTTATTATATTACGGAGGTGACTTTTGAAAAGCCCTTAGGTAACCTAAGGATGGGGGCTGGTTAGCAGGGGAGCCACATGATTTGAGGGTTTAAACTTTCAGTCACTGCCCCCCCAACCTCCAAGGCAAACAGAGGGACTAGGAGTTGAGTCAGTCACCAATGCCGATGATTTAATCATTCATACTATGTAATGAAGCCTCCATAAAAAACCAGCAGACCTGGGTTCAGAGAACTTCCAGGGTGGTGACCACGTGGAGGTGCTGGGAGAGGGACACCCCTGGAGAGAGGGCATGGGGGCTCCACGCCCACTCCCCACACCTTGTCCTTGTCCTCAGCATCTCCTCTGTCTGGCCGTTCCTGAGTTACATCTGTTTATACTAAACTGGTAATCTGGAAGATATTTCTCTAGAATTCTGTGATCACTCTAGCAAAGTCATCAAACTGGAGGAGCTCTTGGGAACCTCCAGTTAATAGAGAGTCGGAAATACAGATTATAGTCTGAGCTTGCAGCTGGTGTCTGAAGGGGGCTTAGTGGGGCAGTCTTATAAGACTTAGTGCCTAACCTGTGGAATCTGATGCCATCTCCAGGTAGATGGTGTCAGAATTGAGTTGAATTGTAGGACCCCCTGGTGGTACCCAGAGAATTGCTTGCTGGTATGGGAACCCCCACCCCACACACACACACACTGGTATCAGAACCTATTTAGAGAAAAAGCTAAATCTTCTAAGGTGTCTGGGGGGAGAAGGCCTTGATGGAGAAAGTGGGCATCCTGAGAACTTGCTGTGAGGCTGTGTGAAAGAAAGTCATCAACCCACAGTTATGGTGGGAAAATGCAGCTCTTGCAGACACGTGTGGTTACGTTAATTTCACGGCTGCTCCTTGGTGAGCCGAGCCCCAAATCTGGCCCAAGTCATCCTTTTTCCTTCATAATAATGAAATGTGATGCCCTTAGTTAGGGTCTATATTCTTAAAGGTGCCCACTACTCCCTCTTTCCTCTTTAAACTGCCTGTCTTTCCCCTTTACCACTCCAGGCTCAGTGAATCCCTTGGGCCCGCTCCACCTCCATGCAGGCCCCAAACCTCAGTTCCAAAGGGAACAAAAATTAGACCAGCGTGGAATGATTTTGTATTGGTGTGTTGGTGGATTTCTTGGGGCTCATCCTTGTTCTGTAGTAACTCCCTCAACCTGGCTTATAACTATGCGACTACCGTACCTGCTGGAATCAATCAGCCTTCCAAACCCAAACACGTTCATCTTTATCCAAATGTAATTTATCTGAAATGCCATGTTGGTGCGAGCATTATGCATTACTACACAGGCTTCTATTTTCTTCTTAAATAATGAAACACCCTAATGGAAAATATTCCCTCTAAATAAATTTTAATGAGCACTTATTTGCCCAAATTGTTCTTTCTCTGAATGGCAGAAATTTAATATGAACTTGAATTATCGGGGGCTTTTTGTTTTAATGGGCGTTGGGAATAAATCATGCAAAGATGACTTATTTTCCTGTATCTTCCAAGCAGCAAGTGCTGCCATAACAACTTCCTCTCAAATGCAAAGTGAGTATCTGTATCTTACCTTGCATCTCTACAGGAAAATGTCACATCAGAAATCATGTCAAGGTGTAAGATATTACTGGAGAGCGAAGTGAACGAGTAAGAAACCTAATTGCTATAGAAGGGGATATATCCCAGACTTTGCTGCTACCAAAAAAAAAAAAAAAAAAAGCGTCTGCTACATGTTTAATTCCCTGCCCTGAATGGTTTTTCTGAGGAAAGAAAGCACGGAGGACATACCAGCCCGTGTCCTGGCAGGCTGCAGAGCTTGGGCCTCATGGTGCTCCCCAAGAATCAGAGCAAGGCCAGATGTAGAACTTGGAGAAATGCCTTCCAAAAAAGAGCTCCAGCCTCAGCAAGAATTATGAGTCAGTGGAGTAGGGAGCCAGATTTGAGGGTGCCCCAATAGACTCCAGAATGCACACCGTTAATTGCTTCTCTAGACTTTCTCTCCATCTGAAATACTGCCAAGGGGAGCCAGTGCCATTTCGGAGTCATTTTTTATAATGGAAATGACATTGAGGGGGTCATTTAGTTCAGTTTAAATTTTTGTATTGCACACCTTCTAGAAGCTTCATAGTATGAAAAACCAATCACAAAAGGGAGTTTCCATTTTCAAGGAGCTCTGCACTAGGATGGGGAACTCATGGCTAAGTCAAAAACACCTTCAGTGAATGTCAGTTTATTTTTTTTAAAACCAGGGAAGTGCAAGCTCAGTTAGCACCTCCAGGGGGCAGAAGGGCAGCAAAGCTGGGAGGCTTCTGGGCCTGGCTGGAGAGCAGGGCTCCGGATGCTGGCGGCTGCACTACCCCTAGCTGAGCGGCCTGGACAGGTCAGTGAAAACCCTAAAAACTGCTTCCTTACCAGAAAACAAGGGAAAGAACACTCATCTTGTAAAGCAGTTGTGAGATGCACACAGATAGTAGACACTCAAGGAATGTTCTCTTGAGCAATCTCCTGCCACCTCTGGCCCTCACTGCATATGACCCCTTACCCCCCCCACCCCCAACCTGCCTAGCAGTTTTGTCCAGGAACAGCTCTATTCACATCTATACAGTTGAATAGAATGTGACATCCTCAAAGAAGATTCAGGAAGTGGAATTATTTACTCTGTGTGTAGAGAAGGTAGAAAAATCTTAAATGTGATTATTTTATAACCAATAATGGTAATGTGCTTTTTCATAGTTTAGGTATCCCAATAATTATTCCTATTAAAAAGCATAAAAAGAAAATTTATAAGGAGCATGTGGGTGGCTCAGTCAGCTAAGTGTCTGACTCTTGATTTCATGACCTTAGGTCATGGCCTCAGGTTCCTGAGATCCAGCCCCATGTCAGGCTCGGCACTCGGCCATGAGTCCGCTCAGTACTTACCCTGCCCTTTCCGTCCTCTCTGCTTCTCCCCGCACCCCCTCTCTCTCTCAAAAAAAAAAAATTATTAGACCGTTAAAGGTTACAAAGCACTTTATTTTATAATTTGACTCTCAGAACAATCTGGTGTTCTGAGTGGGACAAGAAATTCTCAGTACCAGTTTTAAAGATGAGGAAAGTGAGGCTCTGAGGATCCCCGTGGCCCTGGTCTTGTGTCTGCACGGCCTTCTGTGCTTGTCTTACCTGCACACAGACCTCCTACAAATATACTGATTTGGGATGTGGCGTTTACTGTGTCTGTTCTCCTGTTCAGAGAGTGTGGCACTCCTCACGCAGCCTGTTTTGGCCACCACTGAGTCCCCCAGCTTCTAGCACAGAACCTAACCCAAGAAGGAATTCAGGGATTCAAATAAAAGGTTCTCAGATCATTCTTGTGGCAGAGGGAGAACCATATATTAGTAAAGTAATGAAAATAAACAGGCTGTTTCGGGAAGCAGGGGATGCTGACTGGCGGCATGTATTGATGAGGTATAGAAGGATTATCTCCCAGGGCTACACTCTGAGTGGGCACGGGGCTAGACGCTGCTTGCCAGAGGTGATGCCACCTCACCTGAGTTCATAGAGCAAGGGACTGAGTGGTCAGATGCCTCTGAAGGGCTGAGGCTGCTCAGGGACCCAGCCCTCTGGCTTCCTCAGTTCTGAAAGGGAGCCAGCCACCAGGCCGAGGGGAGCCTAGAGCCATACGTGGTTTCCGCCCGCTCTGGAACGCGGAGAGAGGGAAGCAGCCGATGTCTCCTTGTGGGCAAAGAGGAGTATTGTTGTGCATACTGTTTACTCGTATTTTACTCCCGAGTAGTAAAATACACACAAACACACACACACACAAACACACATGCACACTTGTTTGGGATCTATCAGACAGACAGCAAGACCTCCCGGTAAGGAAGAATTCTGGTGCAGTGCTAGAGACGCTCCGGTCTGAAGCTTCACTCGTCGGACCTCACATTCTGGCTCTTTCATTTCTAATGAAAAGAATCCCTAAAGTGAGTGTACGATGCTCGCCTCCTCGCATGGTTCTGATGTTCCAAGGATTAAACGAGAGTGAGCAGGTGGAATGCCTGGCGTCACATGCCCGGAAGTGGTGGGGACCGTTACTGCCCTTCTGTTCTGGGGGAGGGGATGGCAGTAACACCGTTGCTTTTCTCTGCGCTCGCAGTCAGGACTCCTTGTGACCGCACCACATCCCGAGGAGGTGGGCAGCCTTGTTCCCCGTCTTGCACGTGAGGAGTCTGGCTCCTGAAGGGGATGTGACTTGTCCAGAACCACGTGGTGTATAAATGACAGAATGTTTGATCATTCTAGAGCCATAGTGGCCTCACTAAAGGGGGTCTTTGCTGTTCTTCTACTGAGGGAAAGAACAGTCAATACCTCTGCAGGAACACTGCTGGAGAGAATCCTGACGTGAGCACAAAGTTGCTGGGAAAAAGAAATTGGCAAGCCTCACTGTCAGCAGTCCGGAGGTGATCAACAGGAGAAAAGTACTCCAAGAAAGCATTGTTTTTTAATCTTCTTTGAAACAGAGCTGATTTCCCTAGACAAATGGAGAGCTAAATTCATATAATTATCTATGCATACACTCCTGTCATCTTCCTTATTTGTAGACAATACATTTTATTTCTTAAGTAAAGGAAATGGAGATGCCATGATTCATGTGTTCACAGTTGGAAAAATCTGCCCCCCCATCTCTCTTGCTGTTATTGGCACATGCTATGATGAATTTGGGGAGTAGGTCAGCAAGAGTATCGGTAAGAACTAGTAAAGGAAATGTTTACTGCTTTCTGGTGCTCGTGAGTGTGAAAAGATAATCATTTGCTTCTGGATTCTTAGGAGAAGGAAACAAAAGATCTCTCCCTCAGCAGAAGGGGAACTCTTTGCTCTAGCCAATGTACCTAATGAATGGGAACACTAACTTACAGGAGCAGACATGCATCACCATCACTGCCCCTTGTCCCCACATACACCACCGGGACAACCAACTCCTCTCAAGGCCAGTCTAGGTTCTTACCCCTAAAGAGAGGGAAGCTAAGCCTCCCTTGGGCCTGCTGGGGTGGGCATTGAGGGTGGAGAGAACCAGGTGTGAGCTGGTGAGGTGGCAGCATCCTACATTTCACATAACCGTGTCTGCCCACCACAAACTGGGCTGAGAATTCACATCTATTCACATGTGTTACATTTGTTGTCCTCTTCCAACATATCCTCCAAAGCACCAGAGTGGTCAACATCCTTCTTCCAAACAGCCCTTTGACATCCTTCCAGCTGTATTTGGAGCTGTTCGGCAGGCCAGAGCAAGTTTGTGTATATTTTGAAAAATAAACCTATTAGAATACTCCATCCTATGGCTCCTTAGGGAATCCAACAGGAGTTAGAGTAGCTAATGGAGGCTTTCTGTCCATGCAGACGTGGGGCACTGGGTCCAGCCTCAGCTAGATCACGAGGCCAGTGAGAAAGGACTTGTGTAAAACAATCCTGGCAGCCCAGGAGAAAGACTGGAAACTACTGTCTACCCACAGGACTCAATGAGACGAAGGACAAAAATAATAGGTTCTAAAACAAATTGTACCATGTAATCCCATTAAAACTGCAAACTAGATATGTCACATTCATATATTTTGAAAAAAATACCAGAAGGAAATATATAAAAATTCCAAAATTTAGGGCCTTTCTTTCCCAACTGTTAGGAATACAGGTGATTTTCATTTGTGTTTGTGATGCAGACCTTTTTTTTTTCCGAGATTTTCTCCATTAAGCATGTCATAGTAAGAAGAAAAAGCTACAGTTTAAAAAAATTGTGGATGATCCACTTCAGCCGGTGGTTGGAAGAGTATGACTGATGAGCCAAGAACAGAGTCATTCTCATAATCCAGTCAAGAAATGGGCAGAAGACATGAACAGACACTTCTCTAAAGAAGACATACAAATGGCTATCAGACACATGAAAAAATGCTAAACATCACTCAGTATCAGGGATGTACAAATCAAAATCACAATGAGATACCATGTCACACCAGTAAAAATGGCTAAAATTCTAACAGCTCAGGAAACAACAAATGTTAGTAAGGATGCAGAGAAAGGGGAACCCTTCTACACTGTTGGTGGGAATGCAAGATGGTGCAGCCACTCTGGAAAACAGCATGGAGGTTCCTCAGAAAGTTGAAAATAGAGCTACCCTATGACCCAGCAATTGCACTACTGGATATTTATCCAAAGGATACAAACATAGTGATCCAGAGGGGCACGTGCACCCTAATGTTTATAGCAGCAATGTCCACAATAGCCAGACTATGGAAAGAGCCAGATGTCCATCAACAGAGGAATGGATAAAGAAGCTGTTGCATGTGCATGCACACAGACATGCTGGAATACCACTCAGCCATCAAAAAGAATGTACTCTTGCCATTTGCAGTGATGTGGAGAACTAGAGGGTATTATGCTAAGTAAAATAAGTCAGAGAAAGATATCATACAATTTCATTTATAGGTAGAATTTAAGAGACAAAACATGAACCTAGGGGAAGAGAAGGAAAAATAAGACAAAATCAGAGAGGGAGACAAACCATAAGAAACTCTAAACTATAGGAAACAAACTGAGGATTGCTGGAAGGGAGGTAGGTGGGGGGTGGTGTAATGGGGTGAACGGTGTTAAGGAAGGCGCTGGATGTGATGAGCACTGGGGATTACACGCAACTGATGAATCACTAAACTCTACCTCTGAAACGAATAATACACTATATGTTAAGTAACTGATTAAAAAAAAACAAACAGTCATTCTCCAAGCCCTCCTGTGCCCCTCAGATGGCTTCCCTATAACCAAGAGAATTAAGCTTTAAAAGTGCATCATCAGACACTTAGTCATTAGGCCACTGAATCTACCTTTGTAGAGAGTAGACTAATGTGGTTCTGAGCAGGAAAGACACAGGCAGCTTTCTCTTTCCCCGAGTCTCAAGCAGGGCACCTGTCTTTTTGATCACCTCCATCCTCACCTGGAGATTCAGGGAGCAATAAGCTACAGACCCTACAATAGCAAGGGAATGGGGATTTGGTGAAATTGGCCGGTCAGACACGAACTGGTCTGATGCAAGGTGAAGCAAGCTCAGGGTTACTCTGCAGAAGAGGCAGATAAGACTCCTATCCCAGCTCTGCCACCACCCAGGCTTCCGGGCAAGTTAGTTAGCCTCATGTGGCCTCGTGTTCATCATCTGTGTAGGAGCCTTCTCTTTGGTCTCCAAGAAATCATTGTTGAAGTTTCACAGAACATTGACTTCTTCTCAGAACAGGACTAGAAAAAGTTGCAACTGAAAATCAGAACAAAAAACATCCTAGCTTGGGAAACATGCAATGGAAATAAAGTGTGTTTGCCTTTATTTCTGCTTTAAGTGAAAGAAAACCAAAACACCCCACCTTCACATACACCCCGGATACAACTGTAGAGTTGTACAATAGTCATTCAGTGACTGACGTTTGAAAGCAAAGCCAGAATACCAGAATCTTGTAAGCCTCCATTGTCCAGTATGGTAGCCACATGTGGCTTTGGCTGGTGGCTAGTCCCAACTGAGATGTGCTATCAGTGTAAAGTACACCCCAGATTTCAAAGATTCAGTGTGAAGGGAAGGTAACATAACTCATTCCTATTTTGCATTGATTCTGTGTTGACCTAATAATATTTTGGATGTAGTGAAATTAAATATGGTATTAAAAGTAATTACACCTGTTACTTTTTACTTTTAGTGTACCTCACTAAAAAAATTTAAAATTACTTACACACTTGGCATTCTATTTATACTAAGCAGTGCTGATCTAGAAGATAGATTTTCTTTCTGGGGATAGGCTCTACCTGCATTTTCTTCCAGGTGCCATGTGACAGGACAGTGGAACTGGGTAAAACACGTGCGCAGGGAAGATGCAAGGGCTGAAGATACTTATCCCACCCACCCCCCGGCCTTCACTGGCTCTGGTAGCTTTGATTTGAACCACTGGGTCTTTCTCCTTCCTTCCTTCCCTCCTTCCTCTTCTTTCTTGCTGTTTCCTCTTCTTGTAAATTCATCTGTGCCAAAGTGCCTGCTGTTCTTGAGCTCTAAGAGGAGTGAGGTGTCGGTCAGATAATTAGCTGCTGTTATACTTCACTCATCATTAGCAACTGATTTACTGGGAAAGCTTTACTCCAGGTAAAATCATTACCTGCCAGAATGATGTGACTTGCGGAGACGAGCTTTGCCTGCCCAGAATACTTCCCGTGTTCTTTAAGTAACATTGCTCTGGTTTTATTTTTGCAAAACTGCTGAACGTCTTTGGTCGTGTCAGTCGCGGTGCCCTACACTCTCCCCCTCCCCACTGGACATTCAGGATAATTCAGCTCCCTTTCCCAGGACTTGAGTCTTACGAGGAATGACACACCAGGGGAGTGTGGCTCAGCCATCCATAGATCACTGATCACTCCTGCTCCTGGGTTCTTAGAGCTACTTTGATACTGTGTCTGATTGATTTTCAGTTCTTCCTTCAATCTGATGAGCTACCCAATAGTCTTGAAATAACTTCCCTTTGCTTTTGAGCTGTGCAGAGTCATTTTCCATTCTTTGCAGCCACAGCCCTCCTCTGTGTTGTTATCCTGATTCAGCAAAACAGGGAAATGATGTAAAAAGTATTTAAGAACCTTTATCCGTGGATACGAATACTACTGTCCCCAGGGATAGGTTGGAATAAAGAGATGAACTGGTTGAAATGCCTCCTGTTCTCTGGGTTGCTCCACTGATCATGGAGCTCAGTGCCACCAGTTCTTGCAGACCTCGCCCCCTTGCCGGGGGTGGGGCTAAGCGCTGGGAAGTGGGAGTTTAAAGGAATGGGATGGCCCAGCCTCTGTAACCTTTCACTTTGTAAACACTAATACAGTGAGTTTTCACTGGAGCTGTCCCTTGTGAAACCGGTTTGATGTCGTGCCTAAAGCTACACATCTCTAGATTATCTTTAAAGTACTTGCTAAATTTTAACTGCCAGGAAGCACCTTTTTTCTCATGACCTGAATATGCAACTTCAGCTACTTTTGTTATTCAGGCAGAATATTGGTGGTTTCATCTGGTTCACTAAGCTAAGCGGGGAGGGCTTTCTTTCCTCCCAAAGGGTCCCCAGTTTTCTTTTATTTGGTGGTTTTAAAGATATGGTCATGGACTCTTTTTAACTCTAATTGTTACTCAATATAAATTTTTGTAGTATTTTCTGATGGGAAGAGAAGAAACTTCATATAAGTTTTGCAGCCCTGAGCAGTGGATTTACTGGTAATAAAACAGCATTACCTTGCATTTACCAAATAAGTTAACAAGAAATTGTTTCTTCCTGAGCTCGGCACCCATATGTTCTGTTTTGGTTAGAAAGGTTGGTGCCAGCCAGGGAAGAAGAACTCGAGTAAATATAACTCCCTTGATTTGTAACCAGAAGACTGAAACCATATTCATTCACACGGAATTGTTTACTGATTGCATGCTGTTTCAAGAACTAAGCTAGGGTTTTGCATTTATTTTTTCATTTGTTTTTCACAACAGCCCTGAAAGTTAGATATCATTATCCCAGTTTCAAAAAGAAGAAGGCTGAAAACCAAAATAATTCGGTGCTCTGACTACAGTTACCCAGCTAACAAGTGGCGTATCAGGGTTTCAAAGCCCAGGAATATCTGATTTCAACAGTTAATTCCATTAGGTCTTTCTGTTTCTTTGGTATTATTTTTACCATTTAATAAAATTCATTTTAGTAAAAAAAATAAAGCTCTTACATTTAAGCAACATAACCTTATGTTAACCCTTCAATAACATGAAACAAGAGTTAAAGAGACAAACCCCTCCTCAAGTAGAAGTACAGTAAACCAACAAGTGGTATGTTAGGTATTACTTTTCAAAACTTACTCCAGTTCCCACTCATAAAAGTTGTCTGGCAGTAGAAACCCTCCTCTGGCGCAGGCGCTATAGACTCGACATATTCTGCCAGGTCCTGCTGCCTGAGGTTTCTGGGTCCAGAGATGACCATTATAATCGCATCTGGGCATATTCTATGACTTGTTGGTTGTTTACCTCCCAAGAAGGATCTGAGCATACTTTACCTCTAGATTTGTGCTGCCGTGTTTCCCCTGAACCTTACCAATTCTGCAGATTACCACCCACCCCCATGTTTCCAAACTTCTCACAACTAGATCCTATCCTTCTAAATAAATATTTCAGCACCAGCATTACCTTATTATTCTTTGACTCTCCATCTAGGATGAACCACTTCTCAGGGAAGCAACACTAACTTGTGACTTTAGCCAAACAGCTAAGTAATGTGAGATTCAAGATAAGGTTATATGGTTATTTCCTAACAATGTCATGGATGGGTTTATCCTACGATTATGTATGATTATTTCCTAGTGGAGTCATGGGTGGGTCTCTCCACTCCGAGGATGGGCATTTCTGTTTTCACCTGATGCTCCAGCATCTCTGGGTTATTTTGTGATACTGCACCCGAGCCTGTCCCACAGAGATGTCCCACACACTGGCCATGAGGTCCACTCTCAGTGCTGAAGTTCCTGGTTACAGGAGGGGAAAGGGACAGAATTCATTTCCTTCTCACAACTTTCACATGGCTCCCTCCATCTTCAAGCCAACAATACCAGGTCTACCATTTACATCTTAAGTCTTCAATGCTTACTGTGGAGGATAGGGGTGGAGAGGTGGAGGTGGGGGAAGGCTGAGTGAAAAACAGATTTCACAGAAAAATCTGTGTATAATCTAGGAGAATTAGGGGAAGGTAAAAAAAGTATTAAGGTTTGAGTCAACAAGTTTGATGAATGGTCTTCATCAGTGATATTCTCTCTTCTTCTGAACCTTTTGTTTAAAAAAACTTTGGACAATAAAAAAATTCCTGAAAAACAAAACAAATATTATATTATGCCCCATAGCATTTTCCATATATTTTTCCAATTCTGTGAATCTGATGAAAGTGAAATTTAAAGTTTTTAAAGGAAGCATGGATCACTGCTCCGAAATACCAAGCATAGACCAGCCCTAGCCCTGTAGCTGGACATTCTGTTTAAAATCCTTAAGCAAAAATGTCCAAAAGCCAAGTGAATCTAGCCCCAAACATCTCTGAGTATAATTGGAAAATAATCATTTGACTGGCTTCTGAAAAGGAAGAATGTGTTTCCATGGAAAGAAAACTAAGATCATCCCATAGTGGAGGCCAACAGTGGGTAAAGCATATGTTCTGAAAATTTTCTAAGCCAGATAACCCTTAATCGTTTCACTTCATGGGTAGTAAGTGAAGGCGACTATCTGGATCCAGTCCTGGCTCCTCAGATTTCTAGCTTTGTGACCTGGGGGAGGATGTTTTACTTCTCTCTCAGTCAGTTCTATAGCTATAAAAATGGGCATAATTAATATTTGCCTCACAGGACTATTGTAAGGATTGAGCAGAATAAGGGTATAAATCTGGTTTAGTCTCTGACACACTAGGCACTTAATGAATATTCAATTTGTTTTCTCTTAATTTGGGATATTTTGAAAAGAACCCCAATTTTAACTAGCAATATCACTGGAGCCAGCTTGTGGGCTGAGAGGCACACTGAGTTGAGCACTCCAAACAGACTTCCCGTCACATGCCCATCAAGTTTTCAAAACTGGCAGCCATTCAGATGTGGAAAGTGGAGAGTTACTCTTACCTCCCAGAATTGTATGAGGAGTAGAATGTAAATTTGGTAAAACACCTGGCACTCTGTAGCACTGACACAACTTGAGTGGGTCCGGTTGATGAGACTGTTGACAGCCACGGGGTCATGGGGACCTTCTCCTAAATTGTGTAAAGAAATCATCATTGTTTTAGTTCTCATGTTTAGATCTACAATCCACCTGAAACTGACTTTTGTTTTTTGGTGTAAGAAAGAATTCCTGATAACTATTGGGCTTAAGGTCAAGCCCAGAAGGTTCTAGACCAGTTCATTCTTAGTGGACTCTTCTTGATCCATGGGACACTGTCATCTCCTTGACCACTCAAGATTACTGGGTTCCACTGCACTGTCTTCTGTCCTTCCTGCTGCCTGTGTCAGTTCTCTTTCCTGCTCTTCAAGCTAGTCTCCTGTATGAACAGATATACGTTGCCGGGGAAAGAGATTGCTTCTCTGTCTTCTGAAGCCTGCATCCTTCAGAAAGGACCGTCTTGGAGACTTTCTGAAAGGTGAGAGCACAGTGGGAAGAACCACAGCACATCCTGCCCCTCTTCCAAATCTTCTGTTTGAATAAGCTTGGCAGGAAAGGATGAGGGATGAGACTAAGGCAGCAGAGACAGCTTGGAGACTTCTGTGAGGATCTGGGACCTACCTCTAGTTGTTTGATCTATGATGCCTTTTTTCCCTCAGTTTTGGGTCCCATTTATCACTTCATAGGCAACCAGACAAGTTCTGCAGACCGTCATCTCATCACACAAGGGCAGGCATTCAGGGGAGAAGGGGCAACCCAAGGAGGGGTCCAAACATATGTGGTGGGCACTTGGCAATTTTACCTGAGGCTTTACTTGTGTGCACACTTAGAGAGAGGATGGCTGCTGGCGCCTCTTGCAGCACAGAGTTCCTGGTACCCAGAAGAACATCAGTGACGCAGACTGCAAGCTCTCTGCCACCTCCCACAATTAAAAAAAAAAAGAATTTAAAACAAAAGTTGCCACAGCTGAGCAGCTGGCGATAACGTTCATTAAAAACAGCTAAAGCAGTCTGTGTTTTGTCAGAGAGCCACATGGCACCTGGAAAAATAGCATTCTGATATTTTAGGGGAAAAAAAATAAAACAAAAGTTAAAAGGAAAAAGAAAAGAACTCTTCTATCTCAAAAGACACAGATTTTCCCAATTCTGAGAATGTGAATTACAGCCAACTTACAAAGTCCTTTGAAATGAACAGGTTATATTAGCAGAGCTGATAGAGCCTTATCTGCAAGTGAGCAAGACCAGCCCCATCATGATGGAAAAGCAAAACAAAAAACTTCTAAAGCGTATTGTGGCCTGAGACAGAAAAATTAAAGTCTTTGCCCAATATGGCCTCAGTATGAGCCCATCGTATATTTTCGTGAGAAATTTGGAAGTCAGATTTTCTTGTTTAGCAGAACACATAACATGGGGATCTCAGAGCTGTAGGGGATGGCCAGGATTTTTACTGAGAAGCAAGAAGAGTTTGGGGCTAAGAATAAGAATGATCAAGATGTACAGAGAAATAAAAGTGGGCCCTGGAGGTGGACAGAGAGAGAGATCTCGGGATCTCTCCAGTTTCTAATTCCAAACCTCTTGACGTCCAGCTGCTTTCCATTCCATTCCATGCCATGAGGTGTGTTTAAATTGACTTGATAGCCACATTTTTTTAATGTCTTAATTTTATTTTTTTTCATGTTCCAAGATTCATCGTTTATGCACCACACCCAGTGCTCTGTGCAATCCATGCCCTCCGTAATACCCACCCCCAGGCTCATCCAACCCTACCTCCCTCCCCTCCATAACCCTCAGTTTGTTTCTCAGAATCCACAGTTTCTCATCTTTCATTTCCCCCTCCAATTTACCCCAATTCTCTTTTCCTTTACTTCTTCTAATGTCCTCCATGTTATTCCTTATGCTCCAGAAGTAAGAGAAACCATATGACAATTGACTTTCTCTGCTTGACTTATTTCACTCAGCATAATCTCCTCTAGTCGTCCATGTTGATACAAAAGTTGGGTATTCATCCTTTCTGATGGCTGCACAATATTCCATTGATTAGCTGGCTATATTTGGGTTCTCTTACTTTGTACTGAGAATCCTAAGAACTGTAATGAATTTTAGGACATGGCTGAATGAGTAGAGTGGCCATTCTCTAAACACAGGACACCACATCACCGACAAAGCTCACCCTATCCCAAGGGTACTGGCTTGTTAAACAAAATTCCTGAACATTAAGATATACACCCAAGAAATATATCAGGCTGGATGTGTTTTACCTGTGGAGAAAATGGAAGAGAGACCTGAGCTGGGCTCTCAGAGAAGCCATGTTGTGTTTTTTAACTACTCCCTTGCACAGAGGACCACGCAACCTGAAGCCAGCAGAACAGCCCTCATCTCTAATCCACTGCTAAGAGGAGCCTAGATATTTCACATGCTCCCTTAGGAATTTATGTTCATCCTAACTCAGAGTATCAGCTAAAACTGTTTTCCAAAACCACATTTTCCAGTGTTCCAATGATGAGATGTTTTTAATACATGAGTCACAGGGCCAAAGGGGCAATTAATTTTCATCTGGATTCATAAAGCCCTAAATGATGCTAACATCAAGCACCATATTGTTAATTCTGTGCAGTCTAAGTACATTTTTAAGTCACATTTTTCTAATTATATGACCTTGAGCAAATTAAACTCTCTGGACCTCTATATGCTTTTCTGTAAAACAGATTTAATAAGCATTGTTTCATGTTTGTTGTGAATATTAAATTTACCAATATAGAGTGCTTAGCACAGTGCCTGGCACATGGTAGGTGCCAAACAATACAGACTTCTATTATAATTGCTAGAAGTTTCTGGCTGCCTCCATTGACCTGTTTCCAGAGGCCGATGAGCTCCCGCTTACCTAAAAATATTTCAGATGCCACTCTAGCCATTAGAAATGCATCACTCTGTATTGTCAAATAATCTCTCCTATAATGCAGAAAATTCTAGTAAGCAATAGGAAATACTATCTAATGGTCATTCAAGCCTTTTCTAAAATATTTTTCAAAGTATATCATTTCTGGGGCGCCTGGATGGCTCAGTGGGTTAAGTCTCTGCCTTCAGCTCAGGTCATGATCCCAGGGTCCTGGAATCGAGCCCCGCATCGGGCTCTCTGCTCAGCGGGGAGCCTGCTTCCTCCTCTTTCTCTGCCTGCCTCTCTGCCTACTTGTGATCTCTGTCTGTCAAATAAATAAAATCTTTTTTTAAAAAGTATATCATTTCCCTCTAATATATTTTAATGAAAAGAAGGATGGTATTAACCAATAGACTTTTGAGAGAGGTACAGATTTACAGAATTGACATGGTAGTGAGCCGATCCCTAACTCTCCTGTACTCACCAAGCAGATGAGCTAGTCTCCTCAGAGGTACTCAGAGCTCCAAAATCTTAAGAACAGGTGCCTCCATATTAGGTACATGGATTTTTTCTGCCATCTAGTGGTCAGCTTTTGAGGCCAACTGCCTTTTTGTCAGCAAAATCGGCGTGGTCCCATCCTGGGTACCTGCATAAGAATCTCACTGGCTTCTCTGAGTTTGACTATTTTACATAGCTCTTGTAGGTGGAATCATGATTTCACATGTTTACATATCTATCCAAACTCATCAAATCTTACCGTTAAATATGTGTGGACTTTGGTATCAGTTATATTTTAATAAAGCCATTTAAAGCAGCAGCAACTCCCAAGCATCTTCTTCAACTTACACCTTCTAGAGGCTCAGAACCTATGTGAGGTGGAAAGAAACACAAAGGCCTGGATGTGCGGGGAGGTTGGAGCCCCAGACTGGCTATTCGAAGACCATTCTCTTAGCCACCTCTTCTTTAGGTGTCCTCAGGCCTGCCACTTCTTTCCCCCAACCCCACCTCTCATGTGTCAGATGGGTCACACTGTCCAGTCCCCACTAGCTCTAATAATTTGGTGTTCTAATGTCTCTCGAATTGCAAATATTTGTTTAAAATGTATCTGTTCTTCATTAATAAAACTAAATCAAGGAGAAAGTATAACATTTAGACAATTAACTAATTTACCATTCCTTAGGACAACTCAGTGATAAAGTGGGTAAGGATAATGCTTCTGACATCATCTTCCTCTTGGTGAAACTCTTTTTAATTGCTGTCTAAAGGCTGTTTACTGATTAATTTCCTCTAAAGGCCATAAGTAAAATGTAAAGAGCAATGAACAGGTGTCTTGTTTTTAATACTAGCATATTGATGGATGCTAGAACAGCTAATCACACCTATAATACACAGTCATTTATTCATGTGTTGGATTTACTTAGACTTCTCCATTTGCCAAGACACAGCACTGGCTTAATCCCTTCCGGAAGAACTACCATATATTTTTTAGCATTCTACCTGCTTCTAAAAACTTCATCGTTACCTTATTCGATGATTAAAGGAGAGGAAATCTGAAAATAATCAACTATCTGAAGGTCCCACTGACGTCCCATTGCTGCCATTGTTTTTTTTTTTAAAGATTTTTAGAAAATTTCTTTTTTTTTTTAAGATTTTATTCATTTATTCGACAGAGAGATCACAAGTAGGCAGAGAGGCAGGCAGAGAGAAAGGGGGAAGCAGACTCCCTGCTGAGCAGAGAGCCCGATGTGGGGCTCTATCCCAGAACCCTGAGGTCATGACCTGAGCTGAAGGCAGAGGCCCAACCTACTGAGCCACCCACGTGCCCCCCATTGCTGCCATTGTTAAGGCCAAACCTACATTCTGCCATCAAAACATTCTTTGGGCCCTAGAAGGAACATTTGTTTATTACTTCCTCTGCATTCCCACCACCCACCAGCTGCAGCACCCTGAACTTTCTTTGGAAAAGTACTTGCTATGCCTTGAGTAGTCTTGACTTCACTTCCAAGGCCAGAGTGAATCTTTATTGACTTAGGCCACTCTAAATGACTCTTCTCCTGGCCACAGTTGTTGGCTCAGGGGTGGACACATGATCCAACCCAAGTCAATGAGATTTCCAGAGAGACTTCTGAGAAAGAGACTCTCTTCGACACTTTTGGATCTAAACAGGACTTATATAGCCAAAGAAACTGCTAAAACCATCTTGGAATGAAAGGGAAGAAACTGCTGAAAATTTGTAAGCCCCAGTAAAGAGAAAGAACTCGAATCCTAGTCAGGTCACTGGAGTCCTAGACCAAGTCTCACCTGAAGCTAGTCTTTCCTTTGCCTTCAGTCAGCAAAGCACATTTATTATTTAAGGCAGTTTAAATTGGGTTTTCTGGCTTTTGAAGCAATAGCAAGGACAATAGCAATAATAATAATTCATAACTTGTATGATCCCTTGCAGACTCTCCATATATTTTGTACTAGTCCTCATGGACTCTTTCCTTCCAATTTTACCAGACTGAAGGAGAATAAATATTCAGGCAGAAGGGACAGTGTGAGTGAAGGCCCAGAAGTTCTCATGGGGTTCTGGGGGTGCTGGCTTGGTTGTTAAAGTTTGGGCCTGGTATGAGGGAAAAGCTAGAGGAAAGTGTGACCCCCATGGAGACAGACCTGAGTCACTTTGTGACTGACTGCTATTGCCATTAACTAGAAGAAGAAATGGGAGAAAGGAGACAAAATTCAGTTTGGAACAATTTGGATTTGAGAATTACCCAACTGAGCCTCAGAGGTTGTTGACTGCTGTCTCAACGTTGGTGTCTTCCATCACCAGGAACCTGGCAGGTCCTTGAGGGCATTGACTATGTGCCCTTCCTCTTCCATCTGTCCCTCAGAAGGCCCCAAAGATTGCTCAATTAATGAAGAAATAAATGAAAGCTAGTTATCCAAAAATAACTACAGTTCAGTCCCAGTGTCTTCTGTGGGCCTGATGATCATGTTTATCAAAAGTTCCAGGAAGTTCTGTGATGTCTGCCAGTGAGAATGAGAGGTTGTCAGTGCGAGAGCTAGCACTAACGCTGTACCTTGAAGTTGTAGGTGGAAGAAAGGGAGTAGGGCCTTCTAGGCTGGGAGAGGAGCTTGAGGCAGGTGTTTGGACATCCCTGCCTAATTTGACAGTACTACTGCATTGTGTACATTATATCACTGTTTTCAAATCATTGGAGCATCAGAGTGACGCAATTAATAAGGAACCCCACCTCACCTGAAAACCCAAGACCCATCACAATGACGAGAGAAATAGAGAGTACCAGGAAGAGATTTTGTTCAGAGAAAGAGGTCAGAGAAAATTAAACAAACAAACAAACAAAAGGGTCCCTAACTGCAGCTTTCTACCTCCTTCAGCTGAGTCGGGAGACCATTTGGTGTGTCTATGGAAATCCAAGGAATAGGAAATGAAGGCAGCTGTGCTGATGTTGTGTGCCTCTTTTTCTGATTACATACAAGATGTAGAAAAAGGAGAGGGAACCCTGAACCGTTCTGATAAACAAATCCAGAAGCTAATTGCATTGTTTTGTTGCCTATACCTTTAAAGGAATCTCAGAGAAAATTACAAAGAAAATTTCTGTTTAAAAAAAGGAAGAGTCTAACTCCCATAATTGTTTCCAATTTAAGAAAAAAAAAATCTTCAAAAGGAAAGTGTTACTTCCAAGCTAGTTGTTCCATATGCATTTTAAAAAGAAAAATATGGCACAACCTAAAGCAGCTTTCTGTCAGCTGTTGGGGATTTGCATGAAAATGATCAAAGGGGTCCTTTCCCTCTGTCTGAGATATATAAACTCTTATCAGTCTCCTCTTAAAAGGCTCTCTGGGTGTAGGCATTTACTCCTCTATCATAACTGTTTACTCTTATAGGCAATATAACTCTCATGGCTGGTTTTATGAATTTCTTAGCCGTCTGCAAGGAAGTACTTTGAAACATTAGAAAATCCATTCAAATCTTATTTAACTGGCAGCAGGTGACTTGGAAATGATTTTGTGCTCTTTCTTGTTTTCTAATTCTTTGACGAGTGATGATGCTGACTGGCTTCATTACTTCCACAGGGAAACAGATCTGGGATCCAGGGACCTATGAAAGTAGAGGCACCCACCCATCACCCTCGTGCAATTTACATCCTCTGAATTTTGGGTGACGAGATTGGGTTTATCCAAAGGAATAATAAGATGGATGTGGTCTTGCATTCTAGTCTGGCAGTTCTGAGAATTACTCATGTTTTCACATTTTAATATGAGCACTAGAGTAGAGCAGAGCTGGTGTGGAATGGTAGATGAGGCTTGGAACTGGGTGCCATGAAGTCTGGAGATGCAAATTCCAATTCATCTTGATTAAATGGTTTAACCTTTCTAAGCTTCTGTTTAGCTTCTCTCTAAAATAGGATAGTTACATCCATTCTAAAGGAGTGCTGAGGTTTAAATGAGATAATATGTATCACCTATCTCTTGTATGTGATATACAATGTTGGTTCAATGAATTGCGCTTCTTGGGGGGAGAGTATGGGGGGAGGTTGGGGTACTTCCAGTAGTGGTATTATTATAGGGCTTTAAGTATTCAACCAATGGAAGAAAACATTTTTATAAAATTTTTAAAGATATTTTTTATTTATTTGACACACAGAGAGGACACAAGTAGGCAGAGGGGCAGGCAGAGAGAGGAGGAAGCAGGCTCCCTGCTGAGCAGAGAGACCGATGCGAGGCTTGATCCCAGAACCCTGGGTTCATGACCTGAACCGAAGGTAGAGGCTTTAACCCACTGAGCCACCCAGGTTCCCCAGGAAGAAAACATTTAATCAGAATATTCCATTCCAATTTATCCATGATGATTACAAAGGATTACAGTAGGAATAGTTAATATAAATAATATGAAATTGTCATTTTCCAATGTGTGATATTTTTATTGTTTTAATTATTTTATTAAAGCTGATAGATGCTCATTTTCAAATATTTAAATGATACAGTTGTATAAAGTGGGAAATGAAAGTCCTGTATCATTTTTTACCTTTCTGCTCTGAGATATATTAATGATCCCTTCAAATTTATCTGTGTAAAAATATAAAAATAGTGCTAGAACAAAATAATGGATTTTTCACTTAACAACAAGATTTGACATTGATGTGATGGTGGATCATTTTACCTCTAGGTCCTTACCTTTGGGGTGGAACCCACTGGGAACTTTAGATTTTTTTATTCAGTTTGTAAGCCAGTAGCAAATCAGGCTTTCAGTTTGCTCTAACAGGGACTCTGAGTTGTCTGTTATTAAATAATGTCTAACAGTATCAGTATATTCCTGCTGGACTTTTGTAGTAATGACTTTTGTTGAGGGATAATTTTTAAAAAGTTGAATGCAGAACTTATATAAACATATGTTAAGGATGTGCGAATAGTTTAATTCATTTTGTTACTAAATGAAGGAATCAATCAAATGATATGCCTGGATTAAAGCAGAATTCAAGGAACAGAAATTTAAAGAATCATTCAAGGAATGCTGAAATGAATTTGCTAATAGATGAAAAACTGGTTACTGCTTTTTGTGACCATAACCTAAAACCTTTGGAGTTTAGATTTCTGATTAGACAGAAATCTATAGCTGAACATATAAAATCATAGTATCAATGCTCCCATCAAATAATAAAGAACAAAGTCAACACAGAATGCATTCTCTGAGATAATTAAACAATCCTTGGATGAGCTCTTTTAATGATGACCTAGTGTTACTTTAAAAAGGATATGTTGTCATCTTTTCCTTTATTTCTAAGTTTTGGATGTTAATTATGATTAATAATTATTTAAACTTGTTGTTGGTTGTCATGGTCATGTATCCCTGTTATCTTGACCTACAAAACCTTTCACCTTCCATGTCTTTGATTTCCTTTTTATGTTCTTCATTGTTTAAAAAAAATCTTTTATAAAGAAACAAGACCTTGAATTTTTTTTTACTTGCTGTTTTTGTCTTATAGATACATAAAATAACAATTGGAAGACAAGTTCTTTGTCACCAGTAAGATCAATTTTATCTTCCATTTCAGCAAATGTAGTGATTAACTATTAAAACCCCTGTTCTCTTACTATTTTTTGCATGTTTCCCTGAATTTCAGGCTTAGAATAAATTCCTCCCATGCTCTGTCCTACCCCCAAGACCATACAAGGTATCTTTTCTATGTGACAAATGCACTGGGACATCTACCACCTGCCACCTACCACCAACCTACTAGAAGGCAACCAAGTTACCTTCTAGTAAATTGGAGTTCTTAAAGTCAAAGGATGTCTTTGTCCTCTGTTTCCTAAGTGACTGGCATGTATTAGGCACTCCATAAGTAACACCTGAATCAAGGAATGACGTATGGACACTATTATAGTCAATGAAGCAAATATAAAATTAAAAATTAATTCAAAGCATCTTTCATCCCTCCCTCATAGTTTTCCTTCAGTCATTCTACCAAACTTTGTCATTCATTTTAAACATCTTAAACTCTCCACCTTTTAATGTATTAATTAGTACTTTTGCCTTTCCTTGAGACTACTTGTTCTTGTCTAGGTGAAATATTGCAAAATAGTCAAGTTCTGAGTTTCCCAACTCAAGGTTGAGCTTCGCTGTCCAAAACCAGCTTTACTGACTGTTAAAAGGGGTTTAATTTTGCTGTATATATATTGTTATATATCTAATAGCTATGAAACAGATATTTCCACTGTAGGAGCAAAAAACTTGTAGCACATCATTCTTAATTTTTTAGAAAAGAGCTGAATCAAAGAGCTCCTTATCATAAAGCAATTTCATGGCAAAACTAAAACTAGTTCTAGATAACCAGACTGGAGGGTGAAACATTAGATGCTACAGTGACAAGTTCTCCTGCCCAGCCTATGTTCCTGTTCGTTTTTGATCCAAGATACTGGTAAATGGGAACAAGCAATGATAGACTTTGGTTAGATAATACTTGCTATGCCTATGAGGTGATCAAAGACCTATTATTAGGTGAGTCTAGAGTAATACTTAAAATATGGGGCAATCTCCAGGTGCCTGAGTATCTCAGTCGGTTAAGCATCTGATTCCCAGTTTGACTCAGGTCCTGATCTCAGGGGTCCACACTCAGCAAGGAGTGTGCTTCTCTACCTCTCCCTCTGCCACTCCCCCTTGCTTGAGTGAATTCTCTCTCCCTCTCTTTCTCTCTCAAATAAATAAATCTTAAAAAGAAAAGAACAAAACCACTGGGCAATTTCACATTGCCATAATGAGAACTGAAAGATGCTATAAAGTTGAAGAAACAAAGTCAGCCTTCCTTTATTAATGTTCATATCACTGGGTAGCTAACATTGTGAGTGCACAGCAAATGTCTGTTAATGCTACTGCTCTCTTTTTTTTTTCTCTGAAAGACCTTCTCTATGTCCAAATCTGCCAGATCTAATACACAGACTGACCCAGCAAGAAGGAGCACTATTTCTAGGATAAGTTGGAAAGATCAGAAATAGGGTCTTTTCTTCCCCTCTTTCAGAAAATGAATGGGAATCAGTAGAAAAATTGAGAATATTGATTAAACCAGAAAGTTGTCTTTTGAAAAGTCAGTAGATTAACAACTCAGTGGATACATTATCAAGGTAAAAGGAGAAAATGTGCAAATTACTGTTATCTGGAATGAAAAAAGGACATCACTACATCTTACATATATAAAAATGAAATTATGGAATTTTATAAAGAAATTTATGCTCGTAAATTTGAAAGTTTGGATGAATTAGACAAATTTCCTGAAAGATAAAAATTTCCAAAATATACACAAGAACAGATAAGTGTGCCTGGGTGGCTTGGTTTAAGTGTTTGCCTTCAGCTCAGGTCATGATCTCAGGGTCCTGGTATTGAGCCCCACATAGGGCTTCCTGCTAAATCTGGAAGAATCTGCTTGTCCCTCTGCCCCTCCCCCAGCTCATGTTCATGCTCTCTCTCTCTCAAATAAATATATAAAATCTTTTAAAAAAGAAAAAATAGAAGTTTTAATACCAAAATTAGGAATAAAGGAATTGACATTGTTCACTGAATTTTTCTTCCAGTCCAAATAAACTTTGATTCCCTGGTTAACCTAACAAACTTTTAAGGCAAAAATAACACATTCATTTATAAAATCTTTAAGAAAGAGGAGAGAAATAAGTCTTTTCATAAATCGTTTTGTCAGTGAAAAATTATACCACTAAAATCAAAGACAACACACACACACACACACACACACACACACACATACACACGCTCTTTAACATCAGTATTTCTCAGGAACATATACACAAATTTCACCAGAAAATATTAGCAAACCAAATTCAGCAATGTGCCTTAAAGTTTATTCAACTTTATGAAAACCAGGTGATGTGGTTTACTTCATTAACCAAATAAATGGTTAAAGAGAATCTAATTATATAAGTAGATGCAGAAAAAAAATCCAGGAAAATTCAACAGTTCTTCTTGCTAATACCTCTCAGCAGCATACCAATAGAAGAGAACATTTGTTAACCTATTAAAGAAGGTATAATAACACTTTTCTTTTTATAAAATCTTTTTTTTTAAATTTATTTATTTGAGAAAGAGACAGTGAGAAAGAGTATGAGTGAGGAGAAAGTCAGAGGGAGAAGCAGACTCCCCATGGAGCTGGGCGCCTGATGCGGAACTCAATCCCGGGATTCTGGGATCATGACCTGAACCGAAGGCAGTCATCCAACCAACTGAGCCGCCCAGGCGTGCCTAATAACACTTTTCAACTAACATCATACTTAATGGTGAAAGACTGAATGATTTCACAAGATCAAAAACAGGATGGAGATTTCTATTCTTATCCCTACTATTCTTCAGTGTAACAAAAGTTTTAGTCATTGTATAAGACAATTCAAAGTAATAGAGGTCACAGTGATTAGAAAGGAACATAAACAATGAATTCTGTTATGCTGAAAAGAAATAAATAAAAAATAAAATAAATTTTAAAAAACAGGAATAAGGAAAACAGTCTTTACTCATGGATGACATAACTTTGTATGAATATTTCTTAAAGAAATCTAAAGAAAAGCTTCTTTAACCAATAAGTGAATTTAGCTAGGTTGCAGGGACAGAACAATGTACAAAATTCACTTGTACTGGTTTGTATATGACAGGAACAATACAGATTGAAATTAAAAACCAATACCCACTACAATAATAGAAAAATAAGAAATTTATCAAAATATGCGCCACACTCAAGACTACAAAACATTGTAGAGAGAAATTTAAAATGGTATAATAAGTAGAGATAAAATGCTTATGGTTTGAAAGGCTCAATATTGGTATCAGTTTTCTTTAAAAACATCTCTAGATCCAAATCAGTTCCAGTCAAAAGCCTCACAGGCATTTTTGTAGATACCATCAAGAAGTATCTAAACTGTATATGTAGTGGGCTCTCTGTTCAGTGGAAATAGCCAATGTGGCTTTAAAAAAAAGAAAACATTTGAAAAAATTTCGGCCTGTGCTTGCTTCTAGGATTTTTATGGTCTCACGCTCAGGCTGTTAATCCATTTTGAATTTATTTTTGTGTTTGGTGTAAAAATGTAGCCTAGTTTCATTCTTTTGCATGCTGCTGTCCAATTTTCCCAACAGCATTTGTGAAGAGACTTTTCCCCACTGGATATTTTTTTCTTGCTTTGTAGAAGATTAAATGACTTTAACTGGGTTTATTTCTGGATTTTTTATTCTGTTCCGTTGATCTATGTGTCTCTTTTTGTACCAGTACCATACTGTTTTGATTACTAAAGCTTTGTAACATGACCTGATATCCAGAATTGTGATGCCCCCAACTTTGCTTTTCTTTTTCAAGATTGCTTTGGCTCTTTGGGGTCATTTATGGCTCCCTAAAATTGTTAGGATGGTTTGTTTTACTTTAGTGAAAAATGCTGTTGGTATCTTAATAGGGATTGTATTAAATGTGTAGGTTGCTTTGTATAATACAGACATAAAAATATATCTTTATAAGTGATTTCTAGAAACAGGACTGCAGTAAGGGCCATTTGCAATTTTTTTCTGTGTTTTGTCTATATTGTCCTATTTTTCCTATGGGGTTATTGACTGTTTCTCTACTTTTAGAAACTGTGTATTAAGCATATTAACTCTTCATGTATAATTGCAATTATTTTTCTCATGTAACATTTTACTCCTCTTAAGTTAAAAAACACATAATTGGTTTAACAACATTTTGATTAACTGCATCTGGAATTCGAGTCACAGTTAGCAAAGGCTTCCACTACTAACAGGCATTAGATTTCACAATTCTTTCCATCATTTTGCTTTTTATATTTAGACCTCTAGACCATTTGGGCTTTCTCTTAGTATCACTATGATGCATGAACACAATTTTATTTTTGTCCTGATGGATATCCAATTAACCCAATACCTCCGTTACAAAGATATCTTTTTCCATACTTAACTGAAATACCACCTTTATCGCATGCTAAATTTGCACATGCATCTGAGACTATATATTTTTTTTCTATTCAGTTTGCCTATCTGTCCATTCCTTCATTGGTACCACATTACAGAAATGTTAATACATAATTGAATATATTCTAGATTTTTAAAAAAGATTTTATTTATTTGACAGAGAGAGATCACAAGTAAGCAGAGAGGCAGGCAAAGAGAGAGAGAGAGGAGGAAGCAGTCTCCTCACCGAGCAGAGAACCCGATGTGGGGCTCGATCCCAGGACCCTAAGATCATGACCCGAGCTGAAGGCAGAGGCTTTAACCCACTGAGCCACCCAGGCGCCTCTATTCTATATATTTTAATATTTTTCTAGAGAAGAATTTTTTTCTTTTTCATTTTTTACTTTTCCCAATGCTAGAGGATGCCCCCAGGTTTGATCTCATGGTGCCTTTCCAGCTTCCAAGCCAGCAATGGCAAGTCAAGTCTTCCTCATATCACAATGTCTGACACTGACTCTTCTAAAAAGCCTTTTTTTCCCACATTTAAAGGATCTTTGTGATTACACTGGCTCCACTCTGATAAGCCAGGATAATCTCTTTATTTTTAAGTGAGCTGATTAACAAACTTAATGCCATTTGTACCATTAATTCTCCTTTGCCATTTAGTGTGGCATTTCTGGGTTGCAAGGATCGGGATGTGGTCATCTTTGTAGGGGCATTATTTTGGCTACGGTTGGGGTCTCTCTCTCTCACACACACACATACACAGACACACACACACACACACGCATTTTCCTACCCAGGGATATAGGAAATCAGAGCTCCACCAGACACTCCATCTTTTCATGCGTTGTGTGGCCCTTCATGGGAGTATCATCTCCAGGCAAATGGAACCACGCTGCTATATGTCAAGTTGTTTCATTTTTCAACTTTATTGCATAAAATATTCACTATTTTTTCTTAGTCTGGTTTGTTTTTTTTTCCTTGCAGTGTCTTCTGAATAACAAATATTTTGTTTTAATTAAGTAAGTTATTTTTTAAACCCTTCATGGGTTTTTGTTGTTGTTGTTGCTGTTGTTCTAGTATGGGAATTCTTGGTCTACGCCAAGTTTGCAAAAATGTTTTGTTTTACTCTAGAAGTTGTAGGCAGAAACTTTTACACTTAGGTCTATGATCCATTTCAAGGTAATGTTTGTATGTGGCCTGGGGAAAGAATAAAAGTTAATTATTTTCCATATAACATCAATTGTTTTGGCATAATTCCTTGAAAAGGCACATTTTCTCTACTGTATTACCCTGGCCTCTTTGTTGGAAATCAGCTCACCCTCTTAAGTGTGAGTTTGTTTCTAGATATTTCTTCTAGTATCTGTATAAGTATTCTCATGCTAAGACCATATTTTGTTACTGTAGCTTTAGAATATACTTGAAATTTTGTACTGTCATCATCAGGTATGCCCTAAAATAAAAATGGCAAGATGACAAAAGCTGTATGTAGTGTGCCACAGTGGATGTGCTGGGGTCTGTTCAGTGCTCATGCGTATTCAGTTAAAAGAGCAACAGGAGGATAAGCCACAGCATAGTAATTGGAGGCATGGGGTTTGGGGGGTAAGCAGAGAATACAGCTGTGGGAAAGGAATAGAAGTTGAATGACTGAATGAATTTTGTTTGGTAGATTTGGTGTTGCAGGTTATTTTGTTTTCTCAAAATCCTAATGCAAATTTAAGTTGTATAGAGACCCCAGATATATTTTTGAATAATAAAACAAAGGAGTCTGTTGGTTTTCTAGGGCTGCCATAACAGAGTATCCCAGATGGAGTAACTTGGACAACAGAAACTTATTTCTTCCCAGTTCTGGAGCATAGAATTCCAAGATCAGGGTGTCATCAGGGTTGTTTTATTCTAAGAGTTATCTCCTTAATTTATAGATGGCCACCTTCTGCTTTTCTTGCCTTCTGTGTGTGACTGTGTCCTAATCTCCTGTTTTTAGGAAGGTACCCGTCATATCCAAGTAGGGTCCACCCAAATGACCTTTAGTTCCTCTTCAAGGACCCTATCTGCAAATACAATCACATTAATGGGGGCTGGGGTTAGGACTTCAATATGTGAATTTTAGGGGGACACAGCTCAGCCCAAAATACTGCTGCAGGACTGGGTCATTTTGGTGGATCTTTGTATAACCACCCAGGTAGAGATTCCAAGTGACAGGTGTGCCCAGTAATCTGTACCAGCCTGGTGGGTATGCCTGGGGATGAAAGGAAATGCAGTTGAGAGAAAACTGATTCTAACTAACTAGTACACCCAGTAATCAAATTGTACCTCCCTGGTGGGTATGCCGCAGGGTGAAAAGGCAGTGCGGACAGATGACTATTTATCCTTCCTGGCGCTAGGTGTGCTGCAGAAGCTGCGGTACCCCTTGGCTCGGACTGCCAGAGGTAAGGCATTTCAGATGCAGGGCAGACACTTCATGCATCTGGTCCACAGGATCATGGGAACTAGACCCAAACTTTCTCTGGTCCTTCACCATGAAGGGATGCAGACAGCCATCCATGAGCATCTGAGTTTCTGTCTAGAGGTGGATGGGGTGGGGGTGGATTAGAAGAAGTTCATGCTGCAATTCATGCCCTATGTCCCCTAGGACCCACCATGGATCCTTCATTCCTACTGGCCTTTCTTTTGCTCCTGGCCCTGTCAACACCTTGCAGTTCTTGTAATTGTAAAATTCAGCACCCCCAGACATATTACTGCACATCAGACATTGGTGAGTCTGGGAGACACCAGAGAAGTCTCCGTCAAGGAGGTCTCACCCTCCGGGAGCTCTGGTGATCTGAGCAATGTCTCCATGAGACTTTGGATGGAGAAACCCAAATCAGTGAACCCGTGGGCCTCTGACCCATTTCTTCCTCCTCCCAGTCATAGTAGCTGATATACTAGGACCAGGAAAGAACACCAGGACAAAACGAGGTTTCAGAGTGAATGTCATTAAGGTAAACTCTGTACCTCCTTTCTTCTTACCTCCTTCCATCAAAATAAGCAAGACTGCCCAATCTTCTCTTGCTGAGTTGGGTGGTCTCTGGAGCCTTGCAGCTTCTATGAAAGCCTAAGTCTGTGGCTACTCTTTCTCTCCCATCACAGGTACTCAAGGCTCCCCGGGGCACCCCAAGAATCCATGAGATCTACACACCCATCAATTGGGTGGACTGTGGTTATGGTTTGAGAACCCGCCAGCAGTCATTGTTACTTATTGCAGGTGAGCGTCCCTGTCCACATACAGCCCTCAGCCTTGCTACCTCCCCACGAAGGAACCTCCCGACTTCTGCAGCTAGCGCCACCAAAGACCACGGGCCCCTTCTCCATGGGGAAATGCTGGGCCCTCATTCATGGCTGACTTGGGTTTTAGACCCTCTGGGCTAATTTCAGAGGACGTCCATACCTGCTGTGCTAACTCAGGCCATGCTCGCCCATCACTGCAGGCTTTCTGAGGGCAGGGACAGTGTTCTTCACAAGATGCCATCTGGTCTATTTCTGGTACCGGCTCACCAGAGAGCAGAAGCTAGGTTTCGAGGCAGCGTACAGAGCAGGATGCGAATGTGAAGTGAGTAGCCACCTAAGTGATCTTTCTCTGCAGCCCAGGCACTGCCATTGTCCCTTTCCCTGTTCTCAGATCTTTATCCCTTGCAGTCTCCCTTTCTGGATGATTCCTGCTCCTTCGTCTTCCTTCCATGCCCTGGCCCAGCCTCTTCCCACCGTTGCCTTCCTGTCCTCGCCCCCATCCCTGTTTCCTTTAGATTCTCCTTGTGCCCAGAGCCTTGTTGTCCCTCTCTGCCCAGGATGGGGGGTAGAGACAAGAGGTGGGCAGTCTGCTCTCTCCCTGCACCCTTAGATTCAGCCCTGTCTCATCTGCAAGCGTGACTGTCCTCAGCCTGACTTCAGAGAGTGTGTGTGGACACAGAAGGACTGTGACTACAAAATATGGGAAGGAAACCATTCCCAGTACTCCATGTGTGTCCCCTCCATGACTGGCAATTGCGAATGGACCCCTATCCAGAAGAGCTATCAATACCAAACCCCAACTCCAGAGGACTCTCTACTCACTCAAAATGACATAGTAGGGTTTTAGTATTGTTTCCTCACCTGGCTGATGTTAACGGAATGGAGTTCCTTTTCTACACCTCCTTCGAATTGTACACTTCAGTTTTGTTTACTTTCTGTAAGTAGCGTATGCATCAATAAAATTAACAAAAATAAAGCTCAAGTTTATAAACCCCACCCTAGTGACAAATACCCTTTATCTTCTCAGTTCTTCAATCACGTTCTCTTTCTTACTCCTTCAGAAACTTCATGCCAGACCCACATCTTTCTCATTCTCCAGTTTCTGACATTTCCTCATCCTATCAAAGCAAGAGCCTGGGGCCCAAACAAAGGGCTAGATCCAGACTCCACTGATGTATCCTTAACCTTCCCCCAGATGATTTGCAGAGCCAAGAATCACAGGAGAAAGGATGTTCCTTGTTCCCTCAGAATCAGGACTCTCTTGCAAACATAAAAATCATTCCTTGTCATATTAAAGTTCTGAAAATAAAATGGAAAACTTTGAAACTTTTATAAGAACAGAACGGGGAATATTTTTAGGACTTCAAATCATAAAAGGTACAAAATATGAAGGAAAATTGATAAATTCCACTACTTTAAAATAAAACATCTTCCCCTAAATAAAACAAAGTACCATAAACACTCTAAAAATAGAAGATGCAGACATACATTGATAATATAGAGGATTTACAGCTTTATGGTAAAAGTTAGGTCTGAGCAGGGGAGCCTAGATGGCTCAGTTGGTTAAGCATCTGTGTTCTACTCAGGTCTTGATTCCGGGGTCCTGGGATCAGACCCCAAGTTGGCTTCCTGCTTACTGGGTGTCTACTTGTCCCTCTCCCTCTGCCTGTCCCCTAGCTCATGCTCTCTCTCTCTTTCAAAGAAATAAAGTCTTTAAAAAAAAATAGGTCTGAACAATGAATGGGGGAATTGGTTGAAGTTTTCCTTTGAACATAATTTATTAATTATAAGTTACTCAGAGTCCTCCCAGAAAGAGTGTCTTCTCTGTTTTATTTTTTAATTTAATTATGTAATTTTATTTTATTTTACTTAATTGTTTTAAACTTTGGAACCATTTTGGATTTACAAAAAAAAAAAAAAAACACCAAAATGGTACAAAGTATTCACATACACCCTTTACCTAGTTTGCTCTTATGATGACATCTTATGCAACACTGGTACATTTGTTAATGCTAAGAAATTTTAATGTGAGTACAATAATATTAACTAAATGACACTGATTCAGATTTCTACAACTTTTCCCCTTTTTTTCTGCCAGAATCTAATCCAGGATATTGCAGAAATTGCTCTGGTCTGTGACATCTTTTTTTTTTTTTTTTTTTAAGATTTATTTATTTGTTTCAGAGGAAGGGGCAGAGGAAGTGGTATAGAGAATCTCAAGCCGACTCTGTGTGGAGCAAGAGCGTGATGGAGAGCTCAGTCTTAGGACCCTCAGTCTTAGACCCTTCAGTCTAGGACCTGAGACAAAACCAAGATTTGGATGCCCAACTGACTGCACCACCCAGGTGTTCCTGGTCTGCGACAGCTGTTTTTATTTTTTAAGGATTTTATTAATTCATTTGAGAGAGAGAGCATAAGCAGGGAGAGAGGCAGAGGGAGAGAAAGAAGCAGACTCCCCGGGGAGCTGGGAGCCCAGCATGGGGCTTGATCCCAGGACCTGGAGATCATGACTTGAGCCAAAGGCAGGCGCTTAACCATCTGAGCAACCCAGGTGCTCCTGTGACAACTTCTTAATTTAACCTCGTTTTTGATGACCTGGCAATTTTACAGGGTACTGGCTTTCTGGAAACTATCCCTCAGTTTGGATTTGTCTGATGTATTTTCCCGATTAGACTGGGGCTGTCAATATTGGAGAAGAATACTACAAAGAGGAGATACTTTTCTAATGGATCTGTCTCACAGGTGTATAGCATTGACATTGTATCATTGGTAGTGCTTACAATGGTCAGTTGGTTAAGGTGGTGTCTGTCACATTTCTCAACTAAAAAGGCACTGTTTTCCCTTTGTATACTCCGTTGGCCATGTCCCCATTGTTTCTCAGTTGGACAATGTAACTTAGAAAACCATGTCTGGGTTCTGGTTTACTCATTGCCACTGGGGTGTCGCTACTTCCAGGCCTTCTCGGTAGACAGAGCCAGGAAATATATATATGCATCCTAATTTACGTATATCCACATGGTTGTAACTTTTACCCTATTTCAATGAACAAGAGTTTCATTCTAATAACAACTGCAGAATAACACAGGGCTCATTATAGCCCTCAACTCTTGATTATTTGTATGTTTTTTCTCTTGACAGTAGACTCTCATTTTATATTATTTATTTATTTGTCCAACTCTAGTTTACATGTAAAGTAGTTTCAGAATTACTAACATTGTACAGGGGTACACCCTTGTAAAGTAAAATTATAAACTAGAGTACCAGTTTATGGAGTTTTTCTTAACCCACTCATTCAAACTCAAATGCACTTATTTTCTATCCTAAGACGACCCCCACAGTTTCCCAAGCACACCTGGGTACATCCTGGGAGAGAAAGCCTTAAAAAAGAGATGGTGCTTGTGGCACAGATTTGGAAATCAGAATGAGCTTGCATGCAGTGTCAGGAATAAAGGCACTGCCTGATATTTATACATCTACATTCCCAACCTAATCCAGACCCCCAATTTCAACCTCCCAATGAGCAGGTATTCCCATTTAAAACTCTCAGAAGAACATAGAACTCCCGGTAGAGAATCAAGAATCTAAGCAAACATAGTTGTGCTTAGTAGGCATAGAGGAGACTGCAGAATCCATGCACCAATTGTGTGTGATCTCACCTTCCCTGGAATCCAGCCATTGACCTTGGAATCAGAAGAGAATTATGGAGGGGCGCCTGGTTGGCTCAGTGGGTTGAAGCCTCTGCTTTCGGCTCAGGTCATGATCCCAGTGTCCTGGGATCGAGCCCCACATCGGGCTCTCTGCTCAGCGGGGAGCCTGCTTCCACTTCTCTCTCTGCCTGCCTCTCTGCCTACTTGTGATCTCTGTCTGTCAAATAAATAAATAAAATATTTAAAAAAAAAAAAAAAAGAAGAGAATTATGGAAAAAGAACACTGTAGAACAGATGGTGTACCTGGCGCAGACTTAGGGATCCAAATGGATACAGGAATGTTTTGTGGCTGTAAGGCCACACACACACACACACAATTACAAACATGTTTATACGCAATTGTGTATACGTAGGTAACATACGTGTCCTAGCTTTATGCTCTGAGAACCTAAATGAAATGAAATTTATCAGTTGCATGGACAATAGTTTCTTACATAGGGCACCAAAAGCAAAAACTATAGAAAACAATCTGATAAATTGTGCCTCATTAAAATTTAAAACCTTTAATTCTTCAAAAGCTGCAATTCCAAAAAAAAAAAAAAAAAGAGAGAGAGAGAGAGAATAAGTAAGCCCCAGCAAAGGGAGTTAAATGCAAAACATATATATCTGAAAAACTATCTATATCCAGAATATAATAAAAGGGGGAAAAAATCTCTTACTATTCAAAAGGAAAATTAACTACAAATGAGCAAAATATCTGAATAGACACTGCATAAAACATGATACGTGAATGGCCAAAAGTCCTTAAAAGTACTTATTATTTGGAAAACATGAGTAGAACCTCTATAAAACCATTTCATATTCATTACAATGGCTAAAATTGAAAAAACTGACAATACCAAGTGTTGACAGGAATTTGAAGTAACTGGAAGTCTTCCAATTTGCTCTTGAGAGTACAAGAGATTGCAACCAATTTGGAAAATGTACAATAATTTCTTATGAAGTTAATGACAATTATTATATCAACAGATTACAGTTTTAGTATTTATATAAATTTCTTTAAAGATTTTATTTATTAATTTATTTATTTGACAGACAGAGATCACAAGTAGGCAGAGACAGAGGGGGAAACAGGCTCCCCACTGAGCAGAGAGCCTGATGCAGGGCTCAGTCCCAGCACCCTGAGATCATGACCTGAGCCGAAGGTAGAGGCTTCACCCTCTGGGCCACCCAGGTGCCCCATTATTTATATAAAAAATGAAAACATAGCCTGTTTAGAAACAAAGAGACTTGTAATGAGTGTATATAACAGCTTTATTCATAATGGCCAAAATCCTGGGGAATAAACATTTTCCATCAGTAATTGAATAATAAATTTTAGTTCATTCATACAATGTAATAGTAACCACCAAGAAAGGGAAAGAACTGCTATTATAGGCAACAACATGGATGAATTTTATGTGTTGTCCTGAGGGGAAGAAACCATTTGTCACAGATATTACTCTGTAGTACTCCATTTATATTAAATTCTAAAATATACAAAATTGATCTATAGTTACAGATATTAGGTCGAGAGAGAGAGATATTAGGTCAATGTTTGAAGCTGGCATAAGAGAATGATTAGCTCCAAAGGGGTATGAGAGATTTGGAGTATTTAATGCTGTTTTTCTGTATCTTGATTGAGGTATTATTACATAGTGTATTTACTCATAAAAATTCTTTAGACCATATGATTGAAATGTGCAAGTTGCACTGTGTATCCATATCCCTTAAAAGTTTGATTAAATTGGTAGCCATCATTTTATTACTTGTGATTCCATGAGTTCTCTAGGTGGAGCTTCCCCTCCATGTGACACAATCTGGGGACTGTGATTAACTGCTGTCATTAGGGGGGGCCCTAATCCAGTACGACTGGCATCCTTATAAAAAGATATTGGGACACTGACACACACAGAGGAAAGGCCATGTAAAGACACAGGAGAAGACAGCCATCTACAAGCCTCAGAAGAAATTAGCAGTAGTCACAGCTTGATCTTGAACTTTTAGCCTCCGTAGTTGTGAGAAAATTTGTGTGTTTAAACCACCCAAACTGTGGTACTTTGTTATGGTAGTCCTAGAAAACTAATACAGGAATCTTTAAACTTCTGGTCATTTGTCTTTCCACAAAAACAGTATGACCAGAACAATTCCTGTATTCCTTATATTGGGAGAATTTTTTCCTCACCTCTTTCTTTCAAAATCACCCTTGAGCTGTCATATCATATGGTAGCCACGCATTTTCACCTTGTTCCAACATACCAAGCCAAACCATCTAATAACTAATTTGGGTTTGTCTCTGTCCACCAGGAGGTCAGGAGTTGTAAGTGAAGAAAAAGGCTTGGTGCAAGTAGAGCTGATAGGGAAAAGGAAAGTTGAAGAGGCTCACCAAATAGAAAAAAAAAGGGGGGGGGGGCAAAAACAAAAACAAAGAAAATAAGGGACAAGGGAAAGACAATGAGGATAGAAAAAAGGAGAAGAATAAAATGAAGAGGAAGAGGGGGCAAGATACAGTGAGAGAGAGGAAGCAATACTTCCTGAAAGAACAGCTGGTGGGGAGGGGCGGGGCGCCTGGGTGGCTCATTGGGTTAAGCCTCTGCCTTTGGCTCAGGTCATGATCTCAGGGTCCTGGGATCGAGCCCTGCATCGGGCTTTCTGCTCAGTGGGGAGCCTGTTTCCCCTTCCCTCTCTGCCTGCCTTTCTGCCTATTTGTGATCTCTGTCAAATAAATAAATAAAATCTTAAAAAAAAAAAAAAAAAACTGGTGGGTCACTCATGGTAGAATTGGTAGAATTACCTTCTTCGTGGTTGATATCAAAGATGCCTTCTTTCTTCTGATAATACATACCCATATTTCATGCTACATCTATTCAATTTTAATTTATTGTTGTTCAGAACTGCTCATGAAGAGACAAGTCAACCTTGGAGGGTCAGCATACTGTGTTCCCTCTGTAGTTTGAGTGAACCCAGCCCTAGGCCTTCACGATACTTTGGGAAAGGAAGCAAATCAGCCATGGATGGGCAGTTCTGGGAGCACAGCGTCCTAAGTTAATAAGGAGAAACAATGACTGTGCTTCTGGTCTTTTGGCCAAAATTAAGGGTTCCATGCAGAGGGGTCAAAGAAGACAAAGGGGTCAAAGGGTTCATGTGTGTGAGCTCACCCTAGATAGAGTATTTTTGTCTGGAAAATACCCACTCACGAATGTAACCGTGTTTTTTTTTTTTCCTCAACAGATGTGCAGGTAAATTGAAATTTCTCCTCAGGAGACTTGATCATCTTCAGAGGAAAGAGGGAAAATGATATGGCACTGAGGACTAGGTGTAGGTGGGTGGCTGCACTGTTGATGTTTGACTGGGACCTGTCAGACCCAAACACATTCAGTCAGAGTAGGATGGAAAATTTTCTGTTGCTACGGGGAGGTATGTATGGAGAGGAGTTGGTAGGGTTAACCTGGTAAATATGATTTCATAGAGCCGTGTTTTCCTGATGAAATGGCTCTAGAATAAAGGAATATTGATTGGTTGCAAAGAGTATGCATAGCACCCCTCATGTTTAGGTATAACATTTCACTTGTGTGTGTCTCCAGCCAAGTCTCAAAAAGACAGAAAGTGCAGTCCACTGCACCATGTCCACGATCCCATCCTTGACAGCACAGCAGGGAGAATTCTCACCCCTTAAGACCAGATGGTGAAATACCATAGCAAGGGACTCTGCCTTCTTAACAGATTCATCAACTTCCAAGTAAACAATCCAATGGTATAATAGTGCCTAAGAGCAGACTCATCCAGTAATGGCCTGATATCCAGGAGGATACAGAAACCACCAGGAAGGTGGGAGCCAGGTAGGAGCCTGGAGGACAATGAAGGAGTTAGGCCAAGACCTTCATACAGTTCTTCTGTTTTTACTGATATTACATTATAATATTAACAGAATGTGGATAAATAATATTAGAGGCTTGTGATAAGTATCCCTTTAATTATCATGAGAAACATAAAGGTTAACTTAATGGTACCTGGACTCAAGGTACTTGGGTTAAAATCCAAACTGCATTAATTTTTGGCTGTAGGACCTCAGAATAGCTCATTCAACAACTCTTCTCATTCAACAGCTCTTTTCCTCAGATTCCTCAACTGTGAAATATGAATAATTACAGAACTTCTCTTACAGGATAATACATGCTCCTATATCCTCACCCCACACTTCTCACCAGAGAGGCCATGATCATTAGGACATGACCTAATCTTCCACACCCCCCCATCTTCTGCAAATTTCCAAGTCCAAGCAGATAATGCAGCAGCTAGACCTTAATTGCAGATCAGGGGCCTACAGCCATGCCTCTAATATACAACATATGTTCTTTTTCAGGCCGTGATTTTAACCAATGCCCAGGCTTTTTTGCCTCAGGAGAAGGTCACAAATAGGTCAAGGATCAGTTGCTTGTCCCCATGCACTAATAGGGTCTCTCAGTGTCATCCATGAACTCATCCAATCTCCCTGCAAAGCAAGAGGGAGAAAGACCCATTGTATCCTGTGGCAAAGCTTAGAGATATGAGTACAGTATGAATTCATGTTTATTTTACTATATATTCAGATACACAGATGCGTAAATTTTATAGACATGCTTATATACAAAAATTAGTATATATACGTACATATATTTACATATACGTATATATTGATATTATTTATAAAATTTGCTTGTTTATTTCCTGACTCTGTCTCCTGAGCAGACCTAGAAGCACTGACACCCTGTTACTCATGAGCACCCCTAGTGCCCAGATCTTGGTTTCTAAACACCATTGTGCAATAAAAGAAATCAGAACTCTTTGGAAAAGGACTGACTACAGAGCTGAGGCAGTTAAAATACAAGATGATCCCATGTGTGTTAAAAGGACACATGGCTCAATATGAAAGAACTCCCAATAGTCATAGATAGCTGGAACAATTTTCCAAGCAAAATATGTAATAATTGGAACAATTAAAATATGGGAAAATTTTCCTAGCAAAATAAATATATAGTATTAAATTATAACTCAAAGAATAAAATAAATACCTATCATTCTATACAAGTATTAATAAAATATTGAATAAATAAATGGAGGAAAGGGGCAAATCTTCCTTACAGAAGAATTCTAAACAGCATGTATAGATATCAGCCTTCTAGAAGGTGGGAAATTAATTTCTTTTCTCTTAAGTATGGGAAGGACTTATTATGTCTCAGAGAACAGAATATGGAAATAGTGATTTTATAATAGAGAAATACTAAAGAAATCATCTTAACCAAGTGTTCAAAGCTAATACCAGCAGAGATCATTTATAGCAGTATCATACACCCCTGATATGATGCAATGAAAAACATACTTCACCTCTGAGTATGTTTTAAAATACCCCTTTTCAAAGTGAAAGCTACTTAAATATATAACATAATGCATTGTATTTAAATTACAATTTATTTATAAACCTCTGTCATATTAAATTTGTATGACTGAATCTGTAACCACTAACTTTAAAATAATGCAACAAAATTAAATGCTGACCATTATGGTTTTGTCCTCATTTTTGGTTGGATTTTGTCAACCAAGACCCACTAACACAATGCAGACAATCTCAGAATGTGATTACTGGCTTATAGGGCTCTTGCCTTTAGGTCCTTCAGGGAGTCTGGTGAGAATGTACTCAGATGGGCGACCTCCCTATGAGATAGCCACCTGATACTGTTCATGATGGAAGCTGGAGACGTCCCAGCCTTCGTGATGTTTAGCACATGTATGTTGAAAAATAGTATACTTGGTAATTTCCAGATCTTGTTATAAGCACATTTCAAACCTCTCTTTCACATACTCCTTGCTTGTCAAAGAAGTGAGCTGGCAAACAAATGGAAGGGATCAGACCATTTTCACTAATTTAAATAAGTGATCTGTGTGTGATTTAGCTCATGCTCTTGAGACCAAGTTTTTGTGTGGACATAACTATCCCTTGCTTCCACATATGGTTCCGTATTTAGGTTTTAGGAATGCCTGATATTAAAGTTGAACATTTTTAGTGGATTTTCTCCTCAAGTTCAGCAGTTTGCCTTATAAAAATTACTTCATGACCTTTACCCTGAATTTTTCCCCTAAGAGAAAACAGATAATAACAAGATAACCTCCCTAAGCCTATGAATTCATTTATGATGCAACACCAGATGATACCAAGTCCAGCACCAGATTTCGAGTCTAGTTTGAAGGGTTATGAATGGTGACCTTCTAGGGCTGTGTTGCTGATTAGTCTGATGCTCTCCTTTAAACATCTTTACAAATAAAATAACCATCCATTAAGGAAAGGATTAAATAGGGGCTGAGGGGCCCCTCAGAGCCTGTTGTGGAATGAGGCATACAAGCCAATACATTAGGTTATAAGTGATAGAAAACTAACTCAAAGTCACTTAAGCGTGAGAGGTGGGATTTTTAAGCTCTCATATTTGGGAAATACAGAACTGCCCCTGGCTTCGGGCCTGGCTTGCTGCAAAGACTCGGTACCTTTATGACTCTTGGTTTATCTCCACCTCACAGCTCTGCTTGACTCTTCTGGCATCCTTGCTCCCCTCTGCCAGCTCAGCCACCTAACCAGAAATAACCAGATATTTCTCTTCTTGGGCATCAAAATTTCCAAGGAGAACTCTCTCTGAGTCATGTGCCCTTCACTGACCAGTCTGTATGGTCTGGGCTGAGGTACCCTAATTGGACTGACTTGGCTCAAGCCTTCCACTCTGGTGTCCAGGGAAGGATGGTCATGACCAAAAGAGCCATGTGGGTGACAGAGAAGTTCCTGAAAGACAAAGAGAAGCAACACTTTTTTAACTCTCTTTTTAATAAGTGCCTTAGAGTTGGTTTCTATTACCTTTAACCCAGATTCCTAACTACCAGAGTGAGTTGTAGGAAATAGGACGATGAAGCAGGAGACTGTTTTCTAGACAGAGGACTGTGACCCTACACATCACATCACCCCATGGGTCCTGGTGCAGGGCTGTTGCTCAAAGTTCTTGAGTGTCAAGCTATACCGCCAGAGAAACATATCAAATTGAAGAATAATGAGTGCTGTTTTACCTGCCAGAGAAGAAGAAAATGGGCTTGAATTGGTCCCTGGCTGTAGCTGGGGTGTGTAATTGAAACATTCCTCTGCCCTAAAGAGAGTCATGTAACCTGGAGCCAGTGGGTCAGTCCAAGTTTAAAATAGTCCACTAACATTGGCCTAGGTATTGTCACAGCGCCCCCTGAAGAACTAATTAATGGTCATACTTACCCAAGGTAGCACAGCTAAAACTGTTTCCCTGATCCAGTAAAGAGAAGATTCCAACATGTGTGTTGCAGGGTCAAAAGAACGGTAACTTCATGTGAATCTATAAAGCCCCAACATGCTAGCACCATACTGCTCATGGCATGTAGAATGAGTAGGTGAAAAGATAGAGTCCTGAGCATTTTTCTAATTGTAGGACCTCGAACACCGTACTTGAATCTTCTGGGCATCGGTGCACTTCTTAGTAAAGAATGTTTCATAGCCATCACTCCGTAGGGTTAATGAGAAGATTCAATTTGCCTATGTAAAGTGGTTAGTACAGTGCCTAGCACATAGTAAGTGCTAAATAAGTGTCAGCTCTTATTGTTATTTCTTAAAGTATAAGGCTGCCTCCACCAACCTATTTTTTTTTTATTTTATTTATTTGACAGACAGAGATCACAAGTAGGCAGAGAGGCAGGCAGAGAGAGAGGAGAAAGCAGGCTCCCCGCTGAGCAGAGAGCCCGATGTGGGGCTTGGTCCCAAGACCCTGAGATCATGACCTGAGCTGAAGGTAGAGGCTTAACCCATTGAGCCACTCAGGCACCCCCACCAACCTAATTTAAGAGGCAGATGGACTCTTCCGTTACCCAAAAAATGTTCTACACACCACTCTGGCCGTTCATCACTTTGGGTTAACAAATGATCTCTGTGGCAGTGCAAAAAAATTCTAGTAGGAAACATAAAATACCACATGAAAGATTTTCATAAATAGTTTTCAAAGTATTTCTCTCCTCCTAATGGGTGTTAATGAAGAGAAGGGTGAGAGGAGCCACCAGACTTCAGAGAGGTACTGGTTTGGATTTGTGACACGGGAATGGGATGAGCTGTATTATTAGTGGTGAGCTGAGAAAAAAATGTTTTAGATGGAAAATTTTCTGATACCACAATGATCTCTAATTCCCACTATTCACCAGGCAGATGATCTGGTCTCAAAAAACTCTCTCAAATCCCCATAATCTCTGGAGCCGGTGTCTACATATCAAAAACATGGATTTTTCTGCCATCTACTGGTCGTTTTTGAGAAGGACAACACTCTATGTGAGCAAAAATGGGGTCTTTGATGCCTCTCTTCTTTCTTGACCCACCTGGAGACTTGCCGAAAATGTTACCGGAATTGTGGGTTGGGGAACTAGGTTTAGTGAAATGGGTGATGGGGCTCTTAGGGTTAATGATGGTGGTGTATGGAAACATTGATGGGCATCTGTGGGGTCAGTGATTAGTGCCTGTAGGTTCAGTAGCAAATGACTGTGGATCAGTGAATGGGGCTGAGGGCTGAGTCATTGAAAGGCTGTGGAACCAGAAAAAGGATTTTTTTTTTCCTGGAGTTAGCCATGGAGTCTCTAGAAATAATGTCTAGAATTGGAGATTGAAATACCAGACGTGGAATCTATTTTGTCTGTGGTACACAGTGTGCAGGATAAATGATAGTTAGACGGGGGGTCTGTGATGTGGGATCTGGAGGCCCAGAAATGTAGAAACTCATGTTAGTTGAATGATTAAAAAGTTTGAAAATTGAGTACATATTAGGTAAGCTTGTTGAATTGATGTGAGTTTCTTGGCTATGTATAAAAATATCCTAGTTCTTAGGAAATACGTGTATTCAGGGGTGAAATATCTTGATGTCTACAATCTATCATCAATGTGGTTTTAAAATAAAATGTGCATGTATTTTCAAAAAGCTTAAAAACCATCAACAAGTAAGTTCCAAAGTATATAGGAACTATAAACATTCTCAGAAGACACAAAATTAACTTGAATGAATGGAAAGATGCATTGTGTCTGAGGTTCTCCAAGACCAGATGCCCCACTCCATCCAAAGCAAAACAAAGCCTACGGACAGGAATAGATCCAGAGAAGCCTGGGTTCACACTCCAGCTGACATATCCTGAAACCTCCCTACGTGATTTGCTGAACCAAGAATTGTGAGGTTAGAAGAGGAAGAATATTCTAGTTCCCATAGCACAAAACTTTTAACCTTTTATAAAAACACAAAGCAGACTATCTTTAGGACTCCGACACACCAAAGGCACAAAATATGAAGGCGGTTATTCATCAGTCTGACTACTTTAAAATAAAACATGCTTCCTAAAATAAAATCAAATACCATAAACACTGTAAGATGAAAACACTGGGAGATGCAGACCCAGGTTGAAATTGTAGAGAATTTACAGAATAATTGAGGCCTCAACAATGAATGCTTTAGGGAATCGATGGAACTCCTCCTTTTGACGTAATTCATCAACTTCAAACTTGCCCAGAGCCCTTCCACAACAGTGTCTTCTCTATTTTTTTCTCATTTTTTAAAATTTTAGAATAAATTTGGATTTGCAGAAAAGGTTCGAGACAGTACCTAGAATTTTTTTCCTACTCTTCACCTAGCTCTTGCCCTAATGAGAACACCTTACGTCATGAGGGGACATTCATCAGAACTGAAAAATCAACACAGGCACAATACTATTAACTCAGTGACAGACTCTATCCAGATTTCATCAGTTTCCCCACTAAGTCGTTTTTCTTTGCCAGAATTTCATCCAGAATACCGCAGCCCTCGGTCACTGCATCTCTGCAGTCTGACCCATGACACTTTCTCAGTCCTTCTTTGTTTTCCATTAACTTAGGAAACTTAAAAGAGTCTTCAGCACCGTCTTGTACAGTGTCCCTTGACTATTGTTAGTCCCCCACCTTCTCATTATTAAACTGGGATTGTGGTTTTTATGGCGAGAACTACCACAAAGAAGCAGCATCCTTCTCATCAAATCATATCAGGCGTCCATTATCTGCACATGATTATTTCTGGTGACATTAACCTTATCGCTTGGACAAAGTGGCTGCTACCAGGTCTTTCCACAATAAAGCCACTTCTTATGTTCCACTTTTCATTTGGAAGTGAGGCACTAAATGCAGCGCACACACCTGGGGAGGGAAGGTAACTGGAATTAATTAAAATATCTCTATAAGGAGATTTGTCCCCTTCTTCCCTTCTATTTATTTATTCAATTATCCATCGATATTATTATGGACTCATGGATATTTATTTTGTTTGGGGGGTTATAATTCAGTCATAATATTACTTATGTATTTGCTCAAATTGTTCCAGTTTTGCCCATTGGGAGCAATTTCAGGTTGGCTTCTGTGCCCATTAGCAAAGCCCATATTTTTAAAATCCAAGAATGGAATTTAAAAACCAATATCTAGAGGAGTAATGTCGTCAGAATGGCAGAATCAGCAGCTGCAAGCTCTCCCCCACTCAGAGACACATCGCAACACAAGCGGAAAATGTCAGAACCAATTTTATCAGAACTCCGCAAAACAATCAACAGCTGACAGCAACCGAGCACATGCTGAATCCAGGAAAAAAAAAATGTGACTTCAAAACAGTAGAAAAGTTCTATGGTGATCTTATTTAACTTTAGTCCACCTACCTCCAGCTATGCACTATGGTTTCAAAGCACTAGCAACCCACATTGCCAGAGAGGTGCCTTCCTCCGTGAACCAGGAAGGATCAGAGTAGACCTTAGTAGCAAGCAAGCATGTATGCGTGTGTGTGTGTGTGTGTGTGTGTGTGTGTTTGTGGTGAGAACACCTAATCTCTACTCTTAGCAAATTTCAAGTACCCAACACAGTATTGTCCACCGTAGTCACCATGTTGTACATTTGATCCCTAGAGCTTGTTCATCTCATTGAAAGTTTGTACCCTTTAGCTCACCTTTCCCATTTTCCCCACCCTTCACTGCCATATAGATATAGTTTTTAAGTAAGTAAACAGAAGCTACAGATAGACCAAAAGGACACAGGAGTCATCTAAAGGAGCTCACAAGGGCTAAAACTGGAGTGATTTGTCCAAAATATGTGTAGGTAGTATAGGCTTCTACCCCCAAAAGAATAAAGTAACTCTCTGTGACCATGTGGTTGGCAATAAAAGGTTGAATAAAGCCAGAAGTGAAGAGAAAAGGCAAACCTTTCCCACAAAAGAATCCCAAATAACATACGTAGGAAACCCTACAGAACTTCACGTCCTCTTCTTTGAGTGCAGGCTGCAATTAGGGACTCACTCACTTCCAAATAAAGTAGGAAATGGTAAAATTAGTGACTTCACAGTGGAGAAACCTGGCAGACACCTTCTTAACCAGGGGGTCAAGGTGAATATAATCAGGGATGATTCCTACTGGTATCACGTATCACCTGATAGGATGCGGTGAGAAGGGCGGTCCATTTCCATGGTATGTTCTATTCAAAAACCCATAATCCAAACCTAACCAAGAGAAAACATCATACAAACCCACGATGAAGGACATTTTACAAAATAGCTGACTCCGTACACTTCAAAATTTTCAAGATATGAAAAACTAGGAAAGATCGAAAGTTGTCACATATTGTAGAAGATTCAATATGTGAAGATACCTGGATCTGATCAAGGAAGCAAAAAAGGACATGGGTGGCAAGGCCGCTTAAATGGGAATCAGGTTTACAGCTTAGTGCATAGGACCATTCCAGTGTTGATTTCATTGCTTTGACAGATGCACTGTGCTTATGTAAGATGTTAGGAGAAACTGGATAAAAAGCATACAGGAAGTCTCCAAACTGAGTTTCTAGCTTTTCTCTAAGTCTAAAATTATTCCAAACTAAAAGTTCATTCATTTTTTTTTAAAGATTTTATTGACCAGAGTCAACATAGCAAAAGATTTGAGTAACTACAGTGTAGACTACTGAACAGATTTCACAGGTGGCCTCAGAGTAGCACACAAGTAAAACCATAATCTCACTGCAAAGGCTCTGAAAGCTAAATTCTGAGCTGAGTGACAGCCTGTAGCTTACTAAAATGGAAGATTTTAGGGGCGCCTGGGTGGTTCACTGGGTTAAAGCCTCTGCCTTCGGCTCAGGTCGTGGCCTCAGGGTCCTGGGATGGAGCCCTGCATCGGGCTCTGCTCAGTGGGGAGTCTGCTTCCCGCCTCTCCCTCTGCCTGCCTCTCTGTCTACTTGTGATCTCTCTCTCTCTCTCTGACAAATAAATAAATAAAATCTTTAAAGAAAAATAAAAAAACTTATTTTAAATGGAAGATTTTAAAAGGAACCATGTCAGCTAATACTCAGAATGTTCAAGATACAGTCTAAAGTAGCTGCATTCTTTCTTGTAGATCCATGGTTTGCCTTGTTACTGCTCCAAGCTAGAACTCTCCCCAGTGATTCCTGCTGCTTGTCTTAAGTTTTAATTTCTTATTATGCAGAAAGACTCATGGGAACAAAAGTCATTGCCTAGAGGTGACCTTGGTGCATGCAGATGTCTACAGAAAAGAACACTCTGTTGTCTGCAAATAATCTCTTCCAGAGGCTCAGGGGACACTGGGGCAGTTGGAGAATGGGGTCTGGTTCACCAGTCCTGGTACTGTAGTGCCCTGGATGCTTTGTGGAGAATAATGTGCAGAGAGGGTCACCTCTTGTCCTGGGAAGATAAGTGGGGCCCACTTTTGAGGAACACATGCCAAGGGTTAGGGGTAGGAGTCTGGAGATTGATCAGTTTATCCTAGATGAGGACTTTCTCCCAAGATTCTCACTTTTAAAATGTAAACACTGTTATCCTTAGAAGTCATATAAATGAACTCAAATACCCCTTCAGTTGATCACTTGTAACAAAAGGTGGGAGTGTAGTATGAGAGTTTAGAGGTGTTTTAGTCAGCTCAAGCTTGTGTAATAAAATAGCATAGACTTGGGCAGTTAAGCAACAGACATTTCTTATAGTTCTGCAGGCTCAGAAGTCTAAAAATCAAGGTGATGGCAGACTTGGTATCCGGTGAGAACCCACTGTCTGGTTTGCAGACCGCTGCCTTCTTGCTGTATCCTCACATGGTGGACAGAGAGAGAAAGAAAGCTCTCTGGTCTCTTCTCTGTAGGCCATTAATCCCATCGGAGTACCTTCTCTCATGACCCTCTAAACCTACTTACCTCCCAAAGGCCCCATATCCAAATAGCATCACGTTGGGAGCATTCAGGCTTCAACATATGAATTGTTGGGGGGCGGGCATAATTCAATCCATAGAAGGTAGGCAGAATAACAGCCCCCCAAAGATGTTTAAGTCCTAATCCTAAGAACTTGTGAATATGTTACCTTACATAATAAAAGGGATTTTGCTGGTGTGGTTAAATTTAAGGACACTGATTTGGGGCAATTATTCTGGATTATCTGGAGTGTGCTCAGTTTAGTTGCATGAATCTTAAAAAGTAAAGAACCTTTTCTGGTTCTCAGAAAAGTAAGTATGACTACAGAAGAATAGTTAGAGATACAGCATAGCTCCCAGGTCCTAGACTGGGCCAATCACATGCTCTACTCTTAAAGCCTCCCTCTACTCTAAGAATGTCCAACACCTGTCGGGCCCCTACTGGAAGGTTACACGCAGGTCATTGATCAACTCTCATCCCAAAATACAGGATTGGCTATGCCCAAGCCATTACTAAGGCCAGTCCAATGGACAGAGAAGCAGGCTTCCTTTTATTCAAGCCTTCAAGGCTTCAGCCAGTTCGGCTATGCTACAGCTTGCTGAATCCCTTTGCTTTTATGTCTCCTTGATCACTGGAGACCCTATTGAGGAGGTCACAGGAGAGCACAAGTCAAGCAAGGAAGGTCCCTTTGAACCAAAGACTTAATGAATGGGCAATTATAGGTCACAAAGCAGTTGCCACGCCTTCATAAATGGTGGATATGTATCAATTTGTAGCCAGATCTTCAGCTTTTTCCCACTTCTGGGAAGGCCCAAAGACAAGCAGGTACTTGGCTAGAGGACATAGGCAGGTCAGGCACCAATGGCCCTGTTGCCCTCCAGCCTGCTACACTTCGATTGTAACCCCAGGCCCTAACCACTCCCCCATGACCTTCTGTGCACACAGCGGGAGATCATGCATATCAGAAATAAATCTATTCAAGTAGGTGCAACCTTGGGCCTCTTAAAATCCCAGGGTATTTTAGAGGATGTAGGTTTGATTGTCTGGGCCTTAATGAGTTCATCTAGTCTGCTATGATAACGCCTGAGCACCCAAGAGAGGTGCTTCCTGCCTCAAGCAGTGTACTTCCACAAAGGCTCCCTGAGAACAGAAGACCAGGAAGAGGGATATTAGACCATTAGGATTCTGGGGAAAATCAAATTCTAGAAAGGAGGAAGTCATAGGCAACCTAGGAAGCTTTCTTTGTATATCATGCCTGTTCCACAGGCCTGCCCATTACCCCATGAACGTCACCCCGTCCCTGCTTTAGACTAGGAGGCAGGCTTACAGGCTCATCAGAGATAAAGGGTCAAGCTGTCAGTGGCATCCACGAGGCATGGCCCTACTCCTTAAACTAAACTCACATCTGAGTTTTATCTTCCATGTTTGATCGAGACCTTTTGGGGATCAGGAGTCAGCCCTAGCACTCAACCCTTTAAACAGTCTAAGTGTCCTCCCTGTCTCCCTACTGTAGATGACTCATGGCTTCCACAGTCTTTAAGGAAGATTCACAAGATAAAAGAACTTTTCTTACCCTAGAGCACTCTGGATCTGGCACCTTCTCTATCTCTAGGTTTTATCCCTTTGGTGGGGTAAGGACACAAAGTGTACCTGAGATTGAGAAAAAACAGGGTCAGGAGTGCAACTTGTACAGGAAAGAGAACACAAAGTGATGAAATGAAATGGAACGTAGAAACAGAGAGGAGGTTTGTCAATTTTTTATTTATTACATTATATTGATGCATAAACTATACATTATATCAATGCATAAATTATAAGACAAAATGCATGAACATCGTATGAGTACAGTTGTGTGAGTTGTAACAAATCCTACACAGCTGTCTCACTAGCACGCAGATCAAGAAGTAGAACAAGCAACCAAGAACAGATCCAAAATCATACCTTTGGTGAGTTTTGAGGGTTTGGAAGGACTGATGGAAGGAGAGAGGATAGTGTTTGGGATGATTGGTGCGCCTGGGAGTCTTAAGGCATCTGAGAGCATGGAAGGTCCTGGGGGAGTTGTTGAGCCTAGGGATTAAGATAGCTCATCAGTTGGGTGAGATGAACGAATTGCAGGAAGCTCTTAAGTAGTTCTAGTTAGAGTGAGCAGGTAGAGAAGGTGGGCTGGAGCTGGTCAAGGACAAGTGAAGGGACTCAATGTTTTCAGGCAAATGTGCCCTGTGGGCAGGAAAGGAATTCAGGAAAGCAGCCTCACACATTAGTTTTGCAGTCTATCTACAAGGGTCAGGATCCAGCAGCGTCACTTCCCCTCTGCTCCCTTATGTAGTCTATGCCAACTAGAGAAGAGAAATGAATGGAGCACATGAGAAGAAGAAGTGGGCTGCGGTGAAGCCACAGGGCAGAGAGATGGGGACAGGCTCAGGGAGGCAGAAAGCAACCGGGAGGAGGAGTAGAGGACAGAGGCAGCCAGAACAGTGACGGGATCACAGAGCGAGAGGCTGGGAATGAGGTGGAGGAACTCACAACAGTGTAGACACTGGGAAGAGGAGAGAGTGCGGGGCCAGGGAAGGAACATGGGAACCAAGGAACATGGAGAAGCAGCAGGGGACATGGACAGAAATGGTCCCAGAGCTATGCCTGCAGGTGCTCGTGGTAGAGTTTAATCCTACCTTTAGGAAGATCTGACTTTGCTCACAAAGGAACACCTCCCAGGAACCCGTATGACAAATATTACAGTGTAGTTCTATGTTGTACAGATAACTTTGAGGAAATGTGTGGTACAACATTAGAGCGTCCACAGTATGTCCAGTCCAGATAGCCCCATACAAACCCGTACTTTGGTTCACAGGGGTCTGTCCCAAAGGCTCAGAACACCCAAGGTAGGTAAAGAATCCACAAGGACTTACTGTTCTGCCAGCACAGTGGTGTGGGGACAACTCCGAGGGCAGAATGCCTGATGTGAGGGATACTGTGTTACTAGATAGACGAATGGGCACCAGCTAGAGGGATTCGTCCAGGATGAAGTGATTGACATGGGCTGATGACCAGACATGAGGAATCCTTTGAGGGGTAACCCAGCCTTGTTGGTGCCCCCACACAGAATCACTGATCTGTGTGCATTCATGGAAGTGTATCATCAGCTGACCTTGCTGACATGACCACCAACATGACATCAGTGTAGTATGGATGAAACCTGGGTACCTTGCAGCAAGTTTCTAGGAGGAACATGGAGCCAGATCTCAAAGTACCATAGGATCAAATCCAGGAAACGTTCTTCCCGATCGTGAATCCTCAGGGTAGGACATTGATCACTTCTGTCCCTCACAGCTTTCCATATAAAATGGGAATAGGGGTGGCTGGGTGGCTCCGTTGCTTAAGCATCTGACTCTTGATTTCGGCTCAGGTCCTGATCTTAGGGTCCAGGGATCCAGCCCCAGGTGGGACTCTGCACTCAGTGTGAAGTCAGCTTATCCCTCTCCCTCTCTCTCTCTCTCTCCCCCTCTGCTCCTCTCCCTGCTCACATATGCACACATCAAGGCTAGTTCTCACTCTCTCTTTACCTAGAATAAATAAATTAAATAAAATATTTTAAATAAATAAATAAAGGGCGAGTAGTTTTGGCTTCCAAGATTGGTGTGAGTAATTACATAATGATTAAATATTAAAACCTGTGAAGGGCATGGGGCAGTGCCCAGCACATAATGCATATGGCTCTGATGTTATTTTTATTAACTAACTTATACTAATTACTATAATTAGTGTGTGTTAGGAATAAAGTGGCAGCAGTCATTAGCATTACATTATAAATTAAGTTACACCACATTTAAATCTCTCAAAAATAGGTAATGTATGGATGATGTCAACCCGTGTGATAGGAGCATCATCATGTTTACAGCTGTACTAAGAGCAGTTATATAGGTGAGACAGTTAGAATGACAGTGAGGCCTCCCATTTATGCTCATTTCAGCTGGTGATGGTAGAGCACAAGACTATTGTGGTACTATCGCCTTGAAGGTCGCATGATGCGAATAAACAGTGAAGGAGGGAACCCCCCATTTTGATAAGGAAACAAGGTTCTGACAGTGATGTCTCCCACCAGGCCCAAGGCCATGTCCCTGCAGGTGATCTGCGGAGGTCACACACAGGGCAAACCCTATCCGACCCAGCCCTCCTGTCAGGACTGGGAAGACACTCAGCAGATGGTCCGCCCCAGGCTGTCCCCTACCCAGTGCTCATCCAGGATTTGTCATGACATCACACATACGTCAGTGATTGTGTCTGTTCACCTCACCCCTCCCCAAGCCCCAAATGGCCACATAGTAGTCTTACCCTTGGTCAGGCCATGCCCTCTTGCGGGAGAGGAGTCTAAATTTAGCCTTAAAATTGTCTGTGCAAGGAGGACCTCCTCTGCTTTCTTCTGAGCCATCTGCCCTGCACGAACAGCCTCCATGTCCCTCACCCCTACACAGGAGATCAGTCTCCCGCTGCTCTCCCAGGGAAGGAAGTCAAAAGCACCTGCCACACACATTTGGCCTGATCCCACCCCTCGGGCTGTGTCCTCTTAGACCCAATTTTCCAGGCCTATTTGTATTCTTCAGGGTCATAGAGAACCAACCTGGACTCTGTCCCTCCACACAACCAAAGTCCCTTCCATGACACCACGGCTGGGCTTTTTACATCACAAATATCTTTAAGAAAATTTCTTGACATGCACTGTTAGTTTTGGTCCAAGAGGTCCCCGGCTTCAGCACCCTCTGTCTCCCTACGTGGAGACTAGGGGGGAAAGAGATGAGAGACTGAGTGCTTCTGGGTAATGGACCTGATTCCTCAGTGAAGGAGAGCCCATGGGCAGGGAAGGAGAGTTAAAGATGCTGAAGGATCTGTAAATAGGATGCGGATTTGGCCATTTCTGTGCAGTTCCTGAGTATCTAGTGCAGAAGCTACATAATGAAATATATGCACATCACAAATGTACCTGTCCACTCGTCTTGACAAAGTTTTCGCAGTCCTCACTGCAGTACTTAGATGAAAAACTGGTCCTTGAAAAATATCCTACAAAGACCACCATTAAAATGCTTGGAGTTGTTCATGGACTTAATGAGAGTAGTGTTCACAATCTGTCTCACAGTCTTTGGGCAGATGTTTGGAAATGCAGGAGATGGCATGACATGGGAGAAATAGAGACATAGGTTAGATGGCCTCACTTCTATCTTTCTATCTGCCGACCAGAGGAGGTCCTGGGGGTAGGCTCTCATGCTGCACAAGTGTGCGGACCCCACGGAGCCCAGACAAGAGCAGTAACATCAGCGTGTGTGGATAGAGTGATCAACAGACGTTCGCTCTTTCTCAGACTGTATTTGGAAAGAGATCACAGCAAAGGTCATCACCTTCCCTCCCAGGACTCAGCTCCATCTCATCCCTCGAAGTGTGGCAGTGGCTAGAGAACAGAAAGTAGATCCAAAAGGCATAGAGAAGGGGAAGTTTCAGGCTGAGTGGGTAGGAAGCAAAAACAAGAAGCAGACAATAGCAGGAAGGAAATAATCCACAACTCCTGGACTGTAGGAATAGCCAAGAGGACCACTCACAGTGCAGTTACATCTGCCTCTTAGTATCTGTGAAGGCATTGTCTCTGGTATTTGCTCACATTCTCCCAGGACACCATATCACTCTTTGTCACCTTTAGTTGGTTTTTATTAATCAGAAGACCTGAAAGGAACAGAAGCTATAACAGAAGGAGAAGTACAGTGTGTCCAGATGTCCATAGACAAGGATGTATTTTGGCCCATAGATTTCAGACTCGGAGTCTAATGACAGACACCTCAAGGCAGGAATAGACAGGACAGCCAGTTCAGAGGACACAGTATCCTTTGGAGCATTCCATGGGGAGAGGGGATGGGGTGGAAGTGACCATGTTGCCATCTTCATGAAGGTGGTCCATGTCAAAGAGTCCATGCAAGGGGATAGTGAACATGGGGCTTGGGTTAGGTTCATGAACCCCAAATGAGAAACTCTTTATTGGGAAATATATTCATACAGATGTGATCATATTGATGATTTAGTCTATATTCAAAAATTTCAAAGGATGCAGTAACTTTGACCGTCTGTAAGAAGAAAGTGGAAGAGTGATAAGAGGTGGAGACATTCTAGTGGGGCAGTGGGCCATGGTCTTGCTGTATCACCAGGACCCATTGCACTTCCTCACCTCCTCAGCTGCAGCAAGGTCCAGGGGGTGATGCATCTGTGAGAAGGAGTTGAACAATTTAAGTTATGATGAAATCATGAAACAGCTGGCTTGTGCCTAATGTGGATGATTCTCAAGTCTTTACCAACACATACCTGGGTAAGAGGAAAATAGTCAATAAAAACTCTGTCCTGCCTCATGTTTAGGGATTCAAGTTTCTCTTCATTTACCTGTGTCCAAGCCTCCAGACGATGGAATTTATGGAAACCAATGAGTTTCCCTGACCAGCAACCATTTGCAGGAGATGTTTTGGCCTTCAGTAACTTCTGGAGAGAATCCCAATGAGACTCATGGTGGTGGCCCTTCTCATGTCCATCAGGCACACCAATGTCAGATTTAGTGTGAATAGTTTGGGGGTGATGCTGGAAGCAGTTTTAATCAGGCCCAGCAGACAGACAGGGACAATACCACACTAGAGGTCACCAGGAGGATGTCCCATGGTAGGGACCTAAAAAGGCCCGAGAGAGAGGTAAATTGGAACCGTCTCACAGCAAAACTTATTCTACCTTCTAATGTCAGAAAGAGGATGGATTCTGTTAAAAATTCTATCATCCTTGATCTCTGCAGCCCTGAGGGGAACAGAATGTTTCCCCGGAAACTAATGGCAGAGAACACACCAAGTCCCTTCCTGCCTTTGCCAGTTTGGAAGGTTCTACAGGAAGCCAGAGCTTAAGAGGAGATAGTCAACCTCAGTATGGCCTGTGAGCCACACCCCCCACTCTTTAACCCTCTGGATATCAAGCATCTGGCCACCTACCAGAGTGGGAAATAGGAAATGGGAGAGAGTAGCTGGGACTCGATCGGACTTTCAAATCATCCTCTTTTATTGGCTATATCCATCCTTCTTCCAGAAGGATCACCTAGATCACTATTCATCTTTCCTTCCATGGGCACCATTCTTGGCATGGGATCCCACACCATGCCTTGGGAAGTCAGGTAAGAAGCAGGAAAATACCAAATCCCATGTTAGCCACTTGCAAAGGGAAGGAAAGAAAATTTGACCGTTTTAGTGATGACCGTAAACCCTAGCCATATCATGGATCAGTCTACAGCAAATGTAGATATTTTGTGTCTTCCTCCAGGCAGAAAACTTGAGGCAGGTATGGCACATAGGGAGCAGGAGTCAAGCCTGAGGATAGAGGCAGCCATCATTCATTTACTCAGGACCAGGAATGATTTTTTTTCCCTGAACTTTTTCCTGTTTAATTTTACTTATATTCTTAGCCTGATGTATAGGAGCATCAGATGCAAATTGAAGAGAATTGAATCTTCTATGAGCATTTGATGTGCATGGCAGCCATTTTCAGTTCCGGTGTCCCAGTCAACTTTATGTGACCCTGCTGAGCTCACCACCACCAAAGCATCGATTTAATATTGATAGAACATGGAAACATATATTTGAGATTCCTCTTTTCTTTTAATCATCCTGTGAAAAACAATGTTGAAATGAGCAAGGCCAGCCTCAAACTTCCCTAGCATCACATTCAAGATGTGTTTCTTCCGGGTTGTGACATCTCAGAGCAGGACATTTATCATCACTGTTCCTCAAAATACAGGGTTAAAATGAAACAAGCACACGGAGAAGCATGTGGCACACATTAACGACTGAGTATATGTTGCTGGTTTCGTTTTTTGAGATCTTCGAAGTAATTATGTGTTACAAAGGCACTACAGGGGCACCTGGATGGCTCAGTGGGTTAAACTTGTGCCTTCGGCTCAGGTCATGATCCTAGGGTCCTGGGATCGAGCACCGCATCAGGCTCTCAGCTTAATGGGGAGCCTGCTTCCCCCTCTTTCTCTGCCTGCCTGCCTCTCTGCCTACTTGAGATTTCTGTCTGTCGAATAAAGAAAGAAAAATCTTTATTAAAAAAAAAAAAAGGCACTACAACCTTTGCAGTTTAAAACAGCACAAATGTGTTATCGTACTGCTCTGTAGATCAGAAGTCCACAACATGTCCAACCAGACTAAAACCAATACATCAACAGGGCTGCTTTCCCTCTGGAGATCCTATGGAAGAATCTGTCTTCTTGTTCTTGGAGATTCTCTAGGACACCGTCATTTCTTGGCTCTTGGACCTCTTCTCCATCTTCAAAACTAGCAACAGAGCATTCCTCTCATCTCCTTCTTCCATTGTTTTTTAAGAGTTATTTATTTTAGAGAGAGAGAGCACAAGCAGGAGAGGCAAGGGAGAGGGAGACAATCTCAAGCAGACTGCGCTGAGCACAGAGCCCAACGTGGGGTTCAATCTCATGACCCTGAGATGAGGGCCAGAGCCAAAACCAAGAGTCAGAGGCCCCAACTAACTGCACCATCCATACACCCCTCCTTCTTCCATTGTTAAACCTCATTTTCAGTACAGTCAGGAAAGGTTCTTTTTCTTTCTTTTTTTTTTTAGGACTCTTATTTTAAGATGGGACCAACCTGCATAGTCCAGGAAAAATCCTCCTGAAGATCCCCAAACTTAATCACACGTGCAAAGTCCCATCTGCCATGTACAATAGCACTGACAGGTTTCAGGGGAAGGAAGCAGACATCATTAGGAGTTACTGTTCCTATTTCCAGACATTTCTTTCATGAAGATTTATTAGGAATAAAATTGCAGCTGTCGTGAACATTGTTTTCCAAATGAAATTCTGACCCATTTTATTCATTTGTTTATTATTTATTTATTTTTAAGTTCAAGTTAGTTAACATATAGTGTATTATTAGCTTCAGGGGTAGAATTCTGTAATTCACCAGTTGCATATAACACCCAGCGCTCATTACATCAAGTGCCCTTCTTAAAGCCCATCACCCCGTTACCCCATCCCTCCATCCACCTCTCCCCCAGCAACCCTCAGTTTGTTCCCCAGAGGTAAGAGTCTCTTATGGTTTGCCTCCCTCTTTGTTTGTATTTTATTTTATTTGTTTGTATCTTATTTTTGTTTGTATTCTCTTTGCTTCTTCAGTCTAACGCTCTCCCAACTGAGCTATTTCGGCTGACTGCTCCTCTCTGCTTCTTATTTTTGCTTTCCTTCTCCTACGTTCATCTGTCTTGTTTCTTAAATTCCACATGTGAGTGAAATCATGTAGTATTTGTCTTTGTCTGACTGACCCATTTCTTAGCATAATACACTCTAGTTCCATCCATGTCATTGCAAATGACAAGATTTCATTCTTTTTGATGACCGAGTAATTTATACACACACACACACACACACACATACATACATGAAATATATATATTTTTTTCTATCTTATGTATCTGTTCATCCATCGATTTTTTCATATTCTAACCCATTTTAAAAAAATACCTCCAAAGTATGAATTGTCTAATACTACTTTACAAGGGCATCTGTATTTTTTTAAAGATTTTATTTATCTATAAATAAATAAAATATAACAGATGCTCGGGGCAACGGGGTGGTGCCCCGAGCATCTGTATTTTTAAAGCACATCTATATTTTTAGTTACAATCATATAAATAAAAAGAATGAGGTGGGAAGAAGAATTGGGTGAAGGTATAGATAGAATCTGTTAACATGATGAGATGTTGACATTCTTTGTAGCTTATTAATATTTGAACTTCCTTGAATTTATTGATATATAATCCAGATAAAGAGTCGTGTGCCCATTTACACATTCCAACAAGCCACCTCTCATTCATTGCAATGCTCAGACCAAGAGAAAGTCATGGTGAACTCCCACACAGATAATATTTGAAATGCTTGGTGGTTTGTGGGCCATATGACTAAGTGCCCTTTGGAGTGTCATGGTCGTAGACCTTAGGGTGTGTGTGAGATGGCATGACATGAAGGAACTGGGAGAAAGATTCAGGCCTGATGCCAGGAGATGCAAGTGCTGGCCTTTTCCGTGTGTGGAACACAGAAAGCCTCCAGAGAGGATGGGGTGCTCAGGACCATTGGATTATGATGCTGACTGAAGTCATCTAAGAGCCATCATAAGCTGGAGGGTGGAGTGAGCTCAGCAAAGCCAACCCCCACCCCTCCTTCCCTGAGTCCTACTCCATTAAGAACAGAGGGATGTGGTGCGGGTAAGCATACAGCACTGGGCCAAGAGCAGAGAGAAGGAGCCTTTTTCCAGTCAGGGGAGTAAGATACAGGGAAAAGAAACAGAAAATAGGAAGTAAAACCAGCCCCAGGGCCTGGCTGCAGGAACTAGAGAGGCTGCTGAGACTAGGCGAGAAGCGGCTCTCACAACCTGCTTTCCGGTCCTTGTTGACGTCTCGGCAAGGAATCCCGTCATACTCGGTCAAATGTAATTCATTACTATCCAGATCACCACACAGGAACAGATGCTTGCAAAAGGGTCAGCACAGTGTGTCCAGATGTCCACTGACAAGCACACACTGCTCAGAGGTCATAGGTGGTCAGTCCCGGAGGCTCAGAAGCCCCAGAGCAGGTACAGAAAGAGTCAAGGGCTGCCAGATCTGTGAATACAGCTACCAGCGAGTGACTCGGGGGTGGACTGCCTGGAGTGAGGGGCATTCTGGGTGACTCGGTGCATGCGTGGGGTCCAAGATGCAGGGCTCCGTTCCATGAGATGACAAGAAACCTGGCAGAGGGCAACATACCCCTGTGAGCAAATCTGTTGGAAAGCCGACCTCACTGGTCTTAGAATACAGAAGCATGGACTTAGCTAATCTGAAGATATCATTTGTCCCCGGGGCCTGTTGATCATCTACAGGGAGAAAGTGCATGGAAAAGAAAGTAAAGAACTTTGGTAGGGTAGGGAAAAAGGGCCCTGGTATTTCTAGGACCTGCTGGATGCCAGGGGACGCCCCAGCAAGCCACAGCAGCCAAGGAGGTGTGTGGGGGAGGTGCGGATGGGAAAGTGTCACGGCGTTATCCTGAAGCTGCATTTCTCACCCATTTTCCGACATCAGTATTTGTCGATACTGATATATTGATCCCAGCAGTGTACTAATATAATGTGGACAAAATACAGATAGGAGAGACGTATAACAAGTTTCTGTTTAATCACCCTCGCACAAGCAGTGGAAACAAGAATAGAGCCAGGCCTCAAACGACCCTGGGACCAGATCTAGGCTATGCTCCTTCCTGGCTCTCTCTTTCCTCAGGACAGGACATTCATCCCCTCTGTCCCTCAGATTCTTTAATGTGATACGAGAATAATTTTTCTTCCAAAACAACTGGGATAGACTGCTAAATAACTTAAAGCACCTGTAACACACAGAGCCATGTCTGGTACATGTTAGCCCCTCAGTGTATGTTACTATTAGGATTATTTTTGTGAATTTCTTCTTATTATTATGTATTAGTTCACTCTCGTTATGTATATAACATACCACTACAGCCTTAGCCACATTTTTAATATCTTAATGCAAATTTGATCTCTTGCATTTCTGTATGTCAGAACCAGACATATAATCAACATATAACCAGACTATAATCAACCTATCAGCAGAGCTGTTTTCCCTTCTGAAGGCTCTGTGGGAGTATCTGTGCCTTACTTGGTGACATTTCAGAGGCTGACAGCATTCCGTGACCCTTGGCCTCCTGTGTTCAAATTCAAAGCCAACCACGCAGAATCTCTTTGACTCATTCTATTTTCATAACTATTTGTGATTCAATGTGGGAAATGTTCTCCGCTTTTAAGGACTCCTGCCATAAACTGACCCACTGGGTCATCCAGGGTCAATCTCCTCAACTCAGGCACTTCCCCAAATCTCACCTGCAAAGCTCCATTCACCATGTAGGCCATGTATATATTCACAGGCTCAGGGGATTGAGAATGAGATGGCAGGCATTTTTAGTCTTCTCAATACGAAACATTATGAGCAAATTTAGCATATTTACTAGAAATAAAATTGCAGTGATGGGGCACCTGAGTGGCTCGGTCGGTTAAGCATCCGACTCTTGATTTTGGCTCAGGTCATGATCTCAGGGTCCTGAGACTGATCCCTGTGTCGGGCTTCACACGTGGTGGCAGGGGGCGGGGGAAGTCTGCTGAAGTTTCTCTCTCCTGCTCCCCCCCCCCCATTCTCTCTCTCATTGAAATAAATCACTTTTTTTTGAATTTTATTTTTTTCAGTGTTCTAAAATTCATTGTTTATGCACCACACCCAGTGCTCCATGCAATACGTGCCTTTCACTTTTTTTCAAAAAAGAAAGAAAACTGCAGTGATAAATAAGGCTTTATAAATGAGGTCTACTCCATTTAAGCTGGAAGGAAGGAAGGAAGGAACGAACGAACGAACGAACGAACGAATGAACGAGCGAACTGGGGGTGCTCTCTGGAAGAGGATAGCCTGTGGACCCAACCAGTCCCTCCCCTCAGGGCTGGGCAGACACTTAGTGAATGGTCTGCCCCAGGTTCCCCCGACATAGTACACACCCAGGACTCATCATGAGATTCCACATAGGTCAGGGATTATGTCTGTTCACCCCACCCCAGCCCCAGGATGGCCACATAGTAGCCTCACCCTGGGTCAGGCCATGCCCACTGTGGGAAAGGAGTCTGGATTTAGTCTTAAAATTGCCTATGCAAGGGGGAACCTCCTCTCCTTTCTTCTGCGCCGTCTGCCCTGCCTAGGCAGCCTCTGCATTCTTTATTATGACACAGGAGGTCAACATCCCCACCCCACAACGGGGGTCCAAGAGACCGAGGAATGTCACAGTCTTGTTGGGAAAAAATCCCCACAATCCCGATAGTGACACTTGGCCTGGCCCTGTCCCTCAGGCTGCGGTCGCTTGTCAGACCCAGCTCTCCAGGCCTGTGTATCCTCTGTGGAGGGCCCACCACAAGTCCAGAGTCCTCTTCCTGGACACCGCAGACTAACTAGATTTCAATCAAAAAAGAGAGAAAGAGCCTTCAGCAATGTTCATGCCATGACTGCTGTGGTCTTCTATCAGAGCCGCCTGTATCTCACAGTCTTTTAGTCCCAGGGTCTTGTTGCCCCCGGTGGGGAAAGACGGTGTGCCTCCCAGCCAGAAGGAACAGACACAGGGATGTGGCTCTTTGATGAAGGAGAGACAAGAGTTATTAAAAAGGACTTGAGTGACTTGAGGAATTCTGTTAAGTTTAGAACCCCTCCCATCAGCACCCAGAGCAAGCAAGAGATAGTCCATGGAGAGCAGCTCAGAACTGACAGTTCTGAGAACTGATCATACTGAATGTTGTTTGGGAAGGTGGCATGGTTTAGAAAAGCTGTTGACGTCAAAGTCTGGTAGAATTGTGGGGACTAGTATGTGGGCAGTTTTGTGTGCTAGGTAGGCTTGCTTATTTGGAGAGACCAGTAGCTTTGAGCAACTGGAAAGTTCTCAGTGATTGGATGTGTTGATTTGAGGAAGGCAGTACATTGAGAGTGACTGTGGGTTTGGAGATTTTGGCTTTGTGGATGATGTGGGATTGGAGGGATGAGGAATGAGGATGGGTATTTGGAGACTTTTGAGGAATTTAGTCCTTTGGAGCTTGAGAAATTTGGTGGATTGGTTTAGGGCTTGACACACTTGAAGTTATGCGACCGGTGGACTTGGGGAGTTAGGTGGACATGGGAATTTGAGCATCATGGAAAATTTAGGACTTGAGTTTGGAAAGTTTGGAAATACTGATGCTTTGAGGGAGCATAGAGGTTTGGAGAGTTTCATGTGTTAGAACAAGTGGGTATGTTTGGGCAGTACGGTGTGTTTAGGCGGTTTGTTCGTTTGGAGAGGGTGAGTGGCATAAGAATATTGGTAGGTTTGGGGGCAGGTGATGGACATAGGACATGGTTGGGCTTGAGGGGGTTGACAGACATGAAACATTAGTGAATTGGGGGAGGTTGAGGCTTTGGTGTGTTTGGTTTTGAAGGCTAGTATTTTTGGAAGGTTGCTGATTTGTGGAAATTGGCAGCTTTAGGCATGTGGGTAGATTCATGGATGGTGGGATGTGTAGGATGATTAGGTGCTTTGGACATTTTCTTGGGTTTGAAGAGTGAGAGTTTTGGTGACACTGGTGAGTATAGTGAAGAAGGGGTTTGGAAGAGGTTATCACATTGGAGGAGGCATAGTATATGGAGAGGTTTTGGAATTGGAGACATTGAATGTTTATGGAGGTTGATGACTTAAGTTGTGTTTAAGGGTCTCGTTAAATTAGTAAATGTGAGTATTCTAGAAACTTGAAGAAATTGTTTGGCTTGTGGAGAATGGTAAGCTTGGAAATGGGGCTAGACCTCTGTCAGATGGAATAGAGAAGGCCATAAACTGTTGATTCCATTTACATTGATTAGCTCCATAGGGCAGGCCAATGTTACTCGACTTTGTCACCTGATGGATGCAGGGCAGCGGTGTCCCACTCAAAACCAGGTATCTAGGAAAGCAACCACTCTTTCCTTATGGAAGAGTGTGGTCAGTGTAGCTAAGATCATCATTCCTCTTCTCCCTAGTCCTATTCCAAACCCAATTTGGGGGAGATAATAAGATTAGGGGATCAAGTAGAGAAAAAAGGGCAAAAACTGGGGGAGGGAGCAAGGACTAAGGAAACAGAGCGGAGAACACAGTGATGGGGAACAAAAAGGAGCAGGGAGCAGTGGTACAAATCACAGAAGAGAGCATGGAACAAGGTGAGGTGGCAGAGAAAAGAGAGAAAAGGCAAGAAAGAGAAGATGGACCGGTATTAGGGAAATAAAGGCCACAGATGGTCCTGCACTGCGGGTACAACTGAGGGAGCCAGTCACAGTACAAATATACTACCTTGTTTCTACTCACAGCTGTGTTCTTCCCACTCCAGTTTCCACTGTATATATTCAAGTTCAACTTCCTAGCATTCAGGAGGTCTAGAAAGGAAAGAATCCATGGCATGAGGGTCATCACAATGTATGCAGATAGGCACAGGAAGATTCCTAGTGTGGTTTATGAATTCAAAGCCTCAGTTCCAGAAGTTCTACCATCCTGGGGCAAGTACAGAAGTAGGTATGGTCATGCAGATCCAGAAACTGTGTTCTAGTGACTTCATGAAAAAAATGTCCTTAGAAAGGTACACTTTCCTGGGCTTGCGGGTGAAGCCCAGGGTGGAAGTGTTTGTGTACAGGATGAGAGGGCAAGTATCTTGAAATTGGTCGACTCACCCCAAATGCAGAATTTCCCACTGGAGATGTCCAGGGATGTAAGCACAATTATTCTCCTTAGCAGTCACATAAATAAACTCAAATGCCCTTCAGTTCCTGTGACCCTCTGTAATCAGAATTGAAAAGTAATTGTGTGAGCCCAGGGTCTTACTATGTCTTCAGGATTCACTGGACTCCAGAAATTTACTTACCTCTTGGTAGAACTGGTTTGTTTGCTTGTTTATTTGTTTGTTTGTTTGTTTTTAATACCTGGTGTTTTGGTGGGAATATGGATGTGAGAAGAGTTAAACCAACGTTACCTGGTGATATAGATTCATGAAAAAGCAAATTCCAGCTGACATGACGAGAAACTTGGAATTGGGCACATCATGCGGAGGGAAAGCAAGTTACAATTAGGGAACCCTTATCGGGAAGGGGTGGAAGAGTTTAACCTTCGGAGTGATCAGAGATGGAGTCTATTTCTCCGAAGATTACGCAACTAATGGACATGGAATTTTTCTTAACCCAACTAAGGTAAATGGAAATCCTGCGGGCAATGGAGCCAGGACTCTCGTCTGCCGATCCTCAAAGGCTTTGTTCTGCGGTTTAAAAACAAATCCGGCTCCTGCCACTTTCTAAACTAGGGCGGGCACCCTCTAGGGGGCGGGTCCCCGGCCGCGGCGGCGTCGCACCTTCCCTCTCCCAGCCAATGGTGGCGCGCAGAAGCCGGAGGGGCATTTTCCTCAACCAACCAGAGCTCCTAGGCCTCTCAAAGCCACGCCTGCATGTCCCTCCTTCGTGCCCGGACTCCTAAACCGCAAAGCTCCGCCCACAGAGTTTTGTTCGGAAGTGAGGTCTACCCGGCCTTTGGCGGATCTGGGCAGACCTTGGGCAGCCTGCACACTGCCTTCGTAAGCCCACTCCCCCGCCCCCATGAGCATGTCCACGGCTGTCCGTTTCCCCCAGAGACTGTCGAGACCTTTACCTGTCACACGGTACTTTCTGCATCTGAGAAGCCCGCCTTCTCGCTTCTTTAGCAACCGAGCCCCATAGGCTGGCCAGACTGCGCTCAGCGCTCCGACTGGAAACAGGGACTGTCCGTCAATTATCTCACCCCATCGCTTTTTCAGGTGGATTAGGGAGGATGAAGTAGCCTCCATTTGAGGGGAGCGCGCCTATTGGTCGGATATTGGTAACTATCCTGACCGGCTGTGAAAGTCCTCGAGCCTTCGATTGGGCCCAGGGATATGTCAGTCCAGATGGGCGGGTGCAATCGCAATGCCGCGCACAGTATTGGTGGAGATACGGCGCTGCCCGCCTCTGTGCGCGGAACCGCAGGAGAGCCAGCTTCTCCTGATTGGGCCAAAAGGGAAGCCCTCCGGCTCCGGATTGGCTGAAAGCGGGCCGCGCCCCCATCACGCCGACAACCTACTGTAAGGGAGGCTACCCGGCTCGCCTGTGTTAGCCTTGCGAGCCAGTGCGGTGAAAGGAGCTCTTAGGCGGCGCACCGGGTCTCCAGCCAGACCGACGTAAATCCGGGAGTGGCGCGCGTCATCTCAACGGTGAGGGGACACCAGCGTGCGGCGGGAGACTAGGTTGCTGCGCGGCGGCGAGCGAATAAAGCGCCGCAGCCGGAAGTGTCTTCAGAGCGGCGTCGTACCCGGAAGTGTGGCAAGACGTCAGCCGCACCCGGAAGTGTGATGCTGCCGCTGCCTGGGAAGTGATGGTACCCGGCCAATTGGGATACGGGATTAAAACAGGTGTTTATGTCTCTTTATCTGCGGAAGCTCATTAGAACCTCCTTTTCGGGAAATCTTGGAGGGTGCAAGTAGTTGGTCATGTTTTTGCTTGTCTCATCCTGTTGAAACCCGAGGGGAAACAAGCACTAGGAATGTGTTCAGGGAGTCCAGGCTCAGTAGAGGCTTTAAAGAATTTTCTTTTGCTGCCTGTCACCCTCAATTCCCTTACCCCACAGGGATGTGCAGATGGAGGCTGGAGGAGACACTACTGCCCCAGCCCCTGGGGACGCGGAGGACTTGGAGGACACTCGGTTCCCCAGTGAGGAGGTTGGAGAGGATGGAGAGGTTCACGAGGCCCCGCCGGATCCTGGGGACGGGGACCTGGAGAAAACAGGTATGCCTTCCTCTCACCAGGGTCTTGGAAAGAATACCTGGAGGGTGCCATTGCTGGGAGAGGTCCGAGGGGGACCAGCGAGGAGTCTTTTGGGACTCGGGAAAGTAGTTTAGAGCATAGCAGGATTAGTAGGAGGCCATGGTGGACACACAATGTAGTGTAAGTCGTTGAGAAATGAAATCAGTGGGTTTCAGTGTGATGTTCACTGGGGACTTGGTCTGAGTTCAGGCCTTTGAGGAATCAGAGGTCAGCTGGCGCCAACGAGGGGCATGGGGGATTTAGGATGTTAAGGTCAATGAATGACCAAAAGAAAGTCGATATGGCCAAAGGGGAACTATTTAAAAGTCTGTGTCTTTTGAGGCTACGGTGTTACTTAAGTCATTGAGGTGGGAAAGGGGATCAATGGTGACAAATGCACATTCATTGTTTACATCCTTGAGGAAGTCAGTGGTGAGTTGTTGGTGGCAGTCTTTAAGGAACCAGAAATTAGTAGATGTTAATGGTGATCATCGGTGAGGTAGCCGTGCACATCAATGAGATTATCTGGAGAGTCGGACGACCGATAGGAGGGTATTTGAAGACCTAGGTCGATGCGTATAGGTATTCAGTGGAGACTCATTAGGAGTCATTGCAGAAGGAGTGCACATGGACCACTTCGGAATGAGTGGATGTTGGTGGCATCATCAGGAAGGATGCGTAGACATCACTGAGAATAAAGGGTGTGGGTGAGGGCTGTCTGAGGATTTGGGAATTATTGGCAAGTAATGGCAGCTCTTGGGGAGGTAACTGGGAGGAGGACATGGGGGATAAGCAAATGTCAATCAAAGGATGAGGAATATGAGGTTATCAGGATTCTATAGGAAAATTGTTGAAATAAGGGTTGTCAATGGAAGATCAGTGGACATTGACTGGAATAAATGGGGGGTGTCAAGGGAATCAGTAGGGGGCAGCCGTGGGTTTTATTGCTGATTGTTAATGATGGTCACAAGGAGGGGAGATGGAGGTCATTATTATAGTCCTGTGTGTTAGTGTATGTATGTTATGAAGGATATTATAAGGAGGGAAGTGGATTATCAATGAGAACAACAGGAGGTCAGGGAAGTCAGAGGATGTCACTGAAGTCCTCAATATTAGTGGAAATTAATAGTAGTCATAGGAGGAGATGGGAGAATGAAATAAAAAAGGGTCAGGTGAATCAGGAGAGGTTATTTGAAGTCTTGGATGTTAGTAGAGGTCAATGGTAGTCATGGTGGGGAGTGGAGTGCACATGGGGTAAAATAGATTGTGTATCAGGGTAGTCCTGGAGGTCATTGAAGACCCAGGTATTAGTGATATTAATGGAATAATTGGAATGTTAGTGAACAGCAGTGGGAGTAAATAGGGGGTTAGGGGAGGCTAAAAGATATGGGTGCTAGTGGACATTCATGGCAGTCATTGGGAGAATTAGTGGTTATCACCAAAAAATATACATGGGTGACCAGAAGAGTCAATGAGGTCATTAGGGATCAGTGAACATTCATGAGAATAAATAAGGTATTAAGGAGGGATGGGGCAGGGGAAGGATTTACATGAGAGACTATGGAGATATTAGTGGGTATCATGGTGGCCAATGAGAGATGAGTAGTCGGTACTAGGAAAATATATGAGGGGTCAGAGGTATTCACGGGGGATTATTGAAGATGAAGTTATTAATAATGGTCATTCAGAAGCAATAGCATGAAGACTTGAAAGTGGCAGTTATTGAAAGGAGAATAAACAGTCTCTAGGGATATAGAGGGCTCAGTAATGACAGAGATTGGATTGTTGGGGCTTTAGGGGGATCGTGTGGAGGTCACTGAGGGGCTAAGGAGACACCTGGGGGTCTCGTCAGCCTCATGGGTCAGTGGGAGGCACTGGTAGAGATTTGATAAGTCCTTGGGCACATGGGGTTACGGGGAGTCCACAGCCAGATGACCCACCAGGAGTTCCCTTTCAGAATCCGAGACGAAGGATCAGCCCTCCAGCCTGCTGTCACCACTGCCCCAAACAGAGGCCCCATCATGCAACTGTGGGCTTTGGGATCCTGCAGCCTCAGAGAATAGTCCCGTGGGTGGCGCCGAGAGTGGCTCTGGGGGCCAGGGCGGGGACCCCAGTGACGAGGACTGGCGCAGCAAGCGAAAGCACGTGTTTGTGCTGAGCGAGGCAGGCAAGCCCATCTACTCAAGGTATGGCAGCGTGGAGGCACTGTCGACGACCATGGGTGTGATGACGGCCCTCGTGTCCTTCGTGCAGAGTGCAGGCGATGCCATCCGCGCCATCTACGCTGGTGAGCAGAGGAGGAGGAGGTGGAGCAGGGATGGTGACTGGGCAAATGGCTGACCGGCCAGCCGGCCGCCTGGGAGATTGTCCAGGCAGCCAGGGGCAAGTCCGTGTATGTGGGTGGCTGGCCAGGATCTGTCTGTTGTCTGACTGTTTGGCCTGCTGGGTTCTGAGTGATTAACACACCTGGATCTGAGTCACTGGATACTTCCTGGTTCATCTGAAAGCGTGACTTTGGGGGCTCAGCTTTGTGGCTGAGTTGGGTGTCTCTAGGTTCCATGTCAGTCCTTGCTCTGTTGTCCCCTGACCCATGCTTTGTGTCTAACCCGATTCCTTGACCGTCCCGTCATGTCTCTAGAACTAACCAGACTCTCCCAAGCTGTCCTTATCCCCATCCCAGTGTACCGCCCAGTGACCACGTGAGCATGGGCCAGGAGTGCGTGTGTTCAGGGAAAGAGCGGCAGAGCCCTGCCTGACCCCGCCTGTCGCCGCTGACCCCTCTCTACCCGCTGTGCCCCCCTTCCCTCCCCCAGAGGACCACAAGCTGGTGTTCCTACAGCAGGGCCCACTGCTGCTGGTGGCTGTGTCCAGGACTCCTCAGTCGGCAGCCCAGCTCCGCGGGGAGCTGCTAGCCGTGCACGCACAGATCGTGAGCACGTTGACCCGGGCAAGCGTGGCCCGCATCTTCGCGCGCAAGCAGAACTACGACCTCCGCCGCCTGCTGGCCGGTTCGGAGCGCACGCTGGACCGGCTTCTGGACAGTGTGGAGCGGGACCCCGGCGCCCTGCTGTTGGGCGCCGTGCGCTGTGTGCCTCTGGCCCGCCCTCTGCGCGAAGCCCTGGGTGCGCTGCTGCGACGGTGCACGGCGCCCGGCCTGGCCCTCTCGGTGCTGGCCATCGGAGGTCGACTGGTGACGGCGGCCCAGGAGCGGACTGTGTTAGCCGAGTGTCGGCTGGACCCCGCCGACCTGCAGCTGCTGCTCGACTGGGTGGGGGCGCCGGCCTTCGCGGCGGGAGAGGCGTGGGCACCCGTGTGCCTGCCCCGCTTCAATCCGGATGGTTTCTTCTACGCCTACGTGGCGCGCCTGGACGCCATGCCCGTGTGCTTGCTGCTGCTTGGCACTGACCCTGAGGCCTTCCATGACATGGCCACCTGCCGGCGCCTGGTTGAAGAAGGCATGCACACCCTGGGTGCCATGCGGGCTCTGGGGGAGGCTGCCAGCTTCTCCAATGCCCCATCAGCCAGTGCTCCTGCCTACAGCGTGCAGGCTGTGGGGGCACCGGGCCTCCGGCACTTCCTCTATAAGCCACTGGACATCCCCGACCATCACCGCCAGCTGCCCCAGTTTACCAGGTAGGCCCTGACCCTGTGGGCAGTTGGTGGGCAGGAAGGCCTGAGATCCGGCATCTCGTAGACAAGAGGTGGGAGAGAGCCAGGCATTCTCTAGAAGGACGGGATAGCATGGGTGTCTGTCCACGGAGGGAGGCTCGGCCGCCAAACTCAAGGAATCCTGTATTCTGTTGAAGAAGAGGGCCCCGGTCCTCGAGGAGGCCCCTCGGTAGCTGGGCCTCCAATCACTGAGAAACCTCAAGTCTAATGGGGGTGGCTGGGCTCTGTTTCACTGAACTCCCTAGACTGAGGGGAGATGGGGCGGCCAAGCAAGCCTCTGACTGATGCTGGCCTCCCCTGCCTTCATCACGCAGCCCCGAGCTGGAGGCCCCGTACAGCAGAGAGGAGGAGCGACAGCGCCTGTCCGACCTGTACCACCGTCTGCACGCGCGCCTCCACAGCGCCTCCAGGCCCCTGCGTCTCATTTACCACGTGGCCGAGAGGGAGACGCTGCTGGCCTGGGTGAGTCGGCTAGGGGCCCGCAAGAGTTCGTTCCTGACTTCACGCCCCCTTTCCCTCCACTCTATCCCCTCTGACCATAACAGCCTCCATGAGGCACACCCTGCCTTGGTCTGCATCGCTTTTCCTACCATTACACACTTACCTTTGAAACCCATAAGGATCACACAGTCTACAGCCCTCCTGTACGCTGTTCTCTTCGCTGTTCCCCCATTAGCTACCAGTACAGCATCCTCAACTTGGAAGAGGTCCCATTAACAGCCATCAGTATGCCTGTTGCTTTCCCAGTAGCCCTGCCCGTATGTCTCTCTGCCAGTTCATTTTTCGCTTTGGGAGTCCCCAGCACTCTTGAAGACCACAGGCTTGGTCCCAGGCCATGCCTTCTACCTGAGGTGTCTCCCCTGGGGGCTTCAGGGTTCCTCTCCTCACTTCCTGTGGGTCTGTTAAGGTCAGCTGTTCAGGGAGTTTGGCCAAGGTGACCCCACTGGAAATGGCACCTTCCCTCAGGCTTTGCCGGCTGGCAGACGTGTATTAAATAATTCATTGCATGCTTATTGGGTAGGAGGCATTGTTCTCACCTAAGGATTTTATTTTTAAGTTTTTTTTAACTTTCATTTCCAAGCAATTTTAGACTTACAAGGAAGCTACAAAATAGTACAAATAATTACTACAAATAGGTCCCTCACCTGGTTTCTCCAGATGTCAACCACAGGAGCTTTAAAAAAATCAGGAAATTAACATCAATACAACATCTAATTCTCAGACTTCATTCAGATCTCACCAGTTGTCCCACTAATGTCCTTTAACAGGTCCAGAATCCAGCTCAGAATCATATGTTGGTTTATCTATTGTTCTCTCTTCAATCTCATTTATTCTAGAATCCTTTCTCAGTCTTTTGTTTCTTGCGTGTCCTGGATACTTTTTAAAAGAGTACCAGCTAGTTAGTTTGTAGCATGTCCCTCAACTTGGGTTTTTCTGTATTTTATCATGACTGAAATAAGGTCAGGCATTTTTGGCAAGACTATCAGAAGAGTGAGTGATATGCCCTTCTTTGCCCCGGATCGGGAGATCCACAATGTCAGGTTTGTCCCACTGTTGATGTAACTTAGGTCACTTGGTTAAGGTGGTGTCTCCCAGATTTCTGCACTATATAGTGTTTTCCCCCTTTACCTCTCATAATTATCTTGTGGGGATTATGTCAGGTTTCTGTTTTTCATCACACTTTCATTCACTAATTTTAATAGCCATTAATGATTCTTGTCTGCAAAAGTTTCTACTCTGGTGTTTGCCACGTGGTGATTTTTGAACTGCATCATCCCTTCCACATTTTATTATTTGGCATTCTACTTCTATATGAAAGAACTCTTCCTCCCCCTACATATTGGTTGAATTTTTAATTTTATATCAATATGGTCTCATGGATGTTTCTTTAAGTCAGTGAGCTAAAAGCCTTTTCTGTCATTGATTTTGGTGCTAAAACTATCTCAGTGTAGCTGGGGCGGGCCCTGTTTCTTTTTTATATGTCTCCCATCACTGTTTGAGCATTCCTGTTTCCTGGCACACGATGTTCCAGGCTCATCATGTACTTTCTCTGTGCCAGTCCTGGAATCAGCCATTTGTCCAAGGAGCCTGTGTCCTTTTGGTGGAGGACAGCATTTCAAAACCAAGATATTGTAGGCCCAGGATTTTAAATTAGGTTGTCAGGGGATGACTCACTGAAGAGATGGAGAGGGAAAGGACCATGCAAATGCTGTAAGGTGAGACAGAACCTGTATGTTGTAGGAATAGTGGCTGGTCTGCTCCCCTGGTGAGCGAGGGGGAGAGCAATGAGAGGTGATGCAGAAGTGACCTGGTTAGGTTAGGACTCTCTGGTTGGTATAAGGATTAAATAGAATTAATCCTCCTATCCTCCTAATCCTCCTATTATGCTCCGGCTACAAAGGATGAAAACAGTTATGTGGAGCTTAGAACAGAACCTTGTATATAACAACTGCTCAGTAAATGTTAAGCACTGTTGCTACTACACCTGGTCCACAGGTGAGCAAACTGACATCCAGGGAGTATGTGTGTGTGCGCGCTCACACGTACACATACACACACACAGAGCCAGCATTACCCAGCTGAAGCCACTAGATTCAGCTGATTTTTTGGCCCTACTGAAAACCCCTGGCCCACAGTGATGTAGCACCAGGTAGGAACCCTCGCCCTATGTTTTTTCCAAACAAGAGACAAGCATGGGGCCCAGGTGGGGTGGACAGGACAGGGCATGGCCAGCTCTGGCCTAACTAACTCTGTCTCCTCTCAAACCTGCAGGTGACTTCCAAATTTGAACTCTATACCTGCCTCAGCCCACTGGTGACAAAGGCAGGTGCCATCTTGGTAGTGACCAAACTCCTGCGCTGGGTGAAGAAAGAGGAGGATCGACTCTTCATCCGTTACCCACCCAAGTACTCCACACCCCCTGCTGCCCCAGCGGCCTCTACAGACCAACCTTCCCATAATGGCTTGTTCACTGGACCTTGAGTGGCAGAGTTCTTAGATTGGGCCGTGCTGAGAAGCACCACCTTTGGCTTTTACCTTCTGTCTCCAGCCTGGAAATGGGGCAGGAGGACACAGGAAAGGCTGCTTTCCCAGCCCGGTGATGCTCCTCCAGCTCTGGGGACATCGTTGGGCCCCTCTGCCCTGTTCTCCCTCTGCCCCGCCTCTTCCACTTGGATGACATCCCTCTGTCAGGGGCTGTCTCCTCCAGTCCTGGGCACCACACCCTCTGTCCTGCAGCAGGAGTCAGCCTCCTGGTGGGCTGTGAGCCCTGAGTGTCCAGGGTTGGCCAGGGTCCCTTTGGGTGTCCACGGGGACTCTGGAATTGGGAATGCATGGCCAGCCTTTATGAAAGGCTTTAAGAAAGAAACTGTACCTAAAAGACCTCAAATCAGTTTCGACAAGGACATTCCTTTGCCCTTCACCTACTTCATCTTCACCCGGTCAGAAGTGACCCTGGTCAATGTTGGCTGCTGCTGGTGGAGAAGGTGGCCTTCTGGGCACAACACCTGACTGACTGCACACCTGGCTGAGATCCAGACCGCGTGCATGGGAGGCGTGCTCGGCTTCTGAGGCTTGTTGAACTCCCGTGGAGTGCAGAGAACCTCGCATCGGCTGTCACGCGAGGATCTGTGAGCGAAAGGGGACTCGAACTCTTGGGTACCACGGCACAGTTCACATATGTGTGTCTCGTACTTCCAACCTGCACCACGTAGCAACCCGGAGAGGGAAAGGCCTCCCTAGAGTTCATGTGCGTGGGCACAGCACTCCCTTCTCAACGGACCAAGACCTGGTCGTGCCCTACAGTAGAGTTGGCGGGCCTCAGGGTGTACGCATGCGCGCTGTTGTTCAGGGGCTCGGGGCCTCGATTCGCAACCTCCGTGCTGCTCCGCCCGGGTCCACTGACGGACCGACGCGCGCTGCACGCATGCGCTCTCACGTAGGTGGTTTTTTTTTTTTTTTGGACCAATAGTCATCCAAGGTGTACGCAAGCGCAAACCCCGCGTTGGAAAATGGAAAACGGCAGGTTGGAGCCTTTGAAAATGGAGCCCCCCGAATTGGTAAAGGAGGCCGAGGAGGCTGAAGGTAGGAAGGGCGAGCCTGCCTCTCTGGGCGCGGCGGAAGGGAGAGAGCCCTGTCCCGTCACAATGACGAAATAGTAATAGCAGTACTAAAAAAAAGTCAAAATGTAAGCTTTATGAAAACAAAACCGTTCACCAACGGGGAGAAAAATAACGTGCATCTTGTCATCATCTAGATGAGCTCCGCTTCATCGGGCACGTTGGTTTAAGTGTTCCGAAGGAACGGCCGACTAAATACTTCAGTCCGTAGCTCCGCGGACGACACGCGGAGACGGATGTCGTCTCAAGTCACCGGCTCCTGTCGCACCGAGAAGCACAGCAGTTCCCCAGTGTCCTTCCCACCCAGCCCACAGCCCATCTCACACGGACTCGAGTCCGAGTCGAGGGGCCTCTCCCGTGCCCGGCGTCGCTCTGGGGCCCTTGGTCGATCGTGACACCCCCGCACCCCGGCGAGGGGCAGGGGGTGGCCCTAGAGATCATTAGAAAACGTAGTGTGGCCTGAAGAAGGAAACCTCCCAATTCGGTGACCCACCGCTATGTCACCAACATTCTCTCTCTCTCTCTTTTTTTTTTTTTTTTTTTTATTGTAGGCATTTTTGGAATGTACCAAAGTACAGCAAATAATGTGAAGGCCCACTCCTGTCCCCACAGCTCTGACTTTCTGCCCTCTGATTGATCTCTGTCCCCCTTCGTACGCACTCTTTAAACCACTGTATCAATGTCATCTGGACTGCATCTTTCCAGATCTATCTATGCAGACGTCAACAGTAATTACGATTGTTCACTTGTTTATTGTTACTTCTCTAGCACCTAAAACAATGCCCGCTTGGCACATAGTAGGTGCTTACTAATTTTTTTTGTTTGTTTTAAATTGTTTGAACAGTAATTTAACAGGAAGAGCTCTCAGGTTAGGGCTAGGCATCAAAGGCCAGCTTCCAACAAAGGACATTCAGAAAGAAGACAGATGCAAATAGATCTCATATATTAAGCACTTGCTATAGCGCTTAAAATAGTAGCAATTGTGCTAAAACCTATTTTAGTATCCAGCTTTCAAATTAGTCAAAATTGGAGTCATAATTAACTTCACCAGCATTGGAGAAAATTGAAAAGCGTGTAAGTTAGCATTTCTAGCCCATTGAAAATGGATTTAAAAAGAGAGGGATAAATTAATATTGATTACTGTGTGGGGAAACAGGCTCTCTCTTGCCTCACTCAGAACTGACCAGTAAAGGCTTTGCTAGAAGCGTTTTGGCAGAATATTTTTAGCATCTAAAATGCTATTCCATCTCTTTAGTCACCATGCTTGGTAATCAGGGAATATACAGATGTGTGGCCCATGAAGGACCATCACAGTGTTGTTGATGGAAGCAGAACAAGAAGCAATCAGGGAAATGTCTAGATTTAGATATATCCACGCCTATTGTGGAATGACTGGGTGGTGGACCTTTTTTTTAAGCAGTAGAAAAAAAATAAGAAAATAAGATAATTAAAAATGAATGTTTAAAAGAGTAAGATCACGGGTTATTGACACAAAATCAGCTTCAAAGGTGATCATACTTTATGAGAGAAAGGCGAGTTGGAATTTAAAAAAATATATAAAGAGGGACAGTGTCAACTAGATACTGTTGCACAGTATCTGAAGGCTAAAGGCCTAACTGATGACTCTTAACAAGGGACTTAACATTTTTAGGGGTGTGCAGAGGTGGAGGCATTTTTGTGATTTTTTTTCTTTTATTTTTCTTTCAGGAATATATAGTGCTATATAATTTTAAAATAGAGAAGGGGAAATTTTGAATGGCGTCCGAGGATCATATTTTAATGTTGATCAATATTAACATCCCAGTTTTCATGGTTATACTGTGGTTACCTGGTAGAGTCCCTTGTATATAAGAAATATACACTGGAATATTAAGGAATAATGGGCCATGATGCCAGCAATATATGGTACAGAAATGCTCACAAATGAGAAATCCAATACAAAGGCAAAGAGGAGCACTGTGGCCTTTTTCTACCACTTTTATGTACATCTGAAATTATTTCAAAATAAAATGTTAAAAGGGACTCATGCTGTACAGACTGCTTTGTAATCCGGATTTCTCAGAAACTTTTTATCAAGATGTTAGTTGGGTTATTTAAGAGATTTACTGATCACTCATGATCACTTGGACTAGAAAGGAAGTGGAGAGGAAAAGTGAAGATGGGGCTTTTGCAGAAATGGTTACAAAAGCCAGCTGTAAAAGACATGGGGACAATTGAGAAATCACATTGATTACTGGATGGTATTACATGAGGACTGTTAATCTTGTCAGTGTGATGACAGGATTGGAGTTATCTAAAAATGGCCTCAGGTGTTTGAGATTCTTAGTGAAGTGTCTGGGGATGGAATGTAATAAAACATACAGCTTGCCTGAAAATACTTCAGCACAGAAAAAACAGCTGAAGCCAATATGGATGCAAGTAATAGTTATGAGATCTTAGCAATGTGTAATCACAGTTCACCATGGTGTTCTCTCTATTTTCATGGATGTTTATAAATTTTCATTTGAAATCCTACAAAGAAAACAATGACAAATACTTCTCCCTGTTAATAAAATAGCTTTAATTTTTTTTTGTTGTTTCATTTCCAAATATGTTTTTAAAAGATTTTCTTTATTTGACAGAGAGCAGCAGGGGGAGTGGTAGGCATAGGCAGAGGAAGAAGCAGGCTCCCCACTGGTCAAGGAGCCTGATGTGGGACTTGATCCCAGGACCCTGGAATCACAACCTGAGCCGAAGGCAGACACTTAAGTGGCAGCCACCCAGATGTCCCTTATTCCCAATATTAAGAGTATTGTAAAAATTAAAAGTCTCAAGAAGTGACATATTCATTATTATTGATTATATCAGAGAAAGGCAGTTAAGATTTAGAGCCAAGGAGAGAAGGGGAAGTTTCATTTTTAACTTCACATATTTTGTAGTGTGTGAATGTTTTTGGGTAAGAAAGTAAAAAAGCAATACATGAAATACATTTTCCTAAAAGATCTGAGGGTGTTCACCAAACTTTTGGCGGCAGTTACCTCTAGGAAGGGGAGTGACTCATTGAAGGTGTTGTTCCTGAGAGGAAGCTGTTACTTTTTTGTCCATGGTTTTCTACAGTTGTTTATTAAATAGTCAAAAGTTCAAATGCAAAGTTAAAATACCGCATAGTAATTTGTAAATGATTTGAGACAAGACATGCAAAGAAAGCGAACATACCAGCAAACATTTTAACAAAACCCAATAAGCTCAGGTTAAAAACCCCTGATTTATAACCTGATTTGTTTTTAAAGATTGATTGATTTATTTGAGAGGGAGTGAGAGAGTGGGTGGGAGCAAGGGGAGAGGAAGAGGGAGAGAAAGTCTCAGTCAGGTTCTGCACTGAGTGTGAAACCTGACATGGGGCTCAATTTCATGACTCTGAGATCATGACCCAGGCAGAAACCAAGAGATGGACACCTAACCGACTGCACCACCCAGGCTCCCTATAACATGATTTTTCATGGCTAAAAAGGATTTCATCCTATGAACATGCCATATTTAACTAAAATATCTTTAGATTGTTTCTGTTTGTAAGATTAGAAATAAGGAACAACTCGACCACCATCATTTATTCCCTGGAGATAGATTCCTACTAGATAGGGAATTTCTGATGTAAAGGATTTGAGTAATTTTTTTGATATTTACTACCAAAAGTATTGAAATGTAATACTGGTTTTGCCTATCAGATTGGCAAAAATGAAGAAGTTGGAAAACATACTTGGCTGCTAAGACTACGGGGAAGGAAACTTTTATGGGCCTGCTTGAAATACGGGGAGAACCATTTCATAAAACCAAATTTAGTAATACACATGCTCTCTGATCCAGCAGGTGGCCTAGTAGGAATTCATCCAGTAAATATATTCATATATATGCACCAAAAGTATGCATGGGGATGTTTTTCTGGTTGAATACACAATTCAATTTTGTCTCTCCCCAAAATTTATGTCTATCAGTACCTTAAAATGTGGCCTTACTTGGAAATAGGGTCTTTGTAGGTATAACTAGTTAAGATAAAGTCATTCTGGAGCCGCCTGGGTGGCTCAGTGGGTTGACCTCTGCCTTTGGCTAGGGTCATGATCTCAGGGTCCTGGGATCGAGCCCCGCATTGGGCTCTCTGCTCGGCGGGGAGCCTGCTTCTCTCTCTCTCTGCCTGCCTCTCTGCCTACTTGTGATCTCTGTCTGTCAAATAAATAAATAAAATATTAAAAAAAAAAAAAAGATAAAGTCGTTCTGGATTAGAATGGGCCCTAATCCAATGATCGGTTTCCTTATAAGAAGAGGGAAACTTGCACATACAGAAATTCACAGAATGCCAGATGAAGACACACACAGAAGGAAGACCCTTTTTGTGGTACTTTCTTATGGCAGCCCAAAAAGAACTAATACAAATGGTCACTGTGGCCTTGTTTGTAACAGCAAAAGAAGAGAAGCAGCCTGAGTATCCATCAGTAGGGGACTTCTTTTAAATTATTGTCGGTCCATTCAGTGGACTACTACAAAGCCACTAAAAAGAATAAAAACATCACCCATATACACTGTCAGATGAAATATACAAGACGTAGGCACCATGTATGACATGCCACCACTTAAAAAGCAAGAGTGGACTTGTGCTTGTATGTGAATTGGATTATCTCCAACTAGACAACAAACAGCTTATAACACAGTGATCTCTGTGAAGGGGAAGTGAGGAACTTAGGGTCTGAGGAGGAGGGACTTTGCACTGTACGTTCCTGTGAGTAAGCATCTTTTACTTTACCTTGGGACTCTCATATGCGTTGTAGAGCTGCCTTCCATTTTCTCTGCACCATGTTCCTTGGAGAGGAGTGGGTCACTGGACCTTGAGCTTTTATCATTGATTTCAAGAGTTTACGATGTTAACATTTTTCCTGTGGGGCTTTTGTCGTTGTTATAATTTTAAAAGTAATACAGACTCACATTAAATACATATAGATGTGTATATGGCTAAAAAGGGTCTTTGAATCAGGATCCAAATAAGGTCTTTTCCTACAACTGAATCATATATATATATATATATATATATATATATATATATAGGCGCCAAGTCTCTCTTAATCAATAGAGTTCCCCCTCTCACTCTTTTTGTTTTCCCCTTTGGAATTTATTTCTTGAAAAAACCAAATTGTCCTCTGGCATTTTCCAGCATCTGTATCCCTTTTTTTTTTTTTTTTAAGGTTTTATGTATTCATTTGACAGAGAGAAATCACAAGTAGATGGAGAGGCAGGCAGAGAGAGAGGGAAACAGGCTCCCTGCTGAGCAGAGAGCCGGATGCGGGACTCGATCCCAGGACCCTGAGATCATGACCCGAGCTGAAGGCAGCAGCTTAACCCACTGAGCCACCCAGGCGCCCCCCAGCATCTGTATCCCTATGGGGTCATTTAATATGTTTCTCTGCTCCTTTTGTTTATTCTGATTGATATGCAGGTATAGAAGCCTGGTAAGGTTCCCGGGCTGGTTTGGTTCGGTTTGGTTTGGTTTTGTTTGGTTTTGGCAAGAATCCTTCGTAAGTGGTGTGTTTTTCCATGAGGAGGCTCACAATATCTGGTTGTCTTTTTTTGATGTTAGCGGTAACCATTCCTTACACCCGTCAGTTGTTCAAGAATTTGCAAATTGTGACCTATAATGATTTTTTAAAAATCCATCTGCAGTCTTCCTGCCCCGCTGCCTCGGGTGGAAATGCATACTGATTTTAAACAGCAGCAGCAAAAGCGCATCCCCTTCTCCCACACTGTTTCATTTCATTAAGGGGATGCCTGTGGTGTCCTTTGACGTTTAGGGGAAGCTGACCGTTAGGAGTCCGGATTCATCCAGCACACATCAGAAAGCTCAGGGGGCAGGGGACAGAGTCTTGCAGGAGCTCTGGCTGGAAACCTGCCCACGCCCACGGCCTGTCCTCAGTTGCAGCTCAGGCTTTCTGCAGAACTCCCTGCGCCTTTCTTCCTCCCTTCCCAGATAGGCCTGGACCTTTCTGCCATCCTGTAATTCTGATTTTCGTCTCCACAGAGCAGACCAAGTCTTTGACGACGGCTGAAGACCTGCTGGCATTGGTGAAAAGACTGCAGAAAGGTCATGTGTCTCCTTGTGTCTGAGGCTCAGCCTGGGGTTTTGAGGCAGGCGGATGTGGTTCAAATTTAGCCCCCTCAGCTCAACAACCCTGGGAAGTTATACCACCGCGCATTTTCCCCCTTATACAGTTTAATTCTTTGCACCTAAAGTACAGCTTGAAAATTCAAGAAGTATAAGGGAATGGAAAACCCTCCTCTCTTACACACACACACACAGCCATCCATGTCCCTGGCTCAAGGGCTAGCAGCAACTACTTTAAAAATTCTTAGGTATTTTTCCAGAGATTAAAAAAAAAAACCTTCCTGGGTGTGCACTCTTTGTCCTCCCTTTTTACACACAAATGGCAAATGGCCGTGCAAATGGCTGCACTTTGCGTCCCTCGGTGAGGGGGCCTAGGGGCCAGCCCGCATGGGGGCTGGGGCACAGTGCTGGCTAGGTTTGAGGTTTGACCCGCAGACCAGGCCATCTGCAACTAAAATACTATGACCCATTGGTCTGTTTGGTCTGTTCCAAAGAAAAGAGAACCTCTCCTTCCTCCAGCCTGGCACGCCCCTGCCCGCCATGGCCACCTGCATTGGAGCTGCTGCCTAGGTTCACATTAGATAGAGAAATTACAGGACTAGAAATGCAGAGTTACCATGACTGTCTCAAGTAAAATGAGGCCCCTCAGGCATATGTTAAGTCATAATCAGCACCTTGGAGATCATTCACTCTCCTAGAAGTCTCAGGAGATGGGAGTTGGTGGTCTCAGAAAATCAAGGGCTTGGGTTTATTAACTCCAGAACTCCAGAGTGTCAGGGGTGTGTAGTGAGACCCAGCAAGGGCTGCGAAGCTTTTGCCCCAACTCCGTGCTGCTGACCTTGAAGCCAAAAAGGGATGAGGAGGAAGACTTCTCCATACAGAGCCCTGAAATTGGGACTGTAGGAAGCTAGAGATAGTTCTCTAAAGAGAGCATGATCTCTCTGTCACTGGAAAATGTTAAAGCTGCCACCCACAAGATGAAAGCAGCATTTGCGCCATTTCTCAGATGAGTCCAGTACCAGAATCAGATGAGAAGTGACTGTTAAGCTTTTAACAGAGTAGGGCAGGTGGGAGATCACTGGCTCGCAGCACACTCAGAATTACTTCTAGAATCCTCCACCGTGTCCCAGGAGCCCTGTGTGATCTGCTAACTCTACTTTCCCCCACCTGCCTCCTGGTACTTTTGACTTGCTCACTAGACTCCCATCAGCCACAGCAGCCCCTTGGCCATTACCTTAGGCATGTGGTCCCAGGTAAAGGCTCACTCCCACCGCTGGGGCTCACTTCCACTGCTCTGGTGTTGCACTGGTCCCTCCGCCTGGCGTGGTTCCCCCCCTCATATTCCCCAGCCCGCAGAACTGCAGGGCTCCCTTTCCTCGCTTCACGGGGAGGGGGCGCCCTTCCATATCCAGAAGCACCTTCTACCCTCTCACCTTTGACCCCTTGCCTCACTTTATTTCCAGCTGCAGCAGTCACTGCCACCCACACTGACCACTCATATCCTCGTTCAGTGTCCGTCTGGCCCATGCAGAATGCAAGCCCTGCGAGGCCCTCTTACAGAGCCCAGCCAAAGCAGGCACTCGATAAATGCATCTTTTTTTAATTTTTTAAAAATATTTTATTTATTTATTTGACAGAGAGAGAGAGCACAAGCAGGGGGAAAGGCTGAGGGAGAAGGAGAAGCAGGCTCCCTGCAGAGCAGAGGAAGCCCCATGTGGGACTTGATCCCAGGACTCTGGGACCATGACCTGAGCCAAAGGCAGTGGCTTAACCAGCTGAGCCACCCAGGTGCCCCGATAAATGCGTTTTGATTGCTAGTATCAGAGACATTGTACCAACACCCCCCCCCCCCATCTCTTTCTGCCTTAGACAGCCAGGCATCTGCCCTCTCTGGCTCAGTCTTTCTCTCACTCTGCAGAGGGAAGCCTAGAGCCACAGATTAAAGACCTGATTAACCGGATTAATGAGCTTCAGCAAGGTAAACCCCAGGACCTAGACTTCCTAGCTAGCCAGAAAGAACCTGAACTTTGAGTGCCTCCACTTCCTCATCTATAAAATCCAGACACCTCTGGGTTATTGAAAGATGGGGGTGTGCAGCGTCAGAGTGTGCAAGAGAACAGCAGGGTTAGAGGCTGCACTCACACAGTGTCCTCTTCTTTGGCCCAGCAAAGAAGAAATCCAGTGAGGAACTGGGAGAAGCCCAAGCTCTCTGGGAGACCCTGCATAGGGAACTGGACTCCTGTAAGTAGGACCAAAAGAGGGACCCATAGATCTTCTCAGCACTGCCGATGTTCACCGCACACCTCAGGTCTCGCATGGGCTGTTCCCTCCACCTGCAGTGCTCTTATCCATGTAACACCGGCTGCCTTTTGCTATCTCACCTTCCAGCTCTCAGTCCAGACTTAATTCTAAAGATCTACCCCATCTAGATATGGGCTACCACCAGCCCTCGGTCACTCCCACTCCCCTGCTTGATTTGTTTCTTCAAGCCTTTATCTCCCCTTGACATAGTGCATTTCTTTCTGGTCATCTCTCCCATGGGTACAAACCCTGCGCATTCTGTGGGGTCTTCACTCCTCTGGCACTTACAGAGAATGTGGACACTGATGGGGAGAAACTGGATGAGGACCGTCCCCAGTGGGAGATGGGTGCAGGTGGCAAGGAGACCCCTCCCCTGCCCTGGCATGGTGCCATACTTTCTGCGACTTGGACATGCCTTTGCATGAAGTTGCAATGGGGACATGGGATGTGGCCTCTGGGGGCTCATAGTGGCACCGTGTTTTCCAGTGAATGGAGAGAAAATGCATCTTGAGGAGGTCTTGAGCAAGAAGCAAGGTATTTATCAGCTGCCCTGTCTTCATTGTTCTACCACATTCGACCCACAAATGCCCACAATTCCCGGAACAGCCAGAGGAATCCCACTGAAACCTGAATCAGGGTGCTTCCCTCTCTGCTCGGACCTTTCCCTTACCTGCCACTTGACTCAAAGCAGACACTAAAGGCCTCCAAGTGCCCTCCCCTGTGTGACATGATGTGGGACCCATTACCTCCCCCCGAATCCTGACTCCCCAAGAGGTCACACAGGGCTCCCTTGCTTCCTCTCCCCACAGAGGCACTGAGGATCCTCCAGCTACACTGCCAAAGGAGGGAACGTGGAGCTCAGAAGTAAGAGGTCCTGCTCAACTCTTCCCCGCCTTATTCCCCAACCTGAGGGAGGAAGGAGCCAGAGCTAGGGAAAATATACCTTGGACGCACACTCCTCATTTTTCCTTTCTCTAGAATAGAGTAGCTAGACAAGAGACTTCCCTGATTTGCTATCAGACAGTGGTGTTGAGATTAACTCACTCATTGGATCATTCACTGCTCATTTCTTCATTAAATAAATCTCACCCACTGGTGTTATTCTTCTTCCATTGGCTGTCCAGCTCTTCCACCATCCATTCATTTGTTGATTTATTTGCCCACTTAGGCCTCCAGTCATCCCCTTACTCACCTGTCCACCCACTCACCCGTTCATCATTCATCCGCACATCTGTGAAATCCTTTTCCAGCCAGCCAGACAGCCGTTATGTCTCCAGCTTTCCATCCAATCATCCGGGCACCCTCTCTCCATCTTTCCAATCACCCATTCATCTAGCTGTTCGTTTCTTCACCCTACCATACACCCAGACTTCTATGGATCCTTTTAGCAACCTTTCCTCTATTTCTCTGTCCAGCTATCATCCCTCCACTCATCATTTCTCCAGCCAGCTCTGACCTCGTCAGCCATTCACCCATCCAGTTACTGTCCGTCCAACCATCTCTCCAACTGTGGAATCTTCACCTAACAGGTTCTTGTGACCAGAAGTCTCACACTCTGATGTACTATGATTTTAACTCTGGGAAAACCTGTTGATAAAGCTCATACTGTGTGATGAGCAGTTTATGTTCATTTTTCTATCTGATCCTTGCAATGACAATTATAGGAGTTAAGGGTGACTGTCAGCCTTCCACCACTATTACCATTTTACATATAAGGAAATAGACCCAGACTGATTAAGTAATTTGTCCAGGGTCGCGGTTAAATAGCATATCTAGGCCTCAGGCTGGGACTTTAGATTCTATTAAGCTACATTACTAAACCCGTCAAGGAGGTGTCTTGGGAAGGCATGCTTTGATGAGGGGCAGGACGGACAGGGTGATCATCACAACAGAGGCCCATAAAGGTGCACGTTCCGTGTCGGAAGAAAGGAGAATGGTGAAGGTTGTGAACAGACCACTGCCGTCCCCCAGTCCTGCTGAATGAAGTGGGAGCTTATTCAGAGAATATGACTAAGAGTTGTCTTTCTCCTTCCAGGAAGAGCACGTTGCAGGAGTTCACAGAGCAAATTTCAATCCCTAACTCTCAGGTCACAGAGAACTGCACAAAGAAGCAGCTGGGGTAACTACTGAGGGTAACCTTGGGTCTACGGCCCAGAGTGCTGCTGGGCTGGGGGTGGGACTTGCATCAGGGAGTTTGTTGGAGGAGGAGCTGTGGGAACCCAGGCTTGGAGGAGAAGGCCCATAAAAAGGCTCCTAGGAGAGGGAGCACTGGGCAAAGATCCAAAGGCCATCCAGAGGAACCCCAGACTGGGCCAGACCGGATGTCAGTCCTAGCATGTATTCTCTCATTCCTGGGTGTTGGCCCCTAGGTTACACGTTGAAGAACAGCTGGAGACTGTGATGGGCCAGCACAAGGACCTCTGGGAATTCCACGTGAGCCATCATTGCCTCCAACCACAGCCCCTCCTCTCCTGGTTTCACTGTCTCCACTGATTGGCTCAGTGTCTACCCACTGCTCACCCCAGCTCCGTGAGATAGTTTTGGACTCCTTTCTTCCTCTTACCCACCTACGCAGCCAAGCTTTTACCTTAAATTTAGCCTCTTACCATTGCCGCATTGGAAGCGTGCCCAGGGTATTTGAAGAAGAGCATGGGGAGGCGGGTGGAAGGTGGGGGGAGTGAGAAGAGATGAAATTTGAGTGAGAGGTATACGGGGACACGGGGAGCTTTTGGAGAGGAAATTCGTCCCCCCCACCACCAGGCACAGCTGGAACTGCACATCGAATTAATAGTTGAATGAATGAATGAATGAATGACATAATACGAGTAAGGGCTTGCCCAGGGGGCTGAGAGGACACACGGACAGATAGGTCTCCCTTCTCACAGGTGTTGAAGCAGCGACTGGCCTGGGAGATACGCGCCCTGCAGAGCAGCAAGGAGCAGTTGCTCACTGAAGGTGGGACCCCCATGTAGGGTTGGGGCCGAGGGGGCGGGGCCTAGCCCGCTAGAGCTCCCGGCCCCGCCCATGACGCCCCGCCCACCCGCAGAGAAACTGGCGCGGGCCAAGCTAGAGGAGGTGGAGCTGCAGCTGAGTTCGCCACCCAAGGTCCGGGATGCCCGGGCAGTGAACGATGGGTGAGTGGGCCAGATGGGTGAGTGGGGCGAAAGGGAAGGAGCAAGGAGGGGGGCGAGGGCAATGAGCCGACTTGCCCCCGGCACCGCCTCCAGCCGCCCCGAAGGCCTGGCTCTGGAGTGGGTCGGTGGGGACTCTGGGGTGCAGCGCCCCTTGTACTCCAGCCGCTCGCGCCGCTCCACTCTCGTTCTCTTCTTCCTCTCCGCGCCCCCTGCTCTCAGGCTGAGGGCGGAGCTGGAGAAATTCGGGGGCCAGGGTTCTGCCCAAATTCATTGCACGCCAAAGGACGGGGCCTCCAAAAGAGAGGTAGGGAGCTCGGCGAGGCGGCGAGGGGGCAGAGATGGCGGGCGGGGGTGCCCTCGGAGTCTCTTTTGGAGAAAACGTCAGTGGGGAGCAGGGCGCCCCGGCGGGGGACGTGACCGGTGGGGTAAAGGCAGCCGCCGGCCCGCGTGCGCGGACGCCAGCGCCCTGGGGACCCGGGGTCTGCAGCCTGACTTGCGGCTCCCGCAGGCCGGCCCCGAGCGCCCCGGCGCCCTCAGCGAGGACCTGGAGCCGCCCCCAGAGCAATAGGACCCTCCCGAAGCTCCTCACCCCTACCCGCTTCGAGGCGGGCGGAGAAATAAAGGCGAGGATTTCGGACCTTCCTCCACCTCCTGCCTGAGTCTGTATTCCCGGGTCCGGGGGTGGAGGGCGGGGCCCCTGCTCGCAGCAGGCCGGGGGCGTGTCCAGGCACCCCGGGCGGGGCTTTTTCCGGGCTCCGCCCACCAGCCCCGTGCTGGACTCCGGAAGCTCCGTGAATGTTCCTGAGCGTCACGAAGGACACTCTCGATGATGCAAGTCACACAGCGAGGTTTGTTTCCAGCTAGCGGGGGTCCGAGTATCTGCCCTGCGCAGCGGGTTTCTGCAAGGACCCCCGCTAGCTGGAAACAAACCTCGCTGTGTGACTTGCATTATCGAGAGTGTTCTCTGTCTAATTGAGGGTTGAGGGGTGGTCCACTCCGTATCCTAACATTTGGAGGTTTAAGACCCTCCTCAGAGAGACAGACAACTCCCCGATACCGAGGTTTAACTAAAGGAACCGCGGAAGGAGGATTGGCCACCTCCGTCTGGAGAACTTAAGGTTCTCGCCTGGAGGGACTGAAGGTCCCTATCTGGATCTGGTAGAGAATTCTCCTCTGGGTGGGTGAAAGGGTTGCAACCCTGGAGGCTCCATTTCTGGAAGTCGCGGGAGATGTCCCCGACGAAAGGGTGCCGGAACGACGTCCACAGTGGACGCCGTTTGGCCGGCCAGGTAAGGGTCCTGAGTGTTGTGTGAGTGCGCCGGCACCTGTGGGTGTGGTGTGGCTGACCGGCTGGTGGGTGTTAGAAAACTCGTTTCGAATGTGTGTGTTTGCTGGCTTTGTGTCTCTTGTCTTTTCCTGGCTTCTTTCTGTAATAATAATGGGACAGTCTCAGGTAACGCCTAAGACCCTGCTCCTGAACCACTTCCCTGAGATCCGCGCCAAGGCTCACAATCATGGCGTGGAAGTAGAAAAAGGTAAGTTTGATACCCTCTGCTCTGCAGAATGGCCTACTTTTAAGGTGGGCTGGCCACCCCAGGGGACCTTTTCTTTGGTCATTATTAAGAAAGTCGGAGATGTGATCAACTGGCCCGGACTACACGGCCGCCGGGACTAATATCCCTATATTTTAATGTGGCAGGCTTTGGTGGAAAGTCCTCCCTCCTGGCTGAAGCCATTTGTCCCCGAGAAGCCGGGGGATCACCGCCCCCCCCCCCCCGGTGCTGGCCATCTCTCGGGCCCCCCAGCATCCGACTGCGCCCGATCTTACGGCCCACCCGAAACTCCCGGGGAGCCCATCCAAGAAACCCTTTCTTACAGGAAGGGTCGGACCTGTACGCCTCCCTGATAGACCTAGATTTAGAAGAACCCGCTGCTCCAACCTGAGGCTGCCACCCCTCCCGAGCCCCTTCACTAGTCTGCCTCCCCGTCAGCACCCGCCCCCCCCCCCCCCCCCCCCGCTTCAACCCAGGGACCAGTAAAGGGATTAAGGCCCCGCAGGCACAGGGAGGAGACCCCTGAAGAGGAACCGTCCTCCTCCATTCTCCCCGTACGGGCCCTGGGAGGTACTGGCCCAAATGGGGAGCGATCTTACCAGTATTGGCCTTTCTCAAGCAGCGATCTGTATAACTGGAAGGCTCAAAACCCCCCTTTTTCTGAAGACCCAAAGGGTCTAACTGACCTATTTGAGTCTGTTATGCACGCACATAGCCCCACCTGGGACGATTGTCAGCAGCTCCTTAAGACCTTGTTTACTCCCGAAGAGTGCGAGCGAATCCTCACTGAGGCCAGAAACAATGTCCCCGGCGACAAGGACAACAGACGGGCGACAACCTTGCCGAACCTGATGGAGGAGCGCTTCCCCTTGGATAGACCGGATTGGGACTTTGGGGTCGCGGAAGGTAGGAAGCGTCTCCGAGTCTACTGCCAGACTCTTATGGCAGGTCTCCGAGCGGCGGGGCGCCGACCCCCCCCCCCCAATTTGGCTAAGGTAAAAGCTGTAATGCAAGGGGAAAATGAAAGCCCAGCCATGTTTTTAGACTTCCTCTGTGATGCTTATAGACCGTACACCCTTCTAGACGCCCTGGCAGAGGAAAATCAGTCAGCTGTGATTATGTCCTTTATAAACCAGGCTGCCTCCGATATTAGGAAGAGATGACCGTTCGGGATCTGATGAAAGTGGCAGAAAGGGTTTTCAACACTCGGAGGAAAGAGAGGATAGCATTAGGACGGAAAATCAGGAACTACAAGAAAAAATTCGACAGGAGGCTAGAGAGCACCAGTGTAAGGAAAACCGGAAGAACAGAAGGAAATAGCTGAAATATTACTGACAGGAGTCCGGGGTCGGGCCGGACCAAACTCTGGTCAGGCAGGCCCTACGCGCCCCTGACCTAAACTAGACAGAGAACAATGTGCCTATTGTAAGGAATACGGGCACTGGAGAAAGAAGTGCCCTAACCGCAAAGGACAGCAGGGACGGGCTGCCACGCTTGGCAAAGACGCCCGGGTCCTATTAGCTGGAAGGGACAGTAACGAGGGGGGACAGGACTCGGGCCCCCTCCCCGAGTCTTGGGTAACTGTGTATGTAGAGGGGAAACCAATGGGATTCATGGTGGACACAGGAGCCCAGTACTCAGTTTTAAGCAAGACTACGGAGCCCCTGTCTCAGAAAACCAGCCTGGTGCAGGGGGCAACTGGGTCCAAGGTTTATCAATGGACCAGTAGATGCCAGGTGAACTTGGGCCGGAACCAAGTGACCCACTCCTTCCTAGTTATCCCTGAATGCCCGGCCCCCTTGCTGGGGCGTGATCTCCTAATCAAAGTCCAGGCCCGTATCCACTTTGAGCCGGACATCAAAGTGATGGCCGGGGCAGCCCCTTCATGTCTTGACCCTGTCCCTCGCGGATGAGTATCGCCTGTTTGCCCTGCAAGGTACCTCTCCCCCTACAGAGTGGCCCCAGGAAATGGATTATTGGCTTAGAACAATACCCTCAGGCGTGGGCAGAAATAGCAGGCATGGGTCTGACGGCCCACCAGGCACCAGTAGTGGTCGGAGTCAAAGCCTCAGCTCAGCCTATCCGGGTCCGCCAATACCCCATGTCCGCTGAGGCATGAAAGGGGATTACCCCACACATTAGCCGCCCCTTAGAAACGGGGATACCCAAATCCTGCCCTTCTGCCTGGAACACCCCGCTCCTTCCCATTAAAAAACCAGAGGGGAAAGACTACAGGCCAGTCCAGGACTTGAGGGAGGTAAATAAGAGAACAGAAGACATCCACCCCACGGTCCCCAACCCTTGTACCTTGCTAGGTCACTTGCCCCCTTCACGTGTTTGGTACACCACCCTAGACCTAAAGGATGCTTTCTTTAGCATAGCCCTGGCACCCAGCAGCCAACACATTTTTGCCTTTGAATGGCATGATGACAGCACAGGAACTCCCGACAGTTGACCTGGACTAGACTGCCACAAGGCTTCAAAAACTCTCCACCTGTTTAATGAAGCCTTAAATCAGGACTTGGACTCGTTTCGCCAGAGCCATGATTCAGTTACGCTCCAGCAATATGTCGACAATTTGCTTCTGGCAGCCCCCACCAAGGCCGAGTGCCACTGGAGACCTCCTCCGGGAGCTGGGACAATTGGGCTATCGGGCCAGCACAGAGAAAGCTCAAATATGCAGGCAGACAGTCACCTATCTGGGGTATAAATTGAAGGAAGGGACCAGATGGTTAACAGAGACCATGAAAGAGACTGTTCTCAGGCTCCCAGTCCCAACCTCGGCCCGAGAAGTCTGTGGGTTTCTAGGAACAGCGGACTACTGCCGGCTATGGATTCTGGGGTATGCTGAGATAGCGAAGCCCCTGTCTGAGCCAACCAAGGATAAGGCCCCCTGGACCTGGGGGCCAAAACAGCAAAAGGCCTTTGACGGACTCAAGACCGCCCTCTTAAAGGCACTAGCCCTGGCGTTGCCAAACCCCCTGAAGTCCTTCACCCTCTTCGTCTATGAGAGGAGGGGGATAGCGAAAGGGGTAGTGATGCAGCGCCTGGGGCCATGGAAGCGGCGGTTGCTGATTTATCCAAAAGACTAGACCCGGTTGCAGCAGGATGGCCCCCATGTCTAAGGATCATCGCAGCAGTAGCCCTAATGGTAAAGGACGCAGACAAACTCACTTTCGGACAGCATCGGAAGGTAGTAACTCCTCATGCGATCGAGGGGGTCCTAAAACACCCCCTGGTAAGTGGATGACTCATACCCATCTGACTCATTACCAAGGACTCTTGTTAGATGCACCCCAGATCATCTTTGCCGGACCAGCCGCCCTAAACCCAGCCACCCTGCTGCCGACCCCGGATCTAGAAGCCTCCCTACATGACTGCCAGGAAACCTTGACAGAAATCATCCAGGTGCGCCCCGACCTCCAGGACACGGCCCTCCCCACCCGTGAGTTGGCGTGGGACACAGACGGGAGCAGCTTCATCGTGGACGGGGTGCGAAGGGCGGGTGCGGCGGCCGTGGACCAAGGCCGGGGTGTCGTTTGGAGTACCTCGCTTCCCCCGGGGACTTCAGCCCGAAAGGCCGAGCTGATTGCGCTGGCGGAGGCGCTAGGGAGACAAGGCGGAAGGGAGACAAGGGACTGTCTACACCGAGAGTCGCTACGCTTTCGCCACTGTCCATGTGCATGGCGCCATCTACCGGGAGAGGGGCTTTGTTACAGCGGAAGGGAAAGAACCACGCAATGTCCCAGAGGTACTAAGGTTGCTTGCGGTCCTGCAAAAGCCCCGGGCAGCTGCGGTTGTTCCCGTCCCTGGACACCAGTCTGCCCGAACCTCGGAGGCTGAGGGAAACCGACGAGCGGATGAGGCCGCCAAAAAGGCAGCAATAGCTTCACCAATTCTGGCACTCGCCCTGCGGCACCCAAGATCGTGCCTACCCCCGCGACCTGACCTGACCCTCTGGGGTGTACCCCAGAGGACCTACAATGGATCCAGAACCACCACTGCCTAGAGCCTGATCAGCACGGGTGGCATCGGGACCCAGAGGGAAGACTAATACTGCCGGCAAAACTGGGACTGTTCCTCCTTTCCAACCTGCACCAAGCCATCCATTTAGGAAAGAGAAAGTTGCTGACAGCTCTCGAGTCTGCTGGCCTTAAGTTCCCCCGACAAGCCAGCCAGATCCAGGAAATCATGGACCAATGTGTTGGGTGCCAGGCTATGAAACCCAGTAGGAAGGGACCCCCCTCCCCCACATACGGGGCACCGGGGCCGGAGCTGGGAGGTGGATTTTACTGAAGTAAAACCTGGGAGGTATGGATGTAAGTACTTGCTGGTATTTGTTGATACTTTTTCAGGCTGGGTAGAGGCCTTCCCCACGATAGGAGAGACGGTCCAGGTTGTTGCTAAGGCATTACTAGAAGAAATCATACCCCAATGTGGGGTCCCCAAAGTTCTAGGGTCTGATAATGGTCCGGCTTTCATCAGCAATGTCCTACAAGGACTGGCCCAAGCGGTGGGGACCGATTGGAAGTTACATTGCGAATATAGTCCCCAGAGCTCCAGGCAGGTAGAAAGGATGAATCGAACCTTAAAAGAGACCTTATCAAAATTGACCATCGAGACTGGCATGGACTGGGTGACCCTCCAACCCTATGCTATCTTCCGGGTTCGGGACTCCCCTTATGTGCACGGATTAACTCCCTTCGAAATTCTATATGGGAGACCACCCCCCATTATTGTCTGTGCCTTGCCAGACCAAGAATCTAATGGGACCCCAAATTATCTGGCCAGTTTGAAGGCCCTACGGGAAGTTCAGCGTGAAATCTGGCCCATGGTGCGCTCTTTGTATGAGACAAGGGATACACCGAATCCAGAACATGGTATTGTCCCAGGGGATCGGGTATGGGTAAGGAGACACAGGTCCTGAACTTTAGAAGAAAGATGGAAAGGTCCTTATGTGGTTGTTCTGGTTACCTCCACTGCCTTAAAGGTTGACGGCATTGGGCCTTGGGTCTACCACTCCCACGTACGCCGAGCCACCCAGCCGCAGCAGAGACAAGCCAGGGAGTAACGCAAAAGTAAACCATCCAGTGTGGCGCCGGATACGAATGTAGCTATGGAACATTACTGTGTGTCAAGTGCTTTGAAAATGCTATATAAACCCTTGGCTTTGAGTGTTCGGGGTCCTTATAGAAACCTGCTGCATCGCACAGATACTCGGACCCCAGCTACCTGGAAATAAACCTCGCTGTGTGACTTGCATTATCGAGAGTGTTCTCTGTCTAATTGAGGGGTGGTCGACTCCGTATCCTAACAGGTGTCAGGTGTCCAAGCACCCCCATCTCCTCCGCATTTCCTAACTGTTTTACCAACCAGGGCTGGAGGGAACGTGGTAAAAAACCCGTGTAAAATCCTGTCTCCTGTGGTTCAGAGTAAAATCGCAGCCTCCCAAGGGCCCCTGCATCCCCCACAGACTCCCACGGTCCACTCGGCCTTCCCCATGTTCGGGTCCAGCCAGCTTCTTTTGCAGCCTCTCCCTGCACTTTTCCTCTCAGGGCCTTTGCTGTGACCTCGTGTGCGGCGCCTTCCCCCTGGTTCTCTAACTGCGAGTCTGTTTAAAAGTCTGTCAGCTCCCTTGGAGGCTCACCTGGGGACCCTATTTCAAAAGCCACCTTGTGCCAGGGCGCTGTCATTTACTAAACTTGCCTTGGTAAACTGTCTGCGCTGGTTGTCTGCTGTGTGCCAGGCACTGGTGTGGGCCCCGAATTGAAATAGCGTGGGCAGGGGACGTCTCACTGAGCAGGGAGTGGAGGGGGCAAGTGAGGAAGGGAGCCTGTGGACATCTGGGGAGAGGTGCCCCTGGCAGAGGGAATGGCTTGTGCAAAGGCTCTGAGGAGGGACTGAGCTTTGTGTGTTTGAGGAGCATCTGGAGGGAGCCAGTGTGTGGGGCACGGTGAGGTGGAGAGGAAGGGGAGGTGATCCTGCAGAACTGCTGGGGACCCAGTCAAGTCGGACCGTGTCTGCCTGGTCTGTGTGGTGTTCTGAGAAGGGGCCCTGGCCCCCAGCAAACATTCAGTGCATGCTAGTTATCGCTTAGATCCCCGGGCCCACTGCCCGCCCGCCTCAGGCCAGCCTCCAAGGATCTTTCGGGAGCCTTGGTGTCTCCGAGTCATGCAGATGGGACGGCCTGGGTATTCTGCCGTCTTCATCCTAGGATTCAAGTCCCGGTTTCCCCACTCACCGGCTGAGTAACCTCAGCAAACTGATTCAGGTCTCCCAGACTCAACTGCCAGATTTGCAAAATGATATCAACCGCACAGAAATTACCATAAACCTCGCCCACTCCTTGCTCTTCTAGGAGATCTCCCTTGAGCTCACAGATAAGCTAAATGGCCTCATGTGGGTACAGTATAAGGCGATGGTGAATTGGCTGCCGGACCAAAGAGCAGCCTTATTTGACCAGCCTTACTTGCCTCCTTGAGTTCCAGGAAAAGGCCTGAAAAAACCGCTGAAGACAGATGCCCCTTTCAGTGGTCGCCCGGATATTTTTGTGCATGCATGAAATCCGCTGAAGTCCCCTGGATCTGAAGGCTGCTGCTGATAAATTAACTGTTTTCATGTGCCGATAGTTCTTATTCTTAACCATTCTTCTCTTCTCTCCTATAAAATAAACACTGGCTTTTCCCATATTCCCCCCAAAGCTCATACTCTGCGTGGTTGCTTCTTTACGCTCACCCGCTTCCTTTTCTCATCTGCTTGAAAGTTCAAGGCAGTCGTCAGATTATTCCCTGGGGAGGAAAGGATCAAATGGACTTCCTGGTCAGGGGATTCTTTTAGCCTTTCCTCTTGATTCTGTTGGGATTGTGGGTTTGGAAGGGGAGAATGAAAGGACAGGGGACCGATGTTTGGGAATGCCGAGAGCAGTATGGGAAGTGCATCTTATAAGACAGAGGGAGTCCTGGATGGGAGCTGTGCTGCCCAGCGTGACAGCTCCAGGCCACATGGGCCTACAGGGGGCTATGGGCCACTCGGAGTGTAGCTGGTCCAAAGGGAGACACACCCTAAGTACAAAATGCCCGCTGGATTTCAAAAACCTGGAACAAAAAAAAAAAAAAAAAAAAAAAAAAAAGCATCACTCATCATTCTTATGGTGATTACATAAGTACATGATACTATTTTGTGAATAGTTATAGTCATAATATTTAATGAATATATTGGCTTAAATAAAATATTACGGTTAAAGTCACCTTGTTTTTCCTTGTTTCATTCCTCTAACGTGGCTAGTAGAACATTTTAAGTTACATATGTTGCTCACATTCTATTTCTAGTTCTAGTGGGCAGCACTGTTTTATTAGAGGGCGTGGAAGGGGACTGGACCATCTGCTGTGTCTTCAGCCCCTTTGTAGCTGTGACCTGGAGGCCACATATCTCCTTGTCTCCTGGTGTCATGATCTCGCCTGGTGACTTTGGTGCCAGGAGCTCAGCGTTGAAGACTGGAACAGAGTGCCATATGGGATGGCCGTATATGCAGGGCACATACACGGCCGTCTGCCCCCCTACCCCCTCTCTCTATACATCTCCGGTTATGGATAAACAGATACCATAGTCTTGCATCTCAGAAAACATTTTAGTGGATTTGAAGGACCTAATCTTGGTGTACCAGATGTCCTTGCTCCCTCGGGCAAAAATGCTACATTTCTTCTAACGCCATTAGCAAGAGGCTCAAAACGGGTACACGACAAAACGATCGGGCTTCAGGAATGCATTTTACACAATTGTTGAATGGCCAGTGAAGAATGGGAAAATCACGTGTTCTTAAAATTTTATCCCATAGTTTGTGTATTGACTCCAAAGGGGGATGTGCCTGGGGAGATCAGAACTGCCTGAACCAAGGGTCAAGTGCAGCATGACCTGTCCTGGGACCCAGGGAGTGGGAAGTACACATCATCCCCCATGTGGGGTTCTTGATGAAAAGGTTTAACTTAAGTTTAATCGATTGAAAACTGTACAGCGAGAAGTTCTGTAGGACAACCACCTTGGACATCTGGAACAGGTCAGTGTCATGGAGAATGGAGAAGCTCTGATGTATTAGTTGCCTATCACTGTGGTGACAGACTACCACAAACTATGCAGATTTGCTACCTCACGGTTCTGGAGATCAGGAGTCCCAGTTCTGGGAAAGTCAAGTTGTCCTCCGTGCTGTGTTCCTTCTGGGGGCTCTTAGAATCCATTCCTTACCTTTTCTAGCTTCTCAAGGTTGCCTTAAATACTTAAATACACACGCAGACCTCTGCTTCCATGGTCACATCTCCTCTGACCTTCCTGCCTCCCTCTTACCAGGATCCTTGGGATGTCTTTAGGTAATCTAGGAAAATTCCCTTAAGTAAACCATGTCTGCGAAGCCCCTCCAGCCACATACGGTAACATACTGCCAGGTTCTGTGGATTAATGGACATCTTTGGGGGCCATTACTCTGCCCACCACACCGGAGGACCATTCTTGAATGGGAGAGAACAAAGAGACCAAAGGTAATTCACAAAACTTGAATGGACCCCAGATCATGGCTGGGAGAAAACATTGTGGGGGCCTGTGGGGTATTTAAGAATAGAGTGAAATTTGGATGCCACTGTGGAAGTAACATTGATTTCTAGCAGTGGTCCTGGCAGACGGTTGGAAAGTGCTCTTTCGGGGAGATGAGGGCTGACGTAAGTTTTAAGTTTCATAATATCTGCCACCAAGGTTTGGATGGTTTGGCAGAGCGGAAGTGTGGACATGTGGATGAGGGGGGAGGGCAAAGTAGGTGCAGAAAGACTAGTTAATCTAAGGGTTTATTGTATGACTCTTCGTCAAAGACTTGAAATCCTTTAATAAACCTAGTAACAAGTGGCTAATTGGGGCTTCATTTCCATGGCCCCTTCCTGTGTCCTAAATGTACCAATGGGAAGCCCCTGGGATAGCAGACATTTCATATTGCATGAATATACATCAAACCAGACTTGATCTATCCCCATCCCTAGGAAGTGCACCCCTCTCCATGACTACGTGGGTTTACGATGTTCTCCTTAGGTCCCAGCCCAACTCTGCCTTCTTCATGAAATTTCTTTATTGGTATTTAGTCTCGTGGCAATGAGAAGTGCATCTCAGGCTCTTCCTGGAGGTCTTTTCGTCTCCACCCAACCACCACGGCTTGTTGGGAGATGTTTTGATCATCTCCCTGGCCAGGCAGGAGTTGCAAAGGGGAACAAAGCCCGTCTGGCTGGCAGCAGCCTCTGCAGGGAGATGACGACTCTCACCCTGGTGGCCTTTTCCTGGTCCACCACAAATCTGTGTCCTTTGGCTTTTGACTGGCCGTTTGTTCTCCTGAATCAACGGACCTCCCCACCTGCCCCACCCCCCACCTCCTCTGACCATTGGAAGAATGTTCATTTCCTGTAATTTATTCTCAGACCTTTGCTTTGTCTTTCAGATTCACATGGGCATGGCCCCAGGGGAGCTCGGAATTGCCAAAGGCTGAAGAGCACCTCGGAGAACTGAGCTAGAGAGGAGCCAGCTGTGGAAAGCAGGCAGAGGAGCCAGAGCGAGGGGTGCCCAGAGAGGGGAGGGAGAGGGAGAGGCCAGGTGACCTCAGTGGACTATCAGGGGAAGGTGAGCATTATTCCTCCCTCTGCCCTGGCGACCATGGAGCAGGCCTGGGGACCGACCTACTGGCTCCTGGGGCCAGATGCCCTCCCCAAGGGCCTAGCTCCGCCACACACCAGCTCTGTGACTTCACCCAGTTCCTTACCTTCTCTGAGCATCAGTCTCCTCCTCTGTAAAGCACAGGGTCACTGTGAGGGCTAAGGAAAATGGATAATACAGACAAAGCGCCCAAGACAAGACTTGGCAAAGCATGAGCGCTCCGGTAGAGAGAGCCACCACCGTCCATCATCCTCACAGGGAATTTTTATAGTCGCCTTCGGTCACCACCGGAGCATCCTACTGTGATCCTAACTGACACCTTAGGTTTTTGTCGGGAAAGGAAACCGAGGGCCGTCTCCTAATAACCCAGGTAGGGCTCGATTTCAATCCCGGGTCCTCTTGCGTGGAGACTAGAACGCTTCCCGTTCTTCAGGTTACAGCACACACACCAGCACCTTCCCAGTCTGCCCAGGTTTTTCTGGCCTTTTTTTTTTTTTTTTTTTTTTTGGCTTCATCTTAAAAAAAACAAAAACAAAAACAAAAAAACTGAATTCAACTGAATAAAAGTTGAAGATCTTATTGGCTTTGTTCAATGAATCCTGAATGGGGCAGCATCCAAACTAGCAGAAAGTTGCCCCGAGGAGCTGTACAAAGTCCAAGACTTTCAGGCAGAGGGGACCAGGAAGGAGACGTCACCCGAGGTAACCAAGCTCGTTGGTTAATGAACGTGACTCTCCTTCGGGTGCTGGCAGGGCTCTCTCAGGAAGATTATCTAACCAGCGCAGATTTGCAACTCTCTTCCTGGGGGTTGCACGATAAGCCTTTACTAATTACTAACCCAGTGATTTGTTGATTTAACTTTCTTTTTTAATGAACTTTTCACGCTAGCTTTGGTCAGTTTGGCCAGGATCCCTTCTCCAGGTTCTGGAATGAGTCCGGGGGTCCCTGGGGCTCTCCATCCTGTCACGAAAAACCATAAAGGAGAAAAATAATTTTCCCTCTTCCCTTTATGGTGGGCGCTTGGGCGAGACCCCTTTTTCTCTATGGCGCCTCATAAATGGATAAGCTCACCTGTGGCTCCACTGTGGCCACTACAACGCAAAATTATCTCTGGCGTGGTTAACCTGCTTGTTTTCAACCTTAAAATTTTAGCCACCTGGGGCCTCTCCCACAGGCTCCACCCCAGCTTAAATCAGATCCAGTTCGCTTTTTAAGTCAGACCCTGCGCAATTCCTATCCGGTTCCGGTACCAGAACCCTCTGGAATAAGCAGCTCACCTAGTCTGTGGGCTCCTAACTCCACGAAGTCCGGGGGGGGGGCAGGACCCCAGGACCTGAGAGGGTCGCACCCATCACCTCCAGGACCGCGGAGCAGCGCGCCCCAGGGGCCCAGCAGGTACCGTGCCTGGTTGCTCTTGCTCCGGGGGGATGTCAGGGGTCGCCTTTGGTTCCTTCTCCGACACCAGAGCTCTTGAGAGACAAACTGAGGCACATTAAGAATTTTGAGTTTATTCACGCAAAAATCGGTTCAAATGGGGCCGCGTGCGAGTCAGCAGACAGGCAGGGGCTCCGAGGCGGGGCTGTGAGCCACGGAAGGTGTCGGCCGGCGGACGGCAGTGGGATCGGGGACTTTTACTAGACCAAGAAGCTGGTCGGTTGTCGCAGCTATTTGGGACTTTAGGGAAGAGCAGGGGCCGGTGCAGAAGACGAGCCGCCGATCCGGTGACTGATTCACCGGTTCCGAATTCCGTTTCTGAGAGAGCCGAAGTGTGGGCGAGTCTCAGTTGTGTGACCTGGGGCTCAGCGTCCCCCTGGCGTTCGGGGCTGTTGTCCTGTTTCTCATAAAGGGTCGGGGTGTCCTCCTTGCTAAAAAGAGAGGGTGCGGGGGACCTCCGGGCACTTGACGTGCCATTGTCTCTGCCTGTGGTCCGGACGCAGGTGGGTGCACGTGTTCCTGCCGACCTGGGGGCGATCCTGCCGGTGGCTCGTTGCTCTCCTCCTGCCCCTGCAGGGAGTTCTTGGTGACCGTCAGCACTTAAAATACTGCTTTCATTTACAAACATGCTCAAATCAAGCCGTGTAGCTCTTCTTGCTGAAAGTCAAAGCCTCAGGGAGTCCGGTGTGTGCGCGTGTGTGCCCATGTCCCTACACCCTATACAAGTACATTAATTGTCCACGATTTCATGAAGTTCTCAATAATGTAAATACAAGAGGTAGATAATGCAGAAACAACGAGTTTCCTCTCCTAGAAGCAGGAACTCTAGGATGACCCCCAGGATCCAAGTCTATGTGTAATTCATCCTCTTGATTGGGGTGGGGACCTAGAAGTAGGACAGGCTATCATTTTATGATCAGAGCGTGCCTACAGAGCTGACCCAAGAAAGGGCGATTCTCCTCAACAGGCCTGGGCCTGACCTAGGGGGGGTTGCAGGGGCGGGGTGGGGGAAGATCCTTAGAAGGGACTGGATGCTTCCTGGCCAAGGAGACTCAAAGCATGGGAAGGCTTGGACCCGTGGGATATTCTCCCTTGCTGGCCGTGAAGCTAGGGGGGCCACATGGCAAGGAATGAGGCTGCCTTTGTGGGGCCGGGATGGCTTCCAGCTGACCCCCAGCAAGGACATTTTTCAGGTTTGTTTGCATGCTCACATTTTCCATCAGGTCAGGAGCACCTCTTACAAAGGGCCGGCAAGTATATAGCTCAGGTTTTCCAGCCACATACAGTCCGACGGGGTCACATGTTCTCTTTTTCTAGTTTAAAACATAAAAAATGGTTGGACTAAGGACTGAACCAAAACCGGTGTGAACTGGCTGGCCAGCTGCTGGTCTGGAGAGTCAACAAAACAATCAGGGGAGGCCTGACCTGCCGTGTTGGCCAATTTCCGTAGTGTAAATACACCCGCTGTGATTGGTTTCACGCCGCCCACGTGAAGTTTCTTCACTGTCAGGAAACCTCGGCAGTAGCGGGTCATTATATAACATGCACATGCCTGAACCGTGGGAGTAAGTAACCAGCTGTAAGAACATAGACAATAGTAAGATACAGTTACTTGGAAGTGTTGAGTTTTGAGTGACCGTTGCCCTGTTTTTCATATAAATGGTTAGGAGTTTCTGTAATTGAATTTTTAATAAAGGCTGTTGCACTGTGTGCTCGTGGGATTGCTGGGAAGTTGAGAGCTGGCTCTGGCGCTGGTAGCTGCCCCCTCCAGGACAGCGCAGCTCATGCCCTTCAGACAGGAGGGTACGTGCTCTGTGCCTTAGGATTCCCTCCGGTCCGCTGACTCGGGCCACCTCCACCCTTCAGACAAGGGGAACGGGGAGAACAATAAGAAAGGAGGGGCCCGAGTCCCTGGCCCTTAGAGCTGCCACCCCAGGTGTCCCCTCTTAGGATCCTAGTGTGAGGCAGAGGGGAAATCAGCTGCTACCTTGCTCAAGCTCCCTCTATTGGGGGTTTTGGTACAACTCTTGGCTCAGTGTTCTGATGCAGTCTGGGAATTCCCTTGATGGAGTGAGGAAACACGTCCTGAGAGAGGTGCCTTCCTAGCAACATGGGGCTGGAAGTCATACTTAGCATTTTAAGCCACACTTTGTCCCTTCAGGTGCACTGTGATCTCGGGGACATCCTGTTGCAAGTCCAGTGGCTCTGTCCTTCATCAGTACAGGCACCAGCTTGGCTCAGACATGCAAAGAGGCACCAGACCACACTTGTCTGGTTGGTGGGCTCATGTCTGGCTGCGGTTTCCGGGGATGTATACATGTCCTTTGGGAAAGGTCAGCCATGAAGCCCGAGAAGAAGGCCTCCCTGGGCGTCGGGGAGGGGACAGAGGTGGCAGCAGGGCCTTCTTGTGTCTGAAACTGCGTTGAACAGAGACAAGCTCACTGCTGGGCTACCTGCCACAGGGCTCAGAGAAATACAGAGGGAAAGTCGCGTATCCCTCACGTACCTGCTGTGGTGTCCTCCTGCTGATGTGCTCAGGACCACTTTGATGATGAGGAGGATCGAGTGGGAGCACGTGTGCACCAGGACCCGATTCACTCCTAACTCGGACTGACCTGTAGACGCACCTCGTCATCGTTTTCCAATTGAGATTCTCTAAGTTCTCATAACACACGCACGGACTAATTAAGTTATTGACATTCAAGTGAGGCAGTTCAACAGCTAAGCACTGAGGCAGCTCATCTAGCTTGGCTTTTCCGTGAACGATGCTCTTTAGTTGTCCTGTGTTTAGGAATATGTTTCTATGTCAAAGACGATAGTGATTTTTCTTCCCAAAATAACGACTTTCAGGCGTTAGCAGGTCTCCGTTCTCCATATGTTGTCTCAGTCCCGGCCGGCCTGACTTCAGTCCTTACTCTGGGGGGAGATGGACTGAACTTTCACGGTTGCTTCTCTGTACCATCGCCAGCTGGGGACAAGAGGTTTGGGGGTTGCCGTTATTAAATATTTTGATCTCAGTCTGCCTGCTCTGTCGGGAGGGCAGTGGCTGGATATTCCAGTAGCAGGAACTCCGGGGACTGCCACTTTCTGGTTCCCGTCCTGCAGAGTTGCTTATTTTCTTCGGGTCTGTGGACCTGCACTCATCAGGATCGTCCCGTGTGAAGCATGGTAGGTCACATGTTTCTTGGTCTCCTTGTGTCTTCGGCTTTGGCCCCCTTGTTGCCAAGAGTCCCTGTTCTTGCTGCCCCCTCCGCCCTGTGGCCACTGCGCCGTCCCCTGCTGGCAGCATGGTCTGTCCTGCCGTCCCTCCAGGTTGTGCATTAGCCTCTGGAAGGACTCCAGTGTCCCCCCGGATGTGGGACCCAGAAGCTGCAGCAGGTGGCTGGGATGTGATAGACCCACCGAGGCTCTGTTTCCTCCGGCCACCGCTGGGTGAGGATAATGGGGCCCCGTGTGGTGCGACAGAGTGAGCGGGATGGCGTCACCCGTCCGTGTCCAACGTGCTCCAATGACAAGAGCCACCAGTGTGAGCTCCTAGGAGGGGAATCTTGACCAGTGACCAATGGGAGATGAGAAGGGGCTGGAGACCCGCACCGTCTCTGTCCCGGTGCTCTGGTCTGATGTAGGGAGCGGCTGCACGCGGGCCAGAGACATCCTGTGTGGCCGAGTGACCAGCGGTTTCTTTCGGTGACGCAGCAGGCTCCTGAAGAATGCACGGCTTCGTCCTTGCTTCCAGACAGCCCCGCCTCTCTTCCCTTTCCCCTCACAGGCTTCTCTGTGTCACCGCATCTCCTCTCAAAATATTAGCGCGTGCCTTTTTTTTTTTTTTTTTTTATCCTTGATTTGTAAAGCAAAGACAACCGCATGATCAGGAAATAATTTCCAAGTTTTCCATGTGAATGTGGCATAAACTGAAAATAAGCATTTAATCCTTAAATAATACTTCTATTCATAGCAATTGGCTTTTCTGATAGGTTGGAATCGCATAGAGAAGTAGAAATGAAAATGAAAGCAAGAATTAAAAGATAATCGAATAAAATGAATCACATTTATTACATAACCCGTCAGAGCACTCAGGTTACGCCATAGGGGCATTTACTATGTTGGATTATGAGGGCAGAGTGTCTGCTGAGAGACAGGACTCCTGATTGTACAGACCCAAGTTCCCAGAAAGAATCCGCCCCTGAAGCCGGGAGCAGCCGATTTTGTGCTTCTGCTTATGGGACAGTCACAGAGAGATCTCAGGTGCCAGCCAAGCAGGACCCTGGCTTCTCGCTCCCCCGTGGAGCCAAGGGCAGGCCCCCTGGAGGGGAGAGGCAGGGCTGCTGCTCCCCAGTCTACAGGAGGGAGCCAACCACCAGCATCTGCCTTTGGTGGAGACCCCTGGGCAGAGGGGAGAGAAGCAAAGCTTCAAGTGCAAAGGCCCCCAGAAGACCGGGAGCCGTGGCTGGAGACTGTGGGCCGGGAAGCCGGGGCTGGTGGCCGGGGAGCTGCTGCTCCTGGTGCAGGGGGGAGGCTGCGGCCTGTGGGTCGGAAGTTGGAAGTGAGGGCGAAAATGAGGAAAACGGTCAGTTATAAGTCCTGTCCCGGGTGTTTGGGGACTGTTGAAAGAGCTGCTCTTTGGCTTCCCGGCTTGGTTGTGGGGGAGTCGCGGGCAGGGAGGGTGGGCTTCCTGGAGCTGGTCCCTGCTGCTGGGTCCCCTCCTGCCCCCGGGGGCTCTGGCTGCACGTTCTGTGTCTCCGCCCCAGTCACCGCAGACCTGGGGGAGGGAACGGTGTGTCGGGGTGCTGTGCGCGTGCACGGCTTCTAAGTGTGAAATCTGGGGCTGTCACCTGGTCTTAACCCTTGTTTCTCTGGAGAGCGATGTCCTAGATACTTGCGAACGTGGGTTTTAGGAAAGGGCCCTCTTGATAGGATATAAAATAAAAGGGAAGCGCTGGGCACAGTGGGAGGGGCCGGGTAAAACGATGAGCAGGTCGCCAGAACCATCCATCTGATGGGGCCTCACGGCTCCGTAGGTGACGAGAGGAAGGACACACTCAAGCTGAGAAAGGACACGTGGGACACGCAGAGTCGTGTGGTCCGACAGGCGCTTGCTCTGCCTTCGAGATACCGAAGAACTTTAGACAGGGCACTGTTCTCTGTCTCGGCCTCGGAAAGTTTCTGTTGCCGGTGGCGGTCTGTAGGGTCACGAAGGTTAGGGGCCGGTGCACCAGTGTCACCCCTCCCGGGTTTGGTGTGACAGAAAGGCAGCGAACGGTATTCGAGTTTGCAGTCCAACAGGTGACCCGCTAAATGTGTATAGACATGTCTGTTGCCCTCCATGAGTTTGCAATTCAGTTACTTTGAAAAAGGAAGAGCGTTTGAATTCCAATATTAAGAAGATAAATTGAGGTCAGGAGAGACATTTAGAAAGAGACTCTACACTGCAAATAAAACCAGCCATAACCTTAGCTCTCTTGTTTGCCACTGCAGATGGAACTAGAGAGTTGATCTAAGCACCATAAGTGATTCTGCTCTCTCAGATTCCAGATTCATCACAGAGCGATGTACAGGACATACATCAAGAGACGCTAGAATCCAGGGCCAGATGGCCTCATGAGGAATGTGGTTTTCATTAGTAAATAGAAATTCTTTTCTGTACGTGATGGTGCACTAGCTTCCTCGGTGCTGTAACAGAACACCCCGGACGGGGTGGCTCAAAGCATCAGAAAGGTGTTTACTCACCATTCTGGAGGCTACAGGTCTGAAATCGAGGTGTTGGTGGGGTTAGGTCTTCTGGGGGCTCTGAGGGAGAAACTGCCTCGTGCTTCCCTCCCTGCTTACGGTGGTTGTAGCAAATCCTTGATGGGTCTTGGTTTGTGGACATCTCCCTCCTGTCTGTCTCGTCCACCTTCATCTTGCCTTCTTCCTGGTGCTTCTATGAGTCCTTCTGTGCCTCTTTTGAGGACATTCTCAGTGAATTTAGAATCTACCCTAATCCAGTATGATCTTAGTTCAATTCTTTTTTTTTTTTAAGATTTTACTTATTTATTTGATAGAGCGATCACAAGGAGGCAGAGAAGCAGGCAGAGAGCAGAGAGCCTGATGCGGGGCTCAATCCCATGACTCTGAGATCATGACCTGAGCTGGAGGTAGAGGCCCAACCCACTGAGCCACCCAAGCGCCCTGATCTTATGTCAATTCTTAACTAATTAACTCTGCAAAGGCCCTATGTTTAAATAAATTCACATTGAGATGTTCTGAAAAGGCATGAATTTGGGGGCACACTGTTGAACCCACTACAGATGGATCCTCTAATTATCTTAGAAAAAGAATGAACAAGGAAGGCACAGCAAGGTTTATAGTTTGAAATCTGGTACATGGCCTAATTGGAAATAGGACCTTAATCAAACTTGCAGGATGCTATATCTAGATTTATTCATCTGTAAAATATAATATAGATCTATCAAAAATTGTGGTTATGAGCTTTGAGTGAAATACTAGTTACAAAAGTTGGTGGCTTGTTTTTGTTGTTTCTTCTCACTAGCTCAATAGCTCTCACTCAAATTGGTTTCTAACTTTAGAGCATTAGATTTTAAAAAACTTAAGGCTATCTTCAAGTCTGTAGGGATTATGTAAGCACCGGTGGGGATCACTGGAGCACATGACTTATTTTTGTTAGAAATACAGTAAAGAAATAAGTATCAGGAAGTTTCTCAATTCATCAAAAACCTTGGTGATTTTAAGTCCACATTCAAAGGCTTATTTAGACACAGTGAAGTAGTCTCCTCCTCAGAGATAATAAAACATATGTACATTCTAGATGTCCAATTTCAACAATTCTAAGGCATAATAGTCTATTTTAAGATGATGCGGAGCTTATTATATCCCAAACAAAAATGTCGGGAAGACATCAGAATGGCCAAAATAGAATCAAACACACCTGGGGAAAAGGTTTCTGTAAAGTAAGGCAAACGGAAAACATGTTAATTCCCCAAATGAGAGCTTTTTTCTTTTCTGTTACTTGACTTGTGAGAGAGGGAGCAGCAGACTCGCCACTGAGCAGGAGGAGGTGGGATAGAACCCAGGACCCTGGGATCGTGACCAGAGCAAAGGCAGACGCTTAACCAACTGAGCCACCCAGGTGTCCTGCTTCTTCCTTTTTTTTTTTTTTTTTAAATGTAAGTTTATATATACACATGTATTATCGCTGTATTATGGCTGTGTGTGTGCACAGGCGAAGGGTCATCACAAACAGGTCACAGAAGACAAGGGCAGGAAGCATTTTGTGCTGCGCACATGACGAAGGAGATGGGAAGCCAGAAGGACAAGGAAATCGAGGCCACTTGACCTGGTCGGCCGCTCCTGCTGTGTAGCGCTGTGACTTTGACTGTGCATGGTTGCTGCCAGCCTTTTCCATATGGCTTAAGAAAAATGAGAACATCTCCATTTCTGCAGTGCAGTTGAGATAGATTGGTTAGCTGGCAGTTTCATGCTCTTAGTTTATTAAAAGAGACACACGCTTAGTGCCCTTGGCTTTTCAGTGTCTGGAAATGGCTTTATTTCTGGCGGTGGCTCTCTTCTATCCGAGACTCGACGATGGCGTGTGATTGCCCTGCGTGTCCACCCAAGGTGAATGTGATGCGTCCCATCCTGGGGATGGATGGCTGTGGCTTCCTTTCCTAAAATGGGCTTCAGATGGGCAGATCATTTGGGTGAACAATAACACAGGAACTTGTTAAAACTGAATTAAAATGTTTGCTCAGGAAAAGCAAGAATGCAGAGTGAAATTTTATAAAGGATTATGTTGCAGAAGATTGTGATTGATGATGTTAATTCATTTATTCAGGAGTATTTCTGAATGCCCTCCATGTTCTGGGTACCACCCTATGCTTGTATAAGTGGACACGTTAAAAAAAAAAACCAACCAAACAAACAAACAAAAAAAACTACTGCTCCAGGAACTCAAAACTTACTCTGTGAGGGAGTCAATAACCAAGTGAACAAGTACAAATTTAAATTTCATATTATAATGCAGTGATATTTGAGTGCTGTAATGAGAATAATTATTTGGGCTCCTATTCAAAAAGTATCATTAAAGAAAATCCCTCAAGGGATTCCTATTTAAATCAAGACTCAGTGATGACCAGTCTCTCATGTGAAAAATGAGCAGTATCTTTCTAGGGAAAGGAAGTCACGGGAGAACGCGGTGATTGTCAGAGTTTCACAAACTTGAGAAATGGAAAGGGAGCCAGGGTGCTGAGCTGGAGGCAGAACTGAAGTCAGGGAAGATGTAGTTGAGATTATTTAGGGCTTGGTGTTTGAAACAGATGCCCCAAATGGGTCAGTCTGTAATGCCTTTCCTTCTTTACTAATTGGTATTACTTCATTATTAAGTATAATTTACTGAATAAAATACTATTCTATATGCATTAATGGACACCTGCTTTAATGATAAAACACAAACCATCCCAGACCATCCAGTGGAAAAGAACCAGCGTCGTGACAGGTCGGATGTGCTGAAGGGAATGACAGTGATTCTGAAATGACACAGATTAAATAGTGGAAGCAGATTGGGATCTCATCTTTAATGTGATTCTGTTGAGCTTCAATGGATTGGAAAATAAATCCTGGATCCGTTGATGTGTTAGCATGTGATGTGACCCGATAAGCTTCTATAAGAAGGTATGTCAAGCAGGATTTAGGAATCAGCGATGTCGTGGAGATGGATGGTTTTCCAGTCTGGATCTCTGTTCTTCAAAAGAAGACGGAAAGGAGGAGAAACTTAAAATCTTGTGAAATGCATAACCCATGTATGTGTCAATGTCCCCAGTGTACAGAGCATCTGCTTCACTAGAGAGTTCGGGGGAAGGGCGTGTAGGCAGTATGGTCAGTGTTGTGGATGGAGCTGTCCTCGAAAGTTTATTTCTGTAATTGCGTATTTGTCCTACCTTCAGCCTCAAAATGTATTTTCCCCTTGTCCTTTATGTCTCCTGTCCCCTAGTCTCTTGCCTGTGTTGAGGCCTCCTGGCAACGTGCTATGTGGTATACCCCCTGTCACTCTTCTCTGTAATGGCTAGAACACCCGCCATGCTGGACATACAGGAAGGAAGACCCTGTCCTTCCTCACGAAATGCTGAAACTAGATGAGTGGGAAGAAATGCTTCAATGGGTAATTACAGTGCAGGGAAAATTAGAGTTGGTGCAAGAGACATTTAAAAATCTCTGAGGGTGGAATTCAGAAGAGAGAGTGTGTTGGGTTGGGAGGGGAGGTTGAAGATCTTTATGGAGGCAGCAGAACTTGAACGGATACTTGAAGAGTGGGCATCCCTTTGCACGCTGGGAAGGAGGTCCCGGTGCAGACTGTGGTGAGCCGGGGAGACGCATGCGAGCTCTGACCTTGGGGAGAATGGAATGATGGCTGAGAACAGGTTGTTTGGACACAAGCTGGTATTACCCAGCTCAAATGTGCCCTCGGTTCGTCCTTTTGGCACCAGAGGGCTACTGGTTATCATCAGAAATGAACCCTACCTACTAAGATACTGACTTTGTTCTGATAGGGCTCATTTGAGTCTCACTGGGGGAGCCAGGTTCCCAGTGACACACTCTTGAGCAGTTCACTCCCACCTTGCACCAAGGCTGGTGGCTGGGACAATCCACTACAGACGAGGGTGGTGTGTCCCTTCTGAGATGAAGTTACGCTCCCTGGTTGTGCCTTTGCTCTCTCTCGGATTGCTGAATCCAGGAAAACCAGCCGCCGTGTCACCATAGCTCTAGGGAGGGACAGACACAGTGAGGAACTGAGGCCTCCAGCGAAGTCCCATGAGTGGCCTTAGCAGAAGATTCTGAAAGCCCAGGGCAGCCTTCAGATGACCAAAGTCCTGGCTGCCATCTTGATGCCAACCCCATGGGACACCCTGAGTCAGAACGCCCCAGCGACACTGCTCTTGGATTCCTGAACTTCAGAAACTGCTGGTCTGTGTTTTCTGTTTTCAGCCGCCAGTGAGGTTTTGGGTTATTTTGGGAAGCATCAATAAATAACAAATGCAATTTCCAATACCTAAAATAAGGTCCAATAGATAGAAATGATCCTCAGTAAAGGTTTAAAATAATTAAATGAACAAATAGAGTGTTCACAACCTTTTATACTATGGACAATTAAAAAAAAATTTAGATCTAAATATGTAAGCCTCTATATAGAAATCAGGTTGTATTTGAATATTTTTTTAAATACTAATTTGTGGTCATTGAATGCAGTATTTACTTGTTTACTCCCCAAGTTAGTCCCAGAGATTCAAATAACACTGTTGGCTTCAGGCTAAGATTGAATTTTCAGCAGCTGGCTCCATCTCCTATAAAAAGGCTAGGATTCTATTTTTCTATTTCCCGTGTGATTTTTTTTATCTCACTCTCCAAAAGCAGATTAGGAAAAAAAAAAAAATCATTCTTGAAAGTGTTGAGTCCTAAATACAAAGTTCCTAGATCAACATAGTAACATAATCAGGGACCCCATAATTTTTTTAAAAATTCTTTTTCATTGTATTTAAAGCCCCTTGTTATGAGAATACCTAATTTAAGAAATTGACATTTGTATAGGATCACAGTGAAATGGGGACTTGAGGTATAATCCTACATAAGTCTTGATCAGCCCATTAATTTTTTAAAAGAGATTATTTTCAAGAATGCTAAATTTCATAGGAAAATAGAGGGGAAGGTACAGAGATTTCCCATAGACTCCCTACCCCACACATGCATGGTTTCTCCCATTGTGGACATCCCCCTAGAAGGGTACATGCGTTGCAACTGATGAACCCATATTGACACGTCATAATTACTCGGAGGAGGATGACATTAGCGTTCACTCCTGGTCTTGGCCATTGTGTGGATTTGGACAGAGGTAGAATGACCTATGTCCCTCATCATGGTACCATCCAGAGTGTTTTCACTGCCCTGAAAATCCTCTGTGCTCCATTTACTCAGCCCCCACCCGCTCCCTTGGCAACAATGGATCTGTTTTTTGTCTCCATAGTTTTGCCTTTTCCAGAACACCTTATCGTTGGAGTCCTGGAGTGTGCAGCCTTTCACTTAGAAATACACATTTAAGATGGCTCTGTGTCTCTTCATGGCTTTAAGATGGCTCTGTGTCTCTTCATGGCTTGATGGCTCGCGTCCTTTCAGCGCTGAGGAACCTACCACACGCCTGCTGAAGGACATCCTGGTTACTTACAAGATTGGGCAGTTCTGGATCAAGCTGGTCTCGCATCCATGGGCAGGTTTCGTGTGGACACACGTTTTCAACCCCTTTGGGGAAAATTCCAAGGAGGGTGATCACTGCATCGGATTGGAAGAGAAGGTTTAGTTTCATAAGTGGCTGCCAGACTGTCTTCCCAAGTGGCTGCCCCTCTGTCCCCCACCCCACCCCACAGCCCCACCTCTGCAAGGGCTGGCCCCACACCCTTGTCAGCATTTGCTGTTGTCAGGGGTCAGGCTTGTGGCCATTGCAACCTGTGTGGAGTTGTATCTCGTTTCAATTTGCATTTCCCTGATAACATACGATAGGGAGCATTTTTCCAAATGTTTATTTTCCATCTGCGTATCTTTGGTGAGGGGTCTCTTAGGGTCTTTGGATCAATGTTTAATGGCAATGAGGTTGGAGAGTTCTTTGGGTGTTTTGGCGAACAGTCTTTCGTCCGCGGTGTCTCTGGTCAGTATTTCTTCTAGGCTGTGGCTGGTCGTCTCCTTCTCTGGACATCCTCTGTCCTAGAGCAGAAGTTTTTAGTTTTAACAGCGTTGAGCTTCTCCATCATTTCTTTAACCCTTGAATTTTAGGTACAGAGATACTGGCTGGGAATGTGTTTTTATAGGTTCTCCACCTCACTTACCTACCCGAAGTGAGCGCCAGCGGGCCCCAGTCCCCGGTATTTGTGCCTTTGTGCGGTGCCCTCCCCTCGAGTGTTGGCAGGACCCGTGCTGTGCCTCGGACCCGTAGCTGCAGGGGACCCAGAGAATGTCCTTGCTGTGGTGACATGAGCTTGTAGAAAACTCGGGCAGAGCAGCCTGGAGCCTGAGCCTTCCCTCCTGATGCTAAGGAAGGAGGTGGCCACGGGTGAGGAGGCCCCGAGGGGAGGACGTGCCAGAGGCGTCTGGGCCCAGAGGCAGCCCCCCACCTACACCCAGTGGGGGCAAAGCTCTCAGGCAACTGCCAGTGTCGCATCCTGACCACAGCCCGAATGATCCTGGAGCAGGTTCTTCCCAGGTAGGCCTCCAGGTGAGCAGAGGACCCGCTCCGCCGGGGCTGGGCTCTGACCCATGCAAATTGTGAGAAAGGAAGTATGTGCTGTTGCAAGCAGCTGGGTTTATGCTGATTTGATACACAGCTAGAGAGAACGCAGATGCTTCGTGATCTAAGTTTGTTACTCATAGAGAGCCTGGGTGGTTCTGTCCATCTGCCAGGGTCCTGGGATCTAGTCCAGTGTCGGGTTCCTTGCTCAGTGGGGAGCTCCCCTCTCTCTGCCTGCTGTACCCCTGCTCATGCTTCTCTCTCTTTCTCTGACAGTAAATAAAGTCAGAAAAGCTTGTTACTCATGTTCCTAATCTTATTAAACCCATCGGTGTCTTAGAAAATAACAAATATAGACATTAACTGTTTCAAAATAAATTACTTAAACAATTACAGCAGCAAGTCCAAGCAAATCTTTTTCAGAGCACATTCCCCTCCCACACACACTTGGATGTTTTTAATAACACTCTGTGGGGAACGGGTTGATGGATTTTTTTTTTTCCTTCCCTGACACTAAACGACAATCTCATCTGTAACCTCAGCACCTGGTCGATTGCTTATGTAGGGAACGAGAGGGAAACCGGAAGGCAGGACCATTTGCTGTTGGTCACTCATGCATTTTATTGCCAACTGATGTGATCAGAACGTGGCGCTGAGTCAACCCCAAGGTGGGTAGGTGGGATCCGTTCCAATGTGGCCCGGCCCCGGCTTCCCTGCGGCAGGAAGGACCCAGAGCGATCCCTGGATCATGTTTCCTCCTGCTGAAGCTCCAGTCTCCACGGAGGGCTGCGTGCGGGATGCTGCGCTGAACCCTGTCAATTCAGTGTGATTCCCAGTTTCGAGAACCCTCCCTTCTTTTTCAGTCCCCTCCGTGTCCTGCATGGACTTGCCACGTCATTTCTGAACAAGAAACACCCTGGATGCTAGAACCCATATACTCTGCTTTTGTGAAATGTCCAGCAGAACCGTCCCTTGAATGGAGAGACTTCTCGTGTGGACGAGGTTTCTCTAGTGATATTTTCCCTGCTTTCCTCATACTCTCCTGTCTCTATTTCCCTGCATGGGGCAGGGAGTCCCAAAGGACTCAGCAGTGTCCTTTGGGCTGTAATAGGTCTCCTTTTGTGTTCCCAGCCCAGGTCCGGCCTGTCCTTTTGCTTCCCATCGTGGCTCTGACAGGTGCTAACTTTGTTCGTGCCTTGTTTCCGTCAGTTCCCCTAATAGCCTTCTATTTTAGATCATACCCTCATCTCCCATCTACAGGAGAGTGAATGGAAGTTTAACAGATTAAATGCTTGAAGCACTTGACATTGGAAAGGCAGCTTGGAAAAAAAAATTTTAAATACAAAAAGAGAAAGCAAATGAAAGGTAAATTATTTTTAATAAAGGAAATATATAGGGAAAAAATGATATGACACGGAATTTTGAGCAGAAAATACAGGTTGAGCCACAGGGTTTGAGGGCTCCGATCTAGGCTCTAACAAGACTGCAGGTATCTTCATCGGGGCCTGATGACAGAGGAATCCCGCTGCTTCCCAAATGCTCCATTGTCACCGCGGTGTGGCCGGAGGGCCCAGAGCGGTGGGACCTCACAGGAGGGAGCCACCATTTTACCCTGAGCTGGGCTCCATGCACAGCTTTGTAGATCGGAGCAGTGATTGATCGTGCTCCCTATTTTGAATAGGCAGAGAGTGGGAGACAGTTCCTGTAGATAGAAAAACTATGGGACCAGTGGTGGGAAAGTGCAAAATCGTAGCTGGGGCAAATTTCAAGATAAATACAGAAAGGAAGTCCGACCAGGGAGGGGAATCACTGTGTGTTTTCCTACGTGAAGCTCAACACCCTGACCCTAATCTACCCCCAGCTGGACACCCGCCCCATTTCCACACCAGGGGTGCTCATCTGCTTGAGTTGTTGAGATGACAAAAAGAGCTGAGCGAAAAACACAGTTCCCAACGGAATTTGATAAGTTCTCCAAAGTGGCGCTCATCCTTCTGAGCACTATGTGTGTGGGACTCGAGGGCAGCATCCATGCAGAGATGATAATTACATTTACCGGGGTTCCCCAGCCCCCCTCAGAACTGACCACTAAATGTAGCAAGATCCTGGGATTTGGGGACTAGTCCTGGGGTGGGGTGGGAGAGGGGAACTACTGGGAAACGGTGGGATTGGTGGTTCCTTCTTGATGGGGGAAGGGGGTGTGGCGAGTCCATTCGGGAACCCAGACCCGCAAGGTCTGGGCTGTAGGAGTTTATCCTGTGGTCAGGAGTAGCCGTTGAACATTCCTCGAGCAGCGGACTGGTCGTGAGCAGAACCACTCCGAAAACCTGAACGGGGCGGAGACTGAGGTTGGAAGGATGACGTTGGGTCTCGTGGAATGGCTGAGGGGGAGGCGGAGGCCCCTGACTCGGGCCGTAGGAGGAGGAAGAACAAGAGGCAAGTGTTGCGTCTAAGGCACCTGGGATGCTCGCTCAATTCTTCTTCCTTCTTCGGGCAGCTCCGAAGTATGAGAGTCGTTCTGTTATTTTCATTGTTCTCAAAAAGGAACATCCGGTTACTCTCTCTGGGTGGAAGCCGTGCGGAGGTGCGGTATTCAGGGGTGACGCCGTGGATGCCGGTGGCTCTCCCGGCACCTGCTGGGCGCTCCTGCTGGGGCAGCTGCAGTGCGCAGGGAGGGGTGCTCGCGCTCGGGTCAGGCCGCCGGGCTCCAGCCCACGCCTCCCGACCTGGGGACCCTCCCCAGTCTCCCTGATTCAAGAGCATGGGTGGTTGGAGGTAGGAGCGTAGCACAGCCACTGTGGGGACTGAGGACCTGACCCCACGGTAAGTGCCCTGCCCTTGACCTGAACACACATTTTTACCAAGGTCTGCACTTGTACACTCGTGCACTCGTGATCGCCGAGCTCCCTAATCAAACCAGGGAGCACGTGGCCTCCCTTAACATGGTCTGCCTCTGGGTACTGTCGTCTTAAATATTGACCTTGCAATTCTCTTTACAGTTGGGTCCGTTAAGCTTCTTTTCGTAGCAGCAGTTTGGTACATATTTGGTACTACTGCCTGTGAACAAACTAAAAGATTCACGTTCTAACTTTCTTCTGAATAAGAGAAAAATTTCCACACAATGGGACTATAAATTTAAGTGGAAGAATACCCTTGGGTATTTACAGTAGAGAGAAGACTGTGTTCTTCGTCTTCCCGAAGGTGTAAAATTATAGTTAATTGCTCTGTTCTCGATTTTAAAGAGCAAGGAGTTCATAAATAATAAGCCTGAGTGGCAGTTTGCAGCGGCTCTAAAACCTCTCAATGTGTTTTTCATTGCCAAAGACGTAATTCTTTTGAGTGTTGATTATTCCCATGAATTTTAAAATATTTTAAAATGCTCTACAGAGACTAAACAGATGAAAATTGTCTCTGAATTCCCTTTGAAGACAGCGGATGTATCATGAGAAGCCTCCAACCTTTGGCTTCCTGTGACACATGCATCCCTCATGGAGTTACAATATTTCTTACAAATAGCGTGTAGGGTTTGGGATAAAACGTAAATAATGAAAATTACTACTTCCTGAGTGCAGAATAACAGAATATATATATATATATATTTTAGAATTAGGGTTATCTGCTGTGTGTGTGTGTGTGTGTGTGTGTGTGTATAGAGAGAGAGAGTCTTTGTTCTTCATATTTGGCAACTATTTGTCCATTGAAAATATCAGCTATTGAGAGACTGTATTATCTACTCAATCCTAAATCCTTCTGGACTACAAATTTCACCAAACATTTAAAAATACATGTATCTTTAGAAGTTTACTATCCTTAAAGATGCCATGATTATGCCTCAGCTTTGGCCCATTTTCACCAAACTGGGGGCATTTTCTCCTGCGTTGTCTGGGCATCTGCAGTCCCTGCTCCCAGCAGAGCCTTTCCAGCATTCCCTACAGTTGTTACTGTCCACGTGGCAGCCTCTGCCTGCCTCTCGGTCTGGACACTAAAAATTACCTCCACGGAAGGAAATAGATTTTTGTTAGTAATCTGGCAGCAAAGCCATACAACTATGGGAACCTTATTTTTTCCCTCAGCCCTGTTTTTGTTTTTAACTTCAGAGACAAGTTTCAAATATCATGATAATAATTTTAAGGAATAATCTTCCTGTTGTAGGCGAGATTGACCAATGATGCTGAAGGGTCCCTTTTTGGGGTCTTGATTCTGTTCCACTGATCTATGTGTCTACTTCTGTGCTGGTACCATGCAGTCTTGGTGATCACGGCTTTGTAATATAGCTTGAAATCAGGCAACGTGATGCTCCCCGTTTTTTTTTTTTTCTTTTTTTTAAGATTTTATTTATTTATTTGACCCAGAGAGAGATCACAAGCAGGCAGAGAGGCAGGCAGAGAGGCAGGCAGAGAGAGAGAAGAGAGAGGAGGAAGCAGGCTCTCCAGTGAGCAGCGAGCCCGGCTGGATCCCAGGACCCTGAGATCATGACCTGAGCCGAAGGCAGAGGCTTTAACCACTCAGCCACCCAGGCACCCCTTTTTTTCTTTTTCAACATTCCCTTGGCAATTCTGGGTCTTCTCTGGTTCCATGCAAATTTTAGGGTTGTTTGTTCCAGCACTTTGAAAAATGTATTGGCATTTTGATCACGATGGCATTGAAAGTATAGATGGCCCTGGGTAGCATAGACATTTTAACAATGTTTCTTCTTCTGATCCATGGAAAAAGTTTTTCCATCCTTTTGCATCTTCTTCAATTTCTTTCATCAGTGTTCTGTAGTTTCTAGAGTACAGAACCTTTACATCTTTGGTTAATTTTATTCCAAAGTATCTTATGGTTTTCGGTGCATTGTATCCTGCCACATTACTGAATTGTTCTGTGAATTCTAGTAATTTGGGGGTGTCCTCTTTATGTCAGAAAGATCTTCAAGATGAAAATGATTCCTATGTTCTAGATTTAAAGCTTTGTCTTTGGAGTGTTTTTCTTTCTTTCTAGGTATGTTTAGGTGGGGAGAAGTCCTCAAAAAAAAAAAAAATCCTATCTGGCTCTGCATATCAGCTTCCAATCTGGCCAATTTCAAACTGCAGAGCTACTTCAATCCTTTCAAATGTTTTGTCAGGCTTCAGCTGGGACAGAGAGTAAATATGCCTTGGAGTATCAAACAACCCCATGGACCCAAGAGATCTCACTAAAGGTATTCCTACCCAAGATCCAGAGTCACACCCTGAGATAGCCCCTCAAAAGACAGAGAGCTCCCCCCAAGAGCTGCCTAATGGTGGGATTCCAATTACAGTAGAGCGTGAGCGTGATTTCTGCCCAGCCATTTCTGTCCCCCACCCCACCCTAATGGTTGCCAAGCCATGTTCTTGAGACACAAAATGGGACCTACAAGAAGGCAGTAGCTATCCCTGGGAGAAAAAGCATCTTTAACCAATGAGTCTGGACTTAGGAAGGGACAATGCGAAATTTTACCTTCCTCTCTCAACTGGGCATTCCAGACAGATCTGGGAGGGCTGACTTGTAAGAATTCTCCCCCTTTGCCAGCTTCTGCCCATTTTCTGAGAATCCTTCCTAGAAGCTCCAGAATGAGTCAGCTTTAAAGTAGAGTGCGGTTCCAATATTTGGCAGAATTTGGCAAGGTTTTCCATTAATCGCAGTTTCTCCTGGACGATTTAAGGGGATAACTGGTAACTGTTTATAGGAGAACCCTTTGAGTTCCTTCCACCTTTTAGAGGGAAATATTGGGCCCATAGGGGGCCCTCATTCTAGGGTAGAATTGGGTCCTCTGTAAGACTGATAACTTGCTGGATTTTTTTTTTTTTAATAGTCTTGTAGTTTCTTCAGAGTAGAAAGACCGTTCACATGGAGGACTAGTAGACTGAGTATAAAGAAAAGGGTGAGAGAGGGGAGTAGCAGGAATTCTGTCAGTCTTATGGTCTTTTATCTCAGGTACCTTTTGTGTCTTTAATTTATAATTAGTCTTTTGCAATTAATCATTCAGTAAAGCTATTTTGGAGTCTTGAAGACTTCTGGAGACTACTGCCCATCAGGTATCCCATTCTGTTGGCTTGACTTCAGGTGCCCTTGCTTTCAAGTGTACCCTGTCGATGAATGAGCTTGTCTAGTGGGGATGTTCGCCAGTGTGGCCGTTGTATTTCCACTTGGTCTTGGTAAGATTGGCCCTTTTTACAGATATCTACAGCTTCTGAGACCAGAGTTCTTGAACCTAGAAATAAGTATGCCAGAGAGAGGAGTGCTCAACACTTTGAAACTTGAGGATTCCATTTCTCTCAGCATTAGGTTTTTGGGGTCAAATTAATGTATCAGAGGGATGAGCCGCTGGCTTGGAGATTTTGTTTTACCGTGCTTCGCAAGGTACCTCCTTGTATGGAAATTTCGAGACTGATGGGTGTTCCTGGTATTCCTGTCACTCACTCTGTAACCATTTGTTCTTGTATAAGTTTCTAACCATCAGATGGCAAATGCTCTAGCATCTTGCAAGTACTCAGCCTGTGCCCACCAATTTGGTGGTTTTTGGGTTCTGAGATTCGCATTAATAATAGACCTCTTGTTCCTTTATGTCATGGGCCCATTAACAGGGACCAATAGTAACCAAGAGAATAGAACTGTGGACTCCAGTAAGTCAAGAGGCAGTATCATGGATTGGCCAAGGGAAGGCCTTAGGTGTACAGGACCAGAAGTTCCTAGAATGGAACTATGGTTTGAACCAACAGACCCAGCACAGGGGGGCTTGGAGTAAATCAAGGGCGATGGACTTGGGCTCCATGGAGAAGCATCTGGTAGCTCCGGCTGACCCACTAAGTCCTGGACTGGGGACTAAGCAAGGGCTGAGGGCTGGAGTTCTGTTAGAACCTCTCGCCGGTCTGGAATGACCCATTAACCTGGCTAGAAAGCCAACGGGATTTGGTACTCAACTCAAAATGGCAGAGCTCAGAACCAAGAAGAATTTACCCAGGGCCCTTGGAAACAGTGAACTCAAAAAGGCTAACGGGTGCCAACACCTGCATTTCCATTGTTTGCCCCTGAAGCCATCAGAAGTCCCCTTTGGATCCCATCACTGCCACAAAACTGTTAAAAAACAAAATTTTCTGAATAACTTTTAAATCTTTTACTGACTTTTATCCAACAAATCATGAATTGGGCAGCATCCAGTCCAGCAGATGGAGAGGAGCTCCCCAGAGGTGTACCAAATGAAAAGCTCTTATAGACAGAAGGGAGCAGGAACAAGGAAGTTGTACTAGGCACACACACACACACACACACAAAAAAAAAAAAGCTGGTTGGTTATTGCAGGTCACTTTCTTAGAATTGGAGAGCATGGGTCCGTCAGGAAGATGACCCAACGAGTGCTGATTAAGTGATTCTTGATTGGTGTAAGATTCCATCTCTGGGAGAACCAAAAATGTACATTAAGTCCCAGTTTGGTGATATGGGCTTAGCTTGAGCAACTCCATGTGAAGCCTGCCATCTTGTTAACAGTCTTGTAGTGATTAAAGATTATAATCCATTTGACCTTATTTTTCCAAGTTGAGTGATTCAGCTTGAACTTACTGACTATGCCACGTCCTTGGCACCTTGTTAGTCTTTGAGAAAAATAGCAGAAAACGTATTAGTCCTAGGATCTGCTCTAGAGGAACTTAGTATAAAGCGATCGTGGGGAGAAAAGATGCACATGGTACCCAGTAACGAACATAAACCCCGTGTTCACATGAGGGAAAGGAAGCGTAGTTTTCCCTTGACTCTTCTAGACTCTTTAGCCTGATCTCTCTTTGTAATACAAAGACACATTAACTAGAGAGAAACAGAAGGTTAGTATTGCGTGTACCTCTTGCATGCGCGGGAGATAACCAGAAACTAGTTCCCCAGAGTAACTCCTTGAAATCGCCTAGGCCACCACCTGAAAGACAAAAGAAGGGGTTGGGGAGGGGGAGGCCAGTTAGGGGAAGTTCTTGGGAGCCCAGCAAACGCAATCAAGGCTGTCCTGTAACTTCAAATCCTTGCCTTCCTCCTTGATAACCGTTTCTTGGGAGTTAGTGTCCTCCTTCTCTTCCTGGTGTGGAGAAAGAGACACGCTTCCACAGAGAGGTCTCCCTTATGAATGTTAATATGCGTTTATATTACAGAGGGTAAATTACAGAAGAGTACTTTCTACTCATTGGTCTGAGCTTCTCCCGTGTGTACCTTTTCCTAAAAAGAACCCAGCTGAAACTAGTCGACATGCCAAAGAGGCATGGTTTGGGGGGTGGCTTTTCTGCTCCCCTTTACTCATAACTGCCAGTGGGACCCACCGAAAGAACCCCGGGCTAGGAATCCGGTGGTTCCTTTTCTGACTCTGCCCTGGTTCACTGTGCAACCTTCCTGGGAAAATAGAACTAAAATAAAATCTGCCAACTCAGAAAACCTTTCCCCAGAAAGTGGAAAAGAAGACAATTTCGTTGTTGAATAAGCATTTAAGGCGAATGCGAGGTATATCCCAGGCAGACAACCTGCTAAAAAAAAAAAAAACCAGAAATCTCACCTTTTTGTTTAGCCAAGCAGATACAGTCCATTGATACGCAGTAACTGTCTCCCAGAGAGCAGACGTGGCCGCTTCATCTGTCACGCTCAGGTCATCCTGCATTCGTTTAGCAGTTGGGGTGACCATCTGTGCTAGCTTATTGGCTTTATCCATAGGGCAATCAAATGGCAGGAGGTAGTTTTGGAGCAAGGCATCTGTGCGAGGCTGGTTGTGGAAGTGAGGCTTCTGCCTTCCCATCGAAACTGGGCGATGGGTGCTGTCTTCCAGAATGGTTCCATTTCAGAGATAGCTACCACAGTCGGTAGAGCATGCAACCCTTGATCTTGGGGTCTTGAGTTCAAGCCCCACTCACACTGGTTGCAGAGATTACTTTAAAAAAAAAATGGTTCCCAGATTATTGAGAAGGAACCTCGTGGGTCACAAAGGTGGTATGAAGCTTACTAAGCTTTTTTAGAAAGATTCATCTACATTTCAAAGAGAGGAGGAGCTGACCAGTTTTCCGAAGTAGATGCCCTAAGAAAAGTCAGGCAGGCAGAATCTCTTCCCTTAGTTTCAACAGGAAGCATGAAGCCTCTTGTTTTAATTCCTATTTGCCTGTACAGCCTTGCATGTCCCTACATCTTTCTTGGTCTCCATTCCCTCCTACGTGAAAAGGGGGTGGGATCCATATCCATGTTCATAGATGACTTGCTCACTGGGTTTGAGAACCACTGAACTGTCACAAGGAAAAGCTATCAAGTTCTTATACTTCTTCATCTCTTTTCTTGCAGTAAACTAAACACACACAGACCCCTAGCCTTTGAAGGCAGCACGTATCAGGCTCAAGCCTGAGATCCTTACAAACTAAACTTGGGACCCCACACAAATGATATTTCTCTTTAATCTCTAGTGGCCTCACCTGGAAATAGAAAAGAAGATTCTGGTTTCCATAGTTACTGTAAACATGAGATAGGATGTCCGTTTTCCCTCCTCTGTTAAAGGGGACACTACTCGCTATTCTGCAGACTCTGCATTCATGGGAATGATAAGTGCTTCTTCGTGTTCACCCCGAATCCCGCTTTGAAAGCTAAATATACCTGCCAGGATGTGCTGTTCTCGGTCACCGGCTCAGGGCAGGGTGTCACCAAAGTCTGGGACTCCCATTACTCATGACTCCTGTGGTCAGGGGGCTCACCTGGTAGCAATGAACCACACGGTGATCATGTTCCTCTCCTTTCAGAAGTGTTCAAAATGGCCAACTATGTTAAAAGCAACAACTTTCATTTTGATTTAAAATTCATCCCTGAAGCTCCCTGTGCCACCCTCTCCTTTCAGTAACCCCTTTGGCCAGCAGCTATATTTTTCTTGAGCTTAATGCCTTTGTGCAGCTTTCCCTCCATGTTTGCGTTTTCCTTCTAAAGGCAGCTAGGGCTAGGTTTTCCGATGATAATAACAAAAAGGCTTTTTAAAGAAATTGACTTATTTTTTTACTTACATTTATTTGAAAGAAATATTTAAAATGTAATGAGTGGGCTCCACGGAGTTCTGACCAACGAGGACATGTCTCCAAGGCCGTAAGTACTTCTGAGATTTCAGGGATGGGAAACACAAACCACAGCCTGAAACTGTCCCAGGCAGAGGAAGAGTAGGACGAGTATATGGGAGCGTTTGAAATCCTGCCGTGGCATAAATATGAGTGATTTCTATGTTGCTGAAGCACTGGGGTCTGTATATAGAAAATTTAGCATAGGTTCCTCTGAGGGAAATCTGGAGGACATTGGGCCGGAATATTTATTATCCATTGAAACCATGTTTTTGCATCTTTAGACACACTGATACAGCTCTACTGTTCAGAGCAAGGAGATCACAGTTCTGCTGTTTGAGCCTTGCTCACAGCATTTCGTAAAACTCGGGTAAACTCCGTTTGAGATGGAATTAACAAGGTGAAACCCATCCAGTAAGGAAAGTATGATAAAGATTTTGAAATCTGGGGTGCCCGGGTGGCTAACTGGGTTAAAGCCTCTGCCTTAGGCTCAGGTCATGATCTCAGGGTCCTGGGACCGAGCCCTGTATCAGGCTCTGCTCAGGGGGAAGCCTGCCTCCCTACCCACTGCCTACCTCTCTGCCTACTCGTGATCTGTGTCTGTCAAATAAATAAAATCTTAAAAAAAAAAAAAAGATTTTGAAATCTATGTCAGGAGAGTTGAGATTGAAGAATCTAAGAATTTTTTTTTTTTTTTTTTCTGGGGCACCCAGGTGGCTCAGTCGGTTAAGCATCTGACTCTTGGTTTTGGCTCAGGTCATGTTCTCTGGTCTGGAGATCAAGCCCCACGTAGGGCTTTGCGCTCAGTGGGGAGTCTGCTTCCACTCACCTTCTGCCCCTCCCCCTGCTCATGCATGCTCTCTCTCTCTCTGGAATAAATAAATCTTAAAATATTTTTTTTTTCTGATGAACAGAGAGTGGATACTGAAATCCTCTTTGTTATCTGAATATTTTCTTCTTGATAAGGAATCAGCAAGACAAAAGGATTTGCTAACAACGCTGTGCATAGGTAGAGTCAGCAGCTACCTTGGGTAGTGAGAGCTCTGTCATCAGAGGTAATCAAACAGATTGGGCAGCAGCTGATGAGTGCGCAGTCACAGCTGTGTGCTGTGGTTGGGAGACTAACTTCAGAGGCCTGGTTAGGATGTGGTGTGTAGGGCTGGGGGTTAGGAAGAAGTTTGTATGTGAAAATACCTGCTACGTTATAGGCTGTTCTCCAGTACTTTGGATCCTGTGTTTCAGGGTATGAACAACTTGTAAAACTTACTTTTTGATCAAGAGTTGCTTAATTCTCATCCCCCAAAACAAGATCGTCCTAGAACGTCGGCGTGGCAGGGTCATTCCTGTTGTAGAGAGCCTTCAAAACCCAGAGGTGTAGGGGAAGATGGGTCCAGAGTATGTTTGGAAGTAATCGTGGGCTCTGCTAGCAGCCAGCTGGTTTGTCCTTGGTGTTTTCTTGCCTGTTGAAAGCTAAGTCCAAGGGGTCCAAGGGTTCAGGTGAGAAAAACCCACCTTCCTGCCCAAAGCAGTGAACAGGCTGACACTTGCTAAATGTGGGTCTGACCAGCAGATGGCAGCATCTGCCCAGAGATGCCCCAACCCTTCGCCACCAGCTCCGGTGCCTTGAGATATATTAAAGAACGCTAGAGGGCTTCCAGCACCCACTACTGGCTGCAGAGCCGGCGGGTTCAGAGGATCTCCTTGTTTGCGCGCGCGTGCTCTCTCTCTCTCTCTTATGCCTAGTCACAAAGAGGATCCCGTGGCTGTCGCCATAGATATGACCATTACACACTTGCTCACACATACGATTCCCAAACAGCCCAACGAGATCCCAGATCTCAAGGTGCCATTTCTTCTTTACCTCCTCTTCTACATTCGGGCAATCACAGAAAGTGTTCTACATCAAATCCGTGTTTCGGTGGCGGGGTTTATTAGACCCCAAGGTCAGCCAGGTTACCAGATGGACAGAGGTTGTATCCAGTAGGAAACAACAGCAAATAAACAACTAAGACTAACTGTGTGCTTCTTTGGCACGGTGATCAGATGTATCTATCAAAAGAAATATATAGAGATATAGATCTATTCACACTCATATATTAATATGCATAGTATAATATAGAGAGAGCTTAATTTTGCAAGAGAAGTATCTTCATCCCGCCCCCCCCAGTGTCCCTTCTTAGTCATCTCCAATGTCATAAACTACCTAGTGGTAGGAAAGAGATTTCATCCTGAATTTACCTGCTTGCAGACACCCTCTCCTCTGCACAGCCTCTAACTGCTTCTCCTACAACACGGGAACAAGAAATACTCAATCCTCTGCAAGGAATTTAGTGCCACTTAGAATTGTTTTTCATTTTCCAAATAGAATACAGGTGAACTAAACAAAAACTTTTGCCAAGTGCTACATAGAGACTTTGCTACCAAAGGCAAGTTCTACGTTAAATGGAATGCAACTTGGAATTCTGGCTCTCTGTGTGTTTGCAGGAGTGTTGCAGAAAACACAATTTTCTATAATCACAATCACACCTGAAAAGCCCCGTGACTGTATCCATTTTGAAAACAAGGCTAAATGAAAATTGCTGTGCTGGTTCTCTAGAATGTTCCTGAATAAAATCAACTGCATATTCTCAGGTCAAGGGGAAAGGAGAACGAACATCACCCAGATGCCTTTTTCGCCCAGGCTGCTGCCGGTGGCGGCAAGGCCATCATAATCTGGACCGCGTGTCCCCCCAGTAAAGCTGTATGAGCATGAAGTGGCATTAAGATCCGAATAAAGTTCTCAGCAATGAGTATGATCACTCTCCTCTACTCTGCTTTGGTCAGCCCCCTCCTGGCAATACCAGGTTCTTGGTGCAACGTTTTGGCAAGAGGACAATGGTCAAGAGGAGAGAGCCTGGAGCGGCTGGGACTAAATGCTCCCAGCCAGACCTCCGCAGGGCCCTCAGCTGGGTCTTACCCCGTAGGTTGGAGGAGAGCTGATGTAAAGAGAGCAGAGCCCCCGTATCCAAATATGCAGTTATGCGGGGGATATGTTTTGGGAGCCTTTGGGTATCGGATGCAGGCCTGGGAACAGAAAGCAGACACAGAGGCAGACGGTGTCTCCTTTAAGGAAAAACATGGTCGTACACAGCACTGGCCCATGGTGGCCTGGGTGGCCTGGAGAGGGCATCAGTAAACACTCGGCGCACTGATGAGCTGCACGAGCAGGAATCCTGCCCGTGTATGGAAGTGGGAACCAAAGCCGGGAGCACAGTGGCGACAGGCCTTCTCCGCCCTTGCCTTGTGGAGCCTTCAGTCTGATGCAGGACACGGTGAACTGTCCTATCCCAGGAGAACGGGAAGCCCATCACTTCTTCTCTAGGGAGTCAGCAGACTGATTCCCAGAGAAAGAGAGTCTTCTTTTCTTTCCTTTTCTTTTTTAAGATTTTATTTATTTATTTGACAGTCAGAGATCACAAGTAGGCAGAGAGGCAGGCAGAGAGAGAGAGAGGAAGGGAAGCAGGCTCCCGCTGAGCAGAGAGCCCGATGCTGGGCTCGATCCCAGGACCCTGAGATCATGACCTGAGCTGAAGACAGAGGCTTTTACCCACTGAGCCACCCAGGTGCCCCAGAAAGACTTGAATATAGGAGTCAGTTGGGTAATGTGGGAGAAAGAAAGTTTTCTCGTGGAAGTACTCCGCCTTCCCAAATACAAAGTTCCCCACAGCTTGCTTTGCGTATATGACTTTCCCAACAGGTGGCCCCAAACCACCTCAGAATGTGTCTTAAAACCATGTATTTGGGGGCGCTTGGGTGGCTCAGTGGTTGAAGCCTCTGCCTTCGGCTCAGGTCATGATCCCAGGGTCCTGGGATCGAGCCTCACATCAGGCTCTCTGCTTGGTGGGGAGCCTGCCTCCTCCTCTCTCTCTGCCTGCCTCTCTGCCTACTTGTGATCTGTCAAATAAACAAAAAATCTTAAAAAAAAAAAAAAACAACACATGTATTTGCTGATGATTCTTCAGTTTGGGCTGGCCTCTGACAGGTGGTCTTTCTCGTGGCTTGTCTGGAATCACTCACGGGGCTGCTGTCCTCTGTTAGTTCAACCAGGAGGAGGGTCCAGATGGCCTCAGATTTCTGGACGTGGGTGCTAGCGTTCCCTCGGGCACTTGAGTTCTTCTCCACGTGGTTTCACTTTGGCCAGCAGGAAAGACGGGCTTCTTCCTATGGGCGGTCTCAGGACAGCACTTCCAGAGAGCAGAGGAAGATGTTTCAAGGCATCTTGAGGACTGGGCGGTGGAACTCACCTGGTATCACTTCTACCATCTTCTGTTCGTCAAGGCAAGTTTGAAGCTGAAGAATGAAGAAACAGTTCTCATTTTGGGGGGGACTTTGGTCTACAGCAATCAGGCTGAGAAATCCAGAGATAGGGTCAATGAAAGGTGACTCCGGAGAGCTGAACTTGAGCTTAAGGACAAAGAAGGTCTGATTCAGGAGAGCCAAGAAGGGCAGAGCGCAGCAGGGAAGGAGGTTGGAGAGCCTGCGTGGACTGTTGGGAGGAGTTCACCGGGTTCTGGATCAGAGGACCAAGGAGGCAGTTGTGGGGAAGGACACAGCGGGAGAAGAACATCCTCACATCTGGCACTGTCTCACAATGCATCGGGTGGCCTGGGACATTGCCAAGTCCATACGATCGGCTCTGGTGAAGCCACAGATGGGGAAGGGTTTGCTCAGGAGTTCAGCAAGAGAACCTTTCCCTCCAGAGGGAAAAGTTTGCTTTTCTGGATCTGCAGTGTCTTTTCACAGCTGCTGCATGGTGACCTCCCTTCATGAAGGAACTTCCTTCATGCCCATGGATTTGGTCAAAGCCCCAGTCATCGGTCCTTGCTGTGTCCCCTGGTTGGCTCATGTCTGAGAGTCCTGCTTCCTGGTTTGGGTCCTGTTACCTCACCAGGAGTAGAGGGGACGTGCTGTTTTCTTGGCTGGCTGCCCGAGACCCTCCCTGTGTGGAAGCTGGCACAGGGGACTCTGAGGACTGTTAGGAAGGCAGGTGGACTTTAGCCCTGGAGGGGAGCGGCCATCTAAGCCACACCCATCTACTGCCCCCCAGATTGCCACAGGATTCTTTTTTTTTTTCCTCCTGTGGATTATCTTCAGTTGGTAAGGCAAACATATTTTTATCACTGAGTGGTCCGTGAGAAGAAGAAGAGCCATCAACTTTTTGGCCAAGCCGGGACAGAGGTGACTTAGATCACTAAAGGTCCTATGATAGCCACATGCCCGAAGCCACTGGGAAAGGATAGCCAATGTTTCCTCACGTTTTGGGGGACCCTGTGTGCAGGAACAAAGCCTGATTTCACATTAAATGCAAACCCTCTCCTTTGAGCAAATCCTCCTGTCACGTTGAGGCTGTCTGACTGCCACCCAGCCTTTATGGGAGAGGGTCTGTTGGCAGTCAAGTGGAGGCACATTCTCGAAGCAAGAGCAAGGATGACAAGTGTCTTCCGCTTCCTGAGGGTGCCTCTTTGTTCCTTGAAACCCAAGGAGCGTCCACAGAAACAACGAGCCCCTGAGCAACGAGCCATTCTTAACAGGTAGCAGTTGGGATTTACGCCGTTCGGCCAACCTTAATGCTGGCCAGACTCCTCCTCTGTTTTTCTTTTTTTTTTTTTTTTTTTTTTTTTTAAAAAGATTTTATTTATTTATTTGACAGAGATTACAAGTAGGCAGAGAGGCAGGCAGAGAGAGAGGAGGAAGCAGACTCCCCAAGGAGCAGAGAGCCTGATGTGGGGCTTGATCCCAGGACCCTGGGATCATGACCTGAGCTGAAGGCAGAGGCTTAACCCACTGAGCCACCCAAGCACCCCTCCTCCTCTGTTTTTCTTTGGGGAGTAGTGGAGGCTCCTGGAGGTGGAAGGAATAAAGACCCATGGATTCAATGCATTTTGTGTTTGATTAGCTAGATTCTATAAAATGACATGCCCCCGAACCTCAGGTTGCCCATGTTTTGCTAAGATAGGAGGGATTCCCTCCGGGACAGACAGGCCTGGGGCTAATTACGGTGTAGGGTGCATTCATCACTAAATCTTTTTCACTAACAAAGATGTATTACCTCATACGTTTTACAAGGCCCTAAAAAATTAGGTGAGTGAATCAAATGTCCAGCCAGCGCAGGAACAGAGTTGGCGAATGGCAGCCTGCCAGAGAGAGGACTCCTCATTCGTTTGCATAAAGATGAGGAGAGGTGACTATCCCCAAGCATTGAGATTACGAGGTCTCTCAGGTACCATCATCTTCGCCGAGGTCATTGAGAAGGAGACATTATCATTACCTTAATTTGCAAATGAGGAAACTGTGTCCACATACAGCCAGAAGAGATTGGGTTCTAGAAAGTACAGCTCTTCTCTCTGCTTGCTTGATAGGCGACAGTTAGCAGACTTTTAAATCTCTTTGAGACTCAAGTCTCCTCTTTGTGATGGGTGGGATACTACCTACCTCGTGGGCTTGTGACAAGAGAGGAGAATTCATTTGCTCTTAGGCAACACGTGCCCGGCGAAGTTGTTTATCAAGTGCTTACCCAGTGGATGCGGGGGTCGGACCGTCTGTGTCCTAACTCCAGCTCTGCTACCTGCCCAACGCCATAAATTGAAGGACTAGTTTAGCTTCTCTGGGCCACATTTCCTTATTGATAAAAATGGGAGCCGCACTAACAGCTGCCCCCGCAGCTTGTTGTAAAGTTGACCGTGGTGGGTGAAGCCGATGCTACGCACCATGATGACAATGACGATGCTGACGTTGACAGTAGTCATGATTGTTGTCTCTCAGGTGATCTGCCCCAGGTCAAACGGCACGTCACATCCTGAGCTAGAGGCCGGGTCCAACTTAAAGTCTGAAGGTTTTTCCAGTGTAAGACCGGAAGAAAGAATTAAGGGTAGAGATGGGGTTTCTGCAATGGTACAAAAGACATGAGCAACTCTGAGGAGACATCAGAAGTGTGGGCTGGTGGGCTGTTCTTTCCTTCTGGCCAGGATGGGATGTCCCAGGCTGTGATCAGGGAGGCTCAGGACCACCCTGGGTTGTAGGACCTGGATGGTCTCTCAAGTCTGTGCACAGGCCATCAGTCACGGGACTGAGTTACAGACCTGCTGCCTCTGGGCGTGGTCTTCACCTCCAGTTTGAGAGCAGGATCTCTGCCATATTCCTTTATCATTCTTCTTTTTATTCCTATGGCTGCTGGTTTTCAGGGCAGTACCTGGGAGTCCTTCAAATCCATAGTAGTGTCTTATTCTGTATCGTTTATATAATCATTCATTGTCTTCCACGTGCTACTACTTGCCCAAGGTCAACTAGCTGGTATATTAAGTTTCCACATCCTTATCTGTAAGGATACACTGGTAATGAGAGTATCTATCCCTTAGGATTTTAATCGCGATCATAGAAAATAATGCAGGCAAAACACTTTGCTATTTTAGTCCATCACTGCTTTACCACTTGCTGATAACTGTCTTGGAAACACATTAAGGATAGAGCAGGAAAGGGATTTGGTCCTTTGGCGATTGTCTGAAGGTCTAGTGTTGAGTCCTGGCTCTGCCCGCTGATGACTAGTGTGACCTAAGGAAAGTCACTTTATTCTCTGAGACTTTTTTACTCATCTGTAAAATTGGGATATGGGAAAAGGTCAGCACTTAAAGGTTATTTGCCAAGAAACATTCATCTCATGAAATTGTCCTTATTGTGAAAAGGGCTTCAGTGGACATAGAAGTCTGGGAAAGTTTATATCTTACATTCCTTTTCTGGAATGCCTCAGTGCACAGAACCAGAGTGAGGACCCCATAAGGGAATCCTGTAGTAAAGAATCCTGTTCGATTTGGATGCAAGTTTCCTAAGCCATTCAACCACAGGACTTTCCTTCTCCATTGCAACAAATCCCTCTGCTGTGGATTGTTCTTTGGGACATTCTGGACTAGGTGATTTGCTAGGAGCCTTCTCAACCTTGGCAATCTTTTTTCTCTACCAACCTCCTCTTCCTTCCATGTTCCTTTCTATGGTTTCGACATTAGGTAGGAGTGGAGATGCTTTCCTGTTGATGGGGGCCACCTCCGTCAATCCCAAACCACGTGGCACAGACGACTGACAGGTCTATATTTACACGGAGCCACATGGGTAAAATGCACACCCGTCTGTGCGTGCACAAAGAAGATGGGACCGTGCACAGTCTAAAAATGCACTTCACAACATTCTTATTGCTGCCGGAACTGGCTTTTAGGTTTTCCCACTGTTCCATGGTAGCCTTTTCTTTCAGAATTGGGTCCCATTTTTCTCCTCCAAATGGAAAGAAAACCTTGGAGCCAGAAGCCTTTTGTCTTCCGAGGAGCTGAGCCAACTGAGAGCGATGGTCTGGAAACCAGCCAGTTTGGATTCTAATTCTGCCTGTGCCATGAACTTGGCCTTGACTTGGAGCAAGTCACCCGTCCAATCAAATCCTGCATTTTTCCCACCTAGAAGGTGAGGGACTTGAGCTAGTCTGGTCTCTGTGATCTTTCCCCGCATGAGATGTGGTTTCTTCTAGATCAGGGGCATCCAAAGGCTGCTTTGGACCCAGTAGCCCCAGAAGCTGTCCTTGTAGCTTCTCTAGTAACTCCCTGATCCTGTCTTACCAAAAAGCAACGCCGGAAGGGAACAACTCAAGCCCATCTGGCTCATTTGGAAGGAGCAGTACTTCACTCCCCGTGTACCGCTGCCCACCCAGATGTCACCCTTTTTCTTTGGGAAGATGCTCTGTCTGTCGGGACAGTATGTATCCACTAGACCAATGGCCTGGATTGAGGGACTTGGTGGTTTTCTTTCTTTAAAAAAAAAAAAAACAACAACAAAAGAAATACCAAATCAAACCCTCATTTCAATTATGTGAAGGATTTTCCTGAAATCCACAAAAGCAATTAGAACCAGACCCGGGCTTACAAGTGGGACCAGACACAGCGGCTTAGATTAAGGCATGGGGAGTAGCTTCAGTGTTGAGGTTAAAAACTTCTTTTTTTCGCTCTGTCAGACCCTTAATATCACTTAAGCATAATTGATTCGGGGGGGGGGGGTACCGAATGCTGTGGATGTATACATTGGCTTCTGTTTCCCCAAAGTCATGCTTTAGAGGAGCTCAGATTCCCTGAACCGTTGAGCACAGAGATCCAGTCCACAAAGCCTCATGGATGGGGTCTAAGATGGTCAGCTGCACCCCTCTCCTTGCTCCATGGGCAGTGTGCTAAGAGTTGCTCCAGGCTCATCCGGACACCCTCAGTAACTCCCTGCTCTGCTTACAGGTAGAGGAGCACCAAACACCTGGGCTCTGTCTCTTGGGAGCTCGGTGACTTTATAAATTTGACCTTGGGCCAGCTTTTAGCCCCTGTGGGCCCCACTTTTCTTTCTGTTGGATACAGCAGGGCAGAGACTCTCGCCTGGAGCCCTTCATGGGGCTCTGCCGGGGTACCTCTCTCCCTTCCCCACTTGACTCTAGAATATCTGTAGAGCATCCTTTGTCTCACTCTGCCACTCTCTCTGGCATGTCTCTGACTCAACAAGGGCCACCTTTTCTGGCAACAACCTGCCTCTCTTGCTTGGTGAACTCATACATGTTCTTCCAGAATTAAGTGTTTCCTCCCCAGGTGGTTGCCCTGGACATTTCAGGCTAGATGTCCCTGCTCTGTGCTCCTCTCTGACATTGGTCATAGCGTTTAGGAAACCCAAATTCCCCACCATCAAAGAGGCTCACAGACTTGTGACGGATGTGTCCCACTCTCCCACGACTCTGTTTCCAGCATCTCTTCCCTCTCCTCCTCATGTGGTTAAGGGAATTCTAGGCCTATCACCGTTGGTGCATGAAAGTGAAGAATGTATCTTCTCCTTTCATACCAGTGGTCCTACTGATGAGCTGAGTGAAGGGAAAAACAATCTTGGTGATGGTCTACTGACAAGCCAGGGAGGGCGCTAAACGTGTGCTACCTCATTTAACCTCTTCAATTTCTGATGTGTGCAGTAGCACTAAGGTGTGAAAGATGAAGTCAGTGAATCTCAAAGTTCATTAACTTACTCTGTCAGTTAGATCCTTTGGGGATGACTCTCCGATGGGCTGAGTAGTCCAAATGGGTCATTCTAGGAGAGGCGACGCGGTGGGAGGTTGAATGCCAGAAGGAGTGGGGGGAGGCAGAATTCAGCAGGGAAATCCTTCAGACTACGGTGAGGATCTGAGACCTTTCAAAGAAAAGGGGAGGGGGAGGGGCAGGAGACGGGACATGGGCTTCAGCAGGGAGAGCGCTGGACCGTGCTGCGGATTTGGTGACGTATTGGTCAGTTCAGCTGGGAGCTCCAGAGCAAAGACTGCCCTTTAGAGAGGTTCCACACTGAGCAGAAATGGTTGTCCTCCAGCGTCCCCACTGCGTGCAGAGCTGAGGTGCGTAATGAAGGTGGTGCAGCTGGAAATTCTCAGCTAACTGGACTCCTTGCCATGTTCAGTCTGGATGTCCCAGTAGTATCATGATCTGAAAGTGGGTCAGTCTGACTTTAAGGTCCATTTTCTTTTTTCTTTTTTTTCTTTTTTTTTTTTTTTTTTTTAAGATTTTATGTATTTATTTGACAGAGAGAGATCACAAGTAGGCAGAGAGGCAGGCAGAGAGAGAGAGAGAAGGAAGCAGGCTCCCCGCTGAGCAGAGAGCCCGATGCGGGGCTCGATCCCAGGACCCTGGGATCATGACCTGAGCCGAAGGCAGCGGCGTAACCCACTGAGCCACCCAGGCGCCCCTTAAGGTCCATTTTCATGACAGGGGCCTCCTGTCACATATCTTGAAAGAAAGTCTCAAAGACCAGTGGACGACCTGCGCCCTCACAATACCAACATAAATACGGCATTCAAGGTTAAGCTCCTACGTAAGACAAGATACAAGGTGGCCTTCTTATTCACAATTTTGCTTCCATTCCTCTGTTTTCTTTCTCTCTGGAAACTGGGTTTTGGCAGAGAGCCTATCTACAGAGATAGGCTTAAAGATTAAGTTATTAAAACCCCAGATGATTGAATCCTCTGATTAAGCAACTGGTGTGGACATCCAAATCACTTAACAGGGCTCTGACGGTCGCCAAGTGTTGTAACCCTGGGCTCAAAGGCAAGGGTTTTATACAAGCTGGACTGTTTCTCATGCTTCCACTACCAGGGCTTGGTGGGAGCCAAGTCTTGATTAACCATTACCTCATCTACATCATAGACATCCTGGGACTGCAAACTTGAGACCACCTCCGTCCTTGGCCACTTGAGAGCCATCAGAGGGAGATGGCATGGGCTCTCTTGCTCCGCCAACTCTCTCAGTACAAAGCCTCTTCCTTCAATCCAGAGTTTTAAAAATAGCTGCAAAGTGAGATGTCAAGGAGACAGATGGAGCTGTGTTCAGCTTTCTTTCAAATGGTTCTGTTGCTTAATTTGGTACGGCCAAGCTAGAAATGGTGGGTAAGTGTCAAGTCTCTGCTCCTCGTCTTCTTAGACCCCAACCTAGAGTTAGTTTACTGATTTACGCAAACTCGTCTCTAGAGAATGGGCAGACCAGTGGCAGACATTAGAATCTTGAACCCTGCCCAGTTTGCATGGATCTTAAAAGTTCTAGTCCTGAGGCCACCAGTTCTGTAGTGGGAGAGACAAGTCTAAAACCCAGTCCAGTCATCCATTAGAATTACAGGGAGTCATACAGCTTTTCAAATCAGTCTTTCGGTGACTGGCTCAACTGATGGTGAGCCCCCCATCCCTGGAGATATTCAAGCAGAGGGAGCCAGGTCATCTGTCAAGTAGGTTGTGTATGAGTCTTAAAGCGGGAAGGAGGTGGTAATCCATAAAAGTTCTTGCAATTCTGAAAACCATTCTTTAATGAAGGTAGACATAAATAATCCAGTGCAAAAAATTCCCTATAATTCATACTTAATATCCTATCTGCCAACACCTTCCTTCAGCTCGTGCTCTAGTGTCTAGGCGTGTATTTTCTAACCCACACATCCGATTGCATCACTTCCTTGCTAAAGTCAACAACAATCCACTTTAATAATTCTCTGTGGTCCACTCTGACTACAAAACCTTTCCAACTGGATCTTCCTCTTTCCCTTTGGACCTAATCCCTTATCATTCCGCCCCTTATCTCAGAGCATGACATAAACTTGGATGCTACCTGTATCAGCAATCTACTGCAGTGTAACACATTATCCCCCACCGTGGGGGCTTACAACAGTAAAGATTTATTGTCTCCCGGGAACTCAGAAATGGTTAGCTGTGTGGTTTGGGTTGGGTGTCTCATGAGGCTGCTGGGAAGATGTCAGGTCTGACGCTTGACCTACCTGAACACATAGCTGAGCTAGGGACTCTGCCTCTAAGATGGCTCTCACGTGGTTCTGGTTGCCATTCAGAGACCTCCGTTCCTCTTCTGGAGGCTTCTTCTTGGACTGCTTGATCATCATTACAACATGGAGGCTGACCACTGCATGGTGTAAACCCAAGAGGGCACAATACGGAACCCACAGTAGTTTTTATGGCCTTGGACTTGGAAATCACACACAGTTGTTCTGGGGGGGAAAAAAAGTTGGCTTCCCCCCCCCCCCCCAGTATTAGAGGATCTTACAAGAGGGGGCATGGATACCAGGAGGCAGAGGTCATTGGGGGTTTTCTTGGGGGTTGTGGTTGCACTCATAACTCTGAACATGCTGTCCCTTTTGCCTCAGCTCCTTGCCCATCCATCCTTCTAGAACCTTCTCTAATGCCACTGTGGCATTTGTGGAGGCTTCTCTGAATCCATTACACAGAATTAATAATTTTCTGCTCTTCTGCAGCACTCTGTATGTACTTCTATGTTATCTCATAAAGAAGATACGTTTATGTTCAGTTAGGCACTTTGTAAAGTACTAGTTTATGTCCCTACAAAGGGACAGATGAGAGAAAAGGCCATATCTTAACTGGCATTTCTAATATTGACTTAAACTTTGGCAAATAATGGGTACTCTGAGAATAGGCCAGCGAATTAATAGCCCTCTTCTCATCAAACCTAACTTACTTTTAGGGCCCAATTCAGATGCCAATGAAATGAAGTACAAAAGTACTTGGGACAAAGTAGAAGGCAACACGTGTTATTTTTTATTTAAACACGAAACCTAAGTCCAATTTTCATAGGAAACGCCTTTCTGTAGGAGAAGGCTGGGGAAAAAATGGAAATTAACAGCAATTAGGGCAGGAAAAAGCCTTCAAAGTTACATTGCCCAAATTCGTCCTTTTGGAAATGGGAAAATTCGAAGTTCAGTTGTAACACCTGTTTTTTTTTTCTTCATGGAAGAAACCAGAAGAGAATTAGATCACTTGAGTAGATTGGGTTTTTATTCTTCTGTACCTTTCATAATCCAGAATGTCTAATGTCATCCCCATAAATCTTTCTGGAAGAAAAGCCAGGTTGCACTGATTGAATGAGTCCAAAGAGACAGAGTAAGAAGATATTAACTGCACAGCACTAAGAGGAGGCTCAGGCATCCGGTGCCAGACACAGGTAGAGGAGAGCTTTTTAAGGAAAGAAAGAGAGAACTTGGAGGAGACCCCATTCATCTGTGCTCTGAGCTCCAGCGTTCTCTGCCCTGAATACAGAACCCTAACTTCCAGAGGGACGTGGTTTTTCTCTGGAGAAGGGAAAACAGATAACAGTGTTCCAGGCTTGGACTGAAGATCAATATTCAACACAGAAACTTGACTTCCTTTTTAGGAGTAGGAAATCGAGGCAGTTGGAAAGAGCGAATACTACCTTTTTCTCATGTAAGTTTGAATTTAAGCTTTGTTTTATCCCCCTGCATAGATCAGGGCCCAACTTTGCCCCTATCCCATTTCCTTTGTGACCTTCACCCTCCAAAAGGTACAAGTAGTTCTCATTCAAGGGTTATGCCATTATCCGTGTGAGTTTTTAGATGTTCTTAGGTGAGGAGAAGGAGAAAAAAGCATTTGTGGAAACAGAGAAGTCAAGTGCCTCACTGTACCAGACCCTCCAGCACAGCCTCTTCGTAACAGTGATCTCCATATAAAAAAGTTTTGATTTGAGTTTTGCAACACCAAGCTCCCCGAGGACCACTTCCCCCTTCCTCATTGTGTCCCAGGTCACTGCGGCAACCAGCACTCTGCACAGATGTTTTTAATCTTTGCTTGTTGAACCCACCCAGGGCAGATAGATAAATTGCTTTAGCAATCGGTACATTCAGGCAACTTACACAATAGGGCTGAAGTCATTCTTAGATTCTCAGTGAGAATGGAAACCGTCGTAAAATTGTGGAAGATTCAAGGGCTTGGAAGAGCCTTGAAATGACTCATCTACAGTGTTGTTGGAATTAAAGCACTGGTTCCCAGCCCTGCTGAATGTAAGAATAACGTGTGTTGGGCGGGGGACCTTATAGCTTTCTCCCAAATCAATGGAATCAGAAACTCTGGAGGTGAGACATGGGCATAACATTGTTTACCTTCTCTCCAGGTTATTATAATGTACATTAGGGTCGAGAATCACAAGATCCAGTGATGTCCTAGGCTCAGAGAGGATATGAGAATATATCAGGTTCATCCAGGGAATTAATGCAGAGCAAAGGCGAAAGCCCAGGTTTTCTGCTTTCCAGTGCGGTCTTCTTTCTGATGCACTTAGTAACGAATGCACTTAGTAACGTCTACTTCATCAATTCTGGGAATAGAGACAGTGAATCTTAAGATTTCTTTCATTAAATAATGAACCTCAGGCAGCCAAGATCATTGGTCCCCAATATATTGGCTTCCATTAGTCACTGTTGAGAATTGGGCTGACTTTACTATTTTTAAGGGGCAGTAGAGCTTGTAGAAAGCACGCCGGGTAAAATAGGGTTCTAGTATTTGCTTTGCCATTGACTAGCTGGCCTACTTAGGTTGAACGCATTTAGGGTAGGGCTGTGGTTCTCTGTCCTGGCTGCGAGCCAGAATCCCCTCCATGAGCTTAAGAGATCCAAAAGCTTGAATTCCACTCCCAAGTATTCTATTACCTGAAACAGACCTGTGTTCTAAACCCTGTAACATCAGGTTTTACTGTGTGACCTTAAGGGAATTGTTTCCTTTTATGAAACCTCAGTTTCCTTATCCTTAAAGGCCGGAAATGATAAGGAGGGATTTGATGCAAAAATTAAGGAGCAAGTACATGCAAAGTGCAGGGGACAACACAGGGCACATCATCGGGGCTTAGTAAATATCAGCCGCCTTTTCTCCGTGTAGCCCCAAACACTTTGGAAGGAAATTGAACGAGCTGCTGATTAGTTGGCTAGTGCACTTGAAGGCTGTAAAACCAACATCTGAATTATCTGGGTTGATAAGATTATCTAGATCACTGCTAAATCTCCCTGCCACTTTGTCCTGGGATACTGAGACACCTAACTCCCAAGTGCAAGCCCTTTTCCAGGGTAACTCTGAAAGACCCTTTGTGCTGGCCAAACAGTACCCAGTGTGTGCCTTCCAGATAGACAATATGGTAGAGCCACATGTTAATCTTCCCCCCTCAAAATCCTATTTCATGTCTTCCGGACCTTGCAGACGGGAGGTGGGTGGAAACAATCAGTCCATTGAGAATCACAGGCTGACCTCCAATTCAGACCTCTACCTGGGTGAATAAATTTGGACGCAGAACAAGTGATTTGGCCCCAGCCAAAGGTGGTTTCCTGCTCCGTGACGGAGGCTGGCAGCAGTTCAGTTAGGAACTCGGCTAGCGAGACTGCCGCGGGAGAGGATGTTGAAAGTGCCCACCCAGTCGGGATTGAATTAATCGTCAGGCAGGAGCCAACTTCCTCCCACCTGGGGAAGAGGAGCTCGGCCGCTGGCCTCTCCCAGGCTGCCGGCTCTCGGCCCTTGGAGGACACCAGCCGTGCACCTGGGCGATGTGGCTGGCAGCTGAGGGTCAAGTGATCTGGGGCCTCGAGAAATGTCAGCCCCACGTGCACCTGCTTCTCAAGCCAGTTCCCGAAAAGCTTCAGAATCCTAAGGCGTATCTCACAACCTCCAACTCTGCTTTGCCCGTCACAAGAGCACCTGCTGCCCTCCTCACCCTTCTGTGTTCTTTTCTGAATTGTCCTTTCCATAGTGACCATTTTTGGAGGATTGCTGCATGCCTGTCCCTCCCGTTGAGGGCACAGTACCTTCCTGAACATTCTAGTACTGCTCACTACTCCTGACGCAGGTGATCACTGGTGAATGAATGGCATCCCGGTTCAGCGTCGGCTTGGGGTCGAGCAGGGGAATACATCTCTGGGCACTCGTGGTTTTCTGCGCTTGCGAACAGAGTGGGTGCTGGCAGTGAGCACATGACCTTGGCAAACAATACGCAGGTGCTGGCTTTGGGAGCAAAACCGCACCACCGACTGGCGTGCGAGATCATGAGTGAGAGTTCCAGGCGCGAAGGGCTGGAGCACTGTATCGCCTCTGCTGCGATCATACACCTTTTCTGCTTCATCCTCAGCACACTGTCGCTTCGTGTGTCTGTGAGATGACGTGACTAATGGCGCTCCTCACGCACTGATCATCAGCGCAGTGTGGGCAGAACCTTGTTTCTCCTCAACTGTGTAACCCCGGGGACAGCGGCTCTAATGTTCACTGAATAAGTGATGAAAGTCCTATTCCTAGATGAGGAAATGAAGACTTAACGAGATGAAGCAGGATGGCTGCTGTCCCCATGGATCCTTTGGGGGCGGGTCCCCAGGATATGGACTTGAGGTTCCTGTGGTTGCAAATCCTAGGCTTTTAACATAATAGGGTTTCTGCGAATTGAACCCCATTGTATGAAATGTCTATGAGCCTTGGTTCATATGCAAAATTAGGATAGTTAAAAATTGATTTCACGCGTCGTGTTAGGATGCAGACAACTGTAGAAATTCAAATCCGTACAGGGAAGGTCCCTTGCACAACGTAGACGGGCATGAGTGTCCGCCATCATGACGTCATCATCGCCTCTCCCCGCTCTTCCCATTCCTGTTGCTGGGCTTTGGGAGTTCTGGTCTTGTACGACATTGTTGCTACTGGTTTTGCAAGTAGGTCCTAGGAAAATTTTACAGAAAGAAACAAAACATTTAAATTTCATCAGATGATTCTTAATGCAGATTTTAAAAAATCTCGTTCATAGAATCTACCAGATACTAAAGAATACTGTATCCAAGATACATTCCTCTAGGTATGCCTCTTTTTTTTTTTTCATTTTTTAAAATTAACATATAATGTATTATTTGTTTCAGGGGTAGAGGTCTGTGATTCTTCAGTCTTACACACTTCACAGTGCTCACCGTAGCACATACGCTCCCCAGTGTCCATCACCCTGCCATCCCCTGCCTCAGCCTTTAATGTGTGGGGCAGAGAGGAGGGAGGAGTATCAAATTAGTTTTTCCTTCCCTCCACCCTCTCCAGCCCCAAATTTCTCACAGATTCTTTTTTCCCTTGGAAGGAAGGTTGCTACAAATGCAGACGGAAAGGCCCCCCCAACATACTCTAGAAGAGTAGGTTGAACGAGTAAGTTATGGGGCTAGTGGAAGGGTCCCGTTCCCCTGTTTTCTCCACCTGGAATTCAGAACTTCAGAAGTGTTTCCAGCAAAAGCAGGTGTGCTCCTGACAAGATTTTTATCCTTTGGTGACATCATAAGAAAAATGAAGGATTTACTTCCAACCTGGTTTATTTCCTCCTATGTTCCAGTCAGGGCCAGGAGGATTTAATTAACATTGTTTCAACCGTCCTATTGTTCTTTGTTTCTTAACTGAACAAGCATAGTAAATCAAACTACTCTTCTAAGTGGGCATATCCATTCGTGACATCATTTGGGTCAAAAGCCACGCTTACTATCTGTGCCCAAACATGGATATTGTGAATGTTTTTCCATTTCAAGAGAGTATAAGGGAACTGATTTAGAAAACTTTTAAAGCAAACGCTAACGTTAAGATTTTCTTGCATCTTAGTCATCAAATTAAATAAGCACAAACAAGAACTTAAGAAACAATCTCACAGAGTGTTCTTTTCCTAGCCCCCCCCCAAATTTTTTTCATAGAGGATTTCAGTTGTTTTTGAAAATGCTCTTTAATTTTCTGAATCCCTTACTAGACTCTTAAGTGTGAAGAGGCAGAGAGTATGTCTGTCTTGTTTCCCCATGTATCATCCATTCCAGAAATTCTTGGTAACAGTGATCTCCTACAGAACAAGACCAAAAAAAAAAAAAAAAAGCCCCTGCCTTTATGGACCTTACATTGTATCTTCAGTACCAAGGACAATGGTTGAAAATGGTAATTTTTTGGTGATTTGTTGAGTGAAATAGTAAATGGGTGACTAAAGTTGCTTTTTCTGTAGTAAAATTTCTTCAGGGCTGTGTTGCCCCAAGGAAACATTCCCATCCTGCAAACAATGCAGGAAGAACTGATGCCACCCGGAAAAGCTGCTGTGTGACTCTCAGTGTGAACATAGACAGTCGTCATTTTAAGCAGATTTTTTTTTTTTTTTTTTATTGAAGTGTAGTTGACATATTAGTTTCAGGTGTGTAACATAGTGATTCAACATTCACGTACATGAGGAAATGATCCTTAAATTCAGCTACCATCTGTCACCATACAAACTTGTATGTGCTGTATATTACATCCCTATGGCTTACTTATTCGATAAGAGACAGGTTGTAAAGTTTAAACTTCTTCCCCTATTTTCCTCATCCCACAACCTCCCTCCCCTCGGGCCAAATTGTTCTCTGTATCTGGGAGTCTGTTTCTGTTTGGTTTGGTTTGGTTGTTTTGGTTTTTAGATCCCACATTTAAGTGAAATCATAAGATATTTGTCTTCCTCTGTCTGACTTATTTTGCTTAGCATAATACCCTTTAGGTCTGTCCATGTTGTCCCAAATGGCAACTTTCTTTTTTTTTTAATAATTTTATTATTTTTTATTAACATATAATGTATTATTTGCCCCAGGGGTATTTGCCACAGATCTGTGAACCGTCAGGCTTACATACTTCCTAGCACTCACCGTAGCACATACCCTCCCCAGTGTCCATAACCCCACCCCCCTCTCCTAACCCCCCTCCCCCCAGCAACCCTCAGTTTGTTTTGTGAGATTAAGAGTCTCTTATGGTTTGTCTCCCTCCCAGTCCATCTCGTTTCATTTATTCTTTTCCTACCCCCTTAACCCCCCATGTTGCATCTCCACTTCCTCGTATCAGGGAGATCATATGATAGTTGTCTTTCTCCGATTGACTTACTTAGCTAAGCATGATACCCTCTGGTTCCATTCTCGTGGTAGCAAATGGCAAGATTTCATTTCTTTTGATGGCTGCATAGTATTCCATTGTATATATATATCACATCTTCTTTATCCATTCATTGATGGACATCTAGCTTCTTTCCATAGTTTGGCTATTGTGGACGTTACTGCTATAAACATTCGGGTGCATGTGCCCCTTTGGAGCACTACTTTTGCATCTTTAGGGTAAATACCCAGTAGTGCAGTTGCTGGGTCGTAGGGTAGCTCTATTTTCAACTTTTTGAGGAAACCCCATGCTGTTTTCTAGAGTGGCTGTACCAGCTTGCTTTCCCACCAACAGTGTAGGAGGGTTCCCCTTTCTCTGCATCCTTGCCAGCATCTGTCGTTTCCTGACTTGTTAATTTTAGCCATTCTGACTGGTGTAAGGTGGTATCTCATTGAGGTTTTGATTTGTATTTCCCTGATGCCGAGTGATGTTGAGCAGTTTTTCATGTGGCTGTTGGCCATCTGGATGTCTTCTTTGCAGAAATGTCTGTTCACGTCTTCTGCCCATTTCTTGATTGGATTATTTGTTCTTTGGGTGTTGAGTTTGATAAGCTCTTTATAGATTTTGGATACTAGTCCTTTATCTGATATGTCGTTTGCAAATATCTCCTCCCATTCTATCCATTGTCTTTTGGTTTTGTTAACTGTTTCCTTTGCTGTGCAAAAGCTTTTGATCTTGATGAAATCCCAATAGTTCATTTTTGCCCTTGCTTCCCTTGCCTTTGGTGATGTTCCTAGGAAGCAGTTGCTGCGGCTGAGGTCGAAGAGGTTGCTGCCTGTGTTCTCCTCAAGGATTTTGATGGATTCCTTTCACACATTGAGATCCTTCATCCATTTTGAGTCTATTTTAGTGTGTAGTGTAAGGAAATGGTCCAGTTTCATTTTTCTGCATGTGGCTGTCCAGTTTTCCCAACATCATTTGGCAACTTTCTTTTTTATAGCTGAGTAATATTCCATTGTGTGTGTACCTATGTGATGCCATAATATGTATATTATATATTATGTATATATTATGTACATATACACTTTTTCCATGTGACTTTCTGCTGTCACTTATGTTGCTGCCATATCTTGGCTATTGTAAATAATTTTGCAGTGAACATACAGGTGCGTATGTCTTTTTGTATTAGTGTTTTCGTTTGCTTTGGATAAATACCTGGAAATGAACTTTGCCATATCGTATGGTAGTTCTAGATTGAATTTTTTGAGGAACCTCATGTTGTTTATCATAGAGGCTGCACCAATTTATATTCCCACCAATGGTTCGTAAGGCTTTTCTTCTCCACTTCCTCACTGACACTTGTTATTTCTCGGCTTTTTGATACTAGCTGTTCTGACAGGTGTGACGTGATTTCGCACGGTGGTTTTAATTTGCATTTTTCCAATCGTTAGTGATACTGAACATCTTTTCATGTATCTGCTGGCCATCTGGATGTCTTCTTTGGAGAAATGTCTGTTTGGATCCTCTATTTTGTAATTAGAGTATTTGTAGTTTTGATACCAAGTTGTGTTAGCTTTTTAAAATATATTTTGGAAATTAATCTCGTATCAGTTACATCATTTATAAATATCTTTCCCATTCAGTGGGTTGCATTTTTGTTTTGTTGATCATTTCCTTCACTATGCAGAAAGTTTTTTCTTAGGAAGCATGGGATTTAGTGATTTTAATTGAAACTGAGAAACATGAAAATTCTGTGCAAAAACTTTCTAATATGACATAGGTCCATTTGTCTATTTTTGCTTCTGTTGCCCTTGCCTGAGGAGACAGATCCAAAAAAATACTGCTGAAACCAATGTCAGATTGTTTAATACCAGTGCTCTTTTCTAGGAGTTTTATGGTTTCTGTTCTGACATTTAAGTCTTTAATCCATTTTGAGTTTATTTTTGTGTCTGGTATAAGATGCCGGTCCATTTTCATTCTTTGCATGTAGTTGCTCAGTTTTCCCAACACTGTTCATTGAAGATCCGAACTTTCCCCTCATTGTATGGTTTTGCTGGCATTGTTGAGGAATAATCGGGTATGTAAGTTTGGGTTTATTTCTGGGTATTTTCTTCTTCTTGATGAAGTTGCAAATAGGATTGCTTTCTTAATTTCTCTGATAGAAATGCAACAGATGTATGCATATGCATTTTGTATTCAATTTTCTGAATTCATTTAATAGTTTTTTTTTGGTAAAGTCTTGAGGGTTTTCTATGTATAGTATCATATGTCAATTATAAATAGTGACAGTTTTACTTTTTTTCCAATTTGGATGCCTTTTATTTCTCTCTTTTGTCTGATTGCTGGGACTAGGGTTTCCAAGGTGGTAAATGTGGGCATCCTTGTCTTCTACCTGTTTTAGAGGAAAAGCGTTCAGCTTTTTACCATTGAGTATGTTGTCAGCTGTAGCCTTTTGTTGAGATATGTAACCTCTATACCCACTTTGTGGAGAGTTTTTTAATCATAAGTAGATGCTGAATTTTATTAAATGCTTTTTCTATATCTATTGACATGATCATATGATATTTGCCTCTTTTATTGTCAAGGTGGTGTATCATATAAATTTGTGGATATTGAACGATTTTTGCATCCCTGGAATAAATCCCACATTACCATGGTATAGGAGTCTTTTTATTGTTGAATTTGGTTTGCTGATATTTTGTTGAGGATTTTTGAATCTATGTTCATCAAGAATATCGATCTTTAATGTTATTTTTTTGTAATGTCTTTGGTTTTTAACCCCATAGAATGAGTATGGAAACATTCCTTCCTCTTCAATTCTTTGGAGTGGTTTGAGAAAGATAGGCATTAACTTCTCTTTAAATGTTTGGTAGAATTCCCCTGTGAAGCTATCTGATCTTGGACTTTTGTTTGTTGGGAACTTTCAAATTTCTGACTCAACTTCATTACTAGTAATTGGTCTGCTCAGATTTTATTCCTTTGTGATTCAGTCTTGGGAAATTGTGTTTCTAGGAATCCATCCATGTCTTCTAAGCTGTCCTAAATGTTGGCATATAACCTATATCCTTTGTATTTCCCTGGTATCAGTTGTAACTTCTCTTTCATTTCTGATTTTATTTTTGGGGGCCCTCTTCTTTTTCTTGATGAAACTGGCTAACAGGGGATCAGTTTTGTTTTGTTTTTTATCTTTTCAAAGAAACAGTTCTTAGATTCATTGATCTTTTCTATTTTTTATTTATTATTTTCACTGGGATCTTTATTATTTCTTCCCTTCTAACTTTGGGCTTTGTTTCTTCTTTTTCTAGTTCCTTTAGGTTAGATTGTTCAAGATTTCTCTTATTTCCTGGGGGATACCTGTATCACTATAAACTTCCCTCTTAGAACTGTTCTTGTTGTGCCTCCCAGATTATAGACTGTTGTATTGCCGTGGACTGGTGTGTTTCCATTTTTATTTGTCTCAGGTATTTTGTGATTTCCTGTTTGACTTTTTAATCAACCCATTGGTTGCATAGTAGTATATCGGTTAGCCTCCATGTTTGTGTCTTTTTCCTGTTTTCTTATAATGATTTCTGGTTTCATATCCTTGGTGTTTGGAAAAGATGCTTGGTATGATTTTAATCTACTTCAGTTTACGGAGACTTTTTTGTTTTGTGGCCTAACATAGGATCTATCCTGGAGAGTGTTCCTTATGTACTTGAATGTGTATTCTGCTGTTTTTGATGGAATGTTCTTTATGTATCTGGGAAGTCCATTTGGTTTAACGTATCATTTCAGGCCAAGACCTTGTTGATTTTCTTATCCATGGATAAGTGGGGCGTTAAAGGCCCCTACTATGATTGTACTACTGTTAATTTCTCCCTTTATTTATGTTAACATTTGCTTTATGTATTTGGGTGCTCCATGTTGGATATATTGATAAGTGTTATATACTCTTTTTTTTTTTTTTTAGTTTTTAAAATATTTTATTTATTTATTTGACAGACGGAGATCTCAAATAGGCAGAGAGGCAGGCCGAAAGAGAGGAAGGGAAGCAGGCTCCCCGCTGAGCAGAGAGCCCGATGCGAGGCTTGATCCCAGAATCCAAGATCATGACCCAAGCCAAAGGCAGAGGCCTAACCCACTGAGCCACCCAGGCGCCCCAAGTGTTATATATTCTTATTAGATTGATTCCTTTGTCATTTTGTAATTCCCATGTTTTATGTTAAAGTTTTAGTTTTAAAGTCTGTTTTGTCTAATGTAAGTGTTGCTACCCCATTTTCTTTTCATTTCCATTTGCATGGAATATCTTTTTCCATCTCTTCACTTGCAGTCCGTATGTGTCCTTGGATCCAAAGTGAGTTTCTTGTAGGCAGCATACAGGCATTACCCATTCAGTCACCGTATGTCTTCGGGTTGGAGCACTGAGTCCATTGACATCGAAAGTAATTATTGACAGATATGTACTTACTGCCATTTTGTTGATTTTTGTTTGGTAGTTATCCCCCGCTTCTTTCTTTTTCTCTTGTTCCCTTCCCTTGTGATCTGGTCACTTTCTTTAGTGTTTTTATTCCTTTCTTTTCATTTTCTGGGTGCCTTATAGGCACTTGATTTTGTGGTTCTGATGAGGTTCACATATACTCCTATGTGTATGATAGTCTCTTTTAGGTTGATGGTCGCTGAAGTTCAAATACATTCTCCAAGCACTGCATTTTTGTACACTCCCCTATGTTTTTGTTGTCCTGCTTTACAGCTCGTTATTTTGTGTGTCCTTTGACTAATTATGGTAGGTCTAGATGGTTTTACTACTTTTGTCTTTTACCCTTCCTACTAGCTATGTAGGTGGTTGATCCACTCCGTTTACCATATGCTTACTTTTATCAGTGAGATGTTTTTCTTTCATAATTATTTCTAGGCCTGGCCATTTCTTTTCAGTTTAAAGTGGCTTTAACATTTCTTGTTAGGCCAGTTTGGTGGTGATGAACTCCTGTAACATTTGCTCGTGTGGGAAATTGCTTATCTCTTCAATTTTGATTGATGACCTTGCTGGTTCAGTATTACTAGTTGTAAGTTGTTTTTTTTTTTTCCCCCTTCTTCCTTTCAGCACTTGGAATATATCATGGTGCTCCCTTATGGCTCATAAATTTTCTGCTGAATAATCATCTAATAGTCTTATGGGCATTCCCTTGTATATGTACCTAGTGTTTTTCTCTTGCTGCTTTGAAGATTATCTTAGGTTATAATGTGTCTCATTGTGAGGCTGTTTGGGTCATCTTATTTGGGACTCTCTATGGTTCCTGGACTTGGATATCTGTTTTCTTTGCCAGATTAAGGATGTTTTCAGCCACTATTTCTTCAAATAAGTTTTCTGTCTCTTTCTCTCTGCTAATTCTAGTGAGATACATTACAGATAGTGCTAACATAAGCTTGCTTGATGTTTTCCCAGAGCTACTTAAACAATACTCCTTTAAAAAAAAAGTTCTCTTTCGGGGTGCCTGTGTGGCTCAGTGGCTTAAAGCCTCTGCCTTCAGCTCAGGTTATGATCTCAGGATTGTGGGGCTCTCTGCTCAGCAGAAAGCCTGCTTTCCCCTCTGTCTCTGCCTGCCTTTCTGCCTACTTGTGATCTCTCTCTCTCTCTCTCGTTCTCTGTCAAGTAAATGAATCTTTTTTTAAAAAGTTCTCTTTCTTTTTGCTATTCTGATTGCTAGGATTCTTTTTGCTACCACTACCTTGTCCTCAAGATCGCAGATCCATTCTTCTGCATCATCTAATGTGCTGTTCATTCCCTCAGTGTATTTCTCATGTCAATTACAGTATTCTTCAGCTCTGGTTCTTTTTGACATTTTCCTGTTCTCACCGTGTTCATCTCCTCTTCAAGTGCACGAGCATCGTTATGACCGTTACTTTGACCCTGGATTTGGTAGTTTGCTCATCTCCATTTCATGTAGTTCTTCTCCCTGAGGTTGTGTCCTGTTCTTTCATCTGGAACATACCCTTCTGTCTCCTCCTTTCGCCTAGCTGTCTCTGGTTTTCTGTGTATCGGGCCAATCAGTTATGTCTCCTGGTCTTGAAGAAGTGGCTTTATGTAGGTGTCCTGTGGGGCCTGTAGCACAGTTCTCCCCCCTTGACACTTGAGCCAGGTGTGTCCCCTATTGTGGTTGCCCCATGATTGAGGCAGACTCCCTGTTGTGTGGGGTTGTCCCCCAGTGTACTGTCTGGGAGACCTGGACTTGACTGAGCAAAGTTGGTTGCCTTGGGGTGGGGGAACATCAGTGCTGGCTGAGGCTGTCTGCTGGGCATGGCTTGGTGGGAACCGCTAGGAAGTGGTGCCATCCAGGGCAAGCCAGTTGGGCAGGGCAAGTGGTGCTAGCACAGTAGATAGGAGTGTCAGAACTGGGCCCAGCCAGATAGACAGGGGAATGACCAAAACATGGTGCCCACCAGCTCTTCTGTCCCTGGTGACCATTCCAATAGGTCCCTCTGGCACATGCCCCAACAGGAGCCAGCGCTGCTCCACGTGATGCATAACCCAGCTGCTTTTCAAACTGCTGCCTCTGCCCTGGAACCGGGAATGAGACTAGGGAGATGCCTCTGGCTCTCCCTGACATAAGCCCTTCTGGTTTTCAAAGCAGATGGAGTGCGGGGCTCATCTTCCCTGTGCAGGTTCCCCGGGTTTGGGAGCCTGATGTGGGGCTCAGATCCCTTGTTCCTTAGAGAGGGCCTCTGCATGTGTGATGTCCCTCCTGCCAGCGGGCTGCTATGCCAGGGGCATGTGTCCTGGCCAGACTGGGTCTCTGCCAGCCCCACCCATGTTTATATCTATCATCTGTTCTACTGGTCTTCCCTTTGTTCTCAGAGACCAGACAATTGTTCTCTGTGTAGAGTTTTGGTGTGTCAGTAAGAGGAGGTGAGCTCAAACTTCCCAGGCAACCATCTTGATCCCACATGGCACATTTTTAAAAAATTTAAGCAGCTTTATTGAGATGGAATCTACATGCCATCAAAACCTTCCCATTTAAAGTGTCCAGTGGTTTTTAGTATATTGACAGAGTTTGTGGCCTTCAGCATTGTTCTCAAGTCTAGGCTCAAAGCAAAGCTATTGCTCGATTCCCTAGGAGACCAGACTATTGGAAAGGGAAAAGGTCAATTGTTTTTTAAAACTGGTACTTTCATGAGGTCATCTTTGCTGTACGTAGAGGAAAGAGGAGAACATTTGTTATGCTTTTTATGGTACCAGAATATGTAATTCTTTGGGGGGGGGGGAGGGGAATTTAAGTTAACACTGTAGATAGCACATGAGGTCAGCGATGTTTCTTATTAGATTTCTTTTTTTTTTTTATTTATTTGACAGAGAGAGAGATCACAAATAGGCAGAGAGACAGACAGAGAGAGAGATGAGGAGAAGCAGGCTCCCTGCTGAGCAGAGAGCCCAATGCGGGACTCGATCCCAGGCCCCTGGGATCATGACCTGAGCCTAAGGCAGAGGCTTAACCCACTGAGCCACCCAGGCGCCCCTCTTATTAGATTTCTATCTGAAACTTACTATTCATTAAAATTGTCTTTAAGTGCAATAAAAGTGTTTATCGAGTATAAAAATCAGTAAATACTTTACAATCTAGTGAAAACTATACTTGCATGAAAATTATTATAACCGGCCTTACATCTAGACATACCATTAACTCACTATGTAATTTTAGGAAGCGTCCTCAAATATTTCTGTCTACATCTGTGAGGGAGAAAGAATGAAATAACAAAATCCTCTTCCATTTCTTCATTTCTTTTTTCCAAAGATTTTATTTATTTATTTGAGAGAGATTGAGATCAGGATCAGGGGGAGGGGTAGAGGGAGAAGACAACTGAGCAGAGAGCCTGATGCTGGACTTGATCCCAGGACCCTGGGATCATGATCTGAGCTGAGGGCAGACACTTTACCCACTGAGCCATCCAGGTGCCCCATTTATTCCCTTCTATACAAAAAATTGCAAATGGGCTACTTTCTGTTTAATGGTATAATTTTGTGACTTTACTGTTTTTGAAGGGGAAAAGAAGTCTGCAGCCTGACCCTCATTTGCATATGTGACCTTACCATAAGTGACAACAATACAAGCCTAAAAACACACATTATCGAATATTGACTGGGGTGAACCTAACAGTGAGGAATTAAAAACAAAATCTCAGGACTAAATGTGACCTTGGACCATTGCCCGACTGCATGGATACGCATCCTGTTTTTGTTTTTGTTTTTTATTTGACAGAGATTACAAGTAGGCAGAGAGGCAGAGGAGGAAGCAGGCTCCCTGCTGAGCAGAGAGCCCGATTCGGGACTCGATCCCAGGACCCTGAGATCATGACCTGAGCCGAAGGCAGCGACTTAACCCACTGAGCCACCCAGGTGCCCCGCATCCTGTTTTTTAACTGCCAGTCTCTCTGGGTCAGGAACAAGATCTGTTTCGGTGTTTGGATCTCACAGATCGATAAATGCTGGTTGAAAGAACGGATGTATTTTGGATAGCAAGCATGCAAGAAAAAAACTGTGAGGGTAGGCAGAGCCCACGAAAGACTGGTCGCGACTCTGTGTGTGTCGGGGAACTTTTAGCCTGAAAGCAAATGCTAACCTCTAACAAAATGTGAAATGTTTGCGTCCTCCGCAGACCTATCTGCAAGTAATAAAGGCCCTAGACAATGTGGGCATCCTAACAAAGGGGGAAAAATGCTGAATACAATAACAATTAGGCCTTCATGGGTTTAGAACTATGCTGATACAGAAATAGATTTGTTCATTTTAAGTATCTGGGGCCAATATATATTTAAAAAAAAAAAAAAAAAAAACCTAAGCCGCTGTAAATAATGATATGAGCCACCGAATGAGAAAAATCAGAGTCCCAGAACAGCACAGTTCTAGGGAACACGAAATTACCTTGTTTATACCTCGGTGCGGCCAAAAGCACCATCCCAGCTGGTCTTCCCTATCTTTTCAAAGTCTTTTGTTTCTTTTTCTTCTGTCGTACAGAGCTTAAAGTTACAATTTTCATTCACTCGAGTCAGCCAATGCATTTCTGGCCATTTGTAAGCAAGTGACAGTTGGCCTGATTCATAAAAGGGATTAATTCACCTCTTGGCACCCAGTGTCCCCGCAGGAAGTAGGTTGGAAGCTTTCATTCTGCCTTGACTCTGGATCCCAGGAGCACAACTGGTTTTGTCATGTGCTCTGGGTTTCTCCACGCACACACGAGGTCCTGGAGTAACTTGCCAAGAGACACTTTCCAACGGGGATTTCATTGGCTTCTCTGTTGAATGCCCTTTCTTTCTTCTTTTCTTTAAAAAAAAAAAAAAAACCGCACACACACACACACACACACACACACACACGCACGGTATACGAATTCGTGCATGTGGGTGCTTGACTGAGAACTGGCCAGTTTCCCTCAAACCCTTCCACTGCCTGCCCACCAATCCTTGCTCTCGGCTACCGGCATGGTTGGGAATGAGAATACGAGACAAAGATGCCCATGGACCTGGTCCTTGCCTGGGAGTCCTCTTCATGACCCATTACTGGCAGCCCCCAGAGCGTCCCAGGTGAATTCCATACAGAGGACGAGAGCAGGCAAGGCCCCCTTTATCACTGGCTGAGTTTAGCTCAGACCCCAGCAGACCCGTACCAGAGGGCCTGGTGCCAACGCAACTCCTTCATCGGCACAAGGAAGACGGACTCGAGCTACTTTCTTTTTTTGCCCTAGACCAGTGGTTCCAAAACTAGCTTTTCCTCAGAGCAACTTGAATGCCTTTTAAACTCTAAGTTCCCAGGCCCTACTCCCAGAATAATAAATTACATTTCTGGAATGGGACCTAGGAATGTATAAAGTAGGCTCAAGCGATTGTTCACGCAGCTAATTATTTAGAAACTTGTGTCCCTGGACTTCCTCTAGAGCCAAGCTGGCTTTCAAAAGGGATGGGGCAGGGTAGGGAGAGCCTTCTTTCCGAGGAAGGGGAGCTGCTGAGCCCCACGGTAGGTGGCATGGATCTGCAGAAACCGAGGAGCCCGCAGAAGAACAGGAGAGCTGGCTTGGTCTCCTGACAAGAGGGGGCTGCCCGGTCCTTCCTGTGCTCCAGCCACAATAAAGAGGCAGGAGGGGAGTCCGGGGGAGAGGCATGTCTGGGCCTCGTCTCCAGCAGGAACAGCCTCTGGCCCTGGTTCTCCTTCAAAGACCATCTCTCAAGGGCTCTGACGGTTAACTTTATACAGTGAGCGCGCCTCTCTCTACTGAGCAGTTGGTTTAGAAATTCCATTAGCGGGAAGATGGAGGATTAAGGAGAACCCAGTGTTTGTCCTGTGTTTTCTGACATGTGGTCAGGGCACTGTGGGGCAATGCTAGTTCATGTCAGGTGATGCCCTAACTCGCGTGGGGCAGAGGCAGCCTGGATGGGGAGGCCAAGGCGAGGCAGGGAGGAGGGGCGGAAAGAAACAGCGGGGGTTGGGTCGGGGAGACATGGCCTCTAGGCTTTCCTTTTCCTTGACATTACTGTTTCTTCCTCACCCCGGTTAGGATGCTAGGAACAATCTTTCAACCTTTTTGTCCATTAGAACAATCATATAACAATTATACAAATCACTTCTTGCTACTAAGTGACCTGATTATGAACTCAGCTATGCCCCTCACTAAATGTGATTTAGGAAAACAACCATACCTGGGACGTACGGCTTCATAATGTTCCAACAGGATGGTGCTTGTGTGCAGGGGTGAGGCAATTAGTCATTACTTTGCAGAAACAAATTATACATTCAGAAAAAAACACATTCTGGACATTGCTTGTGCTGGCTTCTCTATACGCAGAAATTTGAACAACAAAGTCACTTACATCATGACCCTCAGCGTCCATCAGGAAAGGTACAATTAAATATTTAGATACAATTTTCCTTTTCTCTGCTCAAAGGTAATTTAGGATTAAAGATAAAAATCATCTTAGTGAGAAGGTTGCATCTTTATCTTCTTCATGATACAAAGCTGAACATTCCTGTGAAGCTGTGAACAGCCCCCCTGTTCTCGCTGGGAATTGTTTTCTAGATGGGAATTCTGTAAACCAATTAGAGTGACTATTTTCAATGAAAATGAACAATTTAAATGTTTGTATTATTTATGGAGCTCACTTTTATGGCTACCTCAGATGAAATACAGGATCTCTCTGAATCCCAGAGTCTTCATCTGCAAAGGGAAAAAAAAAAAAAAAAAACAAAAAAAAAACCAGTATCTTTCTGGGCCACCTGAGTGGCTTAGTTGGTAAAACGTCTGCCTTTGGGTCAGGTCATGATCCCAGGGTCCTGGGATTGAGCCTGGAATCAGACTCCCTGCTCCCTAACTAGTCTTGGGAGGATGAAAAGGGGTAACATACATGAAGAGCGTGGCCCATCTCTGGTACCCATTAAACACCAAACACTACATCTGTGATTGCTTCCATTAACATTTTATCATCAAAAAGCACAAGGATACCTCCTCTTCTGCTATTTTATGTGCTATTCTATTTTTCATTCTTTTTTTTCTATTTTTCATTCTTATCAGTTTTTTGTTTGCCAAATAGCAATAATTCATATAAAATTCTCCTAAATGTTTTAAAGATCTGCATGCATAAACGATCCACATGTGTACACATACATTCATGTATATATTTAGGGCATATTCATATACATGTATATAATCACATGTGGAAGGAAAATATTATATATTCACATCAACTGGACTGACTTTTGCCCAGACTATTTTTATTCTCCACTGGTCTGATGATTCCAAATTTGGAAAACCTGAAATAGTGGCTTTTTAATTTTTTTTCCTTCCCCTCCCCTCTTGCTTTTTGCAAAAGGATTTTGCAAAATCCTGCCATTCAAATGGAAAAAATGAAGGAGAAAGCCAACTATGTTTATGGTTTATCTAACTAACTTGGACGATTTCCATAAATGTGGACAAAGCATTAGAGCAGGAAAAAATAACTATCTCTGTTAGATGCTAAACATATCTTCCATTTTACCCCAACTTTTGGTGGTTTCTAATTTTCTCAGACACAGGCAAGAAAAATCAATTAGTGAGTATTTTCTCCTCCCAACTTCTCCTTGAGAAATTACTGAGATCCCTAATCAACGTTTATCAGCTACATGATCTTGGAAGTAACGGACTTCTAACTTATTCAAGAACTTAACAAATTTCAAAGATAAAGAAACAGAACACTTTATTATAAAACTTATAAAATAATTAAATATTACACATATATTTTGACTTTTCTCTATAACCCATTGCTTTATTCAACATTTTTCCTCAGAATATCACTTACTCAGAGAAGCAAGTGAGAACACATAAGAATAGGCTATTAATAAATTAATTTTTCCATAAAATAATAAAATGATCATTATATAAAGAAACAAATAACTTGCAATTTTTCGGAGGGCAAGGGGGTGGGTGATGTGGAACTGTGTGTTTCTGATGATAGAATGGCCACTACTCTAGGCCAGGCTGAGTGGATTGAGAGACTATTCTAATCCAATTTCTCTGAACTTCAAGAACGCATGATTTTGATTAGAATAGGAACAAAGGATGCTCTAAATTTAACAAACCACTGTCTGGTTGGTTGTGCTGAGCTGGCACATCCCTGTTTGAATTGTGACTTTATAAAGCAGTAAGACTGGGTTACATTCATCAAAGAAATTGAGGAATAGAGTAGAATTATATAAATATGCCCATTTTAACCACATCTCAAAAAATTACAGAAGGACTCAGTCTTGTAAGTTACCTTGGTTTTGGCAAAACAGTGTGGTATTTTCCAATTGAGAACAATTTTAAGCTCATTAGTGCCTATCAACAGCTGGCTTCTGATGACTGAAAATATCATCTGAAAGATGATAAAATATTCTCATTCATCGAAGGATCTTGGCTTATTATGATTTATTAATATTAACTTAGCAAGAAGACAGATGGGTTTCTCTGTTGCCAGTATTTTTTTCTTGTTAACTAAATCTTAGGGAAAATTTAAACATGACCATTGGTAAGAAAGAACCACAAGTGGTCTTTAATTTTCCAAGCAGCTCTGATAATATGTAGGGAGCCTTATAAATGCAGGTCTGCTCTCCTTCAAAACACTGCTGTTCTGCTATTTAGCTCCTCCTAGAGTTTTACCAGAAATGACCGTCTTGCCAGTTCTGATTCCCAAAGAGCAGATTAGGGGCTCCCGTGGACTTGTTCAGCTAGCACCGGAAGTTACGAGGTTGATGTACTGTGTAGGGCGTCAACATATGCCTTTTATGTGAGTTTGTGGGCTTTTCTTTTTTCAGAGTCTTGAAGTTCACTTAACTGGGGATCTTAAATAATCCATGTTGCCCTGTTTCCAGAATATTCCTTGGCATACTTTTCAAGTGTGACTTTTAGTCTTGGACACTCTCTAAGCAGAATATAGTCTAAACAAAATAATAAAAACAACACACGCACACTGGATAAAAATAACACAAGGCTTGCTAGTCCAGCAGCAAGCACAGTTATGAGCACCTTTCTGCTTCCCGTGGAACTCCTCCTTGGGGCTGGCCACAGTGTCCGTCACACTGTGAGCTCCGGGCAACACGAGGCAAGGGGTTCCATTTGTATTTGATTGCTCCAAGGCTCCATCTTGGACCCGAAGTCTGAAAGCACCTTTTCAACCCAGATGTCTTTGCCGTGGAACCCTCTGAAGTTCATAGAGGGACCCTCCCCACGGTGACCAGATTCTCACTTTGTCAAAATTAAAACGTGACATCTCTCAGTGGGATGCATCACTTCTTTCGTTGTCACAGTGCAAATCGAAGTTATGTTGTCTTTTCTTGTGGAAGTCCAATTTGCCCTTGCTTCCCATTTTCAAGTGCTTTGGAGTACCATGTGCTTTGGGGAAGTGGATAGGGAGCCTGTCCTCGAGAGCCCATTCCACTGATGGCCGCAGCCGCCCATGGGTGGTCTGCAGTGTTCGGCTTTCAGTGGGGGATTGGTCTCTCCAGAGACGAGAGGGAAGACCTTGCCCTCGAGTGTTGTGAGGGGTGGGGTGGGTCGTTGAGATCAGCTCTTCCTCGTGCATGACTTGCAGCACTGTTGACCATAAAATTTGTGGTTGCAGACGCCATGTTGAGGAACTAGGGGACACCAGCTGAAGAAATCGACACAGGATGGATCCTCTGCAGGGAGAGAAAAAAAAATTGTTCACTCCTCAGGAGGAAGCTTAGCCTTTTCCTTAAGGTGAGAGCCTGTGGGTCAAAGACCTCCTGCCTCTGAGTGGTTCTGCTCCTGTACTAGGACTTGGCTGGGAGGGAGGAGGAGCAGGATTAAGACATCAAGAGGGACTAGGGCCCTTAGCGAAATGTCAGCTGGTGGGGGGAGTGGATGTTAAAAGAAAGTGTCCTATCCAGCCCAAGATTCCTGTTGGATCCTCCCCAGCGGCCTGGGAGCCACCATGTTGTGTCCTTAGCCCAGCCTGGGAGGAATGCCCTGGGGGTCTTGTTAAAGCAGTGTTTCTGATTCCCAGGGTCTGGAGTGAGCTGGGAGCCGCTGCCGCCTGGTCCACGGACTTAATTTTGGGGAACAGGAGGCCTGCGATACGGGAGTGAGCACACCGAGACTGATGGCCCAGCTGCGGTGCTCTAGATTGATTTCAAATAAATCTCCCAGCCCATCTGCAACAGAGTGAATTTAAGTCAACAGCAGGCCTGACTTCTCTTGTTGACAGATGGGATTACGGATTGAAAGCAGAACGCGGCACACCGGGGATTCTCACGCAGAAGGACCTCTCTAGGTACAGAAGGCACGCGAAGCTGTATGTAAGATGTTCTTCATGTAAACCTCAGTGCCCATTTTAGGAGTCAAGGTCTTAGCCATTTTACCAGATTCTCAAGGAATTTTGACTTCAGACGTGTTTATGGTCTACCCTCAACGTAAGTGAGTTCTCTCAGTCATGGTGGGAAGTGTTTTCCCTTCCTCTCTGCAAGGCTCAAAAGTCACTTTACCTTCACTTTGCCCAACCCCCCCTCATCCCCCCGCTGCCCACAGGCACTCAACCAGCTCCTTTTTAAAATGATCCTGAAGTAGCTCTGCTCTGTACCCTGTGTCCCTGGACATGGCAGGCCAGGCTCTTGGCTCTCCTCTTTCTTTTCCTGCTGTTCCCGACTTGAACTCTGCCTCTCTGTGAGTCAGAACTGCCTACACTTCCTTCCCCTGCCCTCGCTCTGCTGCCGACAATACAGCCTCCGCACCCATCTCGGAGTAGCGCTGCTGATCCCCGAACGGACAAGTCAGTTCAGGTCACGCATGTCTCAGCCCCCGACTCTCCTTGGGGCCCCTCCATCCACCCACAGTGAAAGGCTTAGTCCTTACCATGGCTGACAAGGTCTTAGGATCTGGTCCCCCCACTACTGCTTGACCTCATCTTCCTCTTCTCGTCCCCTCCCTCACATGGGCCACCTGGGGGATGCCTTAACGTGCCAGGCACACGGTGGCTTTCCCCAGCCGTCTCCTGCCCCAGACCCCTTCTATTCCTTTATGTCTCTGCTCAGAGGTCACCGGCAGACAGCAGGGCCTTCCGGGACTCCCCCAGATAAGCAGAGTGCTCTGCGGCCGCCCAGAAAACACTCCCTACTCCCCACCTCACTTGATTTTCCTACCTCGCGGCTATCAGTGCTCATCCCATTCTGTGCTGCCTGTCTGGTTCCTCTCTAGAACCTAAGATCCTTGAGAGAGCAGAGGTTCCGTCTACTGTTTTCATTACTTCAGTCCCAACGTGTAGTGCCTATCACAGAGTAGCTGCTCAGGAAATATTTGTTGAAAAAATATACCAGTTTCCCTGTAACCATCATGGCTAGAACAACCAATGTGAAATCTACAGTGTCCCAACTTGGGTCGAAAGGTGAGCTAAGAGCATCTTTCTTTTCTTTTCAGTAACTCCTGGATCTGGAGCCTAAAGAATGTTCTGACAGGTTGGGAAAGACAGGAGAGAGCAAAGAAGAATCAAGAATGATGATGTGCTTTTTGCCCTGGGCATCTAGAAGGAGGTGTATGGAGGTGGACGATCACAGGGCAGGGGTGCGATCCCTTACCTCAGAGATACAAGTCAGACGTGCGATGAACACTCGTCTAGGCTCTGGCTCATGTCTCCGTATTCATCTCTGGTTGTGTCTAATACAAACTTGGACAGTGTCTTCTAGCCCAGCTACCGAACATGCAGCCTCCTCCATCAGAATGTACACCTGAATCACTTTCTACTTAAATTGTAGAGATTATCCTACTGATGTAGTGGAAATGCCGCATCAGGATGAAAACAGACCGCTAAAAGCATGACCCTAACTGCAGTACTGTAGCAACGCTTACTCCTTTCGAGGTAAGAACGGGATCTCGGCTGGCCGCTGCGGCTTGTGCTTTGAGCTCATTTTAAGTCTGGAAGCAGAAGGGAGGTTTATCGCCGAGCCATCAAGATGAGCACTGGGTTTGATTACGGCTACTCTAGTGATTACCGACAGCTGGTTATTTGAGCTTCTGTTGTCACAGGTTTCATGTGTGCTGTTGAGGATGACCCTGGTGTCCTATTCTTTGCCTCACATCCCGCAGGCAGACCATTGACAAGTATTATACATGAGCTCAGTCTTCAGAATACACCAGCACCCAGCGTCTCCCAGTATGGCCACTGCCTTCACCGAACCTCCTCCTCCCGCTCTGGACCCCTGTGCTCTTCTCTGGGTAACTGCCGGGGACCTTCCCACAAGTCCGATCCCACGGCTCCTCTGCTCCAAGTTCTCCATCAGCTTCCATCTCACTCAGAGGTAAATCTTCAGTCCTTACAAAGACTGACAAGGCCCCTAGGACCAGCTTCCGCTCATCACCTAACCCCTGTCCACTCTAGACATCTGACTCCAGGTGTCTTCCTGTTTCTTGATCAGATTCACACGTTCCCACCTCAGGGCCTTTGGATGTGCTGGTCCCCCTTCCAGGAACACTGTCCTTCTAGATACATGCATAGTTCACCTTCCTGTAGACCCATGTCTGGATCATATCATCCTTTAGTCTCTCTAAACCAGTTCCCCCCCCCCCTTTACCCCCTAATCCTTCTCATTCTCTAGACCCTGCTTCAGTTTTACTTTCTACTTTATTATCTGACATTGTATATTTATTGCTTGGCCTGTTGTTCGTTTCCAGATAGGAGGTAGAAACCCTGGCCATTCTGTCCACTGCTCTAACTACAGGCAGACATCAGAACAGTTCCCAGTTCACAGGGAGTCCGAAATAGACATGGAAACTCCCAGTGATCTTTTCAGGTAAGCATTATTTCTTCGTTTTATGAAGAGTTCAAGAGCTTGCCTGTGGCCGCAAACCAGTCAAGGGTAGCGTGTGGACGCAAATCCTTTTTGCGACGTCAGAGTCCGTGCTCCTCCCACGGTGCAGGGCCACCCTTCTTGGCCCCTCTCCATGTGAGGAGGGGAGATTCCAAGAGGAATAAACTTACTCCCATTGGGGGCTGCTCATCGCCAGCCAAATCCCACTAGGCTGCAGCCCAGGCCTCGTCCCGACTGGGTCAACAACCACTCACCATACCGTGATGACTGATGTCGCGGCCCGAGGCTTCCTTCTTTTCTGAATAGGCACAATGCCAGCTCGTACGATGCTTTCCGGATCCGGATCCGGATCCAGTGAAGACCCAGGCAGAGCCTCCCACAGTGCAGACGGCACCGAGTGAGTGGCCTAGACTGGCTACCAGCGTGGGGGTGGGGCAGGGGGGTCCGAGCGACGGCACACACACTTGGCTGTCCTGCAAGACACGATGCTGCCAGCCTGGGCAGAACTGTCTACTCTCAACTCTTGGAGGGGAAGGCGGTGCCTCAAAAGCACGGTGCCTCATGGGAGTCTCAGAGAAGATTCCAAGGATTAAACCTTCTTCCCTTTGGCACCACGGGTTTGCTTACTGTCCACTAATGTTTGTGGGAAACTAAGTGTTAGAAAACACACTCCAGTTCCACCTGTGGTCAGCCTGCCAATGATGTAAGGAGGAAGACGAAGCCAGCAGCTGTTTGGGCACGGCCTGTCCCGGGATTTGGGATGGAATGTGAGAAGCAGGAGGAGGCCTTCAACTGCGTAAAAACCACGGGCCACATTTTTGCCAAGAAGAAATACTCAGGGTTATGCCTTTCGTATCTGCCTTCTTACCCTACTCCTCTTTACAAAAGAGACCTCACGTAGTCAGGAGGCACGGAGAGGGGTCCTTCTCAGAGCCCCTTCTCGTCCCGTCGTCTCCCACTGCCCCCATCCCTGCGACCCATGGAGCACGGAGGGACCTCCACTGTGACGCTGGTAACGCTCCACCACGCACACCTGTTGTCCCATCTTCCTCCTCCTACCTTAAGAACAGGACGTCACCTTGTTCTTTTATCCCTAGAAGAATGCTAGGGATCTGCAGCAGGTGCTTAGTGACCTGGCTTGGAAGGAATAAGACAACCTCATGGTACTGGACCCCAATCTCCCACCTAACACGTGCTGAGCATTGACAGTGTGCCTGGCGGGGTGCCGGATGAACAGAATAGTAACACCAAGGGCCTCCCCGCAATCCTGGATCTTATCTGTCTGGTTCTCCCCGCCTTGTACTCCTGCCCAGGAGATACTGCTGAGCCACGGTCTTGATCAGCCGTTCCCTACAGCCTGTCGCCGGGGTCATGCACTTCGGCCTCTGGGCATGTGTCTGGGGCCAGCTGACTAGAGGGAGGGGGGGAAACGTCACCAAGGGGGAAGAAAGGGGGAGACAGTTTGCAAGTACATGACCACTTGCTCCAAATGTGTGTCTCTTCCCCCATAAGCTTTCTGCCGAAAGAGGCTGGAGATTTGGAGAATTCCAAAATTGCCTTGGCAGGGATGGGACTGAGAGAAGCGGGCAGGTTACTAGTTCTCTTGTCTCCTGCAAGCCTCAGACGAGGAAGGAGAGAGGGCAGAGGAGGGAAAATAGGTGCCCAGAGTCTGGAGCCAAGGCTCGAAGACGAAGCTAAACAAGGACAACAACTTAGAAACGCAACGTGATAGGGACGGCGGAGAGCCGAGGAGTCAGAGTCCCGAGTCTGATTCCCCGCAGATGGGAGAGCGCGGGGTAAGAAGTAAGCCAGCCCTGGAAAAGCCAGGACGGGATGAGAAGACAATGTGGCAGGCACCGGGCGGGAACCTGACTCTTGAGCACAAGGAAATCTGAGGGGCGGAGGAGACCTTCCCTGGTGTGTTTGTCAGGGGTCTTTGAGAAGGAAGTTGAGCCAGTGAAAGCCAGTCTTGCTCGCTCACGTAATCCAGTGTCCCACTGTGCCTCCAGCACATGCCGCACCGCGTGGGAATGGACTGTTACCAAGGAAACACGCACGGTGTGGTCTGAGGATGCCGCACGTTCCCTGACGGACTGTAACTTACCTGCCTCCTCCGCTAACACGTGAGTTCAAGGACGATCCCCCCTTCACGCTTGGGTTTCCACCGACAGCCCTAATCTTGGGCTCACGGTAGTTACATTTTCATTTTCCTATGTAACTAAAACCGTGTTAAAAAACTGACCTGCGTGATTGCTATTTCCCCCTTTTAGAGTAAGAAGTAAGGCTCACCAGCCTTATCGCAGAATTAAATGTTCCCTGCATGGGTGTGCAAACGAGATCCTTGTGAGCAGGAATGCCCCCAGATTTGTGCCCTGTACCCCCGTGGGGGGCGCCGTTCACACAGACAGGGTGGGAATAGCACTCCCCTAGTGGCGCTGCAGGGCATAAACACCACCACACAGGAGGGGTTTTGGAAAAGTTCTCGGAGGACAAATCCGATGAACTGGGGTGGGGGGCCAGTTACCTCTCTTGTCGGGAGCCGGACAGAAGTTGGTATTACAGGCTTGTAGCACCGGAGGCTTCTGGTGGAGCGGACAGCTGGCGGCAGGCCGGCCCTGCTGCACACAGTGGACCGAGCGCGTCTGCACACCCCCTCCGCAGGTCACCGTGCACTGCATAAGGGGGCAAGAGGAAGGAGTCAGCAGCACTCAGAGGGAGAGTGCTTGTGGCGGTCAGAGATGTCCAATAGAAGGCATCTCCACGCTCCATGCCAAACCCGGGCGCCCTGTTGATGAAGCCAGGAGTGGCCAGAGCCCGGCATGTATGCTCACGTCCCATCAAACATGCAGCAGGCGTGATCTGATCAGAAGGGGGTCCGCGGCAAACGTTCTCTCTCTTGCCCTAGAGTGTGTCTCCAGTTAAGTGACTGTAACGAAGACGGCTTCCAGAAATACAGAAGCCGCCATAAGGATGCAGAACAAATCATCCCAGTATTTAAAGAATTCCAGGTAATCTCCGCAGAGGCGGGGGTTGGGGGGGAGACATGGGGGACGGTTCAGAATTAGGACAGCGAAGAAATAATACTTTATCCGAGGCAGCTTTGGAATCCTGTCCTCGGTGCCTGGCCAAAGTCCGAGTTGGTCTGGTGGGTGTGGTGCTTCCTAGAAATCAATGATCTTGCGCTTCCATTGAAACAACAACAAAAAAATAGATGACTAACAAGGACTATCACCTTTTTTTTTTTTCCTCAGACATATATTTTATACCAAAAGAATAAATGAAATATCAGGAAAAAAGCCCTATACATGGATTATCTTTTGTTTTGCTTTTAAAAATGCACTACATTGTTCTTAGTGCAGATAGGTGAAGTGTTTATCCAGGACAAGCATCGTTATAGGGACTGGTGTCTGGGAGGGGAAAACCAGCAGGGATGGAAAACATACGAGGTTTGGTTTTGGAGTCTAGCTGATGAGGGATACACAATCACACTGGTTTCCTTTGCTTTTTTCTTCATGGTTTAGTTCTCAGATCCTCCAATACACGCAGACACACACATACACATTTTAGACATTTATACATGTGTATGTATGTGCATTTACAAATACGTATGCACACAAAAATGAACTATTGGGGCTTCATCAAGATCAAAAGGTTTTGCAAAGGAAACAGTCAACAACACCAAAAGACAACGGACAGCATGGGAGCAGATATTCGCAAACAGCATATCAGAAAAAGGGCTAGTATCCAAAATCTATAGAGAACTTATCAAACTCAAAACCCAAAGAACAAATAATCCAATCAAGAAATGGGCAGAAGACATGCACTTTCTGCAAAGAAGACATCCAGATGGCCAACAGACACATGAAAAAGTGCTGAACATCACTCGGTATCAGGGAAATACAAATCAGAACCACAGTGAGATCCCACCTCACGCCAGTCAGAATGGCTAAAAGTAACCATTCAGGAATGACCGGTGTTAAGCTCCTGTAGCCACTCTGGAAAACAGCATGGAAGTTCCTAAAAAAGTTGACAATAGAGCTACCCTATCACCCAGAAATCGCACTAATGGGTATTTACTTCAAGGATACAAATGTAGTGATCCACATGTACCCCAATGTTCACGGCAGCAATGTCCACAATAGCCAAACTATGGAAAGAACCTAGATGTCCATCAACAGATGAATGGATAAAGAAGATGTGGTATATATATACAATGGAATACTATGCAGCCTTCAAAAGAAATGAAATCTTGCCATTTGCAATGGCGTGGATGGAACTAGAAGGTATGCTGAGTGAAATCAGTCAGTCAGAGAAAGACAATTATCTTATGAATCTCTGATATGAGGAATGTGAGAGGCAGGGTCGGGGGTGGTGGGGGTAGGGAGGGAAAAAAATCAAACAAAATGGGACCGGGGAAGGAGACAAACCAGAAGAGACTCCATCATAGGAAACAAACTGAGGGTTGCTGGGGTGAGGGGAGGGACAGGGTGGCTGAGTGATGAGGGACACGGGGGAGGGAATGTGCTATGGTGAGTGCTGTGAAGTGTGTCAGACCGAGGGCTCACAGACCTGTACTCCTGGGGCAAGTAATATATTTTATTTTAATTAAAAAAAAACACCTATGCACGCCTATAAACACACACATTCTACACTGTGTGTACGTACGCTTACTTACAGAGACACGGATCTACAGACCTACCTTTGTGCTCGCACATGCCCCAGCCCAGCCCCTGTGTCTGTCATGGGGTAGGCAGCACCCCTCCAGCTGGCAAGTTCTGTAAAGAGCTCCTTGACCTCTGCTGGTCGGGAAGGGTGAGGACACAACACAGCTTCTCTCCCAGACTCTGCTTCACACGCCAACCTCGCCAATCAGAACCAAACCACTTTAACCAAAATTTCACGGGAGTCTTCTGAGAAAAAGGGTGCCTCTAACCTCTCATGTGTTTACAAGCCTGGGGGTTTCCTGCCTGAATTGACCCAAGCCGAGCTTTCCCTGCCTCCTCTACAAAACAGGCACAAAAGCACCCACAAGCAAGGCGGCTTCCATAAATGCCAGCTATTACATCATTCAGCAACTGGACGTAAAAACCAAAGGTGTCGAGACGAAGAGCAGTGTTTCTAGAATACAGGAGGCTCCCGGGGATCTTGAGAGCAGCAGCAAGAGTGAACAGCTGGGGCCACGGGACCAGTCTGGTCTAGGTGCTTTATGTTATCGTAGGTGCACATGAGAGATGAGCTCTTCGTTAGCGTCTTGGTTTTCCAGCGGTGACAGCTAGAGCTCTCAGGTGACGGAAGCAGCCCGGGGCCACGCAGGTGGCACAGCTCCCCGAGATCGTGAGGTCTCCCGAATCTGAGCTGCTGCTCTTGACCTTTGGATGGGTCCTTGGTGGCGGCGGCGGGGGGGGGGGGGGGGGTGTTGGGTGGCGGCTGCCGCCATTCTGGGAATGTGACGGGAATCCCCCGGCACTCACCTGCTGCCACGGGGATGTGAACCACACAGCAGCCATGCCGAAGCCGGGGCGGGCGGGACAGGTCCCTCGCTGGCAGGTTTCTTCCAAGTTGAGGTTTGGTTTCTTAATACTGCGGCACCTTCGCTCCGGGAAGGTGATCAGCTTTCCCTGGAAGGGCTTCTCGCTGCATTTCATCTCCCTCCGCCTCACGCCCAAGCCGCAGGTCATCGAGCACTAGGAGCCGAGAAGGGAGGCGTTAGGTGTGCAGAGCCCCATGGTCAAGTGTGCTGAGCAGACGCACCATCCGCGGGACGTTCTAGGAATGGGATCACGCCAGGTCAACCACGTGTGACCCTAAAGGCCAGGCGACCGCATCCCTCCTGCTACTGCAAAGAAACCAAAGGCTGGAGAATTCGAGTAACTGTCCCCACGTCTCAGAGCTTATCAGCACCAGAAACAGAATGGGGCACTGTCCCGCGGCGAGGCTCTGCGGTGAAGTGGCTAGCTCAAGGCCACAGCCGGAGTGCATACTGCAGGGAAACGGGGTGAGTCTGACTGACTGACCCACGCATTTCGCCGTCAGGCTCTGACGTCTCCAGGAAAGCGGGGGGGGGGGGGGGGGTGAAGAGCGGTGGGCGCGCTGCTGTGTGTGTGACTTACCATTTGGGCAGAATCAAAGGACACGGACGGCCAGACCCAGGGGCTGCTGGGCTGGAGGTCCCGCTTCTGCCGCACCGCACCGACCCCACTGTTGACCCCCGTCCTGGCCCGTTTTCCACCCCAAACTGCGATCTCCTCCTGGGCAGAGACCTCGTCGTCCCACCAGTGGCTGCCGCAGACTTCAGGCTGGGCTCCTCGTGTCACATTTCCGCTGGCTGGAGCTTCCCCCGCCACAGACCCAGGGCACGTCGTCCCGCGTCTTCTCCCCTCCACCCGCGTGTGCCCGGAGGGGGCGGCGGCCTCCCGAGGAACTCAAGACTCCGCGGCTCTCCACTCCCGAAACACGCGTCTCTCGCCCCCATCACGGCAGCCCACTGTGAGCACACCTCGCCTGTCCTAAGGGCTGTCTGCTTTATGTTGAGTTGTTCTGGGTCCTAAGTGGCCCTGACACTGGGGTCCCATGAGGCTTTTCAGCTTCTACCGCCCCCTCGCCCCACTGTCTCGGGTGTGTCATCCTCTCTCCCCTCACCCTGGTACGGGGCACACCTTCCATCTGGAACAACCTTCCCGACCCCATCCTTGCCCAGTTCTGGGTCATCCTTCTGACTCGTGCTCCCTGGAAAGTCTCTCCTGACAGAGACGCCTCTTGGTGGCGGGGCTGAGGGACCCCAAGCGCTCCGGTGGCATCACGGACCCCCCCGCCCCACTGCAGCACTCTGCACACCCTCCCCGAGGTGCCCTACACACACAGGGGGAGTTGTGCACTTTTCACGCCCAGGCACGGGCCTGCTCACTGCGATGGGTGCTTCAATGCGGGGTTTGGGGAAAGGTGAGGAGGGAAGAATGGATCATTAGTCGGCACCTGCTGTGTGTGTGGATCAGGAAGGAGGTCTGAGCCTCTGGGCGCCAGCGGGTGAACGGGAGCATTCGAACCCACAACCCAGCAGTACCGACGCTCAACTCCTACCTCACTCCAGGAAGAGACCACCCACTGCAGCCGGGTGTTTTTGGGGCATCGTCCCAGCACACAGCCCTCCTGGGACTCTGGCTTCGGGCTGCTGGAGCACAGGGTCTCTGAGACATTCTCTGCTGTGGGGGAGCTTTTGCAAAGGACTTCACGCTTCCTCACCCCTCGCCCGCAGCTCTTGGAGCACTGGAGATGGGGAAAATAAAGTCATTTGCCTGCTTGTTTCAAATGGTTCTCCTCCAGGTGAACATGGAGAACGTACAAATGAGGTATTCAACAAGTTCTTCTTAAGCTTTAAAACCAAATGCCAGGTAAAATCCCTTGCAGACAGTAGGAGAAATGTTTCCTCCCTCTGAGGCCTTAAATGCAGGTTAGCATTCCCCTTCAGCATCTGAATGCCCAGGGGCTGCTCGTTGCCCCGGGGCTGGAGACAAGGTTCTCTCTCCAGGGCGCACACGGTTCCCGGGAGAATGCTCCGTGCCTGCTCCCCGGGTCCAGCAGTGGCTCGCTCTCTGGCACAAGGCAGAGCTGGTCTGGGCACTTGCTAAGGAGGCTCATTGTGCATCTGATGGAAGCGAAATAGAAACAGATGCGCGCCTCTAAGAGCAAGAGACCGGGACATTGATAAAAATGGGTGGAGGGTGTCCAGTTCTTCTTCCGATCTGCTGCCTAGGGGGTGGGCAAAGCACTCGGTCAATGTCGGAATGAACCTGTGTGTTGGGCCAGTCACCCCCGCGCTCTTACTTTGTTGCCCTTCCCCAGGACTCTCTGAAACAGACAAGGCTTGGGGGAGAACCTCCCGGTTTTCAGATGAGCGGTTGAAAACTGGTCAGAGTCACTTGGAAGCTATCGGCTCCCAGTCTGGGTCTGCCCTCAAGGGACACGCCCCCCTCCCCAGCCTTGGTTTCTGAGCAGAAGGGTCATATGAAATGTGACCCTCTTGCCTTGGCTCTTGGTCAACATGCAAACATCTGGACACAACTGCAAGCCTCCTCCGAGAGCAACAGGACTTCTGGCTGTTCACACCCTGAAGGGAGCGGGATGACAGAGCCAATACTGCCATAATCTGCGAACCACAGCAGCAGAATGGCTTTCCATGTGATGCGGCATGCGTGTTGACTTGTGTCCACAGCCTTCTACCACCCCTCTGAGATGCCTGCTGTCATCCTATTCTCCAGAAGGGCCAGCTGAGAACTTAGAGAACTTAGAGAACTTGACCCAGATCAGTCAGGCAGCCGTCATGAAGCGGAGACAGACTTGGGCGTATCAGACGGGGGGGTCACACCACGGACGCATGTCTTCGTTCATTCAAGATTCTAGGTGGTTGACCCCTTTCAATAGAATTCTTACTTTGTTTTTCTGGGGTTTCCCCCCTATTTTAAAAATTATTATTATTTTTTTAAGAATGATCAAACATTTTAAAATTGCTTCCCAGAGGGTTTGAGAGACATGGTCTCTGAAAACAAGTTGAGGTAACAAATTTGGAGGGACTCCTTTCAGATTTGTCATGAAGATGTTCCCAAAGGGACACAGTTGGTCTTAGTAAACAATAATGAAATATACAAAAAACTAAGGACACAAAATACTCTCTCAAGATATTTCCATGTCCAATCTGGGGCAAACTCCATTTCATGAGGTCACATTTGGAACTGCTGGGTCCCCTAATTCTTTTCCCCATGCCTACCACACACATTTGGCTAAAACGACCTTGTGAATTTTCTTTCCTCTTGTAAAGTAGACCTTCCTACCTGCAGAGAAAGAGACCAGACATAACCCTATATCCTATTCAGTTTGACCTTCTGTTATAAATTACTATGTTCCTTCATTTTATTTTTGTTTTTTTAAGGATTTTATCCATTTGAAAGGGAGTGAGAGAGAGAGAGAGCGCGCACAAGTGGAGGAGGGGCAGAGGGAGAGGGAGAAGCAGGCTCCCAGCTGAGCAGGGAGCCTAACATGGGGCTCGATCCCAGGACACTGGGATCACAACTGAGCCGAAGGCAGATGCTTAACCATCTGGCCACCCAGGTGCCTGTTTCTTCATTTTAAAGCATTAACAATGCATGTCAAAAATACTCTCTCCCAGTGCTAGCTCCTTATTCCTCTAACAGAGTTGTAACCTTCAGAAAAATTCCATGTCCTATTATTAAAACAAAAGCCTTAATCTGAATTCTGTTGGGGATGTGACAGTACACAGCTATCCTTAATCAGAAATCAATGCTCCGAGGGGCACCTCGGTGGCTTAGTCGTTAAGCATCTGCCTTCAGCTCAGGTCATGATCCCAGGGTCTGGGATCGATCCCCACATTGGGCTCCTTGCTCAGTGGGGAGCCTGCTTCTCCCTCTGCCTTCCGCTCTGCCTACCTGTGCTCTATCTCTCTGAAAATAAATTAAAAAAAAAATTTAAAGAAAATATAAAAAAGAATTCAACGCTCCGGGATAATGTTCCCTAAAGGAAAGCACGGTAGGAATGTGGTTGTCCCAGCTCAGGCGACGGAACCCCTGCATCCTTGTGAGGGTTCCATCCAACCAGCTTGACCTCCGCGGTTTAGCAGGGGCAGGGCTCCCACGGAGCAGAATTACCACCATCAGCACGTCTTGGACCAGATAAATCTGTTTCGGGGAGCGTCCCCGACACTGTAACATGTTCCTCTCCCCCAAACAGATGCCCACAGCACCGCTCCCCCGAGTTGGGACCGGGACAAGTGCCATCTGAGAGGACCCCTGAGCATCCCAGCCCCCAGTGACCCACTGACCCCCTCAGAGCTGTGAAGGGTGGGTAGGTCTGTGCCTCTTCGGACTTCATCACTTTCTACCTTTCACCGAGAGTTTGTGAAGACAGCAAACTTTATGCCCCAGTCCCCTCTGGATCCCTCAGATGCCGCGGCTCTCTCCCCCTGAAGTGACAGTGACTATCATTCTGCGCCACCTTCCTTATATTTCTGTTTGTTCTGGAGCATCGAGCAGCCGTGCGCTGGCCTGCCCACCCCCACTCACATCCCTTCTAGCTGTGCTCGTGAGTCTAGCCCCAGTGGCCCCCATGCTCTCCTTCCTAGACTTCTAAGGAAGACTGAGCTGTGGGGCCGGGCTTTGCGACCCGCAGGACGCACAAACATCACACACACAGAGACAAGCCGATCTGCCTCATCACGTGCACTCCGTGTAACTCCCGGGAAAGCACAAAGGGCGGAGGGCCTCGTGGGGAGCCAGGACACCACCCCCATTTTGGCCACCATCCTTGACCCAGAAGGAACAAGACTCATGACTCCAAGTCTTACCTGAGACCAGGGCCCAAGGCTCCATTCGGGGGGGCAGGCACGGCTGTTGCAGGCCTGTACCTGCGTGGGGGTGCTCACCGGGCAGAGCGAGTGCAACACAGCTTCCTCCTTCTGGAAGGGCTTCTTCTGGACACACTGGACCTTCCTGCTCTGCTGGCCCCCCGCACATGACCTGCTGCACACGCTCCACTCGCCCGGCTTCCAGCTTGGAGTGAAAAACAAGATTACTTCCGGTGAGGCTGCAGCCTGGCAACCTCCCTCCCAACGCAGTGACTGCCTAAGCCTTAACCGCCGGAGGAAAGCTTCCAATCGATCTTAGAACCGATAAGGGCGATGCCTAGTAATTACTCTTGTCCAGGTTTGGAAGCCCATGCGAATGTGGTCCAGTGAGAAGGAGTCACATTTAATCACCACCCGGTTCTGGGCAGAAACATGTTCCTGCTCTCTGCAAGGGAGGAAACATGTGCCATTTGGAAGCCTGAGCGAGTCATTCGCTTGGCCAGATCTACTGGGATCTTCGCTTTGTGCCAGGGACTCTCGTCGGCATCGGGGTTGGAGAAACGAACAAGGCAATGCTCCTTCCATTAAGGAGCCTCCAACACAGTGACGAGATGGCTGTGTGAACACATCCAGACAACTCTATGGGGTGGTTGCTATAAGGGACGTTAATACAAAGTGCAGTGATGAGACCGAGGGAAGAATGATCAATGGGGGGGGGGGGAGGGAACGGGAGGGTGGGGGGGGCGGGGGCGCACACGCATCACACACACGTGCAGGAGGGGAGGGCTCGCTCAGCAGTTGGTCCTACAGAAACTCTAAGGAGGAAGTTCCCCCAACTACTCTGCTTAGTCTTCAACTTTATGGAGGAGTTAGAGACACAACCTCGTGTTCTTTATTGAAAGATCGCCAGACCCCAGTTATCCCGGTGCTCTGAGATGTGGTGTGCATGTGAGGACGAGGCAGTGAGACCCACTAATTCTTTCCAGCAACTGCATTTGACCAGTAGATACTCTAGGATCGGAAGTTCTGGCATTAACGAGACTCCTTCCCTCCCCTAGATGACCTTATGCGTTTCAGTCACAGGGACGGTGTCTGAGACGGACCTTGGTTTACCAGTATTCTAAATCTCATTTCAAGAAACACAATCTCACTGAGACCAAATACATTTTTGTTTTACCCTTGCATTTCTGCCACCTTTACCAGTCCTGTAAAGGTTTCCCCCACCAGCCTGATGTGTGAAGTTAAAATCCTTTCCTTTTGTTCAGAGAATGTGGCACGTGAGTTCTAGATGATTTGGTTCTAAAACACTACATGATCCATATTCTCTTCAAGAAAGAGAATGCAAAATAGAGTAATTCCGTATTTTTGTAATTAATTGGGTCTTATAAGATGCAGAGAAAATATACTTAGTATTTTGACATTTTTAGTTTCACCATTTTCCTATAAAGATGGCATCATTGTCTACCCAATTCAAGTTTTTCCTTCATGCAACAAGTATGAGTCCATTAAAATACAGAAGAGCACAGCAGGTAGACCTTTTGTATGCCAGGCATGGTTCCACACCCTTGAGCCCCGGGCTCACTCCCCATCGGTCCTCAGTCCCTATCAACTCCACTTCAGAGCCCAGTTCCTATACTGCCCAGCCCCCCTGCCCTGGCTTTTTTATACAAGACCTCTTCATAGCGCAGATCTCACCGCCTCTCAATTATTTCCTTACACAGCCCTCTTTTCCTCTTGACTGTGAGTTCACTGGTGGCATCAAATACAAGTTCTCCAGATCTCTACTGTCAGCCCAAGGCTGGTATCCAGTAGGTGCCTATGACATGCCTGTTGCTTGGAAAGATAATGGAGTTAGATGGGATGGAGTCCTTTTTCCTTCTAACTTGAATAACCTAAGACTATTTCCAGTCCATGTCTGGGGGACAACAGTCCCTGAATGTCCCATTGTTCCCACAGAAAATACAAAGATGTGAATGATAAGGTGGAGAAGGAAGGAAAGGAGCCACGGAGCCTGCCTGTGTCACCGCTCCAGCCCTGCAGTCATTGTGAGGGCTGTTCTGCTTTTGAACAGCCAGTAACTGGTTACTGCAGAGTCTCATTTCTACACAGGGTCATCACAGAAGTTCTAGAAGTCGGGCACAAGCTAGGCTCCCTCCTTTTTCACGGATGGACATATGAATGGGGTCCGTTTCTTGGCTTGGCAGAAATAATCAACAATGTGAAGGAGGCAAAATATCAGCTAGTCATTCAAGAAGACTCACAATTACACACACACACACCCATCTGAAGAAGACATTACTCCACAAGCATCTATAACACTGGTTGGTAATCATGTCTTCGAGCCACTGGGCATTTTTTAGAACCAGATATTTCTTAGCAAAATGGGAAAATCCAGGGAAGCCCACCAGATTTCTTTCTCCTCTGTGTGTTCAGGACACAGGTGGTTCCAGATTCTTGGAGAAGGAGGAGGTGGACAACCAGGCAGATGGGTTGGTGAGTAGCTAAAGCCCCAGACAATGAGGACAACTGCACTATTACAAGCAAAAAGTATCTGTCTGTGCATAAGAAGATTGTGCAATATAATTGCATCACCCCAAAGCAAACACTACTTATTAAGATGATCTGAGACATTAGGGAACACAGCACTGCTTTAGAAGAAACTCTGTTGATTCTCTATAAATACATCTGGCAGAAGATCAATCACACACAAGACTCCATTCGGCTGGGCAGATTACTTAAAATTAGTGTTCAAACAATAGTGTGGCTAAAATCCATCCCCAAAACACACCCGCTGAGCTCCCCATAGAGTGCCATCATCAGAAGCGGATTACCCCTTGGCCTCTACCTCTTTCTTTTCATTATGTGTCTTGCTACTGTGTAATTTGCATTTGGGGTTTCACGGTCTGCATAGTATTATGATTTTTAAATTCTTGGATGACTATATGAAAGTTAGGCAAACAACCACATGTCAATTTAACTAATATGGGATTTTGTATTATTTAAATCTGTCTGATTTAATTCAGAGGAGGCTTTATGTAAAGATTAAAAAACAAAACAAAACAAAAATTTTTAAAAAGCACGTTTAAATCCCAAGGTTAGGTTTGCTTAGCTGGAGTCAAATGAATGTCTAAAGGAGATCTGTGTTTTTCCAGTTCTATATTGTAACCTCAACTGTCTTCTTTTCTCTGTTACTTTTTTTGGGCATTTTTTCTCTCTCTCTCTCTGGGTCACTTGTAAGTAGAGGCACTGGCAGTGGGTTTTAATTTTCTCATATCAACAAGGAGAGCGTATAAGCACAAATATAACCAGAAAGAAATTTCCAGATGACTTACTAAGCAGGGCAGGAGAAAGCGTTGCATATTTTGGGTTCAGTTGCTGGCTTGGTTCTTGCATTGCAGAATGAGGAACTGACTTGAGTGTTTTGATCTCGTAAGCAAACGGCCTTTACACTTATGTAACCTAGTAAGACATCGAAAGTTACAAAGTGAAAATTACAGATAACCAATTCAATTTCAGTTCCAAAGGCAGCTTCTGACTTACCAGGACTCTGATGTTTAACTTAAGGTATGGAATCCAAATAGGGTGTTGAGAACACCTCCCTTTGATAAAAATCTGCAACTAATTTGAATCCCATTCCTCTGCCTCTGCCACCGAGATAATAGTTTTCATATTTTAATAATTTTAATATGTAGCTTCTTCAGTTTCAAGACCACTGTGGATTCTTGAACCATGAAGTGATTAACACAACCTTTGGAAAACAGGGTGTTTATACCGGGGCATATCCCACAAACTTGAACTCACATTGCATCCGTCTATTGGAAAATGTTCTTCAAAGAAAAACCGTTCATAAATTCTGCATGGAAACTCTAACATTCTGCTTTTCCATGAAGCATCTTCTGCTTCCGTGAGAAATAGATGTAAACAAAGAGCTGAACTCGGAATATGGAATCATACCTGTCAGCTAGGACTCGGGGCTTCTGGTTTTTTGCTTTAATGGTACTTAATGCCTGATTTGCAGTGTTCGTCTCCGGACTTATCAGAGGCACATATTTTTTATGTGTGTGAATAATTTTGTCTGTCGGCTCTCCAAATAGGAATGCTGCCTCCTCTTTGAATTCTGTTTGTTTATATTTACATGGTACCTTTCCTTAAAATTGAATCTGAGAAACAATGAAAAGTCCCTCCTGTGATAATGATTAGGTTGAGGGAGGTCTGCCTGGAGGAGGCACATGCCAACACTGGGATTCCCTCAAGTTAATTGTTTACTTCCAGAGCATTTATTCATTTGAACTCTCCTTCTCCTATGCCTCGGACACACTACGTTCTGCGAGTCACACGAAGGGACAGCTACATCAAGGGAAGAGGGAGGATCCCACAATGCTCTTCTGCAGCATCCTCCCTCTGGTTGGACTCATTTGCCCTGAGTGGCAAATGGACTGAATCTCTCTCCTTCCCGGGGAACTGGGCTCTCCCTGGAATTCCACGAAGTTATTCCAAATGATCTCAAAGAGCATTTAATACAGGAAAAACTGCTTGTAATTTAAGACGAAGTGAAAAAGAGTACATTATAAATACATATGGATAGAATGGTTTCTGTGCTGTAAAAAAAAGAATACAAAATGAGAACATCTAACACATGTGTTGTTACATTTGCATAAGACAGTAATAGAATGACATAGACAAAAGTGTCCATGTTGGCATACCCTGCTTCAAGGATTAGGGTAAATTTTTTTTCTTCTGCATGGCATATTGCCTTTAAAATGTGAACTACAAAAAATGTATTACTTCTTTCAGTAATTTCACATTTTCTTCTTTTCTTTCCATATAACATATAGTGTTGTATTAGTTTCGGGTGTACAACATAATGACTCAGCAATGTTATACATTACTCGGGGCTTGTCATGATACATGTACTTTTTTTTTCTATTTTATTTTTTTAAATTTATTATTTTCTTTTCAGCGTTACAGTATTCACTGTTTTTGCACCACATCCATTAATCCCCTTTACCTATTTCTGTAAAAATGTATTACTTCTCAAGTATCTGATATATTTAAAAAAGAAGTCTTTCCTTGTGTTTTATTTAATTAGCATGAGCCCGTGAGGAAGGCTTACAGACCAAAGAATTTCTTCATTTTCTCTATTTCTGTTCTGTGTCTGGTTCAAGATGCCCCATTGTGTTCAGGGAGATGGACGGAGTCGAGAGACCCACTGTCACCACAAGCTCTGGTAATGAGAAAATGAGTGACCGGCCTCCATGCTTCCGTTTTACGGATCCGTTTATAGACTTTCGTTCTTCTTCTCATAGGGGCAAGGGTAACAAAGACGGACTTACACAGAAATATAGGAAATCTCTGGATCTAAATAAAATGCTTGCCTTCTGCTCACTGAGAAGATGGCTGTTGTTTTCCCAACCTGAGGAGGGTGATTTCTGAGATTTACCACACTTCCCTCCTGAGAGAGAGTCTGCGAGCCTTGCCCCTGAGGGGATGGAGTGACACAAGACAGACGCTTAGGTTTGCCTAGTACCTGTTCTCACTGGTTTTGACCCTGCCTACCACGAGCCTCAGTAGGCGGTTCTTACTGTAACAAAAGTCAGCACAGGGAGAAACTAAACTGTAAGCTGAAAAGAAAAATATAAATAGATATTTTTGTCTCCCCCCCCCCCCATAAATTCAGATAGATGAATTGTGAGTCCTGGTTATGAATGACTGGAATTTTCTGAGACTTAGTGCCTTTCTCCACAGGAAAATCCTTAAAGAGGACACTAATATTTGCTTTCTACAGGGATGGGTCCCCTAAAAGACAGTTCCTTTGTTGCTTATTTAAATCATACATTTAAAGAGGTCTGAGATTGCAGAACCTGTTCTGAGAAGAGACTTGGAAGGCAGAATTGGAAAATCAACTACCTCCACCACAAGAGACGGAGCACGGGGACTGCACTGTGGTCCAGGCGTGGTTTTGCTTTTTTGAGGCCGGCTGAGTTCCATTCGTGACCTTGGGAAGTGCATACTTCCAAGCTATGCCCGGATTTTTGCCTTGCATCAGGACCTGGACAGTGTAGACACAAGCCAGAGGTAGAGAGACAGGTCAGACCCCGGAATTCCAGAAATCTCACTGAACATTCTTAAGATATTTTTATGACATTTCGGCCTTAAAGTTGGCTCATGCCATTGTTCCCAAGTATGTTCTATGTTGAGTTCAAGTTTTCCCTAGATACTTTGAAAATGTTTATTTCCGTACCATCAAAGCTGTGATTAGATGGATGTTAAATAGGGAAACATGACTTGACATTTGCCGTAAGCCCACAACCCTCAAGTCTATGTATATCCATTAATAAAGCAAAAAGAAATTATTTTTACAATATATTGAAGGCAATAAGGTTATATTATGAGGTCTCAACATTCTGATTAAACTTGAAAGCCTAGCATGGTACTAACACACAGTGGTGCCTCACAGATAATGTTGAAACTGAATCTACATAGATATATTTTTAAGATTTATCCTGGACCACAATTTAGTCCTTCTCCTGGGTGCCAGTAGAAGCTGGGCACAAGGGAGGTACTCCAGAAACCACAGAATACCCCACTTAGAGTTGTCTATCGTCAATTTTAAAATCCAGGCAGGTTTCCAGTAGGATTTTCAAAGAGAATCTGTCCCAAGAGAATGTGTCTGTTGATTTTATACCAGGATGAACAGATAAGACCACAAGAAACAGGATCAGAAGAAGGGGTTGGTTATATATACTGGAATGGATTTAATCTTGAAAGAACTTAGGATACATAAAAAGATGCTCAATGTCCCTGATCATCAAGGAAATACAAATCAAAACTACAATGACATATCACCTTACACCAGTCAGAATGACTCAAATCAACAATACAAGAAACAACAGGTGTTGGCGAGATTGCGGAGAAAGGGGAACCCTTATGCGCTGTTGGTGGGAATGCAAGCTGGTAGAACCACTCTGGAAAACAGACAGAGGTTCCTCAAAAAGTTAAAAATAGAGCTATGACCCAGCAATTACACTATTATTTACCCAAAGAATACACAAATATTAATTCAAAAGGATACATGCACCCTGATATTTATAGCAGCATTAGCCACAAGAGCCCAATTATGGAAACAGCCCAAGTGTCCATCAACAGATGAATGGATAAAGATGGTGTATGCATATACAGTGGAGTGTTACTCTGCCATAAAAAAAAAAAAAAAAAAAAAGAAATCTTGCCATTTTCAGGGACATGGACTGAGCTAGAAAGTCTTATGCTACATGAAATAAGTCTGTCAGAGAAAGACAAATACCATATGATTTCAATCACGTGTGGAATTGAAGAAACATGAGCAAAGGGCAGAAAACGAGAGAGGGGGGCAAGCCAAGAAACAGGGTCTTAACTCCAGAGAACAAACTGAGGGTTCCAGAGAGGAAGTTGCGGTGGGGGTGGGGGGGTGGGGAATGAAACAGGGGAAGGGACTGAGCACGGGGTGATGTATGGAAGTACTGGAATCTATGCTATATACTGGAAACTAATATTACACTGTATATGAACTAACTGGAATTTGAATAAAAACTAAAAAAAAAAAAAATACAAAAAACAAACAAAAAAAAGGTCATAGACTTAGCATAAATCTGACCCTGTAAGGTCTGGCCACTAACATAAGAGCCATCATTTACTGGCAGGACCCACATGTCAGGCCCTCTGCTGGACACTTTCTAGGCATTATCTCAAACCAGTCCTATAACAACTCTACAATGCAGTTGCTCATTTTTTCATTGGAAAAAAACCAACAAGAAAGAACTTGTATAAGATCACACAGATGATTGGCAAAAAAAAAAAAAAAAAGCTTAAAATAGAATGTAGGGCCACCAACAAAATTTGCCTGAATGCCGCAGTCTATCACCTTGTTTCTGGTGCGGGCAAACATTGCTTGCCTCCCTTCCTGATGCACTCTTAAGTACTGCTTTTCTTTTTTTCCTTCTTGCAATCTCAAACATGAGTATAAGTAGCTGTTTCTCTCCTGGGCAGTGAGTCTTGTGGAAAAATCTTTACCACTAGGACTGGCATTCGTGCCCCCAAAGCAAAGCAGATTTCCAGTTAAAAATAGGCAACCCTGGCTCTTTCCCCGTCTGGTGAGAGCCCACTTCAATCAGAGCTAGGTGGGTGGTAGCTGTTTATTATACCAACCACTGCCCAGGATGCTACAGAATGGTTTCCACTTCGCTGCTAGTTTCAGCGTCTCCAGGAATATTATGCCTTACTCTGAAGATTCCATGGTGTGACCATCATTTGCTGTACAAGAGTACAAACACTTGGTGCCTCCCAGAAACAGCCAGCATGCTGAGAGATGGGTCTTTGCCCCCGGTGCCTCCATCCAAAACAGAACACAACAGATGATGACCATTAAGATGGAAAAATGCCAAGTTCTCCTTAGTCACCCAGGGAAACCTCAAAATCAAGGTCTTAGAGGTCTTACTTTTGAAGCTCTTTCTAGTCTTTTTCTCTTTTTATAGCTATGTCATACAACTCAGAATTTTCAGATATGTCATACAATTTTATGGCTATGTCATACAACTCAGAAAATTCAGAATTTTCATTCTGAAAATAATTTTTTAAGGATTTTATTTATTTATTTGACAGAGAGACAGATCACAAGTCGGCAGAGAGGCAGGCAGAGAGAGAGGAGGAAGCAGGCTCCCCGCTAGAGCAGAGAGCCCGATGTGGGACTCGATCGCAGGACCCTGGGATCATGACCTGAGCTGAAGGCAGAGACCCTAACCCACTGAGCCACCTAGGAGCCCCTTATTCTGAAAAGAATCTTGATGCTCATTGATATTTCAACTCAATCTCCCCTTTAATTAAAGTAGTATTCTCGTATGTAACACTTCGGGTTTCTGTTTTCTTTGTGCTGCATCCCTTTAAGCAGAATCGCTTCGTACAGAGATCTCAGAGGGAGAGAGTAAAAGAGAGAACCTCCCTACATGTGGCCATAAAATGCTGGGGAGGTGGAGTGGTAGTGAGGGGTTGTAGTGAGCTGTCAGGCTCACGAGGCAGAATGATGTTACAACACGTGGAGCTGTATCACACATGCAGAGAAGGGACACATGTTCAAGTGTGAAGCATGATAGAGAAATCCACTCATTTGTCTCTACTTCCTAAGACTACCCCATTCTCTGCCATTCAAACTAGACCCTGACTCTGACTACCACAAGGGCAAAGGGGTCCCCAATGGAAATGTGAAAAGAATTGAAAACAGTAGTTCTTGCCTTTTGAGTGTGAAAGACTGACGCTCTAATGATTTGAGAGGGGCTTAATACACTTTCAGTGGGCAGGAAAAAATACATTCTACTTTCAGCTTTTAGACAGAATCTAGAACCTAAGTCATACACAGACTGTGGTTTCACTGTAAATGTCCACAGTAGCCAAACTGCCGAAATGCCCTTCACCAGATGAATGCATAAAGAAGATGTGGTCCATAGACACAATGGAATATTACGCAGCCATCAGAAAGGATGGCTACCCAACGTTTGCATCAACGTGGTCAGGACTGGAGGAGATTATGCTGAGTGAAGTAAGTCAAGGAGTGAAAGACAGTTATCATATGGTTTCACTTACATGTGAGACATAAGGAATAACATGGAGGACATTAGGAGAAGGAAGGGAAAAATGAAGGGGAGGAAATCAGAAGGGGAGATGAACCATGAGAGACTATGGACTGCGGGAAACAAACTGAGGGTTTCAGAAGGGAGGGGGTGGGGTGATGGGTGAGCCTGGTGGTGGGTATTAAGGAGGGCACGTGGTGCATGGAGCACTGGGAGTTACACGCAAACAATGAATCATGGAACACTAGATCAAACACCAATGTACTGTATGGTGACTAACGTAATTTTAAAAAACCATTTTAAAATGTTGCTGTGAACAGCAGGATGTGCTTAGGGAAAACAAATGACACATGAAAGTGTCATTACTATTAAACAAAGCCAATCAAGATATCAAGTGTCCCTCAGCCTCCAGTATAGCTAGCCAGAGAGAATTATCAGTGCCGCCAGCAAGAAGAGAATTTCCACGATCTCCCCCATGACCTCTTTCTGCATCTGCACCCATACACGTCAGCCCTCCTGCTCTCATCCACGATGCCTGACCCCACCCCCTGTTTAGTCTGAGTTCTCCACCAGGCTTCAGATCGGCCCTCACCCACCTCAGAACACCACTACTAGAGCCCCTGTATCTTGAGCTTCACTGAAATGTCCCTCTTAGACTTTTCCCATCAGCATCCAAGCATGCTACTCTCTCTCTCATCTTTAAAAAATGTCCACATACATGGGCTGCATCTCCACACATCCCTCCAGTTCATATCCCATTCCACTGATTCCCTTCATAGCAAAAATCCCTCAGAGAGTGGTCTTGACTCTGTCTCCGTATCTGTTCTCCTTCCTCCATGATCCTTCTGGATCAGGCGTCGCCCCCAAACACGTCACTGAAACTGCTCTCTCAAGGGCGACCTGCCATACCCAAGAGTTGATGGGCCTCGTCTTACCAGACACAATCGATCACTTCCTCCCTGGTTTGCCACCCGAAGCCCATTCTCTCAGTTCTTTTCCTGCCCCGCAGAACTTCATTCCTCACATCTTTGGAGAATCCTCCTTATCTCTTAGCTGTCATTATCAAAGAGACCTCCAACCTCTCCACCTCTCCTTTAGCTCTACACACGCCTTCACGGGATTTCATCCAGTGCTCTGATTTTAAGTGCAGTCCGCATGCTGCCCACTCCTAAATCCATCACTCCACACCGTATTTTCCAAGAGAACATTCTACAACGATGATAGCGGACTAGAATCCCGTGTTGCTCCATACGGTAGCCACAAGCCACAAGCCACACGCGGTTTCTGAACATAGCACACTACTATGACTAAGTAAACCTTTGCATTTAATTTAAATCTAAACTTAAATAACCATGTGTGGATAGCGGCTGCCCTATTGGGCAGCAGAGCTGGAGATGAAACCCATCCTCTAAGGTCCATATTCACACACTCAGCCGCCTGTGAAGCATCTCTCCTTGAATGTTTAAAAGGCACAGCAACATACGACAGTGAGCTTGTGACTGTCCTCCCAGTACCCTGTTCTTCTCGGTCCCATGTAATGGCAACCAGTCCTTTCAACTGTTCAGGCCAAGGTTAAAAGTTGGAAGCACCCTGATCTCCTTGGTCTTGGTCTCACACCCTCTGTCTCATCAGCCAGGAAATGGCGTTCTCTTCATGTCCAGGGCACCTCCAATCTGACCCTGTCTCCCTTTGTCTGTCACCAGACAGACTTCCTTGGTCTACGCTTCCCTCATCACCTCTTCTGATTTCCATGCTCAGGGCGCTCTAGGGATGAGGAGAAGCCATATTCTCCAGGAGAGGAGATAAGGCCGCACCATTTTAGCATTCTAAAAATCACTTGCTGACAGTTACTAAAGGGATGAAAAACAAAATGCCTTCGAACCTGCAAATCCAATCAAAGGAAAAATCAAAAGCTGCTGTGAAATCTGGGATGGGTTGGGGGAAGGGCAGACCACATGAAGAAGCTTTGTAGCCATCGCTTAATTAATCAAGTATCTTGGTGACAATTTCTGCCAAGAAGCCACAGAGTCACAAAGACGATTTAAGTTTTCTTTGATGATTTCTATTCCCCTCAAAGGGGGCAAATTTTTATATTGGGTTTCCCATCTACCTTCCCTCACAGTTCAAACAAACATATGTAAGGATTTCCGGAAGGACAAAATCTTTTAAATTAAAAAAAATTTTTAATTTAAATTCTAGTTAGTTAACATAAGTATAATATTAGTTTCAGGCATACAATATAGTCATTCAGCAGTTCCATACAACACCTGGTGCCCATCACAACGGGGCCCGCCTTCAACCCCGTCACCTGTTTGACCCCCGCTCACTCATCTCTCTTCTGGTGACTATCGCTGTAAGACTCGGTTTCTGAGTCTGCCCCTCTTTCTCTCTGTTGCTTTCTTCGCTCATTTGTTTTGTTTCTTAAATTCTACATACGAGTGAAACCATACGGTGTTTGTCTTTCTCTGACAGACTTATTTCACTTAGCGTAAGACCCTCTAGCTCTATCGAGGTCCTTACAAATGACAAGATTTCGTTCTTTTTTATGGCTGAGTAATAGTCCATCCTACGTACATACCTCTTACATAGCCATTCATCAATTAATAGACACTTGGGGTGTTTCCATAATTTGGCTCTTATAGATAATGTTGCTGTAAATATCGGGGTGCATGTATCCTTTGAATTAATATTTTTGTATTCTTTGTGTAAATAATAGTGCAATTGCTGGATTATAGGGTAGCTCTATTTTTAGGTTTGTGAGGAACCTCCACACTGTTTTCCAGAGCGGCTGCACCAGTTTGTATTCCCACCAACAGCGCATACGGATTCCCCTTTCTCCACATCCTCGCCAACACATGTTTCTTGTGTTGTTGGTTTTAGTCATCCTGATTGGTGTGAGGTGATACCTCATTGTAGTTTTGATCTGGCTTTCCTTGATGGTCAGGGACATGAAGCATATTTCCATGTGTCTATTCACTATCTGTATGTTTCTTTGGAAAAATGTCTGTTCATGTCTTCTATCCATTTTTTAATTGGATTATTTGCTTTTAGGGGGTTGAATTCTAGGATTCTTTAAAATATATTTTAGATACTAACCCTTTATCAGATATGTCATTTGCAAACGTCTCCCATTCAGTAGGTCGCCTTCAGTTTTGTTGAGTTTTCTTCTCGGTGCAGAACTTTTTATTTTGATGTCATTCCAATAGTTTTTATTTTTTATTTTTTTTTGCTTTTGTTTCGCTTGCCTCAGGAGACATACCCAGAAAGATGTTGCTATGGACAATATCAAAGAAGTTACTGCCTGTGTTCTCTTGCAGGATTTTTATGATTTTAGGTCTCACATTGAGGTTTTTAATTGTTTGAATTTATTTTCTTGTGTGGTGTAAGAAAGTGGTCCAGTTTCATTCTTTTGCAGGTGGCTGCCCAGTTTTCCCAGCACCATTTGTTGGAGAGATGGTCTTTTTCCCGTTGGATATTCTTTCTTGCTTTGCCAAAGATGAATTTACCATATAATTGTGGAGTCGTTTCTGGGTTTTCTGCTCTGCTCCATTCACCTATGAATGTGTCTGTTTCTGTGCCAGTACCACACTGCTTTATTTGCTATAGTTTTGCAATAGAACTTGGAAGTCCAGGATTGTGATGCTTTCAGCTTTGCTTTTCTCAAGATTGCTTTGGCTATTCAGGGTCCTTTCATACAAATGTGTACATTCCATACATATTTTAGGATTGTTTACTCTATCTCTGTGAAAAATGCTGTTGGCTCTTTTATAGGGATTGCATTAAATGTGTGGGTTGCTTTGAGTAATATAGACATTTAAATAGTATTTGTTCTTCCAATCCATGAGCATGCAATGTCTTTCTACTTCTTTCTGTCACTTTCAATTTCTTTCCTCAGCATTTTACAGTTTTCAGGGTACAGATCTTTTACCTCTTTGGTTAGGCTTAGTCCCTCTCTTACTATTTTTGGTGCAATTATAAATGGAATGGATTCCTTCATTTCTCTTTCTATTGCTTCATTACTGGAATAAAGGAATGCAACAGATTTTTGTATGCTGATTCTGTATCCCATGACTTTACTGAATTTACCTATCAGTTCTAGCAGTTTTTTGAGGGGAGTCTTAGGGTTTTCTATACATAGTACCATGTTATCTGCAAATAGCAAAAGTTTTACTTCTGTCTTGCAGATCTGAGTGCCTTTTATTTCTTTTTGTTGTCTTATTGCTGTAGCTAGAACTTCCAGTGGTGAGAGCAGACATTCCTGTCTTGTTCTGACTATAGAGGAAAAGCTTTGAGCTTTTCCTCCCTTAGGATGATATTAGCCGTGGGTTTTTCATATACGTTTGTTAGTATGTTGAGTCATGTTCCCTCTAAACCTACTTCGTGGAGGGTTTTCACCATGGATGGTGGTTGTACTTTTGTCAAATGCCTTCTTAGTGTCTACTGAAATGATCAGATGATTTTATACTTTGTTTTATTAATGTTAAGTATCATGTTGATTGATTTGCCAAAATCAAACCATTCTTGCAACACGGGAATAAATCCCATTTGAACATGGTGATTGATTTTTAAAATATTTTGTTGGATTCTGTTTGCTAGTATTTCGTGAAGATTTTTCTGCCTACCTATCAGAGATACTGGCCTGTAGATCTCTTTTTTAGTGGGGTCTTCCTCTAGTCTTGGTACAAGGCAATGCTGGCCTCATAGAATGAATTTGGAGGTTTTCCTTCCTTTTCTAGTTATCGAAATAGATCGAGAAGAGTAAGTGTTCATTTGAAGAGTAAAATTCTTGTGCTTTCTGTAGAATAGCACCAGACAGAAGACTGGATTCCAAGAAGGCAACTAATCCATTTCATATTACCAAGTAAGATTACGTAGCCAGCCAAAGCAAGAAGAGAAATAACTTATACAACTTACTATAAATACAAGATTATGTGGCATATAGGACATATCATTTATATTTTGTTTGCTGAACACATTAATGCATGCAGCAAGCACATAAATGAATAAAAGATTCTCCACTTTAAAAAATGAAATGACTTCAGGCTTGAGTATAATGTCTACGTAGCTGTAAAGTCACATGCAGAGTCGTGTGCACAATCACGTAGGCTGAAAAACAATATTTGCACAAACCAGCAGAAAGCGGATTTAAGAGTCTAACATCAGCTCACACAGGCCTCTGAAAGGCAGTAATTATTTAAACAAATAGACATCAAGGCCAAGTACATAAAAGATGAGTATTTGCCAATTATAGCGTATTATTTGCTTCTCGGGGATAATTAAGGTATTCTCTGCCCTTTTCTTTATGCTGTATCAAGGAGCGAAGTGACCAAGAGCAGAATACACACCAATCATCTTGTCTCTCACAGTTTGGTGCTTGTAAGTAGTTAATCCTCTGGAAACAGGTCATCTGCCCAGCTAATAGAATCTCTGTTGGTCACACTTTCACCCTGTTCTTGAGAACAGAACTTTGTTTAAAAAAAAAAAAAAAAAATCAATCCTACCCTAAAGAATGGCTCCATAAATCGTGGGTCCTGAAGCAGAGTGAAAACACAAGGCCCCTTGTTTAAAAAAAAAAAAAAAAAATACTGGGGCACCTGGGTGGCTCAGCTGGTTAAGCATCTGCCTTCAGCTGAGGGTATGATCCTGGGGTCCTGGGATCAAGCCCTGCGCTGGGAAGGGAGTCTGTTTCTCTTTCTCTCTCTCTGCTACTCTCCCTGCTCATGCTCTCTCACTAATAAATAAATAAATAAATAATAAAGTCTTTAAAAAATTAAGAATTTCAGGTTAGTGACAGCAGAGCACAAATCGAATACAGAGTCCTTCCGAGCATGAGGCTCCGTGGACACTGCTGGTCCCACAGCCACGAGCCTACCTTTGCCGCACCTTCCAGTGGTTACCTGCCCTCCTTTCAAGACACGATTTTAGGTCGTCCAAATTCTTAATGACCCTGTGGTCTAACACTGATGTCACCGGCTATAGAGGCTATGGTCTCCGGATAGGAACGGCCGGTGACATCTGTGAGACCATGTCAGGAGAGCCTGCCCCTAAGGACCTCAGTGTGACCATGGCCAGGGGGCACAGACTGTCCCACCGGGGCCAGACGGGTACCAGCCACACAGTTGAGACTCCACCTGAGGACCACGACCATTCCTGGCACTCCCATCTATTTTAAGGCATTTTCAGTGACCTTGTTGAAAGCAGTCAGAAACTGCTCTCAGCACTAGCGGAGCACACAGCCACCCTCCAGGGCCCGGGAACGCCACCCCACCCCCGCCCGCGGCACAAGGTCACGTTCTGTTCTGAGGCCCCCACGCCGCGTGTCAGCCTGCAGGGCGAGCTGATGAACGTACACATTTACAGAGGCCGCCAGCGATTCCGTCTACTTAACTGGACTTAGTCCAGAGAATTTTCCAGCCAACTGGCACTGGGTCTCTAATTTACAGCTGGCAAGCCACCTCCATAACTACTTCCAGGTCCTCAGTAGAACTGTTTAATGTCCACCTCTAACACACGAACCACCTGACTTCAGACAAAACATTCAGCAGCTCTGACCGCAGGGTGCAGAGTTATAAAATTTACAGCTTCTTAACTTGGAAAACCACAGCCGGACTGGACTCTACCAACTGCCCTCTGAAGGGGGGCGCTCAATGTCTGCTTAGGGCACACAACATTAAAACAAAGGACCCACTGAGTCATCTTGGATAAACGGCTTTCTTTCTTTTGCTCCCGCTTTTCATTTATAATGTTAAAACTATAAATGCCTTTAATCCGTTTTGTAATTTTTTTTCAGGTAAGGCATTTTTTTAATTTTTATTTTTTCAAGATTTATTTAATTAGTTTGGGGCTGGGGGTGGTGAGGGCAGAGGGAGAGAATCCCAAGTAGACTCCACGCTGAACATGGAGCCCCAGGTGGGGCTCGATCTCAGGACTGAGCAGAAATTGAGAGCCCGAGGCTCAACCCACTGAGCCACCCAGAAACTCTTCATTCAAGGCCTTAAAAAAAAAAAAAAGTCCTAATTCTCTCAAGTAAATCGGAGACTTACAGATAGGCTTTAAGGGCTGCCCTTTTAATTAATGCAAGCCGGAAAGCTTGTTTCTTGTCCTCAATAATGCATTTGATGGCTCTGAAATAAGAGCGATGCTTAGTGTGGTTTTTGCACGCCAACGGATTGTACGCGTCTCCTCTCGTTTCAGGGCCACTAGCTACTGAAGTGCGACTGCCGGACTCAAGCCTCTGATAAGGTCTGACTCCAAAACTTGATGCGTTATCTCTTACCACATTCTTTCTCCAACTCTGAAACACAATGTCTAGGACCACACTTCAAAATTCTCAAAACTGTGGGAGCCCTGGGAAGCATTCTGTCCCTGGGCTTCAACAGCATGCTAGAACATTTGCATCGCGCTTTGGGTTCAAACCTGGAACTTGGATTTCTTGACCGTGCTCCAGTGTGGTTTAAGCACACGGGATTTTAAACTCCTCAATCCATCTTCCCCTGGGTTTATTTGGATGTTTTACGAACCCGCAGTTGGGACAGCGGAACTAGGATGGGCTTTGTAGGCTGGCCCTTCCGGATGAACTGTGACTCGCACGGGACTTTACATGTTGAGCAACGCTTGGGGAAGGGACAGGTCTTGGGGAAGTGTGGAGTCCTGGTTTTGTAAGGGGCTGTGATTTCTGGAAGCCCCTGTGATGTCACAGCACTGCCTTTTGTCTCTGCCTTGTTTTGTTCCAGGCGGAAGGACACCACTGGGGATCAGCCAGGCTGCGGTGGCGGGTTGGGGTAGGGGGTTCAGCTTGGACGACAACAGTCGCACAAAGGCTCTACCGGGCACTGGGAAATGCATCTACGAGGCAGCTTTCGACCCGAGCCTCGACAACAGGTCTAATTCCACCCGCCTGCATTCCTTGGAGTTGAATGAAGAGAAATAAATAGTGTCCTCCGACCCGTCACACAAGTATTTGCCAGGAATTAACGGGGGGCCCACGCTTCAAACAGCCGATGGTAGCCTCTAGACAAATGAGGTGGCATCGGGACAGCCCTTCGGAATCGTCCTCGGGAGCCTGAGGTTTCTCTCATCTGTTCCGAATTAATTCTCCATCAGGTCTTTGCCTCTTTTGTGTCTTCCCTCAAGTCCATGCTTCTTGGCTCCTCTCCTCTCCCTTCTGCTGTTTTTATCTTGAGGCCCAATCTTTACTCACACCCGCCGCTTGCCCCGGGGCAGGGGGTGGTGGTGGTGGTGGTGGTGGTGAATTCAGACAGCAGGGGCACAAGGCAGGAGCCCGATGACAAGGTCACACTCCGATGACAAGGTCACACTCTGGCTGCCTCACCGATCACCGCGCCCACCCACCTGCTCCCCGCTGCCCTGCCATCCGCTGCCCTGCCATCCCCACTGCCATCCCTTGACAAAGGAACCTTCATGAAGACCTGGGGGGCCCGGGGATTTCACATCCTCGAAGTCCACAGAGCCCTCCGTCTGGATGAGGAGCTGCGTGGAAGAAGTTGTGTATTATAGTAATTTTCCTGAGATGTCTTTCCCTGCCTTGAAACTGGCCTGTGGCTCACGGACTTCTCCCTTGCTGGCCTCACTAAGGCAGCTGTCGCTGCTGGCGGCAGGACTCTCCCCTGTCATGCTCTTAAATGCAACGGGCTTCCCAGGAGTTCGACATCCCTTGTGCTGCTTCCCACGGAGGAAGCAAGTCCTCAACCTGCAAGAGGGCTTCTATGTTTAAGAATTTTCAAAAAGGAGCGAACGCCGTCAAAACACAGGGGATCCTATTTCAGTCTCCAAAGAGCAACCTGTGTGATCATGTCATCCTGAGTCCCGTTTGTCGCGCAGAGATGAGGCGACTGTACAATGACACACGCACGATGAGTTTCCTCCCCTTCCCAACCACGGCGGGGAGGTGTGATGCCGCGTATGACTGGGTTGTTGTGTGTGTATTCGAGAGAGAGAGGGAGAAAGAAAGTGAGGGAGACAGGAAGTCGAAGAAAGAGCCAGAAGGGAGAGGAGGAAGAAGGGGGAGGGGAGAGAGGCGGCATCAACCAGCAAAAAAGCTAAATTTCAGTCACTTCTAAAAAATGTGTCATCTCTAAGGGGACACCTTATCATGAAAAAATTGTGTGTGTGTTTTTTAAAAGATTCACTTGTTTGGGGGGAGAGAGAGAGTGTGTGCAAGTGTGTGTGAGCCGTGCGGGGGGGGGGGGGGCAGAGCAAAGTCGGAGAGAATCTCGGGCGGGCTCCACGCTGACCTCGGAGCCCAGTTCAGGGCTCAAGGCCAAGACACTGAAATCCTGACCTGAGCTGAAACCAAGAGTCAGACACCTAAGGGACTGAGCCACCCAGGCGCCCCAATTTTTTGTGTTTTTTAATTCTTATGACCAAGGTCTTTTATAACTTATGTTAAATCGGCCTTTTGCTCAGTGCTTGGACAAAGTACAGAGTCTGTGACCTTACATGACTTCTATCTCAACCTCAGCTTGGAAAAAATATTAAGTTTCCATCTATCCTCAAAAAGCCTGACATCTGTGTACCTCAGATTAAGTGACTATTTTTCTTTCTTTTTTTTTTTTTTTTAGATTTTATTTATTTATTTGACACAGAGAGAGAGAGAGACAGAGATCACAAGTAGGCAGAGAGGCAGGCAGAGAGAGGGGGAAGGAGGCTCCCTGCTAAGCAGAGAGCCCGATGCAGGGCTCGATCTCAGGACCTTGGGATGGGATCAGGACCTGAGCTGAAGGCAGAGGCTTTAACCCACTGAGCCATCCAGGCGCCCCATAAGTGACTATTTTTCAACAAAAGCATGTGTGAATTCCAACTCTGATGTTCTGTTTTCACATTTCTGTGAAATTGTTCAAAATGTAATTCCTGGGGTGCCTAGGTGGCTCAGTCATTAAGCATCTGCCCTCTGCTCTGGTAATGATCCCAGGGTCCTAGGATCGGGCCCCACATCAGGCTCCCTGCTCAGTTGGAAGCCTGCTTCTCCCTCTCCCACTCCCCCCTGCTTGTGTTCCCTCTCTCACTATGTCTCTGTCAAATAAATTTAAAAAAAAATTCCTTACACAACACACACACATACTCACACACCCAAACTAGTTACATGGGGGTAAAGTAATATTTTTAGCTTTCCTTGTGTTCCCAAAGCCAATAAAATAAACCCAAGTTGGTGCGGTCCATACATAATGTCCAAAAGACTTAGCACACAAGCTGACTTTTCAATCCTTCGGAAGACTAATGAGTGCACTAGTTCAATAAGAAAGTCTTCAGATTTTATGCCAGACTTATGTTGTGGGGAATATGTTGAATAGAAGAAATATGTGGAAATTATCTAGTTTATAATATCTGTCTCTGTAGTGATCTCAGAAAGCATATGATTGCCAAATCAATATTGATTCTTTTTTTTTTTTTTTTTTTTTTTTTGCTGGTGTGTGTGTGTGTGTGTGTATGTGAGTGTGAGTACTTTTTCCTGGGCAATGCATAAATTTAATACACGGTCCTGAAAATTAGCTTCTTTTCTTCCAGACATTTGCATGTGTATATATATAAATGTACTTCAAAATAAAAACTTGACTGATTAACTTAAATAATGCCTTAAAAATTTAAGGCCTAAGACAATCATATAAATCCTTGATTACCCTTAGGAGTTTCCCTTGGCCACCGAGGAAATCAACGAGGCCAGCTCTGTTTAAACTGACATCCACCTGTTGCAAACGTTGAAACATGTGGAGTCAAGGTTCCAGAGAGAATAAATTTAACAGAGACTGCATTTTAAATTGGGTGACTCAGTGATAGAACTGAAGGTCTGTTTTCCATTTAGTTTAAACTGAGCTTCCCTATGAAGACATTCTAGAAGGTTTCGACATGTAAAAAGAACCAGACACAGAAGACATTTCTCTCTGGTCTTGGGCCATGTGCTTATTTCTTGAGGTTATTCCCAGGATTGCATTACCCTTGCCTTGCACTAGGTTATGCCCACAAAAAAAAAAAAAAAAAAAAAAAAAAGAAAGTGAAAAGATCTGGTAAATCCACCACCCAGGGAGGGCAAGTTGCTACTGTCCCACATTAAGCTAAATGTGCTGTAAACTAACCGGTCAGCAACTTCTTACATGCACATCATCCACTCTGGGAAAGGCCAGCATTTTAGGAAGCCTACTGATTCCTCAAATATAATTTAGGAGATCAAATTTCAATCCTTTAAGTGCTATTCACTTTACTTAACTTGAAAGTGTACAGTTTTAAGACTAGTCTTAAGAGATGATGAAATCCAGTGGTTTTTAAAACGCGAACTGCAGAAGCTCAGATCTCTGTAGAGAACTTCGGATTGTGACTGTGGTTTGGGACAGCAGGGGCTGGAAGCAGGTAAAGGAGAAGGCTGGTCTCTCGGCCTATCCCTCCCGACTTTGGTCAGAAGTTCTCCTTTTGTTTGCTTTATTGATATTATTTGAGTACAGCTGGCACATGATGTTATATTTGTTTCAAGTGCACAACATAACGATTCAACGAGCTCATTCATTACGCTCTGCTCCCCTGTTCCCAAACGCAGCCAGCATCTGGTCACGTGTTTTCTTCCTCACCTGCGTGGATGACTTCTCAAGAAGGTTCTATTCTTTCAATGAATGAATATATTTTATCACTGGATGCCATTTATTCAGTAAACATTTTGCAGGGGGGAGGGGACATCTACCATGTCCTAGATATCGTGCCAGTTTGGGAGGCCACAAAGAGGAGCAAGTCTTCTTTCTGCTCTTCTGGGGTTTGGGGTGCTATAAAAGCCTTTCAGGACACTGCCCTAGGATGTAGGGGAAGACATGAGCCTAGTCTCATTTCTCAAATAAGAAGACTGGGACCCAGGGAGTTTAACTGACTCATGCACAGCAACATAGGGGAATAGCAGAACCCACCATTTATATATATCCCTGTTCTAACCCATGTTGCTTCCAACACGAATGGGATCCATATCAACACTCACTCGTTATAGACCACAATGCTTTGGCAACCTAATTTATGTCATAGCCGTTTGTGCGTCTTCAATGCCTCAGACAGGACTGGGCATATAATGGGCACCCAATGAATGTTGGCTTAATTTTCCTTTTTTCAGACATGGAAGCAAAGAAAGGAAAACTGCTCTGAAGGTAGGTATCGAGCTCAACACACATCAGAATGGTTGAAGATGGGAGCTAGTCAAGATACTGGGAAGATCTGATTGAGACATATGAAGGAGAGAAACATTATCCACCCCTCCCCCAAGTGCCATCCCCACATATTTTGAAAAACATACCCTTCTGCTAAATTTTATACTATAGTAAGAACCTAGTGAACATTCAGTAATTTTAAGAGGCCAAGAGAGAAAGTGCTTTTTTTCATAGACTTATGCTTTCTGTGGATGGAATAGCATTTTTCATTTTGGTAGGTTCCCACACTTTGATTCCAACATCCCACAGGGCTGTTAAAACACATTCAACATTTTTATATTGGAGTGAACATATTTTTGGCTCCCAAAGTATTCATTTTGGTTCAATCCATAGCTGTACGGAAAGGCACGTGAACTTTATTTAACTTCCTTTAAAGAATATAGTCATGGATTACTTGGATACAGATATATAGTTTCATTTTGGAAAATGTAAGTTATTGCTTATTGTGATTTTAAGTTTAAAAAATCACTGTGTTCTACTGAGTTTGGAAAGGTATGAATATGTGATAAAAACTGACCAGAAATTTGATGATGTCCCCCTGAGTGCAATAAAGAATAATTTAAATATTAAAGTCATTAACCTAAATTCTTTTAAAAGATAAAATAGACATAATACTAGGTTACTAGATTTGATTTTCTCTTTTTCCACTAACATAGTTGCAACTTTTGAATAAAACCATAACTCCTTTAAAAATACAAGCAAGGCATGTCCAATTAATCATACAAGTTTCCCTCTAGATTATTTTCAGACAGGTCACATTCCTAAGATATTAATTTAAGCTTTCTTTCCGTCTGTAAGTAGAATGAGTCCATAAAACAAGATTCTGTAATAACAATAGCTAGCAAATATGACCTTAATCCTTTGTGGCAAAACTACAGCCTTGTATTAATAGATATTATTATAGTTCTTATTATATCCCTGTAATAGTAAGGAATTATTTAAAACAATACATATGTGGTTGGACCTAGGGAAGACTTTCCCTTTTTATAATTTTATTTAGAGTTAGCCAGTATTTCTCCTTATATTTTGACCTATTTTAAAGGAGGTGTCTGTCTTTGCAAGGAGACAGGTGACGGACCTGGCCAATTTTGGAGAACTCCATCACCAATTGAGGTTCTCCTTCCCTTTCTCAAAAAATAGCTCCATCAAGAAAAATTAAAGACCTGATAAACATGCCAAAGATTGTGGGTCAGGGCAACATAATATGGATGAATGAGATAAGCAGCTATGTTTAAATTAAGCAAAGCATAAACAAAAATTCTTAGCCCCAGGCTGGTACAATGTTCAGTGACAATGTGTCAATTATCTGGTTAATTTCATCACTGAAGACAATGCCAGGGGATATTATTTCAGTCCCAAAGATGAAAGCAAGAGGGAACTCTGTTATTCTGCTTTGCTTATTCCTTTATTTCTTGTCTTACTCTTTGTTGTGGTTTCCTGCAGATAATATATGTTTAATGGCAAACCTTAAATTACAGGCAAAATTGTGAAAACCTACTCGAGAAGCTTTATGTTTATGAACAAGACTGGAGAGAGAAACAATGACCAAAAATGGTTGCTTGTCATGAAATAGTAAAACATGTCTTTCTCCCCGGGAATGATTTGCACTTTGTTCTGATCGCTGGCGGCAGGCGCCGTGAGGGGCATCTCACCCCACTTCCTGACTTGAGGTTCTTTTGCAGCCACAGACCTTGGATTGTGTACATTTGCTCATAGATGGATCAAAGGCCTCTTGGCAAAACTAATGAAGCGTTGTTGCTCTAAAACGAATACCTTGCAAGCTAAATACACCTCTTGAAAGAAAATACAACCTTCCTGCAGAGAAGGAAGAGATGTTTCCCGCTCAAATACTTGATAGAAAAGAAAAAAGAACATTAGAAAAAAAATAAAGTTTTGAAAAAATATCCAGAAATCTTGAATCAGAATTCCATTTCTGTGCGTTATGTTTAATGAAAGTTTAATTCCAGCGGCTCAACCCACTGCTGAGCTTCCAACCACCCTTAGTCCGGGTTTTTTGTTTTTTTTTTTTTAAGATTTTATTAATTTATTTGAGAGAGAGAGAGAGAGAGAGAGAAACAGCATGAGCAGGGGGGAGGAGGCAGAGAGAGAGGAAGAAGCGGACTCCCTGCTGAGCAGGAAGTAGAAACCCAAGGAGGACCACAGATCATGACCTGAGGCAAAGGCAGACTCTTAACCTACTGAGCTATCCTAGGACCCCTTTAGTCCAGTTTGATTTGGAGTTCCTGCTCTAATCTCTGAAATGGAAGAGTTGAGAGGATTGGAAGACTTTTTTCTAACTGTATGCAGCTTCTCTTCAAGTAAGTGGTGGGATATCTCTGAGGAATGTCCCACCACACAGAGATGACAGGACCTAATATCTCAAGTGATAAAATAATAGGAATTTAAATGAATTAAGTCATGGTCACCATCTAGAACCAAGTTTGGCAAATTCAAGTAGCTACTGGGACCAAAAGTTCCCTGTTGTTAGGAGATGTCCAAATCTCTATTTTTGTAAGAAATCACCTGATATTAAAGCTTCTACCCATTTTGTTTCAGTATTTCACAGATGTGGGAGCTGGATGTGGCTGGTAGTCATGAGTTTGCTAGCCATGGTCCGAGGTTTTGATTTTTACCAGTTTGTTTATGTATTTATTTATTTTAAGCAGACTCTACACCCAGCATGGAGCCCAGTGCACGGCTTGAACTCATGACCCTGAGATCATGAGATCAAAACCTGAGCTGAGATCAAGAGTCAGATGCTTAACCAACTAAGCCACCCAGGCACCCCCTGGAGATCTAGACTTTAAAAAAATATGCATGTGAGAAGTTCAGAATGCAAAGTGATGAGAATGGTTATACCATTATGTGACCAGTACTTACTTCATGAGCACTGAACTTGTCTTCAAGTATCCTTATAATAACCCTAACACTTAGCTAGTATTGTCCACCCATTTTACAAATAGGGACATGAAGGGACAAGGGTGTTAAGAACCCTAACCCCATGACTTGTTCAATGTACATAGTTAAGAATCTGTCCTCTTGGGGCGCCTGGGTGGCTCAGTCAGTTAAGTGTCTGCCTTTGGCTCAGGTCATAATTCCAGGGTCCTGGGATGAAGCCCTGCCTTGGGCTCCCTACTCAGCGGGGAGCCTATTTCTCCCTCTGCCTCTGCCTGCCGCTCTGCCTACTTGTGTTCGCTCACTCTGTCGAGTAAATAAATGAAATCTTAAAAAATAAATAAATAAAAGATCGTTCCCCTTAACCATACTCGGTATACAATAACTGACTTAGAATCCAAAGTGACATGTTTTTTTTTCCCCCAACGGTCTTCTACTTGTCTTTCTTAGTAAATGTTTAAAGGCAGTGTGTTAAATACTACTAGTTAAATTAAGCCGAAGTTTCCTTTATTTGAGAAGAGAGCGGCATGACTGGAGTGTAGACATCATGCTTATAGATGGAGGGAGGGGTGCCGGGGTGGCTCAGTCGGGGCAACATCTTACTGCTGATTTCAGCTCAGGTCCTGATCTCGGAACATGGAGTCCGCTTGAGACTCTCTCCCTCTCCCTCTGCCCCTCCCCCGCCTTCATACACTCACTCTCTAAAATAAATAAATAAATAAATGCTCGTAGCTGGAAAACACTCGGACTCCAGCTCAGTTCTGCTTTTTCCCTAGCTGTGTGTTAGGCAAGCCTCTTCACTAATCTCCCACTTCACTGCTTATTTTTCTAGCGAATCGACGAGGCAAGTTTTCTCTCCCAATTTCTAGGTCAGAAACTGAAACACAGGAAGATGATCTGGAGTGTCTGGTAACCTCGACCCACGCGAGCACGGCTCCCACACCACCGGCGCCAAACGGGACTGCCTCTGGGAGCAGCGATCGGCCCCACTTTGCGCACAGAAAATGCAACCTCAGAGACACTGACGCAGACAAGGAAAATGAACGTGAGATACTTGTCCTGCAGAGTCACCAGCAGACAACTGGCAGACCAGGACCCACTCATTTTTCTTCTCCTATCTCGAAGGAAACAACAACCCAACCCACACAAGGAAGGTGATTTTCTCTGATTAAAACTTTCTGGGCAGGGGCACCTGGGTGGCTAAGTGGGTTAAAGCCTCTGACTTTGGCCAGGGATCGAGCCCCACATTGGGCTCTCTGCTACATGGGGAGCCTGTTTCCTCCTCTCTCTCTGCCTGCCTCTCTGCCTACTTGTGATCTCTCTGTCAAATAAATAAATACAATCTTTAAAAAAAAAAAACCAACTTTCTTGGCATTCAAGCAAGTGTTCTTTCTACTCTTATCATTCTACTGTCCCAGGCCAGGCGACTGGTGTGCTGAGTAACTCCAATGGGCTCTCTGAATGGCAGACACAGACAATATGGAATTACCTAAAAAGCATTCCTACTGCATTCCTTAGCATTCACGGCAGTCAAGGGCAAGGCTGAGTGGTGGGCATGTAGGTCTGAAAATCTGTGCATTCTCTGAGATCCACTGGCCTCCTGCCATCTTTCCCAAAATGGGGATCCTGTCTCTTCCTCTTTGCACTTTGCAACTTAGCTTATTAGGAAACACATCTGAGCCAAAGGGAGAGGCACTCTCCAAGCTAGCTTGAAGTGGGGCCATCACTGTCAATGTAGCAGGAGGCACAGAGCGCTAAACAGATAGAAGGGGCTTACTTCAAAGACCAGCGTCTCGTTGGTGGGTCCTGGCGCATACAGGCGTTCTGGGTGGTTGAAGGTCCGCTGGTATTCAAACACGGTCCCAGCAAAGGGGAACTCTCCGGGCCAGTCGATGTTCCATCCCCCCGTGAGGTAGTACTTCTGGCCCAGGCTTCTGACTGCAAGGTGACTGGAAGAGAGGTGCAGCTCCTGGACCTCGATGCTTCGGGCCCCTGCTGGGATGGTAACGACTGGATAATATGCTAAACGGGAAGAACAGAACAGTGCTGTTTTCCATGATGCACACTGCAGAAGTGGGGCTGAAAATGTGCAGAGACACATTTTCAAAAGTGGACAGCGATATCCACTTTTACAGAGCAGAGTTGCTGAATCATGAATGGACATTCATTCCTACTCTATGGAGTACAAATAAATAATTTTTTTTTCATTTTTCAGGAGGAAGGAACACCAGAAAGAAAGTGTGTGTGGACAGGAGGTACACACTTCTTCCTTCCAGAACAACCAAGGCCACGAAACTCAAGGACCCTTTTTATCTTTCATCTACTCAGAAGAAACTTAGCGCCATGACCTCAGTAGTGATACTCGGGCAACAGGGCTCCAGGTTTCATTTTACTCAAGATTCGTTTAGATCATTGCTTCAAACAGTCATCTGATGTCGTGAGTGGGGATCATGATTCACATCTTGAACCGTAAGTTTCAAAATCTGTTCTGTGTTTACCAAAGGCCTGTGGGACATTAGACACACGGCAAAGTAAAAGGCATTTGATCGACACATCTCAGAGTTGTGCGTGTTGACGGAACTCCTCACACTGAGAAACCATCCATCCTCCCTTGTTCCTGGGAGGTATCAAAGCCATTGTCCTGTGTGTGTCAGGGGAGCTGGGAAACAGCTCGGTCATGGCCAGCGTGACCGGGACTTGCTCAGTGGCAAAGCCACAGTGATGAAACCACAGGCATCTCTTACCGTTGGCTTTATGCTGATTGAGGTACAGGCCTTTGTAAAACTTGCAAGTTGAATTATCCCCTTTGCAAACACCACACGCATCCAAAACTGCTTTAGAGCCAAGTTCATGATCGCATCCCACTGGCTGTGACAAAAATAAAATAAAATAACAACAACAAAGAGAAAAATCAGAAAAGCCAATGGCTACTAATAATCAAGAGATAACGGGGGCTCTATCTTCAGAACATTAGAAAGATAGTACAGCTTTAGGGTTAAAAGCAGAGCCTCAAGTCTGGGGGTTCAAATCACTCCTCTGCCTTTACCAGATGCGGGACTAGGGCAGTTACAGAACGCACCGAAAGTTTGCTGGGACTCTTCATCGGGAAAACTGGAGCCCCAAGTCACTGCTGCTACTAATGGCAGGCGAGCTGATTTGGGCCAGCTCTCCTGCTGAAACATAAAATGCCGAGCCCCCCACATAATCCCTCACCCTCACCACACACACAATGGAATTAAAAGGAAGACCAATTGGCAGGAAATAGTAGTCCTATGTCACAACACGTCTGTGAGGGTCTGACCACACAGGGAACACACTTAGCCAACATGCAATGGAAGTTTACTGCTTTCCTTTACATTCTTATTTAATTTTTGCAACAACCGCGTGGAGTAAATATGTCATCCTCTCCACTGCATACTTGTGGAGACGGGGGAAGAGGAGCTAAGGATGTCAGACGGTCCCGCAGAGCGACAGTGGGGACGTTCGAGCCAGTCTACACATCCAGTGTGCAAACACTGGTCTTGTCCCCTAAGCTGCCTTTTCTCCAGACACAGAATCTCTTGTGCCACTTCTCACGGTACACGTTTGGTAGGAGGAAACGCAAGCATGACGACACACACAGCCCAGAAAACAAAGGTCCTCTTACTTCACAAATCCCATCGATACAAACGTCGTGTTTGTTTGGGGAGCAAGGAGTTCCGTCTTTCACCTTGCCCGACATCGCAAAAAAGAATTCGAAGTTCTCCGCCTTGCAGTACAGTTTACATCGATCTGCCTCTAGAAGCAAAGAGATCAAGACAGGACGTGATCAGGAGGAGATCACAGGGCAAAGACATGATGGCCAGAAGGATGAATTAAATTTCTTTAGAAAGAGATCATGTCTAAAATGGGAAATGTTACTAGTTTTTAAACAACAACAACAAAAAAAAAACGGTCAGATTTGGCCCACAGGTGATAATTTGTTGACTGTGATTAGGGACATGGATCACTTCAAAATCTATTCAGGCAGTTAAGAGAAAAAATTTTAGGTACTTTGGGGGGAAAAAGGGCCATATGGTTTATGTTTATAAAACATACAGAGAATAATCCTATCATGAAAAGGAAGAAGACCCAAATAAACTAAACCTAAAGGCTAAAAAATGTAACTTTTATTGACCATAAATTCCCTGAGAAGTTTCTGGTATCACAGGCAAAGAGAAAAAAAAAAATGCAGTATTTCTACAGAGCACTTGTATCAGAAAGGAGTTATGCCAATTCCCCAAATACAAAGCGTTCTTCTTGGCCAGGCCAGCAGCTCCAGAGGACATTTCTCCCAAGAGACCGTGCGTGGGCGACACCACACAACAGCCCTGATAACATTTGTACTACGAACGTGTGAACAGTCTGCAAACCACTGGGCTCATAAAACCTCTCGATAAAAGACAAAGTCAAAACTTAAATGTGAAAGTAGTTAGATTATCGTGATCCAAATATGCAGAGGGGTCGATGGAGTGAAAGTTTTACCTTTACCTAGAAATCTCTTTGAATAGCTTTATTCAATACCTCATAATATTTGCATCAGACGTTATGGAAGACGTTATCGAAGCCCTTTCTTTTTCTCCGTCATGCCCAGGAATGCACAAGCTCTAAAAAGTTCAGTTTTACCCACAGAGGCTCTGGGGCAAGTTTCTCAACTGGTCTACTGGAAACACAAACACCTCTCTACTGTAAAACAAAGACTGTCTAATGTATAAACGGTCTTCCCTCATACTTCCCAACCTGCATGAACGCCACCAGACCTTCAAGCCATGGTCAATGTTTCCCGATCCCGAGTTCGTATCAGAAGGAGAAGAGGGAGAAACCAAAGGCTTTAATTTTTCTGTCTCCCTGGGCTGGGTCTCTTCTCCTTGGTGTAGTTGCCCCCACATCTAGCAGAACGGCTCCTACAGGAGAAGTGCTCAGTAAACAGCCACTGAGCAACTGAATGAAGTGACACGCTCCCTACTCAGTCGGGCTGCCACTAAATTAGTGAGACACTTTTGAAACCAAAAAATAGTTCACATGTTAGAAAATGTATGTGCTTCACTGTCTCGTGTCGTGAACACAGAACCTATTTAAAGGGTTTGTTTGGGGTTTGTTTAAAGGGTTTGTAACAAAAAACACATAGTGTAAACACAGCATTTGAACGAAAGACGCGATGAATGTGGGAAAGCCCCAGGGAGACCCAAGAAAACAGAGCAGGGAGCAGAAGGGGACGTGAGAAGGAAGGACAGCAGGGTCGGGGGAAAGAGCCATGCGTCCGTAAGAATCACGGAATGACGGGAGGGTTCTACCAAGAGACAAGACATCTTCAAATGCTGGAAATGAAAGCAACTGCAGGTGTTCTAGCTAATGGTCCCGGGGCACCTGTTTGTGCAGTGCCCTGCATGGATCAGCGCACGGTTCCTGATAGAATGCCTCCAGTGATGGAGAGCCGGCCACTCAGAGACGGGAAACACCTCCATGAGGGACAGTTGGTGCTTATTTATGCACTCATTCATTCTGAAAATTACAAATACGTGCCAAGGGCTGTTCTCAGATGCCGGAGGCCCAAGCATGCTCAAAACGGACGAAGGCTTTATCCCGTGGAACGTGAATTCTTCTGGGGACGGAGAGACTGAATAGCGACGATGGGATGTACACTCAGGCGTGCATAAGAGCTACGAAGAACAGAGCAGTTTAGGAACGGGAGGATTACCCGAAGGAAGGATATTCTGGGCAAACTAGCAAGGGAGGCTTCCCTGAGGAGGTGGCATGGCGGGGAAGGTCTTAGCCCTTGAGCTAACCCTGCCTGTCCTCTGAAGTGATTTCCAGTTACTCTAAATCCTTCTCTAGTTACTACCTCTGGATTTTTGTAGGTACCGGGTTTCTTCTCTCTTTTTCTTGGCAAGTTTCCATATTAGTCTACTGAAGAATTGTTTTTTTGGAAATGCATGTCTTCCCAGCTTTGTCACTGAGGTCCGAGAGAAATGACAGACAAGCTAAGTGCACAAGCACACGTTTGTTCCATCAAGCAAGAAAGAGGCGTACCATGAAGTATTGCTTCAAAAAATGGCTGAAAACTCCTAAATAAACCCCGTACATATTATCTCTCAGCACAACTCGAAACACTGGAAATAACAAGAAAGGGCTGAGTTTCTACTTGAAGAAAGATGCACCTAAAAGTAGACACTTACAGACTGCTCACTGTGGTTGCAGAATTTTCATGTTTGTCCCTCTCGTGCTGTCAGAGGCCACCGATGACCCAGAACCACACAGTGCTCCTGCGGCGGCTGGGCTGGTCCTGGGCAGAGCCACACTATCATCCCCCTTGTTATGGCCCTAACTCCACTGGCTTCTCTATGGTGATTGACAACATGGGTTCATTTTGAGATTTTTGCCCAGCGATGGCCCTAGTCTTATCTCCCACGAACTGCCACTACATTCCATGTCTTCCCAGTCGACCTGTGTCCCCTAGGGGCTCCTACTTATCCTTTCTCAAGTGAGGAAGGCTGAGTTTTGGTACAGCAAGGGTATGGCAATAATAGGAGGCAAACAACCAGAACAGTGACAGCTTTATCTGCAAAGGTAATGGGAAGCACATTAAATGTGTACATTGCAGCTAAAATAAATGCTTTGATACTTCGGTAAAACAAAAACAATTCAATTTAAAAGGTAAAATACAAGTCACAACTTTAAGTAATAATAAGCACTAGGAACCCAGTATGGAGACATTTTTAAATTCTTGGCTGTGTGTGTGTGTGTGTGTGTGTGTGTCTGTGTGTGTGTGTAAAATACCCTGCAAACAGGCCTTTCGTGCGGGCAATCATCTACTTGTCAATTGCTGAATATGGCTTCTCTATGGGGCATATATGGTTTCATGGGTTTTTGGTCTGGACAACTCATACCAATTGCAATTAACATCCCTGGGAGACTTAATTGCCGGAATGTCAAAGCTAAGTTTAGAAACATAAGTACATTCCAAACACATGAACCCTTTGGCTTACAGATGTGGGGGAAAAGGGGTGTCTTGTGAAAAAAAAAAGTGTGGAAAAATAAACAAAACCTATGGAAGTGAATGAAAAACTGGGTCAGGACGGGTCTAGGGGATGACGTCAACATCAAAACTCTTTTATGTAGGCAGCAATTTCCCCGTGTGTTCATCCACATTACTGTCCCCAGAGAGCCCTATTTGTTGGAGGTACAGAGACCAAATTACCTTCCACTTTGGTATAGGGTTTCCACTGGTAGAACCATCCACGGAAAGGTTTGCTGTTGTACTCTGCACACTGCTGGGCTCGGAAATCCAAGCTATTTTCATTACAAGGGTTAATATTGCACAGCTGATACATACGGCTAGAACCTGGACAGAACTTGCCACCATACTGAGGCCTAAAAATAAAATGAAAGGGTTTTAATGCAAGCAAACAGCGGGCTATGGTCACAAACAATGTAAGGAGGGACAGTCCAGGGGACCGTTGTCAGAAGGCGTGCAGCGTATAGTCTAGTACAGGAAAGGAAATAATGGACGACACGATGTGCCGTGTCCTGCCTTGTATCCATGGCAGAACCCGTCCATCAGGGACCCGCTCTTTCTTTTCCCGATACAGCTCTTAGGGAGGCATCACCACTATTCAGCAACCGGAACTGGCATATTAGAGAAAACCGATTTGTCATCTCCGATGCCAGTTTTACATTCTGGCAATTTCCTTAAAGAATGATGAAAGCGCATTCTTGACACTCCTCGTGTTACCTGTGTTAGCGAAATTTATAAATGCACCCGAGTGTTCTCACTGATGTAGACAGATGTGTGTCTGCGCGCTACACACACACGAACGCACACACAACCCAACTGGTATCACAGCTCTTCAAATGTGGACCCGACCTACTCCCCAGCTTTCCTCCCATTTCTGAACACCCCCAGCTTCCTCCAGGGTGCTGTCCGCCTGCTGCCACGCAGAAGGTCAGGGCACTGAAATGAAAGAGCCAGAAGCCCCATCTGCCATGTCCTCCTATCCAGCTCTGCCTGTCACCGAGCCCACGCTCTGACTACTGGCTGACTATTGTATATTTCGCCCTGGTCGATCCTCAACTGTGAACAGAAATTCCCATGTTTTCATCTGCATAATCACTTTTTAACTTTGTAGGTGGCCTATTCCTCTCCTGCCAAGCACAATGGGAAACGGATTTCCAGAATAGGGAATCCCAGTAGAACATAAATAATTATGATCTAATGGCCGGCTCTTTAAGCTCTTGGTAGGTAGACTGCAAAAACCAGAAAGCAATCTAAAGGAAAAAGGAGCATAAACCAAACTGAGAATGACCAGTAACAGCTTATCCAGCTTCTTCCAGGCACAAAGCAATTGCTTTTTTTGTGTGTGCTTTTCTCCAAAGGCTAAAACCCAACTATGGATCATCTCATAGAAAAGCTCAGTGCAAACATGTAACATGAAAGAAGGCTCCAGGTTAATAAATTTGTGTGATTAAAATTCCTTGTCTCTTTAGGAAGCACAAGAATGCTATAAAACACCCCTGGATTTGCTTCAACCTATTTTATCAAATCCTTGTGCAACTGCTTGCTGAGATGGATTCAACAGAAACGGGAAGCGTCACGCCGCCAGAGCGAGATTTTTTTGCTATTTCAAAACACTCTGGAGCGACTACTTAAACATTCAGCAGCCATTGTGCTACATCAAATCCCCAAAGACATCTTAAATCATTATCTGAAAAGCACTTAGAAAAACCTTAAAGGGCCCTACCACAGCTTTACTATTCCTGGTCATCTTTACAAAGCGTATTTAAAACTTTTCTTAGTCTAAGGCATTCTGTCTGCGATTTTATAAATAATCTTCGTTTAGACTCCTCAGTCTCGAGAAAGCAAAAGAGGACGGCATGGGTTACTTTCCCAACTCAGAAACCGTAACACAGAGATCTCAAAACCTCCACAGCACCCTTTCATTTTGTAGATGGGTGAGAAGCCTCATAAAACTTGCCGAATGACGATCACATAGCTAGCAAGAGACAGGGCACAGCGAAGCCCCTCCACCTTGGACTCCCCAGGATCCTTTCCCTGCTCCACTCCACCTGCATTTAGCGGAGTTAGGCAGCAGAGGCCGGCAGGGGAGAGGAAGACACTCAGGCACGATGGTTAGGGAGTCGGCCTTCTATAAAGAGACAGATCTGGATTCAAATATTCCGCTGCCTCTTCCCAGCTTATCTTTAGGCAATTTTGTTTAACCTCCTAACCTGTAAAATGGGGGCAGATATGATGATTAACTGAGATAATGTTTGTAAAGATTTCACAGCTGAGAAAGTACAGAAGCAGTCCAGAGGCCATCAGTATATATACAATGGAATATTACTCAGCCATCAAAAAGGATGAAACCTTGCATTTGCAATGATGTGGACGGAGCTAGAGGGTATTGTGCTAAAGGAAATGAGTCAGAGAAATGCGGAGAAATATGATCTCACTCATATGTGGAATGTAAGAAGTAAAACAAATGATCATAGGGGAAAAAAGAGAGAGAGATGAACCAAGAACAGACTCTTAACTCTAGAGAACAAACTGATGATTACCAGCGGGGAGGTGGGTAGGGGGAAGCGGGTAATAGGTGATGGGGATTAAAGACTACACTGATCATCATGAGAAAAAAATAAAATAAAATGACAAAAACAAAGGTCACAAAATAAATGAGATACAATCTTCAAAAAAAAAAAATTCACGGCTGAACCTAGGGCAGAGTTAGCACAAATCAATCATAACTTTAAAGTGCTTTCTGGTTCTAATGACTAGCAAGAATTTGTACTTTTCCATCAAATCCTCAAAAACATGTACTTTTTTCTGCAGCTGTAAACAGGAGTGTTAGGATAAATTGACAGAAAATTCTACCGTGACATTCTTTGGTGCAACAAGATTAAAAACAAAAACATAAACAGTCAGAAAACAGATGTCTGGGAATATGATTTTATCCTTATATGAGACCGATATAAAGGATATTCGTTTTTACTTCTGCATAATTTATCACGTCCTGGCTACAAATGGTTACAGTATTGGCTGGCTGATCAACAGAACCAGACAGCCAGACAGACAGATGGACCCACTCCTGGGTCCCTCCGGACTTTCTTAATAAGAATATATGATAAGAGGATCCAGAAATCAGTGTTTTTTTAAAGCACACTTGGTGATTTTGATAACCACCTGAGCCTGGAAATCACTGGCTGAAAAATGGGCTGGAGATTTAATTCAATTATTTTTCCAGAGCTAAAAAATAGCATTATTTTTTTTTCTCAAATAGACTTGCATTTTAGGAAAGTTCTAGAATGCCTTTGCATGTTTCGTTTTCACTTTAATTTTTGCAATTAATTTTCTGGAACAGACTTTATAGAAATTCTACCAGACTCCTTCAGACTATGATAACTGACCCTCTCTGCCTGCCCTGGTCACTCACTCATCAGATAACTGGACTGGACAACAGGCTGGAACTCCTGCATGTGTTCTAGGTAGACTGGGAAATGTTTCCAGGTCCCTGAGCCATATAGTAGGGCTCAGGAGAAAATGGAGCTTCTACCCAGTAAAAATTATGTCCACCTCAGGGCTGCTGGGTGGCTCAGTTGGTTAAGCGTCCGACTACAGGGTTCAGCTCAGATCATGATCTCAGGGTTGTGAGTTCGAGCCCCATGGGAGGCTCTGTGCTGAGCCTGGAGCCTGCTTCAGACGCTCTCCCTCTCGACCTGCCCCTCCTCCCACTCGCAGGCTCACTCGCACTCCCTGCCTCTAAATCAATCAATAAATAAAAACAAAAATGTCCACACCAGACATGGGAAAAAAGAAGCGCCATGTGTGGGTGGTACCAGTCATTCCAGAACCAGGGAACCTTTAATCCCTTTGGAAGCCGAAAAGCAGGGTAAGTCCACGAATCAGCCTGGAGGAGTTCACTTTTATGAAACAACACATGTTCTGGGAAAATCAGCATTAATGTGAAATAAAAGGCCCTCCTGCTTCTCACGTGAGAAAATGAAGCTAGTTGGGTGAAGTGATGTGAACAGACCGAATGTTTCAACTGAAGCAAAGAAGAAATCAGTAATTTAAAATGGAGGGGGGGGGGAACCCTCAGTTTTCCTACAACAAAGTGAAAGAAGAACAGAGAACAACTAATTCAATTGCCTGGGGGCGGCTGCTCATGTTCTTGTTTTATTTGTGAGGCATAATTAAAGTAAACAGTGTCCGAGGAGCCTCACGCTTGTTGAAATGATAAAACGGCACCAAATGGAACTACACTGGTGATTCTTTTATGAGGCATTTCTAAAATTACAGTACAATATTCCCGTGAACAATGAGAGTGCTCGGCCCCACAGATATGAGAGAGGTTTTAATTTAAATCCCAGGGGTGTCATTCACGTACTTTACCAGCAGAGCTATTAAATTAGGTAATCTATTTCTTTCTTGGGAAAATACGGAGCTGTAAAATGTTGTGAGGTATGAAAACCAGATCCGTGAAATAGGCTGAAAAAAAAAGAAAAGTAATATAATGATTTTAAGAATCCTATCCAAGATATGGGCTACATTCAAAGTACGAGGAGGGTGGTTTTAATAATCTGGGATAAGCTGGAAATGCATCACAAGCCTGTCTACCATACACCTAGTTACTCTCTCTGAACTTGCCCCCGACAGGACATCGGATAGTCTCTGGACATTTCTGGTTATCAGGGGGCTGTCGGGGAGGAAGTGTCATCCCACAGGCATCTAGTGGGGAGAGGTCGGGGCTGCTGTGTCCTGGACAAACCCCGTAACAAAAATTTTCCAACCCAAAATGTCAATAGTGTCAAAGCTGAAAAATACCGTTAGCCTGCTCTAGCCCTAAGAGCACCTAGTAAATACCACGCCCAAGTGTCTTCTGACCCTCTCCTCTTTTGGAACCAGCTGGCCTTCCAGATTCAGCTCAGGCTGCTGACTTCGATGAAATGCCAGGTCTCCTTTAAATTTTCCTCTTGCTCCCGTTTCATTATTTTAATTCTGAATCTACCAAACATTCATACGATGCTTCGAACAGGCCAGGCACTCTGCAGAAGCGCTTTGCGAATTTCAACCCAGCTGGCGGGGGCACTCTCCTTATCCCCTTTAACCAGCAAGGAACCTAGAGCAGGGAGGGAACGGTGCTTATGGCCACACAGCTGGAGGGAGGCAGGGCCAGGAGGCAAACCTGGGGTTCTGGGATTAGGAAGCTGTGTTTTTGCCCCTTGCACTAAGCCACCCCTCAAACAGTGCCACAAAGTGAAATCTTCATCTTCCGAGGACCCCTTGAACTCTTTACTCTCTACCACATTCTCCAAAGTCCACTTCCATCAGTAACGCCTCCCTCCCTGCTCCCCTCGCTTTCGAGGACCCATCCTCTGCTACCCTGTCCTCCCCCTGGAGTTTAGGATGACAGTGATGAAAGCCACACAGACCTCAGATCCCTTTCCTCACTGCCCACTGGATGCTCTCTGGAAGGGGGTGTCCTACAGACCCACTTCTAATCCCTCCCAAACCTTCAGAGGAGGCATTACTATCTCGACCTCACACACGGACTCGAGCTCAGAGTTCAAGTGGATTTCCCTAAGTCGCATAGTCAACAGGCGGCAGACCCAGGATTTGCAGTCCGATCTCACTCTCAACCCTGGGCTCGCTCTACTCCCCTGTGACCATCGGGAAGTGTACGTCTCCCACGGGTTGCACATGGGGACGAGACCAGAGAAAAGGAACCTAAAACCACCTCCGTTTTCAAAGAAGACACAGAGTGGTTCAAAATCCCGGGACACCCGGGGCCCGAGTGGGCCCGCAGGCGACTGCAGGCCAATCTCCATCGGCAGATGTTGTGATTGATTGGTCCCTGCTGTGTTCTGCTTAAAGAAAATGGAATTTGTTGTCAATATCTTCACAGTCAGGGAATTTCACACACACTTTTTTTTTTTTTTTAAGGATTTCTGGTTTCTCTTGAAAAGTCAGGCAGATCTGTCAACACGTGTTGACGTACATTCCTGCAAGGCAAAAATTAGCATACTTTCTCCAGTTCATCAGACAACACACACACACACACACACACACACACACATACACACGCACATTCCACTGGCCAAGCTTCTCTCTCAACAACACAGGCATTTGATCGTGTGACCACGTGGCTTGAATTTAGACTCAGAAGGGAGCTCAGACTATCATTTGAGTCTCTGATCATCACAGTCACACACACACAGCAGCTCCTTTGCTGCTCTGGGTTTCCGGCCGTCACATCCTTGTCCCCTCCCCAATGCCCGCAGCTTCATCTGCAAACCGTGAAACCCCAGTTTGGTTGCGACTCCGAGAGGGAAGGAAACTGCACTTAAAGGCCAGCACGGAAGCAAAGCAAAACCAAAATGGTACATTCTGGCCTTCTACGAACCCGGGCTTTCTCGGGAGCCTTACTTGGGGTCATTGCAGTGTCGCTCCTGATACCTGACTCCGCCACCACAAGTTCGTGAACATTCTGACCACTTGGACCAGGCGGACCACTGGCCGTGGACGGGCCGGGGGCCGTGCTCCCCGAACTTCACACACTGGCCTTGCCGACACCACTGCGAAAAGAAGGCGGGACACGTTTCCTGTTAGAGTCCACGCGGGGAAGGGAAACAGAGGCAGACACCTGCACATTAGCGGGAAAAACGAGCACGTCGGCGAACGGGAGAACGCACAACACCTTGACAGACTCCCTTGGCAGGCGGCCCTGGACCGAGGATTGGCTACCCGGCATCTACCGTGTGCGTTTTCAAAGGCTGACCTCGGGGGGCAAGGGGAGGGCATCTGTCAGCAGCAGGCGAGGATCATATGCTTTGTGAGCTGTCCGGGGGAAATATTCAGATAAGACTCCGCCCAGCAGCCAAGGGAGAGAGTCCAGGCCCCAGGATAAGCGAGCCTCCCCCGCCATCTAGTAACAAGGCTGCTTCAGGAACAATGTAGGTCATTCACTCAGGGACAAACGCGGGATTTTTTTAGGTAGGAACACAGAATTCATCATTCTGATGAGCTCATCATAAAAACAGATACAATTATGCAAACGTTTTTGTGTATCCCAAATCATCCCCACGGAGCAATTTGTAGGAAGCCCCAGAGCTCTCAGTCCAGGCAAATTGTGCTTGTAGATAACACGCTTTGACCTTTTGTCTGTAGGAAAGTTCCCGACTCCAGACCCTCGGATGACTTTGAGCTCTCCGAGTACCTTTTACAAATTAGCTCTCGGTCTTTGCTTTGCCCAGTGCTCTGATGGAGCCAGGCTAACCCCTGCGTTTTTTTTCCTTTTGCAATACATTCCAGGTTTGACTGGTCATCTCTGTCTTTGGGGCTTGCATTAGCCCTTGGTAGTGGTTTTATTCCTGTGGTGCTTTTATTATGAGCAAGTTCTGCATGACTTAGTGTAACAGCACACGTTCCTAAAAGCCACTGCAGTGGGATCCAAAGAGTTGGGGTTGGGACCACGCTGGGCTCTGCCGAGGAGTGGGGCTTCAGTTACAGAATTAGGGGGAGGCGGTTTGACTTTCCAATCTTTGCTCTCCCCCGGGATACATTTGGCTCCTTGGCCGTTTATTGCATGGCGAGTGCACTTTGCCCAGGTCAAGATCCGGCTTCCTTTCTTCAAATTCTCGCCGTGTGCAGATTACTTCTTGTGTTTTCCATTTGTCTTTGCCCTGGATTAATTGCCCTTTCAGAGTCTGCAGGAACTCACATAACACCGCTGAGCACTTTTAGGGGGAACGCGACTGGTCACGAGAGGCTTTTGGCCACTGCGAGCAGGAATCAGAATCTTCCCCACCCGGAATCCCCGGGACTCTCCCAGCTGAGCTCCGCGGCGGACACAAAAGAACAAGAGCCAGAAACAGCACAGAGGCTGCCCCTGACGAAGCTGCTTCTGGGTGCCAGAAACGGCACAGGCAGGCGGAGCGGGAGGACTTCCCGTGCTTTCTAACATAACCCTCCCAAAGCGCTAAGGAGTTAATAACTATTTTCTGGATGAGAGAAATGTAGCAAAGAAATGCTAACACGGCTACCCGGGCAGCCACACAGCCAGCTGGGGCTCGATTTCAGCTCGGTCACCAAAGCTGCTGAACAGGACAGGTAACCTTCACGCCTCAGAGGCAACCCCCCCCCCCCCCCCCGCCGCACCCTACATACATATATAGATCTTAACCTTAATTTTTTTTTCTTTTAAGAAATATGATTTTCAGATTTGTTGCAAACCTTCAATTAATTTAAATTTCTTTTATTCCAGGATGCATCCTCATAGGTTAGGTTGCCAAGAGATTGTCTCCTCTGGCTCCTTCATTCAGTACAGAAATCAGAAGTTAATACATGAATGCATACACACATGTACACACACACACACACACACATCCTCTCTGGATCTCACTGCAGAGGCTTTTAGGAAAGTGTGAAGTTGTGCTAGGTCATGCAGAACTTGTTCATAATATACATATTTTATATATACGAGCGCGTTACGGGTGCCCATAATCTCCATTTATAAAGTTCTACACACAAACTTTTCTCTCTCCATACATACGTAAATCTGCACTTCTTCTAATTTCAAACTGAGGGCCATAACTGGGCAGACACCTTTTATGACTGATGGCAAACGCAAGCCTTTCTTTCCCTGCACATCTAACTAGATAAATGTAGGTGGTTTTCACATCCTCACACGCTTACTGAGCATTCATGGTCCAAATAGCACTAAATGACCAGGGACTCGGGAGAGAAGGGGAAGGATTCCGCTAGGTTCCAGGGACAATGGGACAAAACAGGGAGTAGTTGCTGCTGTGCGGGACACTTGGGAAAAGCGTAAGACAGGGTCCCAGCCTCACGGGGTGTGTTACAGTCTAATGAAAAGCCGGTTCGGCCCCTAGCGGAGGAAGAGTCCGAGAACCTGGCGTGTGGATACGGTGATGATTAAGCCGCAGTGATGATGGATCGGACGCATCTGAACGCTTTCTGCTAAGGGGGGCTCCCCCCATTCAGTAAAGGGGAATTCCTCAGGTATTTAGAACTGCCGTCTGGTCTTTTTAAAATAATGAGGTAGGGGAGTGGCTTGAGGACATCTGTTTTCTTACTTCTGGCCCTATTTGTCTCAGGTTATAGTAACTCAAGTCTAACCCAGGGGCACTTTCTTGCCCGTGGAACTACATCTCTGGTGATGTAGGTCATAAAATTTTAGCCCTATGCCACTTGGCACTTACTTTCCTCGCTTAGCGGATCAATCTGTTCTTGTACACTCCTCTTATGTTAAATGCTGTTGCTTTCATAACGAAAAAGTACCCACTAATCCGCGAGTTGCAAGTCCTCAATTATGATGCTCTAAAGATAAAAACGATGGGGTACTTGGGTGGCTCAGTCGGTTGAGCAGCTGCCTTCAGCCCAGGGTCCTGGGATCGAGCTCCTAGTCGGGCTCCCCACCCAGCAGGGAGTCTGCTTGATCCTCTCCCTCTGCCCACCCCCACTCATGCTCCTCTCTAATAAATAAATACAATCTTTAAAAAACAAAAAAATAAAAATGCCTTGAGCAGTACCTGTATATCCAATTAATTATTTCACTATTTAGCCTCATCACACCTAAAACATTCCACGCACATTTCCCATGATCATCCTGACTGGAATTTTCTAAGACGGGTCCTTCTGATGGAAAGCTGCACATAATACCTCATTTTTTTATAAAGTTTATTTTCTTTAAAATCAAAGAGTTAGGGGCGCCTGAGTGGCTCAGTGGGTTAAGGCCTCTGCCTTCAGCTCGGGTCATGATCCCAGGGTCCTAGGATTGAGCCCCACTTTGGGCTCTCTGCTCGGCGGGGAGCCTGCTTCCCTTCCTCTCTGCCTGCCTCTCTGCCTATTTGTGATCTCAGTCTGTCAAATAAATAAATTAAAAAAAATCAAAGAATTAAAAAATGCAAATCTCTTAAGTGACTCGGAATAAAGGACTCAACAAATATTAGTAAGCATTTTCTGAACACGTTGATTTTTGTGTGCCTCTATTTTTGCCGTTATCGTTAATTTCTCACAGAAAGTCTCTCTCTCCCAACCAACTGAGGAGTTTTGATTTGTGCTCTGACAGCCATCTCGGAGTACCCACTCATGGTACTTCATTCTAAATGCGCACTAACCCCGAGCACTGACAGCAACCTGAGGCTTAAAGGAGGTCCGTTTAAAGAGAAAGTTAAGATTATTGGCTTCTGCACACGTTTCCCCACTGGACCGGGAGTTCTTGAAGAGATAAAATGGAATTTTATTCATCCTTGGATCTCCAGAGCCTCCTGTCTCTGATGCCTAAAAGTCGGTAAGTTATTGTGCGACTGAATTCACTATAAATAACCGAGTCTTCTCTACTTCTTGTGGCTCAAGCAGAGATCAAAGAACCTGGAGCACCTCCATGCTCCCCTTTCTAGCTCTCAATCATGATCTTTCAAAGGAATGCACCAAATCTGGGTCATTTACTGTGATATCAAATGCACCTCTCCCTCCAGAGGCTACTAAGGAGGAAAAAACCCAGAAACGAATAAATGAATGCTCTTTATCCAAAACACAGAAATATCCCATATCGGTGATGGTTCTGAGGACTGACCATACTTGCTGGCTAATGGCTTTCTGGTACAACCTAGACAGTGATCCAGCTTCCCCTTGGCTAGGAGTCCCTCTAAGTGACGGGACTCCACTGAGCATGTCAGAAACTCAGTGATGGGTCCTGTGAGGTAAGCAATAGAGAGACCTTGTATGGGGGGGACAGTGTCTCCTTTGCTACTAAAGGGAGTATTTCCTCCCTGAGGCTTTTCTATACTGAATCAAGTTGAAAAGGCAAACAGTAGACAATGAAACCTTCCACCTTGTTGAAATATTTCATCTAAAAATGGAAATCAAAGGCAGAAACAAAACCTCATCCTAAATAACGGAGACAACTGGTGATATTAGCACTGAGTTTTGATAAGAGCCGTTAAATAAGGCTGGTTGATTTAAAGACAAGTCAGAAAATATATGCGGCCAAGGCATTCCATTCTGAGCTCCCACTGCAAACAGTTTACACAGTGACTTATTTCTATGTGTTATCATGTTTCCAGAACTAAAAACTAACAAGTATGCAGTTTACCATACTCAAGCCACAAACGGTCCCTTCCGCCGCAGGCATAAACTTGGTCTCACACCTGTGGCCCACTCGATGGCACCAAAGTGACTTGCAAATATCCTGAAAGGAAAGAGGCAGGTCGTCAGGGGTTTGATACAATAAAAATGAAAATACCCAAAGCGTTTGTTCACAATATTGTGTTCTGAGGGGGCTAGAATGAGACATGATCCAGGAAGTAGAGGCAAGTGAAGTCAGTAGCCACAAGGTAACCAGTTACGTGCAGTAGCAAATGTAACATCAGGAAGTTTCTATGCTGCCTGCATGTGTGTTTGGTAATGATGGGGGAGTAATAGTAATTTATGGAAAGACCATTTGGCCTGAAACTAAGAGACCAGGTTTGTAAGAACCACCACCCATACCACCACCAGGGAAGCAGAAGCGGCCAAGACTGGAATCGAGCCCAACTGATTCAAATCCTTGCTCCAGAATTCCAGGTTCTATGCCGTATGGTCAAGTTCTAGAAGTCTCTGATCTGTGGTTTTCTCCCCTATGCAAACAGTGATAAAAGTAGCTCTTGACTCTCTAGGTTGGTTCCCAAGGATAAATGGTGTAAGTCATCACCATCATCACCTTCTTCCTCTTCATAGTAATTTTCAAGCATTTCGACAATTCTCACACTAAACCATGAAAGAACTGAACTCTCATGCTAGACTGTGGTCGGCAGAATACTGCTCCCCCCACCCCCTCAAAAAACGACGTCTAAATCACTGGCACCTGCGACTTCTGTGACTTCGTGCAGTTACATAGCAGAGGGGGATTAAAATCACGTACGTAATTAAGGCTGCTAATCAGCTGACCTTGAGATGGGGAAACGATCTTAATTTCCCAGATGGGCCCAAGACGATCACGAGAGACCTTAAATAGGGCAGAGGAAGATGGAAGAGAACCCGAGAGAGGACAGCGTGAGGGGGTCTAAGGGGGATGTTGCTGCTTTGAAGATGGGGAGAAGGGGCCGTGAGCCAAGGAACACAGGAGGCTTCTAGAAGTTGGAGAAGGCAAGAGAATGGCTTCTCCTCTGGAGCCTCTAGAAGGGACACAATTCTGCCAACACTTGATCTCAGCCCAGTGAGACTCATCCCAGATGTCTACCTCCCGAAAGAAAATAAATTTATGTTAAGTCACCAAGTTCACAGAAAGTTATTAGAGCGGCTACGGGAAACTAATAGTGTTACTAACAGCATTTAGTGGCGGACACTAAACGAGTTCCCCAGAGAAACTAATTTAGATGACGGGACTGAGCGAGCCGTTGACACTTCCAAAGCTGCCAAGTCGCACAGCTGGTAAGTGGCAAAGGCAGGAGACTTGCACTGGCCTGTTTCCAGCCAGAGTCCTTGACCCCAGCTCTCTGGACCTGGATTTGTCATTAGTGGAAGCTGGAAAGCTCTCAACCTCCTGGGCCTCAGTCACCCATTTATAAACGAGGGGACTGAACCAGATTCCTTCCAGCCCAAACAGCTAAAGTTGCTACTCAGAATTATGTCATTAAGAGAATGTCAAAATCATGAAATGTCAAAATCATTCCACTTCGTTTGCCACGTTCTATTTGCTGGGATAGACGTGTGAACATGTATGATTTTGGGGAAAATATTAACAACCAGGGAGGAAACAAAATGACTTTTGTGGTCACTTGGTGGGGCCCTGAAAATTCCATTCACTGGGCACCCAATTCCCCAAGCCTTCCGGTTAATGCAGATTTCATGGTGAGACAACATGGCAAGAGCAAGCTCCAGAGTGATTTCACAAAAAAAGTTTTCCACAGAACTAAGAAGAAGTAAGAAGGAAATCAGAGATAAGGGCAGTGAGCCTGATCGTGTGGATCAGAAAGTCCTTCCCCTCCAAAGGAGAATGGAAGGACATTCAGGATGCTGCTGGGGACCACCACCCGTCCATGGCCCTAGCCATGCGCCCCACATTCCAGAATACCACTTTCAAATCTCAAAACAGCTCCTAAGACACGGTAGGTCAGTGTTTCCCAAAGACATGGCCCTGCCGCTAACAGCAGTAGAAAGCAGGAGGCAGCCTTCCAACAAGTGAATCAGCTTCATCATCTCTGTGTGCTCTCCCTCCGTGGATCACCCTGGGCTTGAGGGGAATAACTTAATGTGGAAAAAGTCCTACATCAAAATGGAGAAAGGAGAGGTAACCATTGAAACCCAGCCACAGTTAGGAAAACTTGCAGAATTAAACCGTTTCCTCCTGACAGCCAGCAGGCAGCCATAACCCACACCCCTCGCCTATGTGGCAGCCGCCGAAATGACCCTGGGGCAGACCCAAGCAAAGGAGACCCAGATTCCATGGCCAATGCCAAGCCACAGGGCTATGGAGAAGGGGCAGCTGGAGAAGACCGGGAAAATGAGGCAAAAAACACAGGATTCCAGAGTGAAATCAGACAGGCTGTATGAACATGTTATTTCTTTTGTGGTGAAGTACATAAGTCAAACGTAATTATAGCCAACTACATGCCTTGACGACCATGCGAGTCCTCTGAGAAAGCTCCCTTTCAAAGTAAACAGAAATGGGAGTTTGCACTTTTTTGCTTGCTCTTCCCTCCCCCCCCCCCCGCACATTCGACTAGCTTTTCCTTATCTATAATTCCCTAGACTCAAGTCATAATTTAAGGGGAAAAGAAATAACCACAGAGACTCCAAGGTCTCATGTCGCCTGGATGTGATCTTTAAGGAGAGTCTCGACATTACGCATTCCTCTGTCTTGTCACTGGTTGGCCCGTGTCGTCCTGTTGTAGTCCAAAGATTCTGAAGGATGCCCCGTCAAGCGAAACCGATGCGCTAAAAATGCGAGTGGTCTCTGCAAATCGAATTTTATGAAGCACCAAACACATCCAAAACAAAGTTCCCCAGCTGCTCCCCCAAACCTGTTCAACCTCTTCCAGCCCGTGTTATCACACCCCCATGCTTCTGGCTGCCCAAGCCGAGAATCGTAGAGACATTCTTGACTCCTCTCTCTCTCTCTCTCCCTTCCTTTAGGAGGGATGAGAAGAGGACAGAGGCGAAATCTTCCAGTTTATGAAAATGGGAATGCTAGAGAAATGTAAGCTTTAGTACTATGTAAATTCAGTAAATGATTCTGGGGTATCCGCCAACATGGCGGGCAGACACTACGGGCTTGCCATCCACTGAGGCGAGAGGCACACCTCGTCAGTTATAATACAGTGCCATGAGTTCATGATGGTCCGTAGAGTGTGCAGATGGAGGCTCGGGGAGAGGAACCTTGGGAAAAATAGGAGGTATGACTTGCACTGAATCTTTGACAACGGTAAAAGGTGATTAGGTATTTGTAACACGGGTGACCATGCATTCTAGGGTGGGAAGCACAATTTAAAAGGCTTATAGACGTGAACAAAGGAAGGGTTTGGGAAAATACAAAGATATCAACACTGGAACAGGAGTCCATGGGGTGAGTTAGTAAGAGTTGAAACCTGATGTAGCAAGTTTAGTAGATAGCAAAGTTGGTACAATTCACTGATTACTTTTAGATTTAGATTCTAGGAAGTTTCTCCTTATTCTCCATTCTTTTATCCCAATGTCAAGTACTTTTTAAAAATAATATTTAAATATGAGGTATAACTGACTCTATTAGATTTGGGTACGCAACATAATGATTCAATATTTGTATTTATACAAGAGATCGCCACAATAAATTTGAGAACATCTGTTCCCATACACTGTTACAATTTTTTTTTCTTGTGATGAGGACTATTAAGATCTACTTGCTCAGCAACTTTCAAACATGCAACGTAGTATTAACTTCAGTCACCATGCTATACATAACATGTCCGTGACTTATTTTCTAGAACTTTGTTTCCTTTTATGTCCTTCATGCACTGCAACATACAGATTCTTGAAAGAAGAAATACATCTCCATCCTGCTATTTCTAACATGCCTCTTCTTTTAAAGGAAGCATTCTGTGAGGTGATGATCACAAACATTTTCACTAGAATTCAAACGCTTCCCTGTAATTGCTATTTGGATTCAATCCCTCTCGGTGCCACTAAAATGAACATTTTGTGGAGCTTTTGCTACATGTGCAATAACCAAAGGCACAGTCTCCCCAGCAGCTGTGGAGGGGACCTCCCTTTCCATCTGTCCAAATAATGGGGACCCTTCAGTTGCCAACTCATTTTGCAAGGGAAGAGAGATCAGGTTTGATATGCCAAAGACAGAAAACCCGGGGCTGGGGGAGGAGGGAAGAAGAGACCGGGATCGAAGAGAGCCAACTCCAGACCTGGGACAAGGAAGCCACGGGGAGAGAGGAGCCTGGCATGACGCTGCTGCTGAGATAGGAGGAGGAAGAGCCTGGGTATCCGCTGAGGGGTCCCACAGCCCCTAGAGCTGCACCCTCACAATTAGCAGGGAAGAACCTTCCTTAGCCTCATGGTACAGATGGGGACACAAAAACCGAGGGAGGTTCAGCCGCTCGCCAGGGTTCTAGGGTGTGGCGGAATCGGGTTTTAAACCCAGGCCTACCTAACTCCAGAAGTTGTGTGTGTGTGTGTGTGTGTGTGTGTGTGTGTGTGTGTGTGTAAAAAACTCAAGACTGCCTAATTCAGCAGTTCTTATCCCTGAGTCAGCATCTGAATCACCTGAGCCCCTGCTCAAGCACTGACCACCCTATCCCCAAACCTTCTTGTTCTTTAGGGCTGGGATGAGACCTGAGCATTTGCATTTCTAACAAGTTCCAGGGGAAACTGACAATTGCATCCCTGGATCCAAAGACACTTGAGCATTCTTTCCTTTCCTTTTCTTTTTTCTTTCTTTCTTACCCTTTCTGTGTGTGTGTGTGTTTGTGCGCGCGCGTGTGCATGCACGCGTCTAACTATTATGTAAAACTGCCTTTCCAGGAGGCATAAAGTTTAGGGGAAAAAAAAAAAAAGGCAATGAGGGGATCAGGTTTGTAAGGGAAGCAATGAGAGGACAGTGAAGACTCAATAAACAACCACCACCCTTTTCCTGGGCTGCTGGAAATGGGTCTACACTGTCCAGACCAGGAGGATGAACGAGAGGTTTGCGTGTTTGGAAAACCCTTCTACATAGGGCCGGGGAGGAACTATCTGTGATTCTCGGAGGTATCGCCATGGTTGGTGACAAGCAGGTATTTTCCACCCCCGTAGGCTCTGGGGTGGCGAATTCCACCCTCGGGATCTACCGCCTTCACTGTCTTGCCTCATGGTTGTCTCAAACCTCTCCCTTAAGGGAATCTCCCCACCTGACCAGGCATTCCCATCCTGAACCTTCCTCATGTTCTCAGTCTGCAACAGCCACTTCCCCTTGCCCCGCTCCCCAAGAAAGACCATCGGACTGAGACACTGTCTCCCAAAAATAGGGTATGGTTCCAGGAAAAGATGAGTCGCTGCAGAGAGGCTGTGGGACACTGCACACTGTCGGACATGGAACAGGAACCCCACACATGTGCGTCAAATGTCTGATCCTGCAGGAATCACGGTCATTTTAAAAACTTCCTTGATAATTCCAAAGAAAATCAAACTTGTTACCCATTGTGCATTTGCTGCATAGTAAGCGCTTAGTAAATGTTTGACTAATGAATGCGTGAGCTTGTGAAACCTTCAGGAATGAAGTGAACAGGAGACAGAGTTCGACAAACTTCGTCAGTCAAGCGAATGTCTACTGACCTCTGCCAGATGCATCAACGTAACAGGCAATTAGAAACAGTTGTCAACGTATTAACATATACACGAAACGCCAGCATTTGCCAAAGTCAGTTCCGTGTTCCATGGAGGATACACCGAGAAAACTGTGGATGGTGCATCGGTCAACTTTCCTAACAGTGAGACGTTTAAGGAGCATTAGAGAAATACATGATCCCATATCAAAACCTGGGATTTGGTGGTTATTTCTTCAGGCTGGACTTACATATTTTTAAGAAACTGATTTATTAGAAAAGTGCCTAAGTGGCTCAGTGGGTTAAGCATCTGCCTTCAGCTCAGGTCATGATCCTGGGGCCTTGGGATCAAGTCATGCGTCTGCATCAGGCTCCCTTCTCAGTGGGGAGCCTGCTTCTCCCTCTCCCTCTGCTTCCCTGTTGCTGAGCACTCTCTCTCTCAAATAAATAATCTTAAAAAAAAAATACAGAGACACAGCACAGAGAATGAAGGTAATTATCAGTGACTCTTGATGTTAGTGAGTGAAGCTTGGGAAACACCTATTAATTGGAGAGAAGCAAGCTTAACATCAGCGTGACGGACAGGTTTAAAAGTTTTGAGGCTTTGGGCAAATGGAATATACATTCTCTGAGCTCCGCGTAGGACATGATCATTCCCCTTTCAAAAGGTCTTCACGAAGACTGAGAAGAAGTAAAATACGTCTCTGAGACGATGCCTTGTGTGGAACAGACGCTCATGTGGCAAGTGCTGGGGGGCGGTGGGAGGGGCGGGTTACCCACGGTGGGGCTGCTGGCGGCTGCAGGACACACGGACAAGGCGAGAGATGGAAAGGGGGAAGAAGAGACAGAGAGCAGGGAAAAGGAGCTATAAAACTTTGTCGTTTCCCGCTTTCCGGAGACCGAGGAACGCCACATTTCTTTCTGGAAGAAACACTTTAAACTGATTCCATTTTGTACTGATGCTGACGCCCTCCGTGATGGAGTTTTGGACCAACTGGTCTGACGCTTCTCCCACTTCTACGTCCTAGACCTTTCCTTTTCCCATCGATGTTTCTCACAATATTGAAGGGAAGACTGGACACACAAAAAGTTGCCTGTCAACAGTAGTTTTCATATTCCAGAAAGGTACAGGGATATATTTATTTCGAGGGGGTGACGCTTTTTCAACATATCACATCACAGCGGAATATGGACACAGCGATAATAGACAGAAGGTTGAGGAGAAGGTAAACATGATTGTACCCAGATTTACTGCTTGTGATGAAACCCTCATCTCGCCAGGAGGGATTTTCTCCCAGGGATGCAGTCAAATGGTATTTAAACCAGGCACGATCTATGCAGGATAAGCCTGGATAATTCACTGACAGTAAAACTGCCACTTAATTATCATGCCAAACAACTGACATCTTAGAGATAACCCAGACTCTAACCCTCGGCCTCTGCAAACCAAATGTTTACATTTCTGTTAGGGACACAGACTCGCTGCAGAATCTTAATGTGAGTTTGCAATCACACGCAAACATACCTTCACAAACCCGAGGCCGCATAACTTGGCTTTTGCTCCAAACTGCCACTTGCACTGTGTGTCGGCGTCATAAATCTGTCCTGGTAGTTTGTCCGGATATTTATACTGTCCTGTTTGCTTGGGCTCATCCACCAGACATCCAGCCTGAGGTGTGCTGCCGTGAAAACACAGCCGTGTTAATTCCTGTGTTTATCTGTGATCCTTCCATGTAAAACGATGTCTCTGAATTCACTCAGGCAAAGGAAAATACAGCATGGCAAAAGATATAGATAATACTGAAAGTTAAAATGGATTTTTATTTATTTATTTATTTTTTGCAGAGAGTGAGTCCCTTCCTGTCTAAGAAGATAGAATTTACACAGCTATGGAACGTTTCACCTGGCACTGGAAGTTATGGCTACCCAAGTGGTTTGGTTTGGCCAACTAGATGGGAAAGGTCACTGTATTTGAAAACTCTCCCAATAATCGCATTCAACAATATTCAACAGATTTTTATTGGGGTGCCTACCGGGTGCTGAGTACCAGGCCAAGCACTAAGGGTACAAAATAAACTAGGCAGAGCTGGTGCCTGTCTTCATGGAGTTGAAGGTTGGGCTGCATCTTTTATAAGTAATGGGGCCGAGGTCAAAAATGTAATTTACCTCAGTCTTGACAAGCCAAAGATAAGTTGGGTTTTCGAAAGCATCAGGAGAAAGGATGCACTGGGGCAACAAGCCCCAATTAATTCCCCAAAGTGTACTAAACTGGGATGTATTAGAAAAAACAAAAGTCAGTCTGGATGGTGGATATTGTTAAAAAGCACCTTCCCTCCATTTAACTTGAAGAGTTAAACTATGATATCAATGAGAGTTAAAATAGCACGGTGGTTAAGTATGATTGTGGAGGCAGACAGATGAGAATCCGAGTCAACCATGAGACCAAGATCAACTAACTCTAAATACTTCATTATGGATAGTGATTTCCATTAAGAGTTTAACAGATCTGGCATGAAAATGCAATATACCAACCCAGCATAGTAAGCATTCAAAGTCAACTGGTACCATCATCCCTGAACGTTTAATTGTATATTAATGACGGGAATTCAATCTGTACTAAGTTGACCTTGATTTATAATATCTGTTGATTCTATTCTCACATGAGATAGAAAAAATACTTTTAAAGCTCAAATCATAAATTTAAAACTAATGAAGACAATCTTCTATTTGATAAAACTTATAATTAGCAAAAGGTTTGTCAATTTTTTACTATTCTTTGGATACTGTTTGGTCAGACATCTTTAATCAGCTTTGCCTGTATTACTAATTCTAGGAACATTCACAAATAGTATGCAATACTTCAGTTAAAAAAAACTATCAAAATTATCAATTCCCAAAAATATTTGTTTGTTTTCCTAACATTTGGTCAAAGGGAAATGGTTTTAGAACTTCTCGTTTTTGTGAGTCAACATAGCATGATAAGATAGATAATAAAAATTAGGAGTGCTATTATAATTATAATGGTCAAATACATATTGTTGTTAAATAAAGTTAGAGGAAACTTCAAAGAGTTCCAACTTTAGGTTCATCATTTAATATGAATCACACAGTGCTACCTTTCTAGTTCCCATTTTACAAATGCTATGTAGGAGTTTTGAGTTATCAAATGGATTTCATATATTTATCTTCCTCTTTGGATGTCTTCTAGACCTACAGCTAGCTCATGGCCATTTTAAACAAAATTAGCTAAGCAAGATTATAAATATGCACACCATTTTAGCATTTTTAATACTCTTATGACCAAACTGGATGATCAGATTAAAATAGTGAGTCACAGTTAAATGTTAGCAGCCTCTGGAGGTCATAAACAGGAGATAGTTATAGGCGTAGATCTTGGAGTCATAGCAAACCTAAGTGTGAATCTCATGTCTATATTTTACTGGCTGTAGGATGTTAAGCAACACAATTAACTTCCCTATGACTCAGTTTCCTCAAGCAGAGACAAAGAATCATAATAGGAATTCCATGAAGATTGAATGAGGCAACAAGTGCAGAGCATTTAGCATGGTATTAGACCTTCAATGTATTTATTCAATAGCAATAGTGATGCCAATATCATTAGCATTAGCATCATCACCACCATCATCACCTTGACCACCTTCATCACCACCATCACCATCTCCACCATCAAATCTCCACCACCACCACCAGCACCATCATCACCATCACCACCATCACCACCATCCTCACTAGCACCAGCCCCATCGTCGTCATCATCATCACTGTCACTAACACCGCCGTCATCATCAAACCACCGAGTATTTTAAACCTTTGCTGAGCACTGTTTATTGTCACCACCCTGGGAATACCTCTGCTTTATTTTGTCTTACCTAAGGAATTTCTTGAGATACTGCCGGCTGCACGAAGACCAGGAAAACACCCCATTGTTTCCTGTCAGTGTGGGAGACATGATATTGCCTTCAGCCTTTCTGCAGGGATTGCCTTCCCCATCGTGAATCATGCCAAAACTGCAGCAGAAAGAAGAAAGCATCGTTCTGTGAGCCCATTTTCCAGATTATAATCAAAGGAAAGAAGATGCATTGGCAATCACTGAACCCCAGTGAGAGACAGAGTTATCAAAGTTGTAAGGAAAAAGAAAGACAAAATGAGTTACTATATACAATTGACCTTTGAACACCATAGGGGTTAAGGGTACTGACCCTCCCCACCTGCAGTTGAAAATTCAAGTCTAATTTTTATCTCCCCCAAAGCTTACCTACTAATAACCTACTGCTGACTGGAAGCCTTACTAATAACTTAATTACCACATATGTTGTATGTTACATGCATTATATACTATATTCTTACAATCAAGTGAGCTAGGGAAAAAATGTTATTAAGAAAATTATAAGGAAAATACACTTAAAATACTATATGGCATTTATTGAAAAAAAAATTTACATGTAAGTGGACCTGTACAGAGTTCAAAACAATGTTGTTTAAGAGTCAACTAGAGGGGGGCCTGGGTGGCTCAGTAGGTAAAGGGACCGATTCTCAGTTTCAGCTCAAGTCATGATCTCAGGGTCGTGAGATCGAGCCCTGTGTGGGACTCTGCCCCCATTGTGGAGTCTTAGATTCTCGCCCTCCCTCTCTTCAGTCCCTTCCCATTGTTTGCATGCTCCTCTCGCTCTAAAACAAATTAAAAAAAAAAAAAAGAAAGAAAAAAGAAAAAACCTTTTTAAGGAAAAAAAAGGCAACTGCCGTATTGTAAAATTCATGTAGAAAATAGTCAAGAATGCTATGGGTTTTATTCCATTATGTCTTGCCCACAAAATCAGAGAATGGTATATCTGCTAAATATTTTAAGGATGAGAAACTTTTGGTCAAGATATCTATGCTACTTTAAAATGATGGGATAGTCCAATTCTTTCAAGTACCACATTTTTTTTTTCTTGCCACCAACTGTAACGGTGATACTGAAGTTCAGGGTCAGCAGGTGATAGGTACAGAAACAAATTTAAGCAGACATGTTTGACATTCATACTTCTTTCCTGCTCTGTACAAAGGGGCCTTGTGCATGACAGGCATTTTTGTACCACTGTTCACAATAAAAAAGTTTCATTCATACCTTGCTAAGAAAGTGGCTGTGTACATATGCCGGATTCAAATTTCCAGAAGATAATATGCCCATGAGAGACATAAGCACCGAAATACTCAAATATAAACTATAGTTGTAGAGGAGATGATTTTGCTTTTAAGTCAGAAATCAATCAGATGCTCTGAATATGAGCATTCGAGATAAGTGTTGAACACAGGACACACACACCAATATTCAACTCTATCCAAACAGCTTGTCTTTCGAAGCAGCCGTTTTGTAAAGCAGCGGGCTCATTCCAATGTGGCCACTACCATTCAAGGCGTGTTTGAAAAGCCTCTACAGAACGGTGTCAGCACCATATTTCATGCCTTATCCATTTAGCTCACTGCTCTCAAGTTTCTCATCCCTCGTTTCGAACTCCATTCTCACAAGAGAAAGATTTACTAACACCAGAGAAAAGACTACTATGAACCCGCCATGACACCAACTCCAAGAATATCCAGTGTGTGCACTGAAAGCCTTTGAACAATGAACACGCCATTATGTTCTGTGAATTTACATGTCTGCCTAGAGGTACTGTACCAAAAGGATCTTCACTGTAACAGAGCCTGGAAGACATTCCTAAAAGACAAGGGGGTCCATTAGATGATCCACAATCCATCTGTGCCCACCATGTAATTCTGTGCTGCAGGGAAACACTGTTCTTCAAAAAAAGCAACATCCCTGATGGCCGGCCTTTACTGAGGGAGCTCTCCTTTGAGTCAGGCAGGATTCCAAGCTTGACCCAAGATTCAGCCTATCTATTCAGACTAGACCAACAATGATCACTAGGGAGATGCCAGTGAATCACCCAGCCGGTTTTCGTATCAAGTGGTGAAGCGAGGGCTCACTCACTTGTGCCCTGACTCATGAGCGATGGTGAAGGCCAGGCCAAGCCCCGTGTCCTCATTGATGGTACAGCTTCGGTACTTACTGCACATTCCACTGATGGGGGCAAACCCTATGGAGAGAGCATGTTCAAGTGTTAGTCCCAAGGGCACACGTACAGATACCTGTTCATTTCTTTTTTTTTTTTAATATTTTATTTATTGATTTTACAGAGAGAGAGAGAGAGAGATCACAAGTAGGCAGAGAGGCAGGCAGAGAGAGGGAGGAAGCAGGCTCCCTGCTGAGCAGAGAGCCCCATGTGGGGCTCGATCCCAGGACCCTGAGACCACGACCGGAACCGAAGGCAGAGGCTTAACCCACTGAGCCACCCAGGCGCCCCTACCTGTTCATTTCTTATGGCTTCAAAATGTTCTGCACAGTTCTAGTTTCACTGATTAACATGATTAATTTCAGGTTAATTGATTCAGGTACTTAATTTTTTTTTTTTTTCAGAAAAGCACTAAAGGTATAGAGTTATCTGGTTATCTGTCTCATCCAGCTAAATGCAGAAATTAACATTTTCTTGCGTTTTAAAACATATTGTCATCGGGGTGCCTGGGTGGCTCAGTGGGTTGAAGCATCTGCCTTCAGCTCAGATCATGATCCCAGGATCCTGGGATCGAGTCCGCATTGGGCTCTCTGCTTGGTGGAGAGCCTGCTTTCTCCTCTCTCTCTGCCTCTCTGCCTACTTGTGATCTCTGTCTGTCAAATAAATAAATTTAAAAAACAAAACAAAACATATTGTCATCAACAGATCCTCCTCACAACCCTGTGTAATCATTACAAGTGTTGTATTTTCCATTTTCCATACAGAATAGGAAGCTGTATGACAGTTATATATGCCTTATTGGAGTTAAACCAATGCAAAATGTACACTAAACAACACTATTGGCGTTAAAGCTCAAGGTATATTTTCTAAGAGAACATACATCCTGGTCTTTTTCTGAAGCAGACAACATGAAAATGCCTCAACAATGTGAACAGAGTAAATGCATTCTTCTCCTATTTACTAGACCGTGACGAATGCTTCTGTTTTCATAAACTACCTCCTTCTAAGTGCAGCTATAAAATCATTCTAACCAGTGTTTGATTCTATCTTGTGTGTTAAATGTCTTTCTTCCCAGTTTTCGGTCTTCATATGCAGAATGAGAGTATGTGTCCAGTGTGTACGAAATACACACACTTGTGGATGGACCGTGCCCACCTTGCTGCTATAAGGTCAACTAGATGGTCTGAGAAACATAATGTATAAGCATATATGACCAATGGCACCATCGCCACCACCACCACCATCATCAACACTGATCTAAATGATCATTAACTCATCAAAAAAAATTGTTGGGTTCCTACTGTATGCAATGGAATATACCAGAAAAAAACAGTTTAGACATAGAAGACACAGTCCTTACTCACTATCTTTTGCAAATATAGAATAGCTGGGTCCTTTAAAGGTCAAGTAACTTTCTAAAGGATGCACCGCTATACTACCCAAGGGCACAGTTACGCAGCATGGAGATATTCTGAATTCTTCAGTCAAATTCTCTTCAGCTGCCCAGTTGTGCTGATGGAATAAACCACAACTTGTCTAGTTAAACAATTTACCTCAATGATCATCAATAGAGTTAATAAGGAAAAATACACAATGAAAATGAGCTCACCATTCCACCCCAACTTCAGTTAAATAGACCAGTATTCAGGGCACAGTGAAGACTTTACTCCGCCATTTAAATATTAGGTCTTCTTATGAAGGATTCTTAGGGCCACCCGCCCGGTGGACAGTTTCCACACCGTGCTTCAACAGGTGCAAGGGAAGCATCCACTCATGTCTTACCTAGAGTGTCACATGGTTCATTCTTCCAGGAACAAATGTCAAATCCCGTGAGCAGGATGGCATGGTCATGCCTCTTGCCATTCTTTCCAGTGAGGGCGGACTGCCACTGACAAAAACTGTTCAGAGACTGGTCCGCATGATGGTTGATAAGTAATCCTCCCTATGGGAAACCCACACAAATCAGAGTGTGAATTTGTGAGAGGTGAGAACCGTGAATCATTCCACTTGTACAGGCAAATACAGAAAACATCATGTTTCTAGGGAGAAAGGTCAGTAGAGAAAAACACTTGAGCTAAGGTTGGAGAGGACTGATTAAAAAAATAATAATAATAACACCCTAAAACTATTTCAGGTAAATGCTCACAATACTTAAAGTAACTAAGGGTTTTAGTAGTATACTTTATAACTAGTTCTTTTTCTATAAAAAAAATAGTAACCTGATATCAGTTAGGAATATCTGTGTTCATCTCATGCTGGTATCACCCTTATAAAACTGTTATAGCTTTTAGAACCTGATTGTAAGTAAGTGGTGAAAAAGTGCAATGTCTTCTTCAACACAGCATGAGGAAGGTACTGACCACAACTTACCTACCCCTGTGTCAGAATTTCCAGCAAAGGCCTTGGCACATCACAGACTAAAATCAATCCATCCATCAATCAATAAAATGAAAACTCAGTGAGTGGATGTAGAAACAAATAATTATAAGACTCTGAGGGGTAAGATAGGACCTCGCTTTGAGATAATTATTTACCAAATCTTTGCTTAAAACTATTGACTTGGGTCAAGTTGGGGGTTTTTAGACTAGGTCTTTAATTATCCATAAATTAGGATGCCTCCGGCTTCAGTGTCCCTGGGCAAAGTATAAGTGGTAGGTTATAGACAAAATTGCCTCCCAATGACACAACCCTCCTTTCTACCTTCCTAAAATTCCAGGAACAATTTGACAGGTTAACCTCTGTAGCTCTACACACCTGGACAATGAGATTAATTTCTGTCTCAGACTCCTCGCTTTGTACCGTAATTACTGGGGTAACAGATGAAGAGGAGAAGCCACAGCGGGACTTAAAAAACTTGGTAATCTCTACCTCAGAAAAATACAGTTTCGGTACCAAAACACTACAAAGCAGTGAGTGCCATGCAATTAACACTTTATTATATGTTCTGGTTAAATGATTTACTCCCTGTGTCCTGCACCTCAAGGTAATCAATTCAAGGGCAGTTAAATAGTCTTTACTTAGTCCCTGTAGTACCTAAGATGGTGGTGGGGGGACAGCAGGTTAACTACAAGAGTTTTCTGATGACTTCTTTTCAGTAGGTTTTCAAAATATCTTTTTGCATCTACCTGAAATTACCCAGCATATCCGATGTACAAAATGCAACCAACCCTTAAATCTATTATCAAATGCACCCTCCCTGTGAAGCCTACATAATATTTGTATTTTTATATATAATGTAGTATTTATATTATATATGCATATTTAATGTTTATGCCATTGTATACACATATTATATATAATTATATATATATACACACACATATATGTATATATATAACTATTTTGTGATGTTTTACTTATTTGAATACACAACCCTATTAGGTTTACTTTCTTTGAGGATAGGGTCAGCCTGTTTTCAAGCTGGAATTTCTAATGACTAGTTCATGGACAGGTACACAGGAGGTATTCAGTAAGTAGAGCCCAAATGGCAAAATGAATTCAGAAGTAAGTGAAGTCTGGCACGTACAGGCTCTTGTTCCAGAAGAATGAGGCTCACCACCACAATGTTTATGTCACTTCCAATGGTTCCATCTTTAAATAGGCTAGAAACCTGTTGGAACAATTGAAATCAAACAAAAAATGAAGAAAATCTAGAAATTTCCAAAACTCTCTGTGTGATTCAGATTTTTAAGTACGCACGCTTCAAATCTACAAAATTAAATATATGTATATGTACGTATGAAGCAATTTCCTCAAAACTCAATTTTTTTTTTCCAGTAAAATTATGTGGCTCCATCTGCTATTCAATCCACACGAGGATATTCCATGATTTGGGCTGTTCTGGAGAACCAGAGCACTGGAGTCTAATAAACTCCCTTACCATGTTCATGACCGTGAGAATGTACGTGGTCACGTTTGCCTTGCCGTGCTTTTCCACCATTTTCTTGTCTGCTACCACAAGGGTTTCCACATTTAGGCCCTTTTGTGATCTTCCAGCTGATCTTCTGGGTCTCCCTGTGCTCCCATATTCATCAAACCTGAGATAGGTGTCCTCCGTGGGAGGCTTAGGGGCATCTACAATGAACATAAGAGCATTTGGAGAGGATTAACAGTGGAGAACATCTGGATGAGATAAAAGAAATCTAAACAGGGCAGGAGAGAGTCTGTAATCAACACTTGACTGATGTACTGATAAATGGTGACTTCGGTGCTTGTCCTGGGTGCTTTGCACCTAGTTTGTGGTCAAGAAAGATTCAGTCAAAGAGGCTGGTGGATGGATAGACTCAACAACTCAAAAATACTCTACCAGGTAAAACACACACACATACACACACTACAAATCTAGTTGGTACAGCAGGTCGACAAAAATTAATTTTGTAATAGCCTTTAAAAATGGAACATGCTCATTTTTATTCTAAACACTGCAGAAATAGACATTATCCTTTGCATCTGAATTCATGATAACATTTCATATATTATTTCCAAAATGAAACTTAGAAATACACGTCCTACAGAATACTGTCCATGTCTAATATCCTTGTTTCATCAACAGAAACTTGAATATAGCACAAAGTAAGTGCTGAATAAGGACTCTTTGACCTAATATTGAGTTAGTTTTGAGGAAAAGAGCACAGTCAGGGGTGATATTTAAAATGATAGTAAGTATTTCCTAGCAGGTAAAGTGTAGGCACCACCTTAACAGAGTGGATATTGGCCATGGTCTTTCAGAAGAGACCCGGAAGTCTCCAGATGTTGGGCCAGGCACGATCCCTTCAGTTAATAGGAAGGGACAAGTCCAAGGTTTGCTGGGAGGGAATGGGACACTGTAGTACTAGCACAGAGTTATTTTAATACTTCAACAACTAGTACAGTCCTCAGAGTAAAGTCATCATAACTCTCCAGAAAGTGAAATTAAAAGATCAAATTATGTAGAGTTAGCTAAAAAGCCTCAAGGTGGCCACTTTGATAAGTGACCCTGAGTCTCAGTTTATCAAGGAAAAGAGCATTAACGCCCACAATACCAATCACAGGGCTGCTCTAAAGATGAGCTTTGATATCTATCAAATACATATCATTGTCACTATGGGGAGCACCATTATAATTACTACTATGATCATAAATCCATGTCAAACAGATGTTCCTTAAAGATGATATTTCTGTTAATACCCCAAACCCCAAAGAGCAATTAAAATGGTAGACACATGGTATTTCATTATTGCTCAGGGATACCAGTTCCCATTCTCTTTGGGTAGAACTACCATCTGGCTCCTCTAACTCACACTCACCTGCCATTCGTGGTTACTGAGCCTTTGAAATGTGTCTGGTGCCACTGGAGAAACCAAAGTTTTAATTTTAAGTTTAATTAATTTCAATTTAAATTAAGCAAGCAATATTTGGTACGGTCATTGAAAAATAAGTTTGGAACTATCGGACTATGCAAAGCTACTTTTCCAACCTTAAATTTTACGAACTTGAAATACAGATTAAGTATTTCTGAAGAGAATTTGTTGTCTACATTGAAATTGTGCTCTGTCCAAAAATGACCGGAATTCCAAAATTTAATATAAAATACTTGATTCATAATTTGGTATATTCAACATTGCATGTTGAGAAGATAGTCTATACTATATCAGGTAAATAATTATTTATTAATTAATAAATATTATTAAAATTAATTTACTTATCTTTAATTTTAAAAAATGTGGCCATTAGAACATTTAAGACTACTTGTGGGGCTGACACTGTATTTCTGTTAGATGCTGCTGATCTACAAAGTGCAGAATGCTGTGCCTGGGTCACAAACCATGGCCAATGGGCCCTCCCTGTATCTCACTGCTACATCCACATAGGTGTTGATGTTCTCATTTCCTGTGAAGTTATCCTGTAAGAGCTCAAAAGGAATAAACATCCAACCACACCTGAGGATTCACCTCTGATTTCCTTCATCACTGGAAGACTGGGTACCTTTCTCAGGAGCACAGAAACCAAGATAATATGGCGACCCATGACTAAAACAAACAAAAGCATATCAAAATCTTTCCTAGTTTAACCTAGAAAAATTGGGAACTGATCACCTAGGTTTGCCTGACAGGGGTGAATCTTGGCCCATCTCCAAGACAAATTTCAAGGGGTGCTTAAGGTCGCCCCATTTTAACCTACAAAGTCAGCACATCTGACTACACTCAAGAGAGCCTATCGAGGGCCCAAATAAGAACAGAATAAGAAAAAGTTTCCTTACATACATTTCTTGCGTCGTCCACAAAAATGCTGCTTTTGCAACCTTGGGTGGTGATGCTCTCTTTCTTGACTCCGAGATGTGAGGGGAGTGTGCGCTGGGGAGTGACCAGGATGATGCCCGTTGGAGCCCGGGTAGCTATGGCAATGCTGGACCTTCTCCTCAGCCATCCTTTTGTACAGTACGTGAGGATGGTGTCCCGTGGGTGCGCTGTAGTTATGCTCCTGGGCCAGCAGCTGAGGTAACGGTGAAATGAAGAATTCGTTTTTTCGTGTCCTTATCAGACCTGACTAAAGAGCCAAACACAAGAAAATATGAATGATTCCAGGCATCCCCTTTGTATGTGGTGATTTTCAACAACTGTCTATCCACTACTTCCTATGTGCCGGCACTGTGCTAAGTAATTGATGAGTATTATCTATTTCATATGTACCATTAGCAGTTATAATGTTTTTATCCCCATTTTACAGAGGACAAAACTGAGGCAAAGGTAGTCAGTAGAAAAGCTAGCAATGGCATTGTAGAGAAGGAAAAAATAATTTTCCCTTTACCCTTCTAGGTTCTTGGCTCTGACCCCACGGATTGGAGAAAAACAGACTTTTAATAACATATATACCTTCCATACACACGGAACTTACCCAGAAAAACTGAGTAACTCCCCCAAAGGGCCCAAGACACCACTTTACAACTACTGTCTCCAGCTAAAGGTATAAGAAGATACTGAGGGGGTGATGGGGGTGGGGGAAGGGCAGTCATGCAAGGTTACCCGGAAAAGCACAGACAAAAGAGATACGGTTGATACAGAGATTTAAGTCCTGGCTTTCTACACGGACAAGTTGCTAAAGATTTGGCCACCGTCCTGTTCCTGGCACAGAGAAGAAGGTACTCCCATGAATAGAGATTTCCCTTGTGAATGTAAAATGGTAACTTCTACTCAGTTTTCTGAGCTTTCCTCATGTCTGCTGTTTCTTAAAAACAATCAGCTTAGAATAATCCTGATGCTAAAGAGGCAGGCTTCGGGATACCCGGAAAGCTTGACCCTCAGAGGCAGTGGACTCAGCTACTGTTCCAGACTCTTCACTACTAATCTTGATGTTCAGGGATTCTTGCGCCTGAGGGAGGAGCCACATGACATCCTGGAGCCTCTGCATCTAGGACGCAGGGGACATAGCGGCAAACACAGGGCCAAGGGGGCAGTTTCATGGCATCCTGGCCCTCGAGGGACCCCCTGCATGGGCGGGAGAAACGCCGCCATTCCACCCTGGTTCCACAAGGGCTAAATAACAGGGCAAGCCTGGGGGGGAGCCGGGGGCGAGCGGTTACGGTCAACTCAGCATAGGGGCCTGGGGCTGCGTTCTCGAGAGACAGAGCTGCTAAATGGGGAAGGAGGAGTGAATGCGGACTTGGACCCCCTCCGCTCGGACGTCAATCTGTACCTTCTCCCTGGTCACGTTCTTCTTGCCAGCTTATCTCTTCACTCGGGCAAAAGACCCAGTGGGCAACGCATCCCCTGACGGGGACTGAAACTACCTCCTCGAGCAACAGTGACTGCCCTGAGCCAGCCAGACCCCACGTGACTGACCCTGAGACCACGACGGACCTGACCTTCAGCGCCCACTGCACATACCCGCTCACCGTCGCTCCACACTTCCCTGACATGAACTTGGCAGGACTTCCGGCACTGTGGAGGCCGCCTTGGAGACGTGAGTCCGCTGTCCTCCCGGTGCTGGCCTCCCTGAAACGAACCCCTTTCTTGTCTCCCCCTCACCCATCTCTCTGCCTTCGGATTCTGTCAGCGGCAGGTGGCCGGACCTGGTCTGTTTCGGGACCCCCAGAGCCCGGCGCTCTCTGCACCCCTGCGCCCCAGCTGTAAAATGGACTCGGCAAGCCCATCCAACCACAATTTCGCTTTCCAAGTTCATGGCACAAAGTGTGGATCCTGGTACCTGCTATTTCAGCCGCAACACACCCCTGCCTTCCCGTCCACACCTCTGCCCTCTGTCTTCCTGCATTTGGTTCAGAAGGTCCTGGACATCTGGGCCCGGGGGCGGCACGTCTGGTCTGCTGGCCTTGCGGCTTCAGCCCATCCAGGAGCTCGTTAGGGATGCAGACGCGGGTCTCGCCCCAAGCCTGCGCCACCACAGTCTGCGTTTTATTTAGGTCCCCATGGGATCTGTGTGTCTGTGAATGTCGGAGAAGCCCTGATAGAGGCCGGCAACTTCACCGAACATCAGAAAGCCACGGGGAAACGGAATGCACACACGGGCGCCCTCACTCCCGGGCAGGATCCCGCCCCACCAGAAACCAGATCTCTGTCCTTGGGACTCACGCATGAGACCCTTGGTTCTGAACTGCTCCGATGACCACCGCCTTGCACAAAGGGCTTCGCTGGCCAGTCTTCTAGGCCTTCCCTTCTTCATGAGCAAAATGGGGAGACTCGTCCCTCGTTTTTGACTACCTTACAAGGGGAGACAATAACCACTGAAGAAGCCTTTTACCCACACTCAGCTACAGCAATCGAGGCGGCTAGGGAGGGGGAGTGACTGAATCAACCCTCGCTGAATGCTGGGGAAGGGCCAGGCACAGCGCTGGGCGGCAGGAGATACACAAACCGCATGTGGTTTGTTAGGGAGCAGACAACTAAAAATTCAAAGGTGGTACCAAATGCTAAGGGGGCATCATGGCGAGCGCAGATCACTATGGGAATACAGGGGCTCTGGCACCTAGCCGCCCCTCCAACTCCCCACAGGGTGGAGGGCTCTGCGCCCAGGCCTAATTTGGGCTCTCTGATACAGTTCAGCTTCTCGTTCTCAAAAGCAGCCCCAGAACTCGTGGTTTGGTGCCGATCTCCCTCCCCCTTCATTGGGGTGCTGCCTTCTGACCGCCTGCCAGACTGACTTCAGCACTGACCTATTATCTAGAATCGGGACACAGGCAGATGCTTTCCTTGGCTCCGCGAACGCACACCGAGCACCTAATTAGCAGCCCTGTGCCAGGTGTTGGCATAGAGAACAGAGGCACATGGCAAGTCAAGGGAACCGATCACGTTCATGTTCTCATGCAGATTCCGGAAGAAGATAAATCGATTGGCAAGATCCAAATTCAGCTGAGTAAAATCCCACAATGTCGGAATCCTTTCCATCATATCTTCAGGCTGGGTCTCAGAGTAACCTACCCTTCTCCGCCCAGCCCAGGGCCATGCTGAGAGAGGTTTTCGTCCCTCATTTGGACACTTTCTGTTTAGTGTCCCCAAAACTACCTGCATCCTCTCCTAGGGCCTCCTCACACTGGCCAGAGTTCTTGTCCAAGGGAATCAGCTCTTTTTTTTTTTTTTTTTTTTTAAAGATTTTATTTATTTATTTGACAGAGATCACAAGTAGAGAGAGAGGGAGGGAAGCAGGCTCCCTGCTGAGCAGAGAGTCCGATGCGGGACTCGATCCCAGGACCCTGAGACCATGACCTGAGCTGAAGGCAGCGGCTTAACCCACTGAGCCACCCAGGCGCCCGGCAATCAGCTCTTTCCATGCACTCCGGTATTGATCTCAAATCCAAACCCTTTTTCCTGGCCCATAGGCCCCTGCGTAACCTGCTCTGTGTGGCGCTGGGCAGTTTATCTGGCCCCACTCCCTTCTGCCCTCCCCACCATTCTTATAGGACATTTCATTTCCTGAATCTACTATGTTCTCTTACTTGAAGAGGAACAGAAATTTCACCCCAGAATATGTCTCTTGGCACAAGGATTATCTTGGCTGGTTATTTTTAAGAATCATCCCATGCAGGGGCACCTGGGTGGCTCAGTCCGTTGAGCTGGTGCCTCAGGCTCAGGTCATGATCTCAGGGTCCTGGGATCCAGCCCTGCATTGCACTGGGCTCCCTGCTCAGTGGGGAGCCTGCTTCTCCCTCTCCCTCTGCCTACTGTTCCCCTTACTTGTGCTTAATCTCTCTGTCAAATAAAATAAAATCTTTTAAAAAAAAGGAAAGAATCAGCCCACATAGGAGAAGCTCTGAAAACCTTGAGAAGTTACCCTTCTCTAAGAGAAGTTTACATTTATAAAGGAAATCTCTATTTATAAGAGTGTCTCTGTGTACCAGGAATAGGAAGATGACCAAAGATCGGGAAACTCTTCTCAAGGGAGAAGGTGTGGACTTAAACCTGCATAACAACCATACCCTTGCTGAGGGCACTTGGCCTGATAAGGTCCCACAACTGCTCCCCTCAACACCTTCTTTTGTATTTAGCTGGAGATGGTATTTAGGGCACTGTCTTGGGCCCTTTGGGGGAGATCCTGAAGTCTTCCTGGGGCCCTCCCGTGTGTGCAGGAGGTATACATATTATTAGACACTTTGTTTTCTCCCGTTGATCTTTTATTACAGAGAGGTCTGAGCCAAGAACCTAGTAGGGTAGAGGGAAAATGAGTTTTCCTCCCCCACACACTCTTGCACACTTTTTCTTCGACCTATGATCTCCCCCCCCCCCCCCATCGACTGGCTCGGCTTCTGGTGCTCACTGCTTTGTCACCCTCCCCTCCAAGAAACGACACTCATGGCCCCGTTTCTCCCCCACTTTCAAATGCTCTGACATCCCGGTGTCTTTGCTCATGTCTATCTACAGTGACAGAAACAGACGAAATGCCACCCTCTCCATATCCCCCAGAGCGCAGAGTTCTAATGTACCCTCTGTGACAGCAGGAGCCTCGCGGGCATCCCTGCTGCGTGTCACATGTTATCAGCCCATCAATGTTTGTTTATTGGTCTATAAATGTTTGTGGAATAAGGGAATGAAAGACTCTCTGACCGCAGGCTTGCTGGTCCAGGAGACCAGCCAGCACCCCTTCCCTGCTCAGCGGAAGACACCAGAGGTGGGGAGCAATGTGTTCCAATACATAAAAACCAGGCATTCTTCCCAAAGTCCAGCCTTCAAGCCCGGAGCACTCCCTGGGGTGCTTTATTTGTACCCCACAACCATTCTGGGAGGAGATCTCGGCTGGCAGCCCAGGGAGAATGGGGTCCCCCTGATGTAAACCCCATCTCCCAGCCCCCCCTTCCATAGGCATGAAGACAAAAGACACCATTTACAGTCCCCCGAAGACAGAAGGAACAGTTAGAAGGCAGGGGCAGGAGGGAGGAGTGATTTATCCCTGAAAGCCCTCCTGCCTTACTAACTTCCTAACTTGGTTAAACTAATATCAAAGGCTTAAGCCACTTCAGTGCCGTAACTGGACTAACCGGTTGGGAAACTTTTCCTGTATTTTCCCGTTTCCTGAGCACCTTAAGCAACTCAAAGGCACAGTGAAAGCCTCTGTGTTGAGAAAGCATTAAAAAAAAAAAAAAAGAATTGTCATCCTATATCAGGACAAACATACTGGCCCCACAGGGCCCTCTCTTTTTCAGTTCAGAGTGACAAGAACAAAAATCTAGAATAATTCTTCAGGATGAAAAAAGAATTTTACAGCGCCAGATATTAAGGAAGAAAGATTCTTTTTTGGGTGTAGTTTGACTAAAAAAAAAAAAAAAAAAAATTGGAGTCTGACCAAATACATACATTTTATAGTTTAAAAATCCAAACCCAGCACCTCCAAAAAGAGCCATCTGTTTGTGTGGAGAATGTGTGAAGCGTCTTGAGTTAGCGAACACACGCGACGTTCTGGCTCCAACAGTGGTGAGCGAGATGCAGGTGAGCGAGATGCAGCGTGGTCTCATGTGGCTTCCAGTTAAATGGGGGGGCGGGGGAGGGGAGGGGTTAAGCGAGATCACAGATGGGTATGGAATACTCCTTTGCGCAAAGTATGAATGAAAAAAGTGTTCCAGGAGAGAAAACAAGGATGACAAGAGTGGGAGATCATGGGAGGCTTTCCTGAGGACGGGCATCGCCAGGGGACCACAGCTCTTTCCTGGCTCATGAGGAGGGAGGAAGTTGGTGAGGGGGGACAGGAGGGGACAGAGACCGAGTGGCCTACCACTGAGGATGCGCTGAAGCTTCCCCTAGGCTAGGGAAGGACAGGGAAGGCCTCAAGTCCCCGAGAAGGTAGGTGTGCTACAGGGAGGGCTGCCCCAACGACCCACCCAAGGGGACTCCTCTCCCTCAGAAGCCAGAAGAGCCAGAGATAAAGGCCTGGCAGCGCCCCCTTCTGGACTGAATACTGTTCCCACATTAAGAGTCAACCTTTCCCAGTTTCAAAGACCTAGAAACCCAGTCATCATATAATTTAACTGCTAAACTGAAAGAGGCAATGGATACAGACCAACAGTCAATATTCTACACAGATCACAGTTCACCACTTCATACGTTCAGAGAGGAACGACTAAAAGATAATAGACTTTGTTAGAAGTTGTTTCCTATTTTAGATTTCAATGGCCAAGGAAGACACCAAGGGCTCTGGGGGCTATAAATCATACTTCAGGAAACTGTCCTTTAAAACACCCCCCCCCCCAGGTCATATTTAAATTCTATTAAAAGATTTAGACTTGACAGAAAAAGGGAAACTACAGATTCCAGAAAGGACAAGGTCCTTGTCTTTCTTTTTTTTTTTTTTTTTTAAACACTTTTTTTTTTTTTTTTGACAGAGAGAGAGACATCAGAAGTACTCAGAGAGGCAGGCAGAGGGGGAGGGGAGGCAGGCTTTCTGCAGAGTGGCGAGCCCAATGCGGGGCTCATCCCAGGACACCGAGATCACGACCTGAGCCAAAGGCAGAGGCCCAACCCACTGAGCCACCCAGATGCCCCTAAGGTCCTTGTCTTAAGCGACCTTTATCCTATTAAATAATCAAAAACTGATTAAATGGGTTGATGAAGTTTGCTGAAAGTGAGATGATATACCTTAAAGAAAGGTCTTGAAGTAATTAAAGAAAAACAAAAAAAAGGAATGGGGGGGCAGTATGAACATTCTCTTTCTCTTTTTAGGAAAGGCTAATAGAATAAGAAAGTTGCCCCCATGAGGCTGGCTGGAGAAAATATCGGCAAAGATATATATATTTGTGGTTACTAAAAATCCATTGATCTTTCACTTTTTATTTTTTAGCCCATCGTCAACAATAGTGACCAAAAAAAATATTGCAACTTCAGTCAAGACATCACATTCTTTTTTTTTTTTAAACTATACTTTGTCCTAACAATAGCACTAAAGAAGAATAAGTAGCTGATTTATGGCCCAGTGCGTATGAGGATAGCCCAAAGAAGTCGTCTCAGCTTAGAGCGAGCGCAGGGCGTAAGGAAGCGTACGCACTCGGTGTGAAACAGGAGTCCACGGTCCAGGGGTTGGAGGAGGAGAGAAAGGAAACATCAGAGAAGCGAGGGACTAGGGACTAAAACAGGCTGAGAAAGTCTAACGCGAAAACCATCAGCATGAGGATGTTTTAGAATGGACAAAAGTTAGAAGTGGCCAGAAATTAAGATAAAATGGAATGGCACAGAGGCAAGGACGTAAAGAAATGCTCAACATATGAACAACACTTCTGGGGTGCCTGGGTGGCTCAGCGGGCTGAGCACCCGACTCTTGCTTTTATCTCAGATCACGATCACAGGGTCGTGGGATATAGCCCTGTGTCGGGCTCTGCACTCCGTGCACAGTCTGCTTGTCCCTCTCTCTCTGCCCCTCCCTCTGCTCTCTTTCTCTAAAAACCCTAAACAGTTTAGAGGTAAACTTCAAGCTTTACTGCTTGATAGCTGGGCTTAAGTACTCTCAACTTCTGGTTGCTTTTTTTCCCTCCTAACTGTGAAATGGAAGTGAAGGGATCCCCACCTTTCTTCTCTTGGATCAAGAAAGTATTTATTCATCAGGCAACGTGCTAAGTAGTCAACTGCTCAGTTAACTATTAACATAAAACCGAGAGCCATAGTTGCTTCCCAAAAAGAAATCAGGAGCTTGAGAATGCAGAGAAATCATTGATCAGGTTCGAGAGGAGAGAAGGGGAACGATCTGCACCAGTGAGCAGGCTGAGGGGACAAAATCTGACATTGTGCAGAGAGCAGGCAGACGCAGCTGGCATCCTCAGTTCTCTCCAAAGAATACAATTCTCTGACACTGAAATAGAATCTTCTGCCGCCTGCATCTATCCATGCAGAAGTGGTTTAACAGACAACTTGGACAGGCCCTCACACGTAGACATGCCTTTTGAAAAAACAAATGTATATTCAGGAGCCCCAATTACTGTCAGTGGGGGGAAAAATCTCTTACATTTGGGGGAAAAAAAAACACATGTCAACAAAAATCTGGCATTTCCTGTTCCTTCATTGAGGGTAATACTACTGTCAACTAGACTCAGAGTACAAATATGATTTAGGAGGCATAGAAGGCTTTCCAGAGTCATACACACAGTAATCTTCCTTCAAAAAGCTATAAATCCCACTTGGTGCAAATTTCATCAGCCACTCTCAATATCCCCAAATTGCCTGGCAAGAAAAGGGACCACTGGGACACTTGGGTGGTTCAGTCAGTTAAAGATCTGCCTTCGATTCAGGTCACGATCCTGAGGTCCTGGGATCAAGCCCCACATTGGGCTCCCAGCTCAGGGGAGAGCCTGCTTCTCCCTCTCCCACTGCTGCTCCCCCTTCCTGTGCTCTCTCTCTCTCGGTATCAAATAAATAAAATCCTAAGGGAATAAACTAAAAAAAAGAGAAGGGACCATGAAGCCAAAAGCTACAAAGTTTCTTCAATTCTGTAACGGTTAAGTGACACTTTCATCCGTTCCCTTTCTCCTGAAGAAGTTTACAAACTGCTCAGATACTCCAGTCCCTGGTTTGTAAAATGGGAATGATACTACCACATCCCTTAGAGGATCTGTAGAGGCTAAGGTGAGTCAATACTTCTGAAGGGCTGAGAGCAGCGCCCAGCACAGAGAACCACCCAGTACATGTTTATTATTATCATTCCATTCGACTATTTGAGGGAACAAAGCAGAGAAGCCATGCCGTTTTCTGGTAGCGTTTTGCTATTATGATTTTCCCCTTCAGTTGGACCTGAAATTCTGGGAGATGGCCTAAGCATTCCGTTTTTTTGAGAAAATAATGAAAAGACTACACAAGGCTTTAAGACTGGTGAAGAGACGTATTAATGACATTCTTGCAAATGTAACGGGAGGTATTTAAAGATAGAGGAGACAGCATGGATTTTTCGACCTTGGAGAGCTGCTTAACCCAAAGGCTCCAGGTTTCAGTTTTGACTTGTTTATTGGTTTCTTTGGATGGGGACAGGAAGGACAGAAGACAGGTAGAGAGGAAATTGCTAGACTGCGCCTCTTCAACGATCCTTTTGGACCCATTAACTTCTCACCCACAAGTTCACAGGTTCAATGTGGTGAAACCCAGACACGGTCCGTCTTGGAGACCCGATCTCTCATCCACTTGCCCTCTACTGAAGAAAAGGCAGCCTCATGGGGAAAAGGACACTTTGAGAGGCCAGGAAAACTACTGGGAGGTTACTGCTGGGAGGAAAAAAAAAAAAACAAAAAACTGAAGCTGACTTTCTGGAGAATACGGCAGCTCACTCCAGAGGCTCACCAAACATCCTGCCTGCGGTCCACACTGAGGCATCCCTGGGAAGAGACCCGTTCTCCCAGGTGACCCCTGACCTCCACGAGGCAGGTAGAGTCTCCGTGTCCTGTCAGTCTCTGTGGCTTTCTGAGTCACGCTGATAAGGATTCGAAAAAAGGTCTAAAAAAATCTTTCTGCGGAAGTTCTTCAAATTGCCCTGGCTTTTATCCCTTTCCTAGCCTGGGATCCTGGGCTACTTCTTCAAATACTCCAGGAGGCTGAAAGGAATCATCCTTTGCTTTCACTTACACTAAGCAAATTTGGCTCTGAGACGGTATTGACTAACATGGCTTTGACCTTGTGCGATGGTTTAAGCTCCTGATACAAAGATGAATCGACCCTTTCCTCAGAGTGCTTAAAGTGTAACTATCTGGGCTCATATAGAAGATGCAACACTAGCAGCTCTTCAAAGACATAAGTAATATACTGATGAAACCTATTTAATTAATTTATTTTTTTTAAATATCTGTTGAATTTAACACTTAATGAGTTCAACAGCCCAAATCTCTTGAGAATAGATCACAGTGGTTCCCAAAGCAACACTGGGTTGGGAGGTATAAGCCCATTCTGTTCTAATTTATGCCCGTGCCCATTCTCAGTAGGACACAGACCTCCAAAATCCTCTTCTTTAAACAAAACAATTTCCTAATATCAAAATGGTTGACAGATTTACCACAGCTGGTTGTCTATCTTTTAGTATTAATTTCAAAAAATTAAATGCCCAAATGCTCATAACGCACACAATTTTTATAACTTCTCTTCTTCTCTCCCTTCCCCCACCCTTTATTACCTTACCGGGAGGGAGAGGCCATTGTTTCCTTTGTACCAGACACTGTACGAGGCATTCTGTCTGCAAAATCCCACCAGTCATGCAGCTCAATTTGATGGGTACTTTCATTAGCCTCTCTGTATCTCAGGGTTATCTGAACACACGGCCTTTGCTCGCCCTTAACCACACATGTTATTTGGATTCAGGAAAAGTTCCAGAAACACTGTATTGCTTAACTGAAATCTACTAAGAGTAGAACCTAAATATTTTCACATAATCAAGGCATGAATATATACGGGAGCTGACTGATGTTTAAGTCAAATGTTTATGTTTATCAAATCATGTTGTAGATTTTAAATATATTACAATTTTATTTATTATACCTCAAAAAGGTTGAAAAAAAAAAAAAAAAAAAAAAAAAACAAAGGCTCCAGAGAAGATAGGACTTCTGGGGAAAGTAGGGTAGCAGCCCAAATAATGGACTTTAAAGAGCTAAATACTTCTGAGCTGGCTTAATGTCGATCCTAACATCCTGGCGATGAAATTTTCCTGTCATTTAGATGGACCCAAAGGACTTGGGAGAACACCCATAAACTCAAACTCCAGAAATGATGGTGGGGGTCACGTGACACTAAAATCTGTCATCTTTCTGGCCTCCCCTCTCAATTTTCACACCAAAGGGATGGGGGGGGGGACGTTAACAGTGTCACAGAGGAATCTTCTCGGTGGATCTGGAGGTGAGCGGCTCTACTGCTCTCTGCAATGTAGCCTTACTGGACATGACTAATCTGGTAGATTTCATTCTGCAGCGCTCTGGTTCCTGTCTGTCTAGTGAACCACGGGTAATTTCAGGGCAAGGCTGGGACACCCTGCTTTGTACCAACCATGTCATGTCCTGTATGCCAGGGGCACGCCACACATCTCTGGGAGAGATGCGCACAGAATAAGAAGGAAGAAAAACCACATCTTTCCAGCTCCTCAGAAAGTTAGACAGACCTTGACCATTAGGAAGAATGGATGTCAGAGCTGCATGACCCTCACAAAGCAGTGTGGTCATGAAGACTTTCTCATCTAGGGAAACCTAAGGCGGGAGCCACCTGACAGCCTGTGTCACATGATCCCCTCTGCTCCAGTCTGGTTTTGAGCATCAGATGGTTTCAAAGGACGGTTCAGGAAGGCTGTCATTTGGAAAACACATGACTACCATAATGGCTGTTGGTCCATTGTGAGGAACCATGTGGAGATAGCTAGCAGGTCTGGATTTAATAGAAACCAGACTCTCTGCCAGTTTCACATGGTACCACGCAGCCGGCCTCTCCCTCTACATCATTCCAGGCTTTGGTACTGTGTCTGCTAATGAAGTGTTCCTTCTTCACATGTCGTGTTAGCATCCTCTGGAGGGAGGGGCAGGCTAAGTGTCTGAGAGGAAATGGTCATAACTCATATCCATCAAAGTCATGTTTTCTTAATCCAAACTTAGGCTTCCAACCTCTAGTCCTCAATTTCTCCCACAACGTCCCAAGGAATGTGGCATTATGGGTTAACAATGTTGACAAATTTCAATGCACAGCTGATCTCTTGAGCTCCTAACCCTGTCCTGCCCTCTGTTCTCATTCAGTTTGGTCATGTATTGTCGCGGGCTTAGGATAAAGCTGGGGCCTCCTATCTCGTCTTCCTGCTGGCAAGTCCTACCCTCTCTTTCTCTCCAAAGTTATTTTTCTAGAGCATCACTTAAAACACGTCACATTCAAGCTCTAATAGGACAAGATGAGTGGCAAACCAAGAAATACGGATTTCAAACCACTCTGCAGTCCAGTCCCATCCAAATCCAGCCCCCAGTAGCCCCTCTAACCATCTTCAACCCTTTCTTGCTGAACTCTAGGCGCAATGATGTCATAGCTCTTCCATCAACAGAACAGCCGGGCTCCCACCCTGGACTTTTCTGACTACGGTTTCCTGCATCTGGAATGTTCTGTCCACAGATACCTCACTTCATCTTGCCCAAAGGCCACTTTATCATACCATCCTATAAAATAAAGCAAATACCATCATTCTCCATCTCAGGAAGTTTTATTTTTCTGTGTGGCCCTTATTGTTACTTGATGGTCTACCTTGCTGCTGTTCACTTTTGTGTTTATTGTCTGTTGCTTCTATTAGCATCATAAAGCCTGGGGCTTGTGTTGCTCTGGCTCGCCTCTGGCACATGGTAAGTGCTCTGTAAATATTTGCAGAAGGAATGAACCAGAAAAAAGGCAACATACTTGGGATTAAGAGAGGCCTAAAAATAGGCAAGACATTGGTGCCCCTACTTAAGGATGCTCTTCCCTTTGGAGACAAACCACAACCAATGCATCAGACACGTTACGTTCCTCTCCTGATTCACCCCTACGATTTACAGGCTTCTCTTGCCGGCTTATCACCTTGCGCTGGACTGCCTCGCCTATTGAAGGGAGTTAGACAACTTTTTTTGTAATGCAGAATCCCTGCAAGGACAGATAATATACTTTGATTTTATGCTCTTGGCACTCAGATGGTATGGACAAGACACTCAAATCATGCTGAAGGAATGAGGCAATGTTCAAAATTCCATGGGAGTGCAAAGGCAAACCACCTCTGAGAATGATATCAAGCTCCTGTACAGGGAGAAATGGCTGAGGGCTTTAAAGGGAAAGCCCAAAGAACCCATCTATATGATAGAAAAATGGCTGAACCCAAGGGGTAGGGACTTGGGCTCCCGTAACACTGAAGGATATGCTAATTTCTTAAAGATTTTTATTTATGTATTTCAGAGAGAGAGCAGCCCTGGGTGGGGGGAGGGGCAGAGAGAAAAGCAGACTCCCTGCTGAGCAGGGACCCAGATAGAGGGCTCCCTCCCAGGACCCTGGGATCATGACCTGAACATAGGGCAGACGCTTAACTGACTGAGCCACCCCGGCACCCCAAAGGATGTGTGCTAATTTGATAGAGTATAGCCTGCCTGTCATTCTGGTGAGATATGCCAAGAATGTAGACTAAAAAAATGTTAACATTATACGTTCGGTAAAATCCCATTTTTCACCTCATTCTACCACCATTGCTCCAGACGGCTATCTCAAAGAGCCCCAGCATTCCAGACATAGGTTTTCAAGTACTGATGATGAGGGAGCAGGAGGCTGGCTGAGGGCAAAAGCAAAAGCTGGCACCTTGCACCCCATCTCCATCCGCTCCCCCTCAGTAATATGTGTAGCATTTCTCAGGCACCCCTGACCGCCATAAGAAACAAAGAGTTAACTTGCAGAAACCACAATCCTACAAGACAGTAGTCTCCCTTGGTTTACAAATGTCCTAATGATCTACAAACAAAGAAGTTACCTTATCAATAGCACAATTTCCAGAGGCAAATAACTCAGTTCCTCAAGCCCTAAATAAAGTTAAATTTCTTTTTTTTTTAATTTTTTAAGATTTTATTTATTTACCCAACAGACAGAGATTACAAGTAGGCAGAGAGGCAGGCAGAGAGAGAGGAGGAAGCAGGCCCCAATGTGGGGCTCGATCCCAGGACTCTGAGATCATGACCTGAGCCAAAGGCAGAGGCTTTAACCCACTGAGCCACCCAGGCGCCCCAAGTTAAATTTCTTCTAAACCCAAATCTCACTAACAAAGATAATTGATAGCAGGACTGTGACATCCCACCAAGAATCTCCCAACTATCTTGATGATAATGGCTGGCCAAAAGACAACATTGATCAAGCCAGCAAGGCCTCTGATATCAGGGCACCTTGTATGCCCTCTTTAGCATATGAAAGTTCTACTGAAAACTCCCTTTCTCTCACCTTCCCCCAACCGCAAGGTATATAACCTACCATCCCTCACAACCCGGGGCAGCAGCTCTTCCTGCCCATGGGTCCTGTCCCCGTGCTTTAATAAACCACCATTTTGCACCAAAGATGTCTCAAGAATTCTTTCTTGGTCATCGGCTCCGGACCTCAGCCCACCGAACCTCACCTAGGTTCTAGAACTTCATCACTGACACCTAAACTCTCATTAGCAAATCATCCCAGATAAATATTTTCCTAAAAGTACTGCTATCCAAACTCTAACTCCCTGCTAGCTGAAAATCGGTAATCAATAGGTTATTGGTCCCTCTTGCTATTTAAATTCTCACCATCCAAGTTTATTTGGTGTCTGAGTTCGGAGAGTAGGGAACACAGGTGGCTGATGTCTCCCATGTGTTTGCCGAAAGTAGTGATTTTCCTCAAAGAAACAACTGACACAGGCCCTGGGACCGACCGATCTGGAGCAGCACAAAGAGGATCTGCCGTCTTTACAAGACAGTACAAGTCACTTTTTTGGAATAAATGATGCTCCTCCATTCCCAAGGCTGCTGCCCACGGATGTGTGGCATCAGGAAGACATATGTTTCTACTTGTTTCTGCAGTGGTGATGGGTTATGTCAAGCTCCCCACCCCACCTTGCCCTGCCTCCCTCGGAACTGACAACATTCATTTGTTTCAAAGACAGCTGAAGCTGGAAGCCGAGCCAGTAACCAGCTGTCCGAGACGTGATGACGTATGCCACGTGGCACCCAGTCACTGGGTCGCTGCCGAGAAGGGTGCGGCCGCTGACAGGACTTCCCCGAGCTCTCCCAGGGGTGGTGTGGAAGAGCCGGAGATGAACACCATGCTGGAAATGGCTGGTCCCAATTTTCTCTAGTTATTTATCTTCTCCTGCCCTTCCTCACCCCCTGCCTGAAGACAGAACCGAAGAAAATCATCACAGGATTGTAGGATTTTAGCAATCGTGTCCTCCATCCCCCCGACTTTACAGAGAAAGAAGATGGGATCCAGGGAGAACAAAGGCATTGCCCAAAGCCTCACAGCGGATCGGCCGATCGCTCATGCTTCCTGCTCGGAGTTCAGTTTTCTCCTCTACTTAATAAAGAGACTAGACTTGATCATTGAAGGGCCTTTCCACGTCTGGAATTTTATTCTTTTTATCAGTTGGGATGACGCGCAGGTAACTTACTGTGATGCAAAGTAAAATCACGGTACGGGCGGCAAACCTATTTGAGAGTTTGGTACACAGGGAGCTGTCGGGTTCCCAATGTTGGGTCCCCCAATAATGGGTCTATGGTTAAAGGAGCGAGACGGATCAAAATGAAGGTCAAGCAAAGCTTTATTTCGTGCCAAGCATCGAGAATCAAACCGACCATTGAACAGACTGGTCAGGGCCGCCCCCTACGGAGAGGGCGACCCCTCCCTGCCTCACAGACTAACTTTTATAGAGCAAAGTCCATGTGGTTGGGCCTGGCCACACACAGGTGGCCAATGAGATTATAACACACAGGGAAACCACACAGTCCTGCTAGGCCACACACAAGTGACCAATTGAACTACAATTCATCCCATAGTAGACATTTGAACTGGCCTATCACCTTGGTGAGAATTGGCGCCCAAAAGGCGGGGCCCACACTCCTTGGTAGCTAGGGAAACAGTATGCGCCCTTTACTGATTGGATGTCTACACCTGACCGGACCCACCCTTGTATTTGGGCTTTGTTACCTGGGACTGGTTTCCCGGACTTGCTTTTAAATAAATTCCCCTGGGGGTGTGGGCAGGGTCCATTTAAGTTTTACTACATAAACAACAAAATGGCTGTTCAACCGAGGTGGGGCTACTCTGGCTAAATAGGCCCTTACAGAGCAACAAGAAAGTTCGTGGATAGGATTGTGTAACATCAAAGCCCAGGCAGGTATGGACATTCGAGCCCATCTGTGACCTGGGTGAACACCAAACTTAAGGATGTGGCTATAAACTCAGACCTTCAGAGTCTCGATTTCCAGAGTTTCAAGACCCGTCTTCTAGAATAGAGATCCCAAACTGAAGTCCACAGACCCGGCCTGGCTCTTGGTAGGCTTTTGGCCTCTTGGTCCGTATAACTGACAAATTAAAGTTGTATCTATTCACGCTGTGTGATGTGATATTTTGATAGACACATTCATTGTGAAATGATTGCCACAGTCAAGCTAATTAACAGATCCATACCCTCACAAAGTTACCATCTATTTTGTATATGCGCCCAAAACTCTAAGAACCACCCTCTCAGCGAATTTCAAGTATTTGACACAGTCTTATTAACTATAGTTGTCATGCAATATATGAGATCCCTACAACTTATTCATCTTATGTAACTGAGAGTTTGAACCCTTTGACAAACGTGTCTCCACTTCCCCCACCCTTGGTCCCTGGCAATCACCATTCTACCCCTGACTCTTTCAGATCCTACACAATGTGGTATTTGTCTTTCTCTGCCTGACTTACTTGACTTAGCATTAATGTCCACCCCAGTGCATCCATGATATTACTAACGACAGGATTTCCTTCCATTTTTATGACTGAATAATATTTTATTGTGCACGTATACCACATTTTTTTTAAAGATTTTATTTATTTATTTGACAGAGAGAGATCACAAGTAGGCAGACAGTCAGGCAGAGAGAGAGAGGGAAGCAGGCTCCCTGCCGAGCAGAGAGCCCGATGCGGGGCTCGATCCCAGGACCCTGAGATCACGACCTGAGCCGAAGGCAGTGGCTTCACCCACTGAGCCACCCAGGCGCCCCCATACAGCACATTTTATCTGCGCATCCACGGATGGGCACTTGGGTTGGTCTCCTATCTTGGCTATTGTGAATTACGCTGTAATGAACATGTGAGAGCAGATAACTTCACTGAGACCCTAATCTCATTTCCTTTACATATTTATCCAGAAGTGGAATTGCTGGATTAGAGGATAATTCTATTCTGTTTGAAAAGCCTCCATACAGTTTTCCATAGTGACTACACATTCCCACCAACAGGGTACGGGCGTTCCCTTTTCTCCCTGCCTTTGCCAAGACCGGTTATCTTGTCTTGTTGATCATGTCCATTCTAATAGATGTGAGGGGATAGCTCGTTGTAGTGCTGATTTGCATTTCCTTGATAATTAGTGATGTTGAATATTTTTTCAGCTACCTGTTGGCCTACTCAGGTCCTTGGCCCATTTTTAAAATCTGGATATTTGTTTTCTTGTTATTCAGTTGCCTGAATTCCTTATGTATTTTGGACATCTACTTCTTAGCAGATACATGATTTGCAATTTTTTTCATTCCATAAGTTGTCTCCACACTTTATTTATTGTTTCCTTTGTTGTACAGAAGCTTTTCAGTTTGACCTAATTCTACTGGCCGATTTTTGCTTTTATCCTCTGCATTTTGGGGGTCATATCCAAAGATTTGTCACCCAGACCAATGTCCAAAAGCATTTTCCCTATATTATCTTCTAGTAGTTGTTAAGAAAGAGACAAAAGGACCCCAAATGGTGTCACTTATCCTCAGCCCCAGGTCCCCAAACTTAATTACAGTATCAGCCTCTTTCAGGAATGGAATCTTAAACCAGTCAGTCAGAAATTACCTAGTCAGTACCAAGGACATAATCTTCCTGAAAGACCCCGTCTTTCCCCTAAAGGACTGCAGCCTTGCCACAGTCACTCCACATTTTGCCAGTTTAACTTTCATATCCCGCTCCCTTTCACCTATAAAAGTCTTCCATTTTATATAGCTTCTTGGAGCGCCTTTCAATCCACTACATGGGTTGCTGCCTAATTCCCCAATTGTGGAATGAAGCCAACAAGATCTTTAAAATTTACTCAGTTGAATGTCTGTTTTCTAACATAGCTTCACAGTTTCCAGTCTTATGCTTAAGCCTTTAATTCATTTAGCTGCACTGTTGTAAAGGTATTTTCATGCATGGCTGGTTGTCCAAACTGATGCTTCTCCAAGGGGACAAGCAATGGAAACTTCTCCACCTTCTTGCTGATGAGCTCCCTACTCAGTAGGTTTTTCAACTCTTGTGTTAATGTCATTTCATCCCATTTGTCAAGAGAAGTCAGAAATTCTGTTTTGTCTATACAGCTATTAGACAGCAGCTAAGGAGTGGCTGTCCCCTAAGCATATAGGACATGCTTGCACAGTCCCCAACCTTCCCCACCATCCCATGTCCCTCATTACATGACTAATCTGGTGCCTGTGGACGTTTGGCTTAGAGACCTCTGCCTTAATTCAGTCCTATCTTTGATGTGCTACTTATGTAAGAGTCCCGTCTCATTATCCAAGGCATTTTTTTCCTTTTTCTGTATCTGCCAGATCACCCAGCACAATGCCAACTCCACATATGTGCTACACACAAATGTAATTATTTAGGAAAAAGGATCTGGTTATGAATGGAGAGTCTAGAGTGAGCAAAGGGAAAAAGAACTGGGATTTGGGAATCTGGACATAGATTTGAGTTCAGAGTTGACACCTTAAAATCTTTGCAACTTTGCACCACGTGCCTTCCCTACCTTAGCCTCAGTGTCCTGAACTGTAGAATGAGAATAACACAGAATTCTATTTTTTTTTTTTTTTTATAGGATCGCTTGGGATCTATCAGGAAATGGCTGCCGCGCACAATGCTTGGCGACAATCACTGAGACATCACCGAGCGGTCACCGTTAGCATGAGGCAGGTAGATAAACACAGCTTTCTTGGAAGGCTGGAAAAGCAGCGTAGTTTATTTACCTTGTGGAGTCTGTGAGTTTCAAATACTTGGTGCCTTCATGCCGAAACAAACTACAGAAGCCTGCCATGGGTAAACATTTCTGTTCTGTGAACCGAGCCCGCCTTCAGCAGGATCCAGATTCCTGCTCCAGATGCTAGGAATGGAGGAGGGGGGCCTGGGGCAAAAATAGCAAATGACCTTTTGCATTAAATTAAACTAATACCCTCCATCCAGATCGGCCTTCAGAAAGACATAAATAAGGCAGGATGTTAGACAAACACATATGCTGTCAACTCGTTAACATATAACGGAGGGATTAACTGAATGTGGGCAGCGATTTCCAAGCCTTTCTGTATGCTCTCATATATTTCCTCGGCTCATCCGACTGTCATGCGAGCTCCCTTCCTGTTACAAGCACAGTGTGGCTGGAAGAGGAGAAGTAGCTTTCTTGCCAAACGTCGGGTCACTTCCGTCTGATATCGATAGTTACACATTAGTTGGTCATGGGTCACGGATCGGTTTACAAAGTTGTTCAAAATGTCAGAGGGCTCAGGCCACCCTTGTCCTGGGATAGGCTGGGGTTCAATAAATCGAGTATGCGTAGGCTTCCCGATAGCTCATACGAATGGACAGCCAGGTCTTGGAAGCAATCGCAGAATGCACTGCTCTAGAGCCCAGAGACGGAGGAAGGGCTGTGGCAACCCAGCCGCGCAAAGCACATACCCACCCTTTCTCTTAACATAAAGCACTTTAAAGTGAATTGCTTCCACTGCCATGTCTCTCCTTTAATCCGGGGTTGCACCCTGCCTATCAGTGGTCTACTAGGAGCATACGGAGAAAACTGGCAAGATGCTGAGTTCTTTGACTTCGGCCAGAAAAGGGGTTTCGTTTGATTCTCCAACCGTAGCTAAGATAACATGTGAACTGAGATGACAAGCGGGATCTTACTTTTTTTTTTTTTTTTTTTTTTTTTTTTTTTTTTAGATTTTATTTATTTACTTGGCAGACAGAGATCACAAGTAGGTAGAGAGGCAGGCAAAGAGATACAGGGGTGGGGTGGGGGCGAGCAGACGACCTGCTGAGCAGAGACTCCGATGCGGGGCTCGATCCCAGGACCCTGATCATGACCTGAGCCAAAGGCAGAGGCTTTAACCCACTGAACCACGCAGGCGCCCTAGTATCTTACTTTTATCCATCAGCAACCAGGACTATTGGTAAACTGGTTTGTTTTCTACCTAGTAGTTGATGTACTGCATGATGATGGTCCTCACTTGGGGGCTGTAGACCCAGCAACCCAGCTGGAGAGAGAAAGCTACTGCCCGCTGGCTCTTGTGGGCAATCTAGCCTTCTCTCTCTCTCTCCATTACCCCCACCCCCACCCTTGAAGACTTCCTAAGCAGCCTGGCCCTCCAGCTCTTCTTTAAACCTGCCAAACCGGTTTCTGACTTTCTCAGTAGGAACCCAGTAAACCCTAATCCCCAAGCTCTCTGTGAGGCTGGGTTTACCTTCTCAGAAGACCCTTCCCTGACCACATCCTCAGCGACGCGGCTCCTTAAGTCAGGACTGGGGGCAACACTCCGGTCGTGCCACGGACTAGAACCCGATGCTCGCATTCAAATTCTGGTTCCACCACTTGTTCTAAGGCTTGTGCCCTCGGCTGAGTTCCCTGGCCCTTTGGGCCTCGGTTTCCGGAGGATAAATGAAGGTTACAGGCTTGCTGTCAGCATTAAAGACATTAATACAGGTAAACCACTTGGAATCGTGTCTGACATGCAGTGAGTGCCTGGCTGGCCTATCTCATTTGTTGCTTCACTGCGTCAAAGTGTCGTATTTCTCCACTGACTGGTGGTTTTATCTTTTCCCACTAGCATGTGGGGTCACAGAGACAAAGGCCCTTGTATGTTCTTGACCCGTCTTTTATCCCCAGCTTCCGGGCACTGAGAGCAGCATCTGATGCTTAGCAGGTTCGGAATGACTGCCTGTGGACTGAAGGAAGGATGTCCCAGCGGCACTTTCGGGACGAGAGAGCGGCCACTCAGGAGGCTGGCAGCAGTCAACTAGGTAAAGAAGTCAGGAGCGGGAGAACTGAGGACACGATTTAGCATGATTGAAAGCAAGAGTATCCCAACCTTTGCATTCTCTGTTTCCACAAAACAGATGTAAGATTACGGCCTGCCTATTTGGAGGAATTTAGCTTTATTTTGTTACTTTTGGGGAAGGGGTGAGGGAGGGTTTAGAAAATTCCCCCTGTGGCAGCATATATTTGACCATCAGATGCATTCATTCCACAACTCTTTGGTATCTCTAAGGGGTTCGGCACTGACCTAAGCCGTAGAGATAAGGAATGAGACTGTTCTGGCCCCGAGCTCAGGGTGCTCAGGTTCTGACCCAGGAGGCCACCTGCTATAAACACACATCACTAGACTGCCTCCTTCTGCGCTACCCCCAACCCCCCACGGAGCTGGGGAGATCACTGAAGGGGCACCTAATGAATTCTTGGAAAGCTTTCTTAAAAGGGGGCATATCAAAGCTTGGTCTCTAATGAAGCTAGCTAGTGTCAGAGCCAGGTGACCAGGACAGGGGAGGGGGAATTAGCAGCTGAGGGAGCTGGCAAGGTGGGAGGGGGGGTGGGGAGGGGTATCCAGGTGGGGGAGCAAAGGTGAAAGGCTCACTTGCCGACAGCTGTTTGACTCGCCAAGCATAGAACGGTTATGTGCACTGGCATGTATGTGCTGGGGAGGGGGGCGGGAAGGAAGCCTTTTTAAAAAGCCCTAACTAAATATAAAAAGATAATGTGTAACCTGTATGTTATTAGGCATACAAAAATCACATTATTAGTAAAACTTACAATCAGCTGACATGGAAACTGCCAGAATTTCACAACTTGAGAGAAAACCCCCAAAGCCATTATGTTCATTAAAGCTGGCAACTTTGAACTTCGTCCTGCGAAAATCAGAGAGTCATCGGGGAGGTTAATCCCGAGGAGAGTCCGTGGGGCTGAGATGTGGAAGCTGACTGAAAGAAGACAAGAAATCAAGACTCCGACATCCAGCAGAGGCTTTGCCTGGGTTGCTGCACGACGGATCGGCAACGGAAACCCAGCAATGATGGCAAAGAGGAAGTAAACACATTTTTAAAAATTCAGAATGTAGACTTAGAAGATTGCGTTTTTGGGAGTGGGTAGTTACGGAAGTTACTCAAATCCTTTCTGTAGGCAACGGGGCTGGCTCATAGACAAAGAATCACTCAGCCTTGCTTACTTCCTGAGGATAACCCCTTGAACCCATCAAATTTATACTGTCCAATACAATAGCCACTAGCTCCATGTGGCTACTGATATTTAAAGTGAATCCATTTGAAGGAAATAAAACTCAAAGTGCAGCTCCTGAGTCATGCTAGCGATACAGTTCGAGCACTGATCCATCACATGTGGCTAGCAGCTACCATACTGGACAGTGTAGAAAGTTCCACTGGACACACCATGCTACCATCCTTCTATCAAATTTATTCAATAAATTGTCCCTGATCTTACAGATTTACATTTGGTTTTCCTTGGAAGTCTAAAAGATGTCAGGCTACTTGTACATATAGGAACCTCCATCTGCTTAAAAGCATGAATTAAATGCCACTGTATATGGGCATTTGGAAGAGATAGGTGGTAAGAGTAGAAATCAACCTTTTAGGATTTCTCAGTCTTAGATCAGTATAGCAGAGGATTGCTCCAAACAAGTGGGAACCTGGCAATGTCCGGTAACAGTGATTTGGGGGTTCCTGATACATTATCGACAGCCATTGCGAGAGGAGGAGTCAACAATAAAGTTCTATCAATCTTCTCTCTTTCTCTCGCACTCTTGTAAGTAGGCTCCATGTCCAGCATGGAACCCAACACAGGGCTTGAACTCAAGACCCTGAGATCAAGACCTGAGCTGAGATCAAGAGTTGGATGCTTTACCGACTGAGCCAACGAGTTACCCCCTCCATCTCTCTTGAATATCCGTGAGGATCTTTATGAATAATCTGTAACCTGCTGGGGCTAAAAAAATAATGGGAATTATAATATCCAAAAACAGTAACAAAAACTACTACAACTGTATTTGCTTTCAAACTGAACAGAAGGAAAAGTTGTCATTTTCCTCATGCATAGGGTAGGCAAGGGGGACTCAGGTTCATCTCAAATCAACGGACACCTCACTTTCTGAGTTTTCAAGGAGCCTCACAAAGGGATAAGGTGGCCTGGTGGATGGGACAGAGGTGCCCCAACTCTGAGAAATGTAAATGTAATTCATACTACTACTGATAAAATATGTTCCCCATTGACTACCTAAGCCCACAGAAAGTTCAGTACCACAGAAAACCCCTCTCACATAGGGGTACTCATTGTGTAGAAAACAGAGCAAAAGTGAGGCGAATCCTTTAAGGAAATTGTTGATCGCAAACTACGTGCACGGCACAACTGGCAATGTTGCGATCACTGTAACCATGGCTCGTGAGAATGTGAATAACCTTCCCTCATCAGCAGAGTTTCATGATGATCTTTTGGTCCAAGTAGGTCTGAGGAAGCCCAGAGCGAGCCATAGCACCAGAGGAGACCTAAGGAAGGCTTACGAAAGTCACCTCTGGGGAAGCTGGAAACTGCCCTCAGGTCTTGTTCCCAACTCAGTCATCAGTTAGTAAATGTGATTTGAGATGAGATTAGAAGGTGAGTAGGAAGCATGTTTAAGGGCTAAGCCAAAGTTCTCTGAAAGCCCAATAAGGCCCATGGGGTCTGGTCCTGCCTACTCCACAGCATCACCAAGGGCAGACTCGGCCAGTGGCCCATTCAGTGTGGCTCCGTCACATGGCCTCATCTGCTCCTCAAGCAAGCCATGCTTCCTCTTCTTACAGAACCTGTCCACAAGCCATTCCCTCCTTCTAGTTAAGAGGTCTTTCCCTTCCCCTCTCAGCTTAACCACTGCTTCCTTCAGGGCTATGTCCTCTCAACCCCCTCCACCAACCATGTCTTCACTTTACCATCCGCCTGTCTCCTGAAGCACTTACCAATGTAACTGTGTATCCTGAGGATTCGTTAATGGACGTATCTTCATTAGAGCAAGGTTATAAGCTATAATTCCCCAAGGGCACGAATATCCCTCTTAGAAAAGTCCATCATTCCATCTCTAGCACCTACCAAAGGCTCTGGCATTGAGCAGGAGTTAAGAAAAATGATAACGAAAGGATGAATGGACAATGGCGAACGAGAGTCTGGATTTGGCAAAGCCTTTTGGCATGTTTAGACCCACTCTAGAATAAGGTGATAGACAGGATTATGGCTATTATTACTACCATTGTTACTACAAGTACTGTTACTACAAGCACCAGTGTTAGTAGAGGTACTCTCATACTTAGGAAGCACTTACCATTATGAACCAGGCAGGGCGCCAGGAGGCTTAACTGTCCTAATAGTACTCGAGGGTAAGAAAAATTCCATTAGTATTTTGTAGATGAGGAAACCAAGCCTCAGAAAAAGTTAAGCAACTTGCCCAAGGCCACCCAGCTGGGATGGTTAAACCAGAATTTCCACCAGCCACCTGAGTACCGAGCCCGAGCCCTAGACCGTGCAGTCCCTCTCTACCATATTCCACCCAAGTTTTACAGAGAATCAAGGAATTTTTAATCTCTAGACATTCCAATTGAGTAAATAAAGCTATTGCCACTCGATGGTAATGGAAGCCAAGAGGTTAATCGACTTACTGTGTTTGCTACAAAGGGAAATTTGAAATATCAGCAGAAAAAAAAATCAATATGGCTTCAAACTGCCGCAAATTAAAAACAGATCGCAGCCTTTTTTACAAAAGTATGACTACACTTTAGCACAAAGTCATTTAAAAATAACCATTTCCAGACGCCATATGGGTTATGTACCAGTTTCATATGATTAGTATAATTTTTGAAGGAAGTTGTTATCAGAACCGCAAAGTTGAAAAACCATTTTCAACCAAACCGCAGGAAATATTCGAAGGTAAAAATCTTAATGAAAAAACAAACGTGGAAGGTAAGACAACTGGTCACGAGAAAACCTGCAAAGAACAAGTTCTAAATTCCAGCACACAGGGGAAAACTGGATTTCAAGAAAGCGTGTATGGAACAGGGACTGGTTTATTTTATAAGCCGAAGTCACACATCAGGTGAATTCCAAAACCATTACTGCTTGCACAGAGCTGCCCATTAGCGGCTATCTCGGCTTTGTCCTCCAAATATGTGCCAGCCTCCGTGGCAGTTTAAGACACCCCTGTTCCTCCAACTCTAAGACTGTTAATTCCGCAAATGGAGTAAAGAAGAAAAAGTAGGTTCAGCATCTCTTTCAGACAGCGAAAAGGAGAAAAATCAACCACGTGGAGAAGAGGAACTCTGAGCATTTATGTCTCCCTAGGTGGTGAAAGAGAAATGGGCAGGATGCTTGCTCATTTTTCCAATCTTCCCCAAAATACAAAATCCCCAGAACATACTGGTATTTAAGGTAGAGGTGGACACACAATGCTAGCACAGAGAGGCGCTTTGTCTTATCTTCTACATTGAGCATCTTTACAGAGTTGCCTACATTAAACACAGGAAGATTTCCCATCTGAGATGCATGACTTGTCTAGAGAACCGAGAGAAGCTGGCAGGCAGCCGTGTTTGTCACGGCCCCTCTGGGCCCTCCAATGTGCAGCATGCATCAAGACTGCATTATTTGTGATACTTATTTGCATATCCTGCACTTGGGACACCGGGTATAAAGACAGAAGGGAAGTGGTTTGGGGGAATGGGGTAGCTGGGGGATGGGTACTGAGGAGGGCATGTGGTGAGGAGCACTGGGTGTTAATTTGCAATTCATGAATCACTGAACACTGCATCCAAAACTAAGGATGTACTGTATGTTGGCTAACTGAACATAATAAGGCCAATAAAGTTGTTAAGATAGGCAAACAACAACAACAACAACAACAACAACAAACCAGTAATGGTAGGAACAGGGAAGAAGCAGTCAAAAGAATAGCAGGAAACCATGGGTGGTGCACCATATTCCTAGGAAGTGGAGGGTCCGCCATCAACGTCGTCCAGTATGTTCAGAAGGTCAGACAATGTAAGGGCAGAGAGCGACGGTCGAGTTTCAGGAACGAGAAGGATGACTAACTTTGGTCACAACAGTTTGAAGGCCTTTCTCTAAGCTTGCTTTCTCAGCTTCTGCACTTCTGTAGCTCTGGGCAAGTCTGTGCTGGGGCCCTTCCCGGGCATCGTAGGACTTCGGGAGCCACCCTGGCCACCGCCCGCTCTGTGCCTGCAGCATCCCTCCTTCCCCAACGGGGACAAGCACAAATGTCTGCGGACATTGCCGAAGGTCCCCTGGGGGGCAAAATCGTCCACGGCTCCGAACTCCTGTTCTAGGTCGAAAGCAGATGGAAAGGGGCCAAGAAGTGATGGTTCAAGACCCAAAGACTGGGAGAGCTGAAAATCTGTATCTAGGAGTTCGGGTCTGATGGGTGAGAAAAGTCACAGAATGACGGCTGTAGGAAGACACTCCGTGTGTAAAAAGAGCCTCTCTGTGGGTACCTGGGTGGCTCAGTAGGTTAAGCCTCTGCCTTCAGCTCAGGTCATGATCTCAGGGTCCTGGGATCAAGTCATGCTTTGGGCTCTTTGCTCAGCAGAGACCCTGTTTCCCGCCCCCTTCTCTGCCTGCCTCTCTGCCTACTTGTGATCTCTATCAAATAAATCAATAAAATCTTAAAAAAAAAAAAAAAAAGAAAGAAAGAGCCTCTCTGTTCCCATACGTACATGGAAAGAGAGACGCCGTGAACCCATAGAGCAGCCGCCAGCACCCTGACCTGGCCAGAAGCTCTCCTAGGGCCCAGAAGCCACCGTTCTCAGTGGGAAAGGCACCTTCTACTTGATTTTGTTGCATGTGGGTCTGATGTCACCTGGACCCGCCACTAGCTCCAGGGGCCGCCACTTTGCTTGGGTTTAACAGTAAGGCCATCTGTGTCCTCCAAGTGAGAGCCAGGCCTGAACATTTGGCAGGATGGCATGCGATCGAGTCTGGCTTTAGTCTGAGACTGTTATATGGGGGGAGGAGTAGCACATGTGAGTGACCATCCTTGCTGTCACTTAGGGAGATGGAGACATCCAAGAGGCGGAGAGAGGCCAGGTCTCCTCAATCCAGCCGAGCCCAAGCCAGACTTCCCTGTTTCACTTAAACCAGGAGAGACAAGCTTTTCGCTCCTGAGATGAGAGCTTCGGGGATCTTAAATCTTTATGCATTTTCTTTCCCAAAGGAAGATAAAACTAAGTGATGTCTGGTGTTTCCTCTAATTCTTAGCAAGTGACTCTACTCCTCCTTGGTGTTCAGATCCTGGAAAGTTGCTTAATGTCTCTGACCTTCTGTTGCTTCAATCACGAAATGGGGGAGAAGATACCACATACTCCTAGAGCCGTCTAGGGCTGAAAGCGAGAGGATGTTGTCAGGCCCGAAGTATAGTGCCTGGGGTATACCAAGCACTCCACACGTACAGGACCACATGGCCACAACCCCAATTCAGTACGCAGCCATGACTCAATGACCACCGCTGCTAATTACAACCGTACCAAATGCCATAACCAGGCCTTTACTTAAATTCCTTCTCTGGTTCTTTGAGGTCCATGATATTATTGACCTGGCCTTGGAGGTGTGGAAATTGAGACACAGAGTGTTCAAGAAAATTGCCATCAAATGGTGGCTCTGGTCTGGCTCTGAGCTTTAATCACAGTGCAAGTGTCCTCATCAGACACTAGAACTCACAAGCTCTGCCTCCTTCTAGAAAAACTGAAAAAAACAAACAACAACAACAGCAACAACAACAAAAAGCAGGTATAAAGAACACCAGTTACATAACGAGATTCTCAGTTTCCTAAATTTCCTGTCACAGTGCAAACTATGACCCATCGTTTTCTTCCCAAAGCAAGGGCTGTTCCCCTGGGAGATGCCCAGTCCCCCACCTGTGATCTCTCTTGCTCTCTTCCTGGAGACAGCCCTAGGTGCTGGTAGCTCTCCTCATCCTGACAGTTCTGGGGGTACTTTCCAAGCATAGAGACTAACAGAGAGGGGGCTGCCCCAGGTTCCCATGGATCCCTGTTTGTGTCCAGGAGCATTCAAGCATGGGGAGTGAGAAAGCCCACTCCTGAGTTCTGGCTGAATTACTCCTGGGCCTTTAAACTCTGAGTACATTTCAAGTCCCAGATCTAAGCAGGATATAAACAATTTTAAAAGTCAACTTTAAGTAGGAGAATGTTTATGTGCCTCCTTATCCCCTTGGTACCCAAACCTGCATTTGATCAACACGGATAATCAATCTGGAGACTAACAATAGAAAGTGCATTTCTATGAAACAAAGAAAGTCTGCCTGGATGAGCGCTGGTGGGCCACCCAAAAAAGGAAGGTTGGAGTTTTCAGTTCTTATTCTTACACAATTATCCTAAGTCTCTGCAGTTCTAAGAGATGCCTGGCTCAAGACCAAGAACCCCAGCCACGGTTGAATGCCCTGGATTCTTCACCTCTTCATCTGGCTTTTTCATGGGAAATGCCCCCACGATGTCACAAAAACACAATCTTTATCAAGGACACGTGAAGCCATGGCTGGGCCCCAATCACATGGTGGTACATTATTAATGATTATTTTTAGCATCACCATTACCCTAAATTAGGACAAAGCTACTATGCTGTTTCTCATGGGCTAAGCACTGCTTAAATCTGTGTGCATGAGCCCAGGTTTATTTTCAGTAGGACTATGAGACAGATGGTAACAGTATCAACTTCATGGTGAAGACAACTGATACACCAGGAGGCTGGCTAACTTGCTGAGATCACAAGGATGGTAAGAGAAGTATACAGTAATTTCTCACTAAGAAGGTGCTGGTGCCATTAAGAGGGGCTCTCATAAACGGAAGCTCCTGGGCAAAGACGCGACATGCCTGTCAATAATCATGGCAAGCATGTACCAAGAAAGCATTCTTTGAGTCCCTTTATTTAATCCATATACCGCCATATACCGGTACTTGGATGTGGGGAGTATTTTAATCCCCATTTAGAAATGATGGTTTAAGCAATTTTCCCAATGTAACAATGCTATTAAATGGCAGAGACAGAATTTGAACTTAAGATTGTCTACGCTCAGAGCCTTTGCTTTCAACCCATCACCTCACACTATGGTATGACTGAAGAGGCTGGAAAATGGGGGAAGGGGGTGTTAGGAGGTCCCAGGGACCTATATGGTTAGAAGTCAAGAGTCCCCTTGTTTCTGGATATCCAGGTCCCCCTGCATGGACTACAGCCTATTGCTGTCTGACTTCATGTCTCAACAACACGTCAATGCTCTTCCTGTCTCAGCAGGAGAGACAGAGTCATTCCTTCCCTTCAAAGTAGAGATGCGGGGAGGGTACTTATAGGTCAGATGTTGTGACCAAAGTCAGACCCAGTCCTGACTCACAGTTCTTGAGGTCTAATGGAAGAGATAAGCAATAACCACACAATCACACAATTAAGTGTACAATTACCAACGGAGAGATATAATCTGCAAGGAAGAAACACAGTGCTTTGAGAGTGCAAAACAGAGAAACCCAACGAACCCAACTTGGGAAGAGGGCTGTCCTGGAGAGTGACCTTGGAACAGAGCTCTGAGGGACCACGGGGGTTATATCTGGGGGAAGCTTTCCTCAGGGTGGGACCTCTGGAAATTCTTCAGATGTGGTTCTTGTGAATCAAAACCCTCGACCTTTAAGAATACAGCAGCCTCCTCTTATCTGCAGGGTGGGGTACATTCCAAGACCCCCAGGGGGTGCCTGAAATCACGACAGTACCAAGCCCTATAAACACCTTGTTCTTTCCTCTGCGCTCCTATGATAAAGTTTAATTTATAGACGACGCATACCGAGAGATTAACAACAACTAATAATGAAACAGAACAACTGGAACAATAGGCTTGATGTGAATGTGGTCTCACGCGAGGATGGGAGAGGACACCGTGCCCGTGTGATGAGAGGATGCGCGGTGGGCATTCGGACATAGCGTCAGGCCACCACTCACCTTCTGACATGACGTCAGAAGGACAACCAGGCGCTTCTAGACCACAGCTGACCGTGGGTAACTGAAACCCCAGAAAGTAAATCTGTCAATATACAGGACAAGTATGCTGCGTCTCCGAGGAGGAGGAAGGAAACTCATTTCTTCATTGTGAATGAATGAATCAAAAAGTTGAAATGATTTGGCAGTGCTGTTACAATGATCGTAAAGCTCCATGAGAAAATGGATGCACACCTGTGACCAAAGAGAAGGGGGAGCTTCTTGGAGAGACAAGAAAATAGAATTGGGGGAGAACTTAGTTCCACAAAAACCTAGGTTTCAGAGGAAGTGGATTTTGAGTGTGAGCCTCAGCTCTATTCCACTCTCTTATCATATGGGCCCCCGGCTCCTCTTTTAGTTAATAACCTAACCAGTGACAATCTTTTTTTCTAAAAAATTATTTAATTATTTTTATTAACATATAATGTATTATTAGCCCCAGGGGTACAGGTCTGTGAATCGTCAGGCTTACATATTTCACAGCACTCACCACAGCACATACCCTCCCCAGTGTTCATAACCCCACCCCCTCTCCCAAACCCCCTCCCCCCAGCAACTCTTAGTTTGTTTTGTGAGATTAAGAGTCTCTTATTGTTTGTCTCCCTCCCGATCCCATCTGCTTTCATTTTTTCCTTTCCTATCCCCTAAAACCCCCACTTTGCCTCTCAAATTCCTCATATAATAATATATTATTATATGATCATATAATAATTGTCCTTCTCTGGTTGACTTATTTCACTCAGTATAATGCCCTCTAGTTCCATCCACATCGCTTCAAACGGCAAGATTTCATTTCTTTTGATGGCTGTATAGTATTCCATTGTGTGTGTGTGTGTGTGTGTGTGTGTGTGTGTGTGTGTGTACACACACAACATCTTCTTTATCCATTCATCTGCTGATGGATATTTAGGTTCTTTCCACAGTCTGGCTATTGTGGACATTGTTGCTATGAACATTCCCTAACCAGTGACAGTCTTAAACGATAAGAAAAAATAAAACCATGGAGAGTTCACTGTAAACTCCTTGGCTAAATCTTGTTTAAAAATCCACATGGAAAAGAGTAAACATACTTCGACTCTCAAATACTTGGTAGATGGGTTAGTGAATAATGCTCGTGCTTTCTGTTCGTTTGTTTGTTTGTTTGTTCTCAAAGCCCAGTCCAGGTCCTCCTGCTGATCTGCTTTTCTAAAGTATATCTCACACAGTCCACTCTGTGATTCTTTCAGCTAATGTGACTGACTCTGTGCCAGGTTCTGAAACTGCAAAGATTAGGATCTGGTCTCTTTCTTCCAGGAATTATCTATCTCATGGGGGTGATGGCCAAGAAAATAGGTGATTGCAACACCCTATGATGGCAAAGGTAAGCCCCGGGAGCACAAAGCAGGAGCCCTTCACTCCATGTGGGAGCATCAGAGATTTCTTGGTGGAAAGGATATCTGAACAACATCTTAAGGAAAGAAGGCCTGAGCCTCCAGAAAAATATTTTTAGCCCTGCTGTTAAGTGCCCCAGCCATTGGTAAGGAAAAAAATGTCAAGTGATTTGGGCTGGTCAGCTCAATCTCACCAAAAGTGACATTGAAATCCACACCATGGTAATGCAAGAGACTTCATGTAAGACCTTGTCATTAAGCAATATTTGGCCATCCCTGTGCTGGGACTGGGGGAAGAAAACTCTAGACACCTCGGCAGTGTGTTGACAGCTAAGTCCAAATTCATGTCCAGATAAGCAGCTCCTGGTCAAAGGCATCCCCAATTTTTCAATCTTGAATGAAAACCAGATGGAAAGAACAGAATTATTCTTGGTACCTTGAGCACCTCTCTGGCCCACGATGGAGAACATCTCGTAATGTCCAGTCCAGAGTCTGGCACAGCCCTGGTTTCACAGGTCACGAGAACACATTTGAGGCTTTAAGTGAGCAGACTGACGATAGTCAGTCTTCAGTGCCCACTGATGTTGAAGACGACTGCTTAGGACATAAGCAATTTCGGCGTGTCTTAGGCACTGCTTTTCAGGAACAAGAAAGCAGCCTTCTATAAAAGTTCTTTCTTCCTCAGACTCAACAGATGAGAGATACTGAATGACTCATCTCCTGGACTGGTCTGCTCGGACCAGGACTGAGATAACGAAATACCATAGGCCGGTGGCATCAACAACAGAAACGTGTTTTCTCATAGGTCTGGGGGCTGGGGGCTGGGGTCTGCGATCGCGGTGTCCATGAGCTCAGCTCCCGGTGACAGCGCTCTTCCTGGCTTCCAGAAGCTGCCTTTTTGCGGTGTCCTCTCACGGAGGGGAGAGAGTTCAGGTGTCTTTTCCTCTTCCTATAAGGCCACCATATCAGATGGGAGCCTCCCTCTTAGGACCTCATTTAATGTTTATCACCCCCCAGCAGGCCCAACCTCTGAAAACAATCCCCCTGGGGTATAGGGATCCAACATAGGAATTCATGGAGGCAGAGAGGGACACAAACATTCAGTCTGTGACACCCCCTCACAGTTTCTCCTTCTGTAAAAGGGTGAGAATAATGAACCCCTGTAATGTGTGCATTACAAGACTTAAATGAGTAACAAAGTTAAGCATGGGGAACATATTTTTAAAAAGAAATAGACACTATTATTATCGAATGAAAGGTAGTATGGTATAGTGATTGCAATCTTAGGTCCTGGACCAAGAAAAATATTTCTAAACTAACTAGGTATATGTAGAAGGAATTCTAATAAGAGAATGGAGTATTCCACTACATTCTTAAGGACAACCTTTCATAAAAAAATTAAGTGGCATTATAAGAGAAATGATGGCACCTCTCTATCAATATGCATGTGGCCTCTTTGTCTATCTGCCACTCACAGTGCCAGCCACGAAACATAGGCACAGTAGATGTTTATGTTAGCTGTTCCCATCATTGCCAAAATTGTCTTTTCTCTCTTTGTTAGTGCGCTCAATGACTCAACAGTATAACAATAAAGACATAAATCAAGACTATCTTGCAGGAGACCATTCTTTCCATTGAGAACAGCTAGATAAACTTTCTAAGATTTCTATTCCCCCTTCCCCTGAAAAATCTGTTTGAAGATATTAAATAACTATCTAGACATTCAGATCCCAGAGCGAAGGGAAACACGGTTAGGCGATCTGAGTGTTTGACATTATTGTCCCCTCAAGGCATTCAATGAAGAGGCTGAAAGCCCAATTTAAAGCAATTGCAAAACAAACAAAAAACCCCAGAAACTTCATCCTGATTCTTTTGATTCAAACTAGGAAAGGTGGAAACTTGTGTTTGGTGCTACCGAATTACCTAGGACTAGAAGGGCCAACATCTCATAGAGAAGAGCAGTACACAGAAGTGAAGCCCATAGTCTGAAATGCTTCCCTCTTTGAGGACTCTGACATGTCCTAAATGGTGCTGATCCAGGGAAGCCAAGTAGAAAAGTAACAAATTTGAAGGTGTCCAACCAGGGTCTTGGTATTTTCAATGGGAAATAACAAAAAAACTGACCAAGGAAGAAGAAACACTGGTGACCATCTCCAGTTTCACCTGACACTGGGAGGGACAGTTCCTAGAAGTACAGGAAAAGGAGAAGTAGACCACACCTTACAAAGACTGAAGTTCAGCCTCAAAACAGCTGACTAGATTAACTTGATCTACCTGATAGAATCTACTGCCTCAAGAAGCTAAAGGCTTATCTAGAATCTCTCTCATTTTTCCTACGTAATGTTCACCATTTAATTTAAATCATGAGACGTAACAAGAAACAGGACCAAAGAGGGATGATGCAAGTATTGGCAGTGTTGGCCACAGACTTTAAGTACTTGGGGTAAGCATGTTCAGAAAAATAAGTAACAACTGAGAAAATTCATTAGGAGATGAGACAGAAATTTCACCTAGAAAATCAAAATTTATTTTAACATTCGTATTTTAGAATGGAAGTTATAATAACTGAAATTAAGAATTCAGTCAGTTAAGCCGCTGCCTTCGGCTCAGGTCATGATCTCAGGGTCCTGGGATCGAGTTCCACATTGGGCTCCTTGTCCAGCAGGGAGCCTGCTTCTCTCTCTGTTTCTGCCTGCCACTCTGCCTGTTTGTGCTCTCTGACAAATAAATAAATAAAAATCTTAAAAAAAAAAAAAAAAGAATTCCAATGGCTTTGGGATGCCTGGATGGCTCAGTCGATGAAGCATCTGCCTTCAGCTCAGGTCATGATCCTAGAGTCTCCAGATTGAGCCCCGAAGTGGGCTCCTTGCTCAGCAGGGAGCCAGCTGATCCCTCTCCCTCTGCTTCTCCCCTGGCTCCTGCTTGCTCGCTCTCTCTCAAATAAATAAATAAATCATCTTTTAAAAAAAGAATTCAGATGGATTTAATAAAAATTTAGACACAGCTAAAGGGGGAATTGATATTTTTGAAAAACAATTAAGTAGAAAATGCATAACATACATGTTACTGGTTATCTGAAAACATGTGTATAACACATACACAACTGAAGTCTTAGAAGAGGTGAGACAGCAGAAGACAGATGAATTATCTGAAAGTGATAATGGCCACAAGAACTTTCCGAACCGAAAATGACTTCAAGCCACATATCCAAGAAGCACTACAAGACCCAAGAAGTTCATTTATTGATTTATTTTTAAGTAAATATAATGCTCAGCATGGAGACAGACATGGGGGCCTGAGCTTACAACTCTAAGATCAAGACCTTAGCTGAGACTGAGTCAGACACTTAACCGACTGAGCCACCCAGGCATCCCCTCCGAGAAGTTTAAATAAAAGAGAAAACACACCTAGTCACATCATAGTACTAGCACTGAAAACCAACGGTGTTAAAAATTCCTTAAAAATCCAGAGGGAGGGGCACCTGGGTGGCTCAGTGGGTTAAGCCACTGCCTTCGGCTCAGGTCATGATCTCGGGGTCCTGGGATCGAGTCCCGCATCGGTCTCTCTGCTCAGCAGGGAGCCTGCTTCCTCCTCTCTCTCTCTCTCTCTGCCTGCCTCTCTTCCTACTTGGGATCTCTCTCTGTCAAATAAATAAATAAAATCTTTTAAAAAAAAAATCCAGAGGGAATCTTTTTAAAGCTCTATTACCTTAAAAGGAACACAAAGAGCAAGAATGGCAATGGGCCACTGGACAGAGGGGACGGAGGCCAGGAAGTAAGAATGATCACCTTTAAAGAGCCAAAGGCTAACTTAGAGTTCTAGATCTAGGGAAGAGGAAGAAAAATTAAGGGCATGTCCAAACAAATGAACACTAAGAGAAGTATCTGTCACCAGCAGATGTATACGGAATATTAATGAGATTTCTTCAGGCAGAATATGGATAAATGAATGCACATTCCCACCTGACCACCCACGCACATACTTACTCCCAGAAGGAAGAATGAAAATAAAAGAGAATGAATAACAACGAAGGGAACATGGGGGAAATCTGAATAAATATGAATTCTATAAGCAATAGTGATAACTTAAAGATTTAAATATAAAATTTAAATACATGGCAACAATAACCTACCCCAGTGACAGTAGGTGAATTTCAAATGTCTTATCTTTATGACACTGTAATCCAAGTGGTCATGGTATTCATTTTTGTTAGACTCCAACAAATCAAAAACTAATGGGCACTAAGTTTTATACCAAAACATGCAAGTAATCTTATTTAGAGACTATGGATAAAATACTCCATTTAAAATGTATTTTCAAAATTCCACTATGTGCTGTTTATAAATCACTCACCTTAAAACTAAAGGCAAAAGGATGCAAGTTGAAAAGATGGTACAAAGTTACACCATGAAAACATCAACCAAGATGACACTGTTACTGTAGTCATCAAAGAAGACTTAAAGGCAAGAAGCATTGCTAGAGGTAAAGCAAGACATTGCATATTTTAAATGGGGATAATTGGTCAGAAAGAGACATTGAAACTAACAACAACAGGGATGCCTGGGTGGCTCAGTTGGTTAAGCAGCTGCCTTTAGCTCAGGTCATGATCCCAGTGTCCTGGGATCGAGTCCCACATTGCGCTCCTTGCTCAGCAGGGAGCCTGCTTCTCCCTCTGCCTCTGCTGCCACTCTGTCTGCCTGTGCTCGCTTTCTCCCCCGGCCTCTCTCTGATAAATAAATAAAATCTAAAAAAAAAAAAATAACAACAACAAAAATCACAACTTTACAATTGTAAAGGGAGACTTTACCGTACATCTCTCAAAAGCTAATGGATCGAGCAGACAGAGAAATCACTAAGGACGAAAACAGTCTGAGCGTCACAATTAATGTACTTGACAACATTGATATATAACACACTGTACACACAAGAACTCAATTCACCTGCATTTCAAGGGCTTATGGAATATTTATCTTCACCCTAAATATGACCACATTCTAGGCCATGAAGCAAGACTCAACATATTTCAAAGGGTTGAAAAGTGGATGGAGTTTCTCTCACCACTGTGAAATTAAGCTAGAAATCAAAACCAAAAAGATAACCCCAAATGGCTCCAAATTAATCAAATCACTTCTAAGTAATCCTTGAGTTAAAAAATATACCCAAAGGGAAATTACAAAATGTTGTTCATAAATGGCAATAAAGATTTCACATAGTAAAAGGAATGTTTATATGGAAATGTTTAGGCTTAAAAGAAATGTTAGGCTTAAAAGAAAAGACAAAAGTCTGAAAAGCAATGAGCTAAGATTCTATATATATAAAAAAATAACCAATTAAAACCATGGAAAGTGACAAGGGAAGAAGAGAACCACCACCACCAAAAACCAGTTCTCAATTCATTTTATGAAGCCAGCCTAACTTGACCAGTGCCCAAACTTGATAAGGACGTAAAGAGAATAAAATTACAGACCAAATTTTCTCATAAATATGCATGGGTAAACCTAAACAAATATTTAGAAATCAAACGCAGCCATCACTAAAAGTGATAGTACATCATGGCCAAACAAGGTTTACTCCAGAAAGGCAAGGTGGGCTTAACATTTGAAAAAAAAAAAAAATCAGTTAATATACTTAATGAGAAAAAAAAAAAAGAAAAACCATATGCCCTCAATAGATGAAGAATTCTTAATAAAATTTATTAGCAAACTACAAATAGAAGGGAATGTTACCCATCTGATGAAGGGTATCTACAAAGAATACTATAGCTAAGAACATACTTCATGGTAAAAGAGTAGAATTGTCCCGCAAGATCAGGACTGAAACAAAGATGTTGGATATTATCACGTCTATGTATCACCATACTTAAGTTCTTTGACTTTGCAAGGGTCCAAAAAAAAAATTAATAAAGATTTGGGGGGAGGAGGCTGTCACTATTCACAGAAGATAGGATTATATAGAGCAGCAACAAAAGAAAGGAGGGGAGGGACACGCAGGGTTGGGTGAGCCTGGTGGTGGGTAGAAAGGACAGCAGGTATGGCACGGAGCACGGGGTATGTATGGTGCATGAACAATGCATCTCGGAACACTGAAAAAATAAAATAAAATTTAGAAAAGAATTTGTAGGGAAATTTCTAATACTGACAATGAAGAGCTTCCAAAGGAAAGTCTATATACAAAAATCAATTTCATTTCTCTGGAATAGTAGCAGAAATTTAGAAAACAAGGACAATTTTTCATTTTAAGTAGCATCAAAAATATCAGTCAAGAAAAAAATCTAACAAAGGGTGAACAAGATCTCACAGGACAGAAATTTCCCTCAGGAAAGAATTTCAAGACTTGCAAATGAGATATACCATATTCATGTATCAAAAATAATATTGTAAAGATTAACCTATAAATTCAATGAAAGCCAAGTAAATATCCCAGCAGCATTCTGGCAGGAATTAGGAAAATGATACAAAAATGCAGAAGAAAATGTAAACCTCATATAGCCAAGAGAGTCTTGAATTAACAAAGATGAATGACTTAGACAACTTGCTATCAAGAACTATGATAAAGCTACAGTAATTAATAAAAGTGTGGTATTAGAACAAAGATAATTTTTTTGAAGATTTTATTTATTTATTTGACAGACAGAGATCACAAGTAGGCAGAGAGTCAGGCAGAGAGAGAGGAGGAAGCAGGCTCCCTGCTGAGCAGAGAGCCCGATGTAGGGCTCGATCCCAGGACCCTGAGATCATGACCTGAGCCAAAGGCAGACACTTTAACACATTGAGCCACCCGGGTACCCCAGAACAGAAATAATTTTTAAAATGGAATAAAATAGAGAAATCAGGACTAGACCAACACATACACCAACACCTGATTCATGACAAAGATAACAATGGAATGCAGTATGCTTAGAAGAATCATCTTTGAAATAAATGGGGTTGTATCTACCAGATATCCACTGGGAAAAAAAAAGTTATCTTGACCAATTCCTCACATCATTCACAAAAACGCATTCCGAGTAGTTTGTAGGCTACCCAAGAAGGTACATAAATCCAAAAATCTTCTAGAATTTTACACTGAAGACATATCTTTATGATCTTGGGTAGAGGAAAGGGTTTTGAGATAGGATGCTAAAGACGGATGAACCACGAGACATTGAAATATCCATTAAGCATGCGGAAAATCCCTCAACCTCTTTTGTCATCAGGGGAAGGCAAAAACTCAGTGCTATACTAGGTACCATCCCTACTTGTGAAAATGAAGACAAAAAACCCCAAGTGCTGGCAAAGATAAGGAGCAAGCGAACCTGTAAGGACGCAGATTGGTAGAACTACTCTGAAAACAAATTGGTAGAACCAATTTGCACGTGCCTTATGACCCAGAGACTCCATTTCTAGAAACCCTACAGAAACGAGTTCATCTTTGAACCGTAAGACCTGCAAAAGAGTATTCACAGCAGCATTTCTGGTAACGGCCCACAGCCAGGAACAGTCAAATGTCCATCCACAACAGAGTGGATCAAGGGTAGCGCTTCATGTAATGATTGAATGCTTCAGAGCATAAAAATGGACCAACCATAGCAGTGTCCACACACGGTGTCGGAGAGAAGCAGCGCGTCAGCTAAGAGCTTCTGTGGATTGCATTGATGCAAAGTTCAAGAACAGGCTGAACTAATCTTCCGAGATTGAAGCCAAGATAATGGTTATGTTTGGGAGTGAGGCATTTAGGGACTGAGAGCAAGTGTGAGCAAGGCTCCGAGGGGGTGTAGGAGATAGTCTATATTCTGATCTGGTTGGCGGTTTACACGAATGTGGTCACTTCGGAATAGAAAAATGAGCTCTCTTCCCCTTCCTCCCGCATCTTTCTATATTTATGCTATTTCAATTGATTTTTTTTTTTAAAGCAGAAATCCTAACCTTCTGGAAGGGACAGAGGTGGTATGCAAGATTTCAGAAGCACCTTGTGAGCTGAGGGGTCACGAGTTAGTAAAAAAAAAAAACAAAAAAAAAACCTCTAGACCAAAGCTACATTCATTGCTTGCAGCCCTGCCCTGCTGAGGCAGACACTCAAGAAAGCAGAGATAAGAGACTTACATTAGAGTCAAAAGTAGCATTTAACGGGGGGCTGGATTATTCCACTGAGAGTAACAAAAAACTGTTGACCTAAGCTGATATGACAGGATAAATAGTACCACAGACATTCCGCTCTCGGTAGCTGACTCGACAGGGGAGGCTGACAGATTTACAATGGAGAACTGAATCCTGAGATCAAAACCCATGTGCTCTGTTCGGGGCTTGATGACCTACAGTGTACACTGAAACCCTTAAATCAACAGGTAACGGCATTTATGGTGAAGAACTCTGACAGGTCTGCTTTGTCCAACAAGCCTTGTCTTGAATCTGGGCTCAGCTCAACGCTGGGCTCTCCAAGGCAAGCGTTTGCTCACATGCAAGGGAAAAAGGCTCCATGTCTCTTCAAATACTTAATGGAAATCTTTCTTGTGCTTTTGAGATAAAGAAAAAAGAAATGGCACCCATGTATAGAGATGAACGTAATCTTTAAGACCCGTCTGTCTTAAAAAAGATTTACTTATTCGGTGACTCCGAAACTCCTGTCAAAGTCACCACAGGGTGATTCTCAGTGTTTGTCCGGGTTGGCTCCAAGCACCTGACACAACACGACTTTCTCAAGGGACGACAGAACAGACCACACCACACACCCATTAAATATGGATCCTCTTCGAGAGCATTTCCTAAATCCCCTTGACTAAAAGCCAGGTCCCAAACATCAGCTTACACACCTCCACACATTTTATAACGTGGCTGAGTAAACACACACGTACACCCACACTGTAAAATTTCACAGAATACTTTTCCTAGATAATAATCTGGTCTTGTCTAGTTGACTCTATTTGAGGCTTCTCTGTATCTTCCTTCTTACGGATGCTCACGGCAGCTGACTGAATGGATTCAAGAGTCACTCACCGATGAGTGGCAACCCTGGGTTGGAAAAGGACATCTTACATACGGAAGCAGATTTTGTTTTCCAAATGTGGAAATCAGGTTTTGTTTGTTTGTTTGTTTTTACATTTCACAGATTCTCAAAATGCAATAAACATGGGAATGACTCAAATGCAGATTCTGGGGCGCCTGAGTGGCTCAGTCGGTTGGGCATCCGACTCTCGATTTTGGCTCGGTCCTGATCTCATGGTCATGAGATCAAACCGCCACCCCTGGCTCTGCATCAGGGAGGAGTCTGCCTGGGACTCTCTCCTTCTCTCCCTCTGCCCCTCCCCCAACTTATTCATTCTCCACCAAACATATATATAAAAAATCTTTTTTTTTTTTTTTTTTAAGCGCAGATTCCAAGGGTCCCAGAGATTATGAGAGCTGGAATGGGGCCCAGGAACCTGAACTTCTGTCAAGCATCTAAGCAATGCCTCCGTAAGGAGACCCAGAATGACAGTTGTTTGATAAATGTTTCTCCAATCCTATCCCTTCATTTTCAGTCGAAGAAACCGAGGCCCAGATAGGCACAAGGTTACAGAGGAGCTAGTAAGAGCCTTGAGACTAGAACCAAATCATCCAGGGTCCTAGACCATCTCAGCAGATGGGCAACCACTTTTTCCCATTTCCGCCTTTGTTGAGAAAGTGAGTAACAAAACCGAGTGTCAGCAGGGAAGAAAGCTAATCAAGAAGAGGTCCCTTTGCAGAAATTAGCTAGAGCCAAACACCCAGGACGGAGTACAGGTAGCTCGTCTCCCTTCTAATCAATATGGCAACACAATGTGTTCAGCAAATCTTTCCAAAACCCTCCCTTGGATCCTCAAACCTCAGAACGTGGCCAGGAATGTAATATTCTGGCTTCTCAGATACTCTCTGTTTAGCCAGCAGTTTGGCAAGATCTGGTTCATTTCAAACTGGTTCATTTATTCCAGCTGAAACCCAGATCTTCCTGCAAGGCGTCCATGACATGTAAATGCTCACCGCCTACCTGTTCTAGGGGAAGAGCTGAAGACGGCGCGCGGCAGCAACAATTCATTGTGGTGATAGGTGCTCCTTGAGTATGTGAGGCTCCTAGAGCCAACAGGGAGCACCAAACACCCCCGTACCAGAGGCATTCCTTACCTCCCTCACCCACCGTGCAGCACTTGGACCTTCTGATTTATTTTATATTCACTCATTTGTATGTTTATTGTCTCTCCAGGGCATTCTGATGCGGGTTTTGCATGAAGAACGTAAGACTGACCACAGTTGTAAGAGGTCTTATCCCTATGTTCCTGATGAGGAAAACAAGATACACACAGAGTTCAAGGTCGCCCAGAGGTTCTCGGCTCATGGGCACAAGGTGCCGAGGTTCACTGTAGGGGCGGTAGGATGCTAACTCCCTTCTTCAGAACTACCAGGCTCGGTGCTCCAGGATCCGTCCTGGTTGGCACTCAGTACACACTTGGTAAGTGAAGAAATTCACTTGAAGGAATACTATTATTTCATTATATTAATATGCAACGTGGAGAGGCATATTGGCATAGCTATGCTTTTCCACATATACACTATGAGAGAGTGTGAATGAGTGAGTGCCAGGCACTGAGACTGATGCTTGAAATACAATGATGAGGGGCAGAAATCGTACAGGCAGGACTCCTGTCCTTGTCACCGAGCGGAGGAGATGGGCATTACGGAGATAATCGCACTGGGAAGTGGGAAAGCATGACCGGAGCACGGGATGAGAGGATGTGGCGCGAAACCGACTGTGCCCAAGGATGGCAGAACAACTCCGGGATGCCTCATCTGACGTGCCAGCTGGACTGTGCCTAAATGTTTAAACATTATTCTTGTATTCTTTTCTGGGTGTTTCTTGAGATTGAATCAGTAGGCTGAATAAGGTGGGGATCCTTCCCCAGTGTGGGTGGGCATCACCCGTCACCCATGGCCGGAACAGAACAAAATGGCGGAGGAAATGAGAACTTGCCCCCTGACCCTGGTCTTCAAGCTGGGGCACTGCTCTCTGCCTGCCTTCAGACTCAGCCCGGAGCCACACCTTCAGCTCTCTTGGCTCTACAGCTCCCCCGCTGCAGGTCCTGGGACTTCTCATAATATGTGAGAGTCAATCTCATAGTTTTATTTATACACATATAAGTTTATTTATGTGTGTACAAATACAAACACACACATGTATATATGCATATAAAATACACACATACATTAATATATTACTATATAATATAATTATGAATTAATTATATCTTACTATCTAGTAAAATATTGATATACATACATATTAGTACTACATTTGTATAATATATGTCATATACACACCCTTGCTTCTGTTTGTCCAGAAACCCTAACACAGCCTGGGTATGCTCAGTCTACCGCCAAGAATGGAGGGGGAGCGGGGGCGGGCTCCTCTGAAAAGCAGCCACTGCCATATTCCTGGACTGAGAAGGTCTCCTTCCTTTCTGGAGAATAGGAGCCATGGGCTCCTCATTTCAACTGTTCCTGAGAAAACTCTCCTCCACTCTTCTGGCCTAAGGAAGGCCAGGCCCAGCTTGGGAAGGGCATGGAGTCCTCATCTGCCAGCTGATCTCTTGCCTCTCCGTGGGGTTGCCGGCTTCTGTGAGCATGGCCACTGGCAAGGAAAAATGTGCTTAGATATCATGTGAGAAAAATATAGTAAGATAACTAAATTTTCTGATACATTAAATATGATCGTAAGTCAGATAGAAGGTATTTTTGACTGTTCACCGATCTGGGTTATTTTTACCACTGAACCCTTCTGTGAGAGAGGGAACTTTATACTATAGTGTGACAGTACCTCTTAATGTCCTGACCTGACCATAGATCTTTTTAAAACTTTTAAAATTTTTAAATTTTAAAATTAAAAAAATTTTTTTTTTTAAATTTTGCTCCGGTTTCTACATATGGTAATGAGCAGAACACTGCCAAGGTTATTATGAAGATCCGAAAAATGAGAACTAATAAAGAGGTTTCCACTCAAAAATTTAAAAAGCAGAAGTTAGTAAGCTAGCAAGTTTTGATCAAATATAATTAGAAGAAAATCAATGCATAAATTCTGAAATTTTTCAAAACCTAATTACCCTCAATTATGTTCAAAAGAAATAATTGACTTTACTTTACATCTGAATCCCACCATCAGAATGACCCAACTGTCTAGGAACTATGTCATGACCATGGGCCTCCAAACCCAAATATCAAACTGTACATACCAGAGACTATTCAAAAGAAAACTGAAGACACCGGGGAAGTACTTTCTGGAAGATACACCATCTCAGCAAGCTAGATAAAAACGGAACCTTTCTCTTCTGCCCATTCATTTTCACTGTATATATCTGAGGACTTCCAGATAGGAGAGGACTAGAGCTATCCTATCCAGGACGGGCTCTGGTCCTGAATGAGGCTGGTCTGAATGAAATATGCAGTAATTGGAAAATGCACACTGAGTTTTGAAGACTTGAGTACAAAATAAAAGCAAACTATCTCAATTTTTTCATCATTATATTTTGAAATACCACTCTCAATATCTTAGATCAATAAAATCTACCACCATGAATTTTGCCTGTTTCCTTTTACCTTTTTTTTTTTTAAATAAGACTACTAGAAAATTTTAAATGACATATAACACGTGTTGGTTTGTGTTATGTTTCTACTGGACAGCACTGTGCCACAGCAAAGAGGGGATGGAATGCCATACGTCATAAAGAAGAAACAGAGCATGGGGGAGGGGACACACACACAAACACACACAAACACTTCTGTTGTCATTATTTAAAAATAAAAACCCACTGCCTCCTAAAATTAGATTCATTAAAATAAATATCTTCAAAGACGCAAATGAGCTGCATATGAACGTTGGGCAATGTCATCCATCAATAAGCATTCTTGGTTTACAACATTTCCCCACATGTCATCGTCCAAACAAATCAAAGAAATCAATTAAAAGCGGTTATGGAGTGTGAAGTCATCCTCTAAGTCAACCGCGCAGAGCGGTCTCTCTCCAGCTGCTCACTGACAGGCCTGGGGCGTGCTCTCTTGTGTTTGCTGTGTCAACCCCATCTGCAGTTACTGTCGGCAGACATGGAGAGGTGTGTAAGAACAAGACAACTGACAAAGTAGTGAATCAAGAAGATAGATGATACAGCCAAGATGCACCATCACAAGCGACTACCGACAGCGGAAGATGTGGTCACGCTCTGTGCAGTGGGCTCTGCGCCCCCGAAATGCCAGTTCACAAAGTGCAGGCAAGGTGTCACTGCATTGTCGTGACGGCCGGCACGGGATGAAGACCCCTGTTGCATTCAGCTTGCCTGCTTCCTCGGCGGGACATGGAGGTCCTTGGCAGAAGGTGTCCATGACTTCTACGGTCCTATCACAGTTACTACTTTGATTTCAAAGGGACCAAAACTAAGGGTAAACTAGAGGAACAAGAAAGGGGGCTATGTTTCATTAGAGTGAAAGGTCCGAAGTACTTTAATTTCCGGCATCAAGCCTGTGATGACTATTCTCAGGGGACATAAAGGTGGCCAGCAGCTCTGGACTTATGTTCCATCCTCTGTGTGACCTCCAGGTGTCCCAGAATTTTATTTCATTGGCTCTGATCCTGTGACATGCAAATCCTTACCAATCACTTTAGTCAAGGCTATCTGATCTGCTGACTGGTCGCTATGAAACATGGCACCTCCACCCAAACTCCAAGGACTTGGGACAGAGGTGAAGAAGGTAGGTCCCTAAGGAAAACTGCAAGGTTTTTACCAAAACACTGGGGAAAGAGACGCCAAAGAGACAAGAAATCACAGGGGGCCAGTGCTCTCTCTGAATCCCCTTAGCTAACCTGCACATAAGGAGACACACTGATGCGTTTTCCCAATGAATGCCTGCCTACATGGATGCCTAAGGAAAACCCAATTCCTCACGCATGCCCAACAGAAATGATGTGTGTATTTCTAAATGACCAGGATGTTAATCACATATGCTCATGTAACAAATTTTTATTGAGTGCCTACTATTTTCCAGGGTCCATTCCTGCCACTGTAGACACAGCTGTAAACAGCAGAATCAAAGTACAGCCCTCAGAAAGCCGCTGTTCAGGCAGGGAGGGAGGGACATGCAAGATAATCAAGTCTTCACTGTATGAGTGATAAAGAGGATGAAGAAGAAAGCAGCAAGTTAAGGGGATAGCGGAGTGACCAGTGCAGGGAAGAGCTTTCTGCAATGACATTTACACAGACGTGCAGAGGACACGAAGGAAGGAAGTAGGTGAATATTTAGGGGAAGAGCATCCAAAGAGCACAGTCAATGCACTAGGGGCATCTGGGGCCATGAAAGGTGACAGAGGCCAGAAGTGCTGGCAGGCAGGGAGTGTACAATGGTAGAAAAGATAGGAAATGAAGCCAAAAGAGCCTGATCACATAGGGCGTTGCAGGTCGTGGTCAGGAATTTGGATTACAAACTATGAGTCACAGAAAGCCATTAGTTGCCAGAGGAAAAAAGGTGAAATAAACTGGCCAAGTGCGAGAAGCACAGATTATAGGGACACCAGAGAGAAGGAGAAGCATCAGACTAGACGCTGCTATGAGAAACGGGGTGAGAGAGGACAGTGGCGTGTGTCATGGTGGTGGCAGGAGAGGGGATATCAGGTAGTTGGAACTGGGTGTATTTTCTAAATACCCAATTCAGCTGGCCCACGAGCAATGAAATGAACAGGGACAGGTGCATAAAATCACCCGCTATACGCGTCTGCGTTTAAATGCTTGCCCACCATATTAAAAAGTAGTCACTCAATTCTTTTTTGTGTTCTCAAGGTGCTTTAAATGATGCTTAAATAGTAAGATTAATTTTGTTGCACTCTTACATGTTTATACTCCAGTCACCATTACTCTCCAGTTTCACACGGGACTATCTTAGAATTTAAGAACCAGATTATCATTTTTGTATCTCCATCATCCATCATAGTACCCAACCACATAAAAGGCTGGACATAAATGCTTTGGCTTAGAAGGTGTGTGGGTAGAGGGGGGTAGCTGGGCGTAGACATGGGTGGGGGGTAGGCAGGAGGAAGGAACAGAGGGAAAAGAAGAAATGTCAAGCAATTCGCCAGGCATACAAACCCCCAAATGACCTTAAAGAAGCTGTGGTTATTATAAAAGTACCAGGTACCAGTGTGCTATACGTTCTCCTAGGGCAGGTCTATTCAAGGAAGGGGTAAAAGTGGTGGGTTCCATCATCAGGTCAGCTGATGAGTTGATTGTATACGAAAGCATGAGCTCCCTTATGTTGCATTCCGATTAAAACAGAGCTCTTTGCCTCCTCAAGTACAGTGAAGTTCAAGTATGTCCAACTACATGCAGCAGATAGAAAAATCCAGAATACCTTGACAAGATTCTCAGGCTTGAGCACACATTCATAAAACATAGAGAACACTCCAGAACTCATTCCAGAGCTGCCCACTATCCCCATTGTTACAGATCCACAGGATACAGAGATTTACAGAAGGTTGACAGCAAACCCCGAAACGGAATGCACATTTCTAATCTACATCCACATGCATAGACGCCCCCTCCCTCTTTCCTTGTAAGAACGCAAGGGTAAAATTTATTATAAATATATCTCTGTTTCTATGGGGCGCCTGGGTAGCTCAGTCGGTTAAGCACCTGCCTTTGGGTCAGGTCATGATCCCAGGGTCCTGGGATGGCGCCCCACATCAGGCTCCCTGCTTGGCAGGGATCTGCTTCTCCTTCTCCCTCTGGCCCTCCTCCCTGCTTGTGTGCACACGCTCTCTCTCTCAAATATATGTATGTATATGTACACATATATATTTGCTTCTTCAGAGAGACATTTATTTTCAGCAGTCTGCATTGGCATTCCATGCAACTCAAAAGCAAATACACATCCTTAAAAAGATTTCCAGACTATCTTTCACTATTGTCCAATCCACGCCCAGTCCCCATGCACCATTCACAGACGGTCTCCCCAGCAACATGCCTCAAAAGCAAAAATCATTATTGAATCATCATATTGCTGAAATCATTGCTTTTTTTAAAGCGATTTTATTTATTTGACAGAGAGAGATCACAAGTAGGCAGAGAGAGAGAGAGGGAAGCAGGCTCCCTGCTGAGCAGAGAGCCCAATACAGTAATCAATCCAAAGACCCTGAGATCAGGGCCTGAGCCGAAGGCAGATGCTTAACCCACTGAGCCACCCAGGCACCCCTGAAATCATCATTCTTAATATTCTTAATGACTCCAAAACCAACAGCAAGCACTCTATGGAAGAAAGACAAACATACGTGAATACATTCTATAAAAGAACCCAGCATGTGACCGGACACTATCCATGATCCTCAGCCGGGGACAATCATACCCAAGGGACAAGTGGCCATCTCTGGGAGCACTTATCAGTCCTAACTGTGCAGTGCTCCTGGCATCTGCTGGATAACAGTCAAGCATCCTTAAATGCACAGGACAGCTCTCACAAGCAGCCGTCCCTGCGCTGTGAGTAGCATCCTGCTAAGAAAGCAGAGTTAAATCGTGAAACAATTTCCTAGGTCATTTTCAACAGGCAATATCTATGGACACTCGCTGCTTCTCCTTGAACCCGTAGTCTCACATGCCCCACAAGGTAGCGTGAGCATTTGGGGGTGATGTAAGAAGACCATGGCCCTGGAACCAGAAGGGACTTACCATGTGACCCACCCGCTGCACAGTCAGCATTGGAGAACGTCTCTGTGCTACGTTTTTACTGCTGCATAACAGATCACGAGATACGTAGCAGCCTAAAACTCACAGCCCTTGATCAGCTCGCGGTTCTGCAGGCCAGAAGTCTGGGCACAACGTGACCAGGTTCTCGACTCTGGGTTTCCCAAGGCCTGAATCAGGGGTCAGCCGGGGGCTCCTTCCTCACTGGAGGCTCTGGGATATAATCCACATCTAGGTTTACTCAGCTAGAGGCCATTCTGGCTGCTAGGGGCTGCCTGCATTCCTGACCATATGGACCCCCTGATCTCCAAAGCCAGCAACGGAGACTCTCACATATCAAATCCCCTTCGCTGTGAACCTCCTTGGTGTTTCCTGATACGGTAGGATCCTACCTGGAACCTACCTGGAAAATCTCCTTATCTTAAGGTCAACTTATCTGGAGCCTTGGACACCTGCGCGACCTCTTCCCAGCAGTACCTGAATTAGCGACTGGATGAGTAAAAGGGAGGGCATCGTGCTAGATTCCCAGATTTTGATAATTTCCCAAAGTTGAGGGAAGATTATATGGGAAAGCTCTGTGTTATTTTTGCAACTTCTTGTGAGTCTAAGCGTATCTCAAAATATAAAAATGTCTTCAGAAAGAATAATTGTGCCGAGATCCCATAACTAGTAAGGAAAAGCGATGGGCTTCTAAAATCTCACGCATTCTCACATGCCATCCGCCCTCTTAAACTCCTGCGCAGGCATTTCTAAAGTGACCGCGCTTCTGGAGCCACTGGCATTTGTCGGGACCAGCGGCTCTCAAACTGGACTGCGCGGGAGAACCGGGTGGGGAGCCATGAAAACACACATGCTCGGGCCCCAGACCCAGATCTTCGTCTTCGATTGTTCTGGGGTGGGCATTTTTTTTTTTAAAGCTCTCTATGCCAAGAATCACTGATCTATGTGGAATTTAAGAAACAAAACAGAAGATTACAGGGGAAGAAAGGGGAAAAATAAAACGGGCCAGAATCAGAGAGGGACACAAACCGCAAGGGACTCTCAATCCTAAGAAACAGATTGAGGGCTGCTGGAGAGGAGGGGGTGGGGCTTTGGGGTAACTGGGTGACTGGCATTAAGGAGGGCACGTGATGTACGGAGCACTGGGTGTTCTCAAAGACTGACGAATCAATGACCTCTAGCTCCGAAGCTAATAATACATTATATTTTAATTAACTGAAGTTAGAAAAAAATAAAAAAGAATCACTGACCTAGACATGATTTAATCATTGTTACATATGCAGGATTAAAGAGAAATTAGTACTTGCTTTACACGCAAAAAGAATCCTTTTAAAGGCATGGAATTTGTTTTGCTTTAATGCATCTCACTAAAAAATGTCTGTAAAGCCCTGAGGTAAGACCAAGACATAGGAAAATATAGGACATACACATCTATGTGTGTGTGTGTGTGTGTGTGTGTATTATGTGTGTATATTACACACACATACATATAAAGTATATATAAAGAATAAGAGTGCAATTAAGCAGTCTTTTCTCTCCACCACATCACTGTGCTGCCTAAAACAGACCTATACTCCATAATCAACTAGGGGAATAATTGTGTTCATTGCTTATCAACAGAGAAATTAATTTGGGGTAACTCTTCATTGGCCTCCCGGAAGTGGCGAAGAACACTACGAAAGGGAGACAAGGAATCATAAAATCACAGAATGAACTCACAGACACTAAAAAGCAGTGTCTGTGTCAGGTGTTTACTGCTGGAGAGAGAACTTGGGAAATCACCGGAGAGATAATCTCCTTTTACTTACTAGCTTAGGTCAGTCCCTTTCAAGTGCTCAAGTAAGGGTGGCTGACTTCCAGTAAATGAGTGGTGTGCGTGACATAATTTATGTTAGAAAGCATGCCCCCTCTACGGGTAGTGGTAATAAGGGCACATAAAATATTCTGGAGCTCGGCGGCATGAATAAGCAATGAAAAGAATTCAGCTGCAAATGAAAACCCTGGCTACTTCAAAGGCGTCCCTTCAGGAGAGGTGAGCCTGCCGTCCAGAGGGAACGCTCTCACCAGACCTGCGTTCCGGCCTTTGAGTGTACCCTGCCCCGTCACTGGGCAGAGAAACCGTGGGAACAGGCTTTCATGGAAATAACTGGATGTAACGGACAGGGAACTCCTGAGTTTGCGGACAGAGATGGCTTGGAAGCCTGGGAAAATGGTTTTGGTCACGAAAGCCTTAATGGGCGGTGCTCCTTGGGCCTGTTTCTGTTTGGACTTCAGGAATTAATCAGCACCACTTTCTCATCAACTGGGTTTTTTTTTTGGGGGGGGGGGTGGTCAGTGGTGGGAAATGTGCAATTTTACCAGAACATCTGCTCCACTGGAGAGAACCACTCTCCTAAGTGACTTTCTTAGGGTCATGGAAAACAAAGGTGAAATGAGTTCATGGGAACACGGCATGATTTTCCACCAAGGTGATAGCCAGTGACATGTGGTGGCTAATGTCACTCTCAACAGGGAAATTTCTGGCCAGAGCTAATGTCTTGTGTCGGTTTGGCACCTCCATTTTTCCACAAAGCAGGTCTCTCGGTGTCTGTCTCTTTCACGGAATACAGAATTGCATACAACTAAGAAGACCCACCAATGTATGTGTTTTCTTCAGCTGCAGCAAAAAGTTGGGCGCAAACCCATTAACCAGAAGGGAATGATTAAATACACAGCAGTTAAAAGAATAAGACAGATGTACATGTACTGATAAAGAAGGAATTCTAAGATATACATTATTTTCATGGATTCTCCCTTCCCATCAAAAAACATGCTTCAGGAAAAGTGTTGGTTAATACAATTTATGTACATTTTAAATGTGAACACATATATGTGCACACGCGTGCACACACACACACACACACACACACACCCCTAGATGTAATAAACTCAGGTTTCAAAAGGAACCTCAAAGCAATAACTGCAACCCTTGGCTCGCTGTCCATCATCCCTGACTTCCTTCCACACATGGATTCACATATCAATACGTAAGTGAAGACCTAACTTGGTCTTGTTCGGATATACAGATGAAATGGGCATGGCCCTCTCAGGCTTAGAGAGAGAGGGGAGAGCAAATCAAGTCCAGAGCTCCGGACACTTGCTCTCACGTGGGACAGAGGCTACAACTGGGGCGTCACTGCTGAGTAAGGCACGTGAGACCCCAGGTGCCCACGGCATGGTTGGCTTCCTCTCCCGAGCACAGAAGGTCCTGCTTGCAGAAGGACCGAGTCAGACAAAGACAACTGACTCAAAGAGCCGAGTCAGACAAAGACAACAGTGATGACATCCCTGGGTACCGTGGACCCAGCCTTGCTGAGAGCTAGCCGTTCTAACACAAGGCAAGGGGGGGTGAAGGTGGGAAGCATGAATTCAAATTATTTCAGAGCCCAAAAATGTACTTTTTTTTATGCTTCACCTAGTTTGAGATGGAGTTATTCTACTCGCCAGGGAAACTTCTAGGACACACAAACAAGAACAATCCGTTTTGATTCACAGGAGACACTCCTACCTGTCCGCATTAGCATACACACCCGTGGATGGGGGTTAGAGCGCTGACAGTCACACTTCCGCGTCGTGATGCATTCCACAAAGCAGAAACGATTGCCCCAAAGAGGGTCCAGCAGTCCTGCTTCCCCTGAAAAGATTCTTTGGGGATGTGTTTAGGACCCTAAGGCAGTCCAGAAAGCCTGCTGGGTTGAGACCATCTGTGAAGCTTTTCCTTTCCTTTCCTCAAATGGACACCTAGGCCCTACCCAGGACCCAGGGAATTCTCTGAGGGAGGGCCCGAACGTCAGAGGTTGGGGGGTTTGTTTCCAAGTGCCTGGGCCTTCTGGAAACGCGTGGAGGTATAAAAGCCACTTAAGACCTTGAATACCCGTATGCTCACTGGCAGTTAAATGTTATGAAGGCCCCAGCCCATGTCTTAGCTGAATTCTCCTCTCCACGGCTCCAGTTTTAATAACTCAGGAAGTGCTCAATAAATAGAAACGATTATTATTATCTTGGCAAAAGCTTTCCCGCCTGTGGGTGGTAAGGAGCATGGGTATCAGCCAGCTTTGGAAACTCCTTTATGGCGGGAGGTTAGCAAACATGATGATTATGCCTCTCTCGTTACCACGACTAACGTTATGACTATGGGCTAGGCGCCGTTATAAGCATTGCACGTAGAGCATTTTTCTTCCAGTTCAGCATCCAGAAGCCCCGTTATCCTCATCTGACCAATGACCAGAGAGGATCAGGCATCTGACCTGAGCTGTGCGGTGAGCAGAGGCCAGAGCTGGGACTTCTCGAAGTCTGAGCTCGAAGCCAGCACACCGCACTCCTGTAACCTACGCACCCCGAGCCCAACCTTTATGGATCTGTGCATCCTTCCTCTTTGATTCTTTAGCTTTCTCTCGTTTCCTTCCTTCATGGCAGATAATGCAGGAGTGACCTCCCCGCACAAAATCTCCAGACAGCCTCAGCAGGACGTTACCACCACCAGGAGCCCTTTTCCTTGAGGAGGTTCCAGAACAACAGTCATTTCCTTCCCAGAACCCTTCCTAGTCCAAAGCCAAGAGTAACCAAGGACCGAGCACCCAGTGCATATCAGGCTCAGCCCTCCTCGTGAGTCGCCACAGTCCCCGGAGAAAGAGAGAGAGGAAAGAGGTACCATCTGCGTTACAGATGAGAAAACAGGTGTGGAGCAAGGCAGAGCGCGCAGCACTCACAGTGTGAGTGGGGGCGCGCTCCTGCAGGGGCCACCCTCTAACAGGCAGAGAGCACGGGGGAAGAGTCAGCCCTTCACCCTCCTGTGGGAGCACCCCCCAAATCAGCCTTGGGATCCTGCTTTCTGGCAAGACCCTCAGCTAGGTGTTCAAAAAAGAGATTGGCCAGCATTTTGCTAAAAGTACTGCTAATAGCAAATAATTGTCTTCATAAATCACCTCTGAAGAGTAGCCAAAAACAAAACAAAACAAAACAAAAACACCACTTTTTACCCTTGATGAATCAGGAACCTAAGAAAACATCTCTGATTTGGGAGAGCCTGTACCCAAAAAACTTACTAATACAGTCCAGTCTAACCCTTCATTTCACATGTTCCTCTCAGTCCTGAGGGAGTGTATTTCAGCAAACCCCCGCCTAGCTAACAAGGCCCCACAAAGCAGAAGAGCCTGGTCTCTTTCGGCCTGTCTGGACTAAGGTCATTTAACTTCAACCCTTTTATGAATGGAAACCAGCTTTCTAAAGACCGCTGGGCAGGCAGTGACCAGCACCAGACACCTCAATGGCCGAGACTTGTGAGTCATAAAATACTTCTGAAAAGAGGAGATCAAAGCGTCCCTCCCGCCTATTGAAACCCAACTGCTTCCAAAGCTCCTTGCAGGGACCCAGGCTCTCCGGAGGATGGGTCCCTGCAGTCGCCATCTAAAAGGGCCACTGGTGAGAAAGACACTAGGGCACTGGGGCAGCCAGCCATGCAGGAGAAACACTTACGGTTTCATTGTTGGGGACAAAGAGAAGAGAAACGAAAGAAAAACTAAAAGGCCAAATGAGGCGGTGTGTCAGGAATGGAGGCTGGAGGGATCTCCTGCAGACTTGATCATGGCACACTGTCCAGGGATCCCCTGATGTGTCTCTGAGACCCCTGATCAGAGACGACTGAAGACACCAACAGACCATGCTTCCACTCCTGCTGGCTGGGTGTTGGCTGAGGTTATGTATCAACGGTAAAGTACCAAGTACCGTTAGTACAGATCTGGGCAGGAAAGCAAGATGGGGGATGTTTCAGTATGCCTGGTCTTTAGCTCCTCACATGGTGAATGGAGTCTGGTGTTAAGGGTTTGTTAGGCAAGAGGTGCATTGCCCTGGTAATGAGGTCTATCAGGTACCGATAAAGTGCGATGTATCTCAAGATGTAGAAGTTGCTCTTTCGTGGTAAAGGCAAAAACCTGGACAAGTGGCTGATGGAAGTGCCTTGAAGAAGGGAGGTGCAGCCCAATTAGTATTACAGTTCCGCCTCCTGAAGCTTCACAATGCAGATTAGCGTAGTAAAAGGTGTGAAATGTATCACAGGGAAGACCTTGTCTAGTTGCATTTAAACCTAAGGTTTCCCTTATTCTGTGGGAGTATCTTGGCAATGAAACCAGTTACCTGGTCATGAGATCCTTTTCTCCCTGGAGCATCTCGCACCAGTTAGAAATAAATTCGTGATCTATCTCTTTTTTTTGGAGGGGGGGGGGAAGCATCACTTGATTTTCTTGTCACTACCAGCCTATGAAGAGATGTTCTTTGGGGGAGAAAAAAAAAAAGGTTCTGTGACCAAATAAGTTAGGAAGGTGCTAGGTGTAAACAAAGATCTTTAAAGTAGGGCATTTCTAAGTTGCTAATATGCACTGGTAAAGCACAGAGATGTGGAGTTACCACTAATTTGACTATGCTTCCCCCATTTTTAAAACCCTACTCCATGAACTTTTTCTACAAACTAGAATATGGCATCCAACTTGTTTACAACTCTACCCGCCCTGAACAGAAGCTCATCAATAGTCGTGGAATAAAATAATCACTCAACATGTCCTTTTAAGTCAGCTCTTAAAATAGGACATGTCCATTAAGTTTCAGAAATGGATCAGTGTCTCAAACCAACAGCGTTTTTTTTTCCCCCCCAACAGCAATCATTAAAAATATCTGCCTATACGTTCATTGTCTTGATCCAATGGTTCTCTCGTGTTAGTATGCATTAGGAGTCATTTGGAGAATTGAAAACACGCATTCCTGAGCTTAGCCTCTTTGACCTTCTGTTGTGGGTAAAGAAATTCACATTTTCAACACCTCAGGCAAAGTCAAGGCAGCTGATCCCAGGAACTCTGAAAACACAGTCCTAATGAAAAGGAGCTCAAGGGTGAAACGTTTTTGGGCAGAAAGGCCTTTTGGATCTCCCAGGATATAGGAACACAGACACAAATTTGTTCAATCATCTCAAAAAACAGGACTAAGAAATACAGGGGAGAGTCATGAGAAGGTCAGTGGTGGTTCGACATCAAGAAGACCATCCCAACAATGAACCTGGAGGTAATGACCTTCTCCTCACTGTGGTGGTCAAGGAGGGGTGAGATACAGAAGAAGGGATGTACATGGCAGGCGGTGATTAGATTAGCTTAACTGTGACCCCAAGATTCTGCGGCCAAGGCTGCAAACCCAGAAAACGTTTCCCAGAGTGCGAGACAGTCTGCTGTAGGAGGCGGTGGTGAGCTGGAGTGCACAAGCTCCCAATTACAGACACTCAAGTTTTTTAAAAAAATTATCCTGCCCAGGAGTCACAGTCGGCGGGATTCGGTCAGGGAAGTTTGCAATTTCTGTTTTGTCTATTATTCTAAGTAAATAACTACCTGCTCAACTTCTGAATAAGGTTAGCCCTTTCAGTTGTGGAGAGGGGAGGGCGTTTTAAGAAAGTATTTTGAGCACAGCTTAATTCTGAATTATCGAGGGAAATTCACTGCCAGAGAAATCCTTAATGGAATACATAGGTATACAGGTAGGCAGGCCTGTACCTACACATATATTTCACTATTATGAACCTCCTTTGTTTTCCCACTCTCTCCTGGGGCTTCCCTGGCAATCCGGATCACCGTTAGTTCTCCCACGGGTACTTTGTTCTTGAAGGGTGACCTACTGGCCTGATACACCTGCATGACCTCCAGGAGGTTGCTGTAACCCCTACAGGCATTCAGATGCCAGACGCCCAGCTCCACGGCAGGAGAAACCCTGGTGTAGACACTTTCAGCAGAAAAGCCTCTACTTCTCAATCTCCATCATCTCATGTCAGCTTCTGGGTCAATATAAGAAGAATTGCTCATCTCCTTTAACATGTTAACTCCAAGGATCTCTCCAAAAAGCATCTAGAGATTTGTAGCTCTCCTGAACTCTTCAATCATTCACTGTTCTGAATACGTGATAGTAATTGCTAATTAACTTTAGCGAAGAATTGAACCCCTTGTTTGGCCAAAGAAGCAGTGCCAAAGTGTTCTAGGTGGCAGGAAGGATGAAGACATTCTTGCTCCTGCCATGATTCTTTCTCTTTATCACCATCTCTCAATGTTCCTAGTCAAGTGTCCCCTCCCTGAGCTCAGCTGATCGCAGGGTGTTCACTGCTGCTTTCTGATAGTATTTCACAAGCAGATCAATGTGTTGTTAGAGATTCAGAGCCACGACAACAGAGATGTTAAGTCAGCAAAGCAGTGTTTTTGCTCAGAACTCTTGTATCCATTTACAGAGAAAAGGAAAATAAAACCATAATGTAGGCTGGAAACATTTATACTCTATGTCCGTATGATATAGAAAGATCACGAAAGAGAATACACAAATGGCTGAGAAGTGTAAGAAATAGCTCAACTTCAGCAACCATTAAGACAACACAAACTAAACCCATATAACGTGGTACCACTTCACACCCGTCATTTCAGCAGCTAGAATAGAAAACACAGACAATGGTAAGTGTTGGTGAGGCAGTGGAGCAACTGGAACTCCCATATGCTCTGATCGCAGGGCAAATTAGTACAGCTAGACCCAACAGCTCACTGTTGGGCAGACTTCCAACAGAATGTCCATATGCTCACCAAGAGGCATATACAATGTCCATATGCTCACCAAGAGGCATTGGTAATGAAGGTCTTATTTCATCTCGTTGGTCATTACATAGGTGTTAACTTTGATTTTTGCATTTTTCTGTATATATGTTTTACACTTTTCTGTATATACATTACACCTCAACACAAGGTTATAAAACTTAATTCGAGTGGTGATCAGTTTCTCAGTTGGACTTCTATTCTTTTCTGTTTTTTTCTTGTTGTCTTCTTCTTGTCGAGTATGGGTCTATGGGTTTGTGTCTCACCCTTGCTTGGCAAGGTCATGGAGACGTGGGTAATGCAGTGGGGAGGAGCTTGATTCTTGCCCTGCCCCACAGCAAGCCGGTCTGGCCAGGGTCAACAAATCAAATCATCAGAGTCAGATGCCTAGAGATGGCAGGAGTCTGAGAAATTATTTTATGTAATTCAGGAGAGAAAACTGAGACCTAGAGAAGTTATTTAATGAAGTACATGTGGCTGGTCTGTTGAGCAGTGGGGACAGAATCTGAATTTCATGATTCTAATTCACGTCGGCCTTATACACAGGCAGATGGAAAATTGTAATTTGCCCCGTTCCTAGGTGTTCTGGGATCATTTGCTCTATGTGAATCTCCTCTTTAGGAGAAATCACCTGAAATCTATTAATATGAGGCAAGTGATCATTGGCAGAGAGTGGCATCCCAAGAGAAATCAATATCAAGTGGCTAACTGTTGCTGGAACTAGAATAGACAGGGCGATTATTCCCTGCCAGAAACTGCTGTTTTCCATGGAAGCATTTCCCTGGAAGAAGTCACTTAATCCCCACAACCCTGTGATGTAAACCCCTTTATTATTCCCATTTTAGAGATAAAGACGCTAAGACACACAGAGGTTAATAACTGGCCCTGGGTTCTACTAGTGAGTGCTGGGGTGCAATGGCCCAGAACAGACTGCTCTCAACCACTGTGTTACGTGGACTGGGCTAGTCCAAGCCACTGTGGTGAGATGCCCAACCCCCTGAAGGTGCTAGGGTACTGGAACAGACGGGAGAGCGGGAGAAATGCCCAGAAACGAGTGGGAGACTCATCACAACCACAACCAAGTCAAACAAAACTCTCAGGATTCACGGGTGTGTGTGTGTAACCAAGTCAGAACATACAGGTCATCAGTGAGTCATACTGATCGTCTAAATGGATCAAGCTTAGTTGAGACTTCTTAAATCTTTGCTTTGCCCTGTAATTCAAAGATTACACCAAAGACTATCAGAACTCTGTGACAAAAGGTGTGAGCTAAATTTCAGGCCGTTAAATAATAAAGTCTTGACTAGTGAAGGACGTGGGAGTTTTCATTCCCAGGAACCTACACCAGCCACCAGCCCCTCTTGGTCTGTGTCCTCATGTACCAAGTCATTACCAACTACATCCTCAAATGGGCTCTCTCACGCTTTCCTTCTTCCAGCCGTGCCAGAAACATGACCACGGGGCGGGGGGGGGGGGGGGTGTCAACAGACAGACACTCCGACGTCTGTTCAAGACGCTCATCAATTGCAATGAACCCAGAACCCCGTTTACAGCCTCAGAGATTTCACTGAACCGAGACAAGCATCCTTTACACCAATACCCTTGGCCTGGAGCTCCACTGTTGAGGATTCCACCGAGAGGAAGGAACGCTTAAAGTGCCCTGCACCCCGGATGCCACGCTCAAGCCCACCAGCCCTCAGGCATACCACATCACACTCTAAAAGGATGCCTTATGTGTGCAGGACACAAACAGATTAGTTAAAAGAAAACAAAAGGCTTCCCTTCCACGGTGAAGGTTGGGCTTCATGGGGCGGCCAAACACAATTTTGCATTGAAATACAGTTTTCCCATTTCAAAGCAATGTACAGGCAAGCAGCTCGTTAGATTTATATAATGCCTGGGTCTCCCAAGACTTTTACAAAGCGAATGGCATCCATCAAATTAATTTCCTTGGGGAGCGTCTCAAACATGGAGAATAAAGAGGCCCAGACCATTAAACATCAAAAGAATGTTCTAAATGGTAATTAAAGTTCTATTCTATTTTCTTTTTCTGGGAGCAGATTAGATTAATTCAATTGAGAATATTATAAGTATCAAAGCTGACAGTGTGAATGTGTCGAGTTGGCTGGAAGAACGCTTAATATTGCAGACATCTGTTCATTCAAGTTACACAAAACCCACGAACAAGGGAGTCGCTCCCAAGTGTGGGGTACTTACCAAGCCGGCACACGTAGAAACAGCGACGGAAGAGGAGCTGTCATTTCTGATAAATCCCTGATAGAAACATCGCCGCACTGCGGGTTCCCGCGTCTCTGAAGCACCATCTTTTCCAAGTACCTGGACAATAAAGTGACTGCTCAAAATCGCCGAGGGCTTAAGTTCTAAATGTAGTTCCTGTCCAAATGCTGAAAATCGGTAATGCAGGGAGCTGCTGGCACTCTGCGCCGATCGCTTTCTCCTGCCGTTGTGCAAAATGTCGTGTGAAATATATGACCCGCCCGAGTCCACTTCTACCGGCGTGACAAAGACGTAATCTGCAATGGGAAAGGTTTCGCTGTCAGCACCCAGAACCCACAGCGCCAAAGGGTCCCCCTGCAACAGGCTGGCAGAGAGCAAACGCGCAGCTCAAAGGTGGCTTTGTTCCCATCGCCATGCACCTAGATCGACGACAATTTAGAGAGGCTCAGGACGACAGGAGCTGTGGCCTGTGCAAATGAGCTCTGTGATGGTAATTCCTACAGAAATGAAAAGTCAAGCACAGGCTTCGTGAATGTCAAGAATGCTGGCGGAAAATGCCACAACTCTGTCTCAGGGTCTGCACGGAGACAGATGGACTGAGTACATGAATCAGAGCCATCCACACATAAAAAGTGATTGGGGGGGTGGTGGAGAAAATAAGTGTAAGACCACAAAAGGAGAGAAAAGAACAATTTTTTTTTCCCCCCGAGGAGATTAACATCTTCCTGTTTAAACTGAATTGGGAGCATTTGGGGAGGCTGAGTTTAAATTTCAAATGGTGACTGACAGTGCTGAATAACTTGAAACCATCTCAGATAATGAGCACCTACGGGCAGCTTCATATTTCCGATATTAACTATAAGTGATAATAAAACCCCAGCATCTGTACAGCTCTGAACATTTCACTCCGAGCTTTTACAGGGACAATCCCATTTCGCTGTAGACATAAAATACAGTGGATGCATAAAAATGCCTCAAAATTGTCAGAACTTTCCTATAGTGTCTGATGTTTAAGATTGCTCAGACATGTTGGTGGGGGAGTGTCAGTCAGGGGACACCTGGAAAGGCATGTTTCAAAATACTTTCCCCCTTGCTCTCGAGAACAGCACTAATTGCTGCTTGTTCTAAAGGGGAGGAGCTTAAAAAAAAAAAAAAAACACTTTGCTGCTGGAAAATTGAAGCATGCACACTGTTTTCTATCGCAAAACGTGGAAACTAAAATGTATCATCACAAAATGATTTGGAGCATGCCTTCTGCGTGTTCAGACACACTCTGCGTTTCCACTTTCTAGGCACAGAATGGGAAACTAATTTGGAAAGTGTTTAGAAAGATTCCAAATAACTAAGAGGCATGTTTGAGTCACTTGGGTCCTTGGTTACTGGAGGAGGAAAAGAAAGAGGAATTTCCCTTTTCCCCAAATAGTCAACAACCAAATAAGAAAAGCTCAGGAATGAACAGAAGCCCTGTAGCTAACAGGAATCGATGTGGGATATTCTAACTGAACCTAGGTTGGGGGGGGTGGTAAGAATCCCAACAGGATCATAACTTCAGCTGTTTTCTTCTGTATGGACCATGGGTGACCCTTATTGCTTGAGCAATTCCCAGTCTCACAATGGACTTTATATCTTGCCTCTCCCATTTTCTCCTTGAGTCCTTTAACGAGAAATACTATCTAACTGACACACAACTGGAAAACTTTTTCTCCTCTTTTAACCTTAAAAAAGAAAAAAAAAACCCACTAAGCACGCCATAGACGATTTCTCTTTCAAAAATCTGCTACGTTGCTTTACAGGTAGGCGACTCTTGGTTAAATCCAACTTTTTCTTAGCAAAAAACTACCTCCTTCCTCCACCATACTAAAAGCTAAGCGTGAAAACCCCGCCTGCATGTGCTCTAGACTGTACAAGAAGTTGTTTCAAACCTCCTTGCCCAAACCCACCCAAAACTCTGCCTGCTTCTACGTAGGAGGCCATGGGGTAGTCTTCTCCAGCCAGCCTTCCACGCACTCAGCCCACAAAGACCCCTGCCCAAGACACAGCTACAGGTTTGTTTCCAAGGGGAGAATGAGCAGGTGGATGGTGATACTCAGCCGTGGACAGAGAGAGGCAGGCAGGGCCTCCTGCAGGGAGTGATCTAATCGGTCAGCTCCGGGGACTAAGTAGAGATGTGGTCCGGAAACTATACATGGAACAATGAGGGGTTGTTTCAGAAAATGCCGTCAGCCCGTCTGGGTGGACCAAAAGTGAATTTCTCAAGAGTTCATTCCTGGCTCTCTCCTGTCCCCTCACTCACCCACATCTGCCCAGCCTTTACTCCACGACTCTGCCATGCCCCGTCTCCCCAGTATGCCTTGCTCTCCCACAGCAGTGGCAGATAACCCTGCAAAGCTAAAAATTCTAGAATCTGGGTTGGACATCAAGGTCTTGCTAGATACCTGGATCCGCTCCTCTCCTGTAGCTGGTGGGTGCCAACAAGAAGTTAATAAATGACAGACCGGGAAGGTGTTCTGGGACCCCGCAGTTGGGAACCTCAGAAGAGATAACGGCCCCAAGATCTCAAGCTACCTGCTCTCCTCTCTCTCAAAGCAGTTTTTGGGAACTCGTGACACAAGGGCAGGGGAAGCAGAAAAGCAAAGGAAGATCAGGAACACAAACAGGCAGAAAAGCTTTTGAAAAGCGAGGAGGCAAGAGGGGGGAGGGGGAGGGGAGGGCTCACAGTTTTTTCATCTTCCACCAAGAAGTAGCTCCTGCAGGCTTTCCCAAAGGAGGAAGGGAATGAGGAAGGTGCCTTTTGATAGCAACCATCTCGTCCACTTCCTAATTTCTCACCACAGTGAGGATTTCTTTTTTTTTTTTTTTAAACAAGCCATCTGTGAACGAAGGAAAGTACTGCTTTCACATTTATGGGACTTACAGCTTGAGGCACTGATTCTTTTGATAAGTTCAGAGCCCTTGCCGCATCTCCACCATCCCCCGCCCCCAAACAGGAGCCCCTTCCAGGACGCGCGCACACCTGCCAGGTTGGGGAGGAGGGCGGTGGCAGGCGCCTTCCTACTTTGCTCTCTTTTCGGGGCGAAAGAAGGGGCAAGCGCCTGGAAAGGTCCTTCTAGGGGTGGGAGCAAATACGAACCGACGTTTAATCCGCCGCCGCCGCCGCTGCTGTCACTGGCTAAGGCTGCGGCGACCCACGCACAGCAGAGGCAGCACAGCTGGAGCGCCTGCAAGAGAAAAGGGGACACCGCGCGTGAGGAGGCGCGGCGGGGCTTGCGCCGGGCGCCCCCTGCGCCCCCCCCCCGCCCGCTGTCCGCGCCCCCCGCGGCGGGCACCTGCCTTGGCCACGCGCCCCAGCCCCGCCGGACCCCACGGCGGGCCCGAGCGGGCGGCGGGGAGGGCGCACGCGAGCAGGAGGGCGCACTCCATGGTCAGGTGCGGGCGCGGCGGCTGCGGGCGGCGGGACGCGGCGGGCGGAGCGCACTGGCCGCGCGCATTCTCCCCGGCGGCCCGGAGCGCGGCGCTCCAGGTGCGGCGCCAGGTGGGAGCCGCCGCCGCTCACATCGCGGGCCGCGCGCGCCGGGGCCTCCCCGCCTGCGGCCGCCCCGCGCGCCCTCCCTTCTGCCGGCGCCGGCCCGCGGAGCTGCCTGCCTGCCGCTCCCGGGGGGCCACGGGGGCTCCCCGGGCCCGGGCTGGCGCGCGCCTCCGAGCGCAGGCGGCCGGCGGACTCTGTCCGTGCCTGCCCGCCCGCTTGCCCGCCAGTCTGTGCGTCTGTCTGTCTGTGCGAGCGTCTGAGGCTCCCGGGGAAAGCAGCGCCAGCTGGCTCCCCCGGCGCGCCGAGCCGAGCGCCCGCCTCTCCACCGCACGGTGATTGGCGACCAGCGGCTCCCGGGCCCGTCCGAGCCCCCGGGCTGGTGCAAGGGCGTGGGATCCCCGGCTCCCGCTCCGAGGGAGGAGGCGGAGGGGGAGGGGAGGTGGGGGAGCGGAGGGGAGGGAGTGGGGAGCGCCCTGGGTCAGGCTTGGAGAACGTAATTGAAGCGCACCACGGGCTGAGCGGAGAGGGGGCAGGCTCAGGTAAGCGGCGCGACTCCTCCCGGTGCCTGTGCAGACTTCTCTTGGACAAGTCTTCCGGCGAGACAGCCCACGTATTCGGCGTTCGCAAAGCCTCCCAAGTACCAGGTGCTACCCAGCCCCCTTGTCTCCTTTACCTCGGGCCCTATTATGGCAAGGTGGGAGTTATTAACCCCTCGAGAAAGACGAAGAACTTAGGCTCAGCTGGGCTCAAGGGAGCCTAGCTACCCAACGAAACCGTGGGCTCTGGCAAATCTAGGGGAGCCCAGAAGGCTGGAACCCTGAGTCTGGTCGCAGCCTGCCCCGATGGCGGTGGCCTAGCCGCTTTTCCTCTTTCTTCTCCGTGTGACCCTGCCTCCAGCTTCGCAAGACTGAGTCCTGGCCCAAAACACTACAACTCCCAGAACTGAACCACCATAACCGTGCTGCCACCCCCATGAATGTGCGGCTCACTTCATCTACTCGATATACTTACTTGATCTTTGGATCACGACTGAGTGCACCGATGAATGGAATATAGTCTAGGCCGGGGGTAAAAGGCTCTCACATGCCAGAACCCAGATGATCAGAAATACTAGAAAGGAACAGAACAGGCTCCTAAAGTAGAAAGAATAACAGCTCTATCTAATTTAGCTAGGAGTAGGGATAAGAGTGTGTCCGCTGTCTCTTCCGAGCTGACATTTCAAATAATACCAAAGAGAACGCTAGTTCGACAAGGGAAGAGAAGAACAAGGTCTTGTGTGTCAGCAGAGGGGGCACAACAGAAGTGAAGGTCTCCACGCATGAAAAGTGCTCGCCCTGGTGAGCTAGTTACAGGACAGGGGGAGAGGCAGAGAGCAGAGGGCCAAGTCGCCAGGACCTTGTAGACTGCGGGAAGCATGCAGGAGTCTGTTAGATTTAAGACGTGAGGGGGGTGGGGAGGGCAGCATTATCTCTAATACAGTCTCTGATCTGTGGGGATCAGGACTAGAGTTGCTAAGGTCGGGCCAGAGGGGAATCAGTAAGCAAACTCACTAGAGTCAAGGTGAATAATGAGGCATCCTGGACCAGGATGGTAGCAGGAGAGGGGGACGTGGACCCTGCTGCAGTCCTAAGAGTACTGAGGTGGTTAAGATGAGGTCCAGGTCACAGCTTAGGACAAGGGACAACTCAGTACGCATAGTCTGTTTCCCTGGACATGGCAGCGACAAGGTGAACCCCAGGCTGCCCAAGAAAAGCCCTCGTGCTAGGGAATGCCTTTGGGAAAGGCCACACAGTGAGGAAATCCAGGTTGAACAAACCAGCAGGACTTCCCAACATAATCTGTTTCAGTTCTAGTGGCCTCTGCTCTATAATGTGAAACGGGAATAGATACGAGGTATCAGAGAGATAGCTCAAGGGCTGACTGTATTTTCCTGAGCACTTTATATGTGGGCTTTAAAAGTGAGAACAGAGGATAGGCTGCATTTCTGTCACTTCATACATCTGATATCAGATTTTAATGTGCATCAATATCACCTGTGATGCTGGCTTACTGTGCACATTCCTGGGCCGTGCACCACAGAAGTCCTGATTCAGCAGATTTCATGGGAGGGGGGGCAGATATGCTTTTGTAGCCAGCACCTGCAGGGAGCTCCTGATGCTGGTGGCTTCTGTGCTTTATGTGGTCTCAGTAAAGACCTGGACACCACGAGAGTGGAGGCCTCCTCTTGAACCTGATGTAAGTGGCTTCTCCCGCATTGGTTTTCCAGCTGTCCTCCCAAACCCTAGGAAACTTTTGCACTCCGTAGATCCCCACCCTTCATGGTCTGGTACAGAAACTGAGACCCATTTCTCATGTACTCACAGCTGGAGAGATCATAACTTCCATTTCCATCCATTTGCGGATGACTGGGTCCACTGTCTTCTGTAGGGCCAATAAATAAACACGCCAAAGCCAGCCATAACTAACCTCTGACATGACTGCTTATTCAATATTCCCAGAACTAGCCCTGCAATATGTACAAATTGCCTCTAGATGGTGACAGAGAGTCAGGAGCGCAAGGTCCAGCTCTAAGTGCAAAATAGCGCTCCTCTCTAAGTTATTTGGAAATACAAATCTTAGCTGACTTGGGGGGTGCCTGGGTGGTTTAGTTGGTTGAGTGTCCGCCTTCGGCTCAGGTCATGATTCCAGGTGCCTGGGATGAAGCCTCGTGTAGGGCTCCCTGCTCAGTGGAGAGTCTGCTTCTCCCTCGGCCTCCCCTCCCCCTGCTCCTGCTCCCTCTTCCTCTCTCTCAAATAAATAAATAAATAAATAAATACTAAAAAGAAAATCTTACTGATTTTAAAACTACAAATATAAGGCACCGTAAGGAATATCTGAAGTTCACAGTCATCTGTGTCAGTCTTTTCAGGGTGCTATGAGGGAATACCACAGCAGTGGTGCCATTAACAACAAACACTGGGGCGCCTGGGTGGTTCAGTGGGGTAAGCACCTGCCTTCCACTCAGCTCATGATCTTGGGGTCCTGGGATTGAGTCTGGGGTCTTTGGGCTCCCTGCTCAGTGGGGAGTCTTCTCTCTCTCCCTCTGCCCCTCCCTGCTCTTGTGCCCTCTCTCAAATAAATAAATGAAATCTTAAAAAAAAAATAAAATAAACATTTGTCTCTCATGGTTCTGGAGGCTGGGAAGTCCGAGATCAAGATGCTGGCAGATTTGATGTCTGGGGGAGCCTGCTTCCTGCTTCCTTTTGCTGTGTCCTCACATGGTGGAAAGGGGAAGGGAGCGGTCTTCCATCTCTTTTGTAAGGGCACTCATACAATCACATGGCCTAATCACCTCTCAAAGACCCCATCTCCAGATACCAGCATCCCCGGTATTGGGTTTTGGGGCATGGCACATTCGGTTCAATGCATACACCTAAGGGGAAAAAGAAAAAAAAAATCCGTGATGATGTATTCTGTCAGACTTAGCCCAGAGCCTGGCACACAGGCAGCCAATAAATATTTGGAAGAAGGAAGGAAATGGTGTGGAAGTTCGAGACAGAGAGATCATAGGGTTTCACTCTGAAGTAGTTAAACACTTTCCCTTTTTTCCTTCTTTAATATGAATGATGAATATGAATGTTGGTTTTTCTTCCTTCTGCATGGGCATACGTGTCACCTTTTCTCAACAGAATAAACCTGAGCCATGTGTCTCTTCCTAGTCAGCACAAGAAACAACGGCAATTCCTCTTACTTACCCACTTTTCCCTTGGTCTCTGCTTTAGGAAGATATAAGTGTCTCTTTCACACAAAGTACAAACACTTAACTCTTCTCCCATCACCACTGACTTTCTGTGCCGTGACCAACCCCTTGGCTTCTCCTCTCCTTCCCATGCAGAGAGCAGAAGGGCACTGTCCTCTGGCATTTCAAAGCTGCACTGAGTAGTTCATCAGGTTTTACCCAACAGATTTCTGACAGTTTCCTGTAGAAGGTATTTTCACGTCCCAAGAGAAAGATCTGTGGGTCACCCGGGTGTCTCAGTTAAGTGTCTGACTCTTGATTTCTACTCAGGTCATGATCATGCCCCGTGATGGGCTCTGTGCTGGGCATGGAGCCTGCTTAAGATTCTCGCTCTCTCCCTCTGCCCCCCCCCCAAAAAAAAGAAAGAAGGAAGAAAGCAAGGAAGAATAAAGAAGGGCAGGTCCAAACTTTTACCATTTTCTTCTTTAAGATTTTATTTATTTTTTGACAAAAAGAGACACAGCGAGAGAGGGAACACAAGCAGGCCAAGTGGGAGGGAGAAGCAGTCTCCCGGCTGAGCAGGGAGCCTGGTGCGGGGCTCGATCCCAGGACTCTGGGATCAGGACCTGAGCCAAAGGCAGACACTTAACAACTGAGCCACCAGGCACCCCACTTTTTCCATTTTCTTTAGAGATAACCTGAAAGGCAAGGTGCGTGCCACACAAAGAATGAAACTCCAGCAAGTGACATGTAGCAAGCTTTGTATTTATCAGTGACAGCATAGGAAGTAGAAACTCTTAGCTTAACAGCTAGCTTTAGAAACAGACTGTCATCAAGCACCATTTAGGAATTGTCAACCATTATCCTCCCCTCTAGCATTACATTTCAGTCTTTCATTGCACCTCTCAGGACATGGACCTTGATTTTTTTGCTTTACAACCTGCACGTGCCCTAACTTATCCGTGCGATGAGATTCCTCCGATCCACTTGCCTCTGTTGATGCCGCCCTGGCTATGCGTGGGGCTCCCTTGTTCTATTTTTAGTGCTTTCCCAAGACCTACTATTAAAAGTAGTTTGTTTGCCCGAGACCCAGGAGGCTGTATTGGAACTAGACTACTGATTTCCACAACTGGACTCAAGGCCAAGTTCTGAGTTCTCTGAACAGGGGAAGAGTGGAATAGAGACTTTGCAAAAGCTCTGGGAAAAGAATCAGGTCATCGAAGAAAAGGAAGTAACTGTTGTCTATGGGACCTCTTCTCTCCTACTTCCCCACCGCCAGGATCTCGGCACACGCAGGCTTGGACATCTGCCCCAGTGATTCCCCAATCTCGCCTCTCTAAGGCCAGTGCGTCCTCACTCAGTGTGGATGGCCAGGATTGGAAAGTATTACTGCGAACCAAAATCTCCTGGGGAGTTGTCAGAACCACACCCTTGGGCGTCCCTGTGAATATTCCAGTTAAGCGGGTCTGGGATGAGACCCGGCATTTGTCTTTTAACCAACACCTGGTCGTTTCTGATGTCACTAAATGTATTACAAACAGCACACTGTGGCCCACTGTACTTAAGCCTTCCCTAAAATGCCAGCACTATTTCGGAGGCAAAAAGATTTAAAGCTTCTGGGATGCCTTTGAGTTACTCCCTACTTGGGGAGGAATCAAATTATAGTAGAAATCATAAAAGGCAGGTGTGGGGCTGAAGACTTGCTGTAGGGGTAAGCAGGAAGTATTTGTTGCTTGTTTGATTAGATTTTTGGGTGGGAGAGACTAATTTGCTTTCTAAACATTTCCATCTCCCTCGTTCTGGTTTAATCCGTGATTTAGACCTGCCCAAACGTGTCATAGCACTTTTGGAGGGGCCAAGAGTACTGGCCTAAGAGGTGGGATCTGGACTCAAGCATGACCTGTTAGAATGGTTCACTGGCGTTTATGAACACCATTCGGGAGAAGTCATCACAGTGTGTGGTCACAGCCTGGATTTGTCAGCAGACGTCCCTCTGATCTGCAAAAATGAAACTTCTCAGGTAGGAAAGAGGGAATTAAACAGCCTCTGGTCAGAGGCCAAGACTCTTGTCCCCGCTCCTTTAATCCTTGAAATCACTACCATGTAAGCTAAGAAATCTCTTTCCAACTCTCTTTCTCCCTTTAAGTTGATCTGAATTGGGTTTCCATCAATTCCAGCAGAAGTAGACCTGGTGCTTTTTTGCTCTGGGAACTTGGACACCCAAGTCTTAATGTGCTCATCATTTTTTTTTTAAAAAGATTTTATTTATTTATTTGACAGACAGAGATCACAAGTAGGCAGTGAGATAGGCAGAGAGACAGAGGAGGAAGCAGGCTCCCTGCTGAGCAGAGAGTCTGATGCGGGACTCGATCCCAGGACCCTGGGATCCTGACCTGAGCCAAAGGCAGAGGCTTTAACCCACTGAGCTACGCAGGCGCCCCAATCACCATTTTTCACACTGAGAAGATAATCCCTCCTTCACCTATTTTTATTTTCACAAGAGCTGAAGGGAGTAACATATACAAAATGTCTGAGGCAGAACCTAGTTCTTCTCCCTTTTTTCGAACTTCCTTTATCCTTATTCCTGTGGCCATTCCACTTCCTGAGCCTGTGAACTCTTGCTCATAGACAGTGTCCTCCAAATGTTCCCCAGACGGAACCCCCAATATTTCCCATCCGATTCCAGGCTGTAGCTCTTGGATACAGTGCCTATGTGTGCATTAAGAAAATGATGTTCCCTGGAACAGCAATGGTGGAAAACAGTATGGAGTGTCCCTAATTTTTTTTTTTTTTTTAATAGAGCTACCAGAGGACCCAGCAATTCCACTGCTGGGCTACGGAAAACAAAAACACTAAATCCAAAGGACACTTACACGCTCCGTGTTCACTGCACCATTAATTACAATGGCTACAATATGGGAACAACTTAAGCTCACCAAGAGATGAACAGAGGCAGATGTGGTGTATATACAGGGGACTACCCCTCAGCCATAGGAAAGCATGTGGTCTTGCCATTTGCGACAAGGATGGACCTAAAGGTGTTACGCAAAGTGAAAGAAATTGGATAGAAAGCCAGATACTGTAAGATTTCACTTATGTGTGCAATCTAAAACACAACACCAAACCAAACCCAGACTCATAAAAACAGATTGGTGGTTGCCACAGAGCAGGGTGAGGGTATGGGGGGGACAGGGGCGTAAAATGGGTGAAGAGGATTAAGAGGTACCAACTTTTGGTGATAAAACAGTCAGGGGCCTGTCATGTACAGCATGAGGTCTATAGTCAGAAATATTATACTAACTTTGTAAGATGACAGACTTTCTGCGTTGACCATTTCACAACATATACAAATGTTGAATCACTATGTTAACACCTGAAAGTAATGTAACATTGAATGCCAATTACACCTCAATAAATTAAAAAAAAAAAATCAAACAAACAAATAAAGAGAAAAGAAAAAAAGCGCTCCCTTCTGCACAGGCAGGCACATAAAAGTGGCGAAACGTTGGAAGCTACGCAAATTAGGATAAGAGATGCCCCTCTGGGTTAATGGCACCTTTTGGGACAGGATTTAGAAGCCTAGGACTTAGTGGATTTCATTTCAATTCAGCCCCCAGGCAGGACATAACCATTCCGGGCACACAGCTTGGGATACAATCCCCTCTTGGGCCTTTTCTTATCTTGAATTGGGAAATTGACTAGAAGCAGATTCATCCCACCTACCGCTATGTCCTGCTACTATTCCTAAATCACTGACTTTAAAAAAATTTTTTTTATTTGTTGAGGGGGAAAGCGTGAGCACAGGAGCAGTGGGGAGGGGGAGGGGAGAGGGAGAATCAGGTGCCCTGAGCAGGGAGCCCGATATGGGGATTGATCCCAGGGCCCTGGGATCATGACCTGAGCCGAAGGCAGAAGTTTAATGGCCTGACTGAGCCACCCAGGCACCCCTCAAAATCGCTAATTTTATCGTTTCCCACATTTATCAGCATCCTTCCTGGGTGTCAGGGAGCCCTTCAAAAGACTGGGCTCTGCGGTGGAAGGCAAATTCATCATAACCTTAGTGAATTACCCCTCACTTGTGCCCCAAGTCCCCTGGAATAGTCCCCGAGGTGGCCAGATTGCAAAGGATAATTTCATAATTGTGGCATGAGAATAAAGCTCTTTCAAAATAAGCAGAAACATAGAGATGCAGACTTCGCTCTTTCACTCAGAACTATTAAAAAAAAAAATCTTAAGAGAGGGAAAGCCCTTGGCAGTGTTTATCTTTTTAGAGTAGTTACAGCATTTGAACTAATAATCACTGCTTCCTTCTCAAAAAGCATTCACCTCCTCAGCTTCTAGGTCATTACTATACACTGGCTTTTTTTTTTTTTCTTAATTTTTACTAATCAATTATTTCCCTCCCCTTTTGGGGTCCCTTCAATGTTGGTGCTCCCCGGATTTGCATCCCTGTCACTTCTCTTTTCTCTGATTAGATCATCTATTCCCCTTGTGTACTCGGACCCCCTCGGAATGGCTGGAGACTTCCCAAGCTCTTACTCCAGCCTGTATCTCAGTCCCAAGCTCTAGACACACATTTCCAACCACTTATGGGATGTATTTAAATGGATGTGCCAGAGTCACCTTAAACGCAACAAGGCACCAAACAAATGCCATTAGTTATTCTCCAGCGGCTGCCATCTGACCCAAATCCCAAGCTGGTAAGTTTGGGAGCCCCCCGGGATGTGGAGAGAATGGGGGCTCAGCTGATCACCAAACTGGCTTTAGAAATGCCACAGGCTCAGCCCCTCATACCCTCATCACAATCGCCTTAGTTCAGGCCCTCAGCACCCTGGCCAGACTTCCCAGATCACCCTGGTTGGGGGGCCGTGGGGGGCCTGTTAGTTCCAGGAGAAAAGGGCTATAGAGGCCACCGCCCCACCCCAGCCACAGCTGCCTCCCCCAGCTGCCGAGAGCAGAGTACCCCTGGCCATCTCTTCCCTCTCCGTTTCTAGTACTGAGAACAGGGCTGAGACACAGACAGTCGGGAAAGGCCCTGAGTGGAGTCCTCATTGCCCAGAAGAAAACGGATCCAGACCTCCGAGACAGGCCCTTTCGCCTTCAGCCAGCCCCGCCTGGGGAACCCTGCTTCTAGGGCCTCCTGTGTGGAACGCACTGCACAACCAAGCAGGTCCCACACCTGCCTGTGCACAAGCTCCGCTGTTTTCACTCCTTCCTTCACCCCCAAGCACGGCCCATTGTTATTTCTTCCCTCACCCTGGAATACACCGTGATCTTTTCCTCCTTCCCTTCCTGCATTTTGTTGCTCTAAGTCTAAGTTGCCCACCCTGGGTTGAAGCCATACAATTCCCCACCTTGGCTGATGTTCTCAGCCTGGGTGCTCAGTGGTCAGGTCCCCTCATCCCAAGATTCCGAGTCAATGGGAGCCCGCTGGCTCCGGGTGAATGGGATATGCGGCCAGTTGAGGTCCCACCATGGTATGGAGCGCGCAGGCACGGGGGGAATCCCCAGACCCCCAACATCCACACCCTCTGGGAGCTCATTAGACATGCAGAGTCTCAGGCCACGCCCCAGCCGCCCCCTTCCAATCAAAAACAACATTAGATCAAGATCCCCAGGTGTGTGACTGCCTTGTATGCCCCTTAAGTTTCCCAAGGGCTGCGGCTGAGTCAAACAGGCAGGACAGAAACACTAAGGGGATGGACTTAGTGTCTTCCCCGACGTAAGCCTCAGCTCCCAAGAGGGCAGTAGTAACAGCTCGGACTCATAGGGAGAGGGGGAGGGGTGAGAGGGATCAGGTTCTTATCAGGTTAAGCACTAGATTAAATACTCGATAAGCAGTAGCCTGGAGACCACTCTCTCTTTCTTCATCCTTCTACCCTCTTCCATAGGGGAGGGGAGAGCAACACTAATCTTTATTCCCAGGACACTGGCTGTGTTAGCCTGGGAAGCACAGCCAATAAGAAGCTTGCAGATGCCATGGTCACATCCAAATTAAACATTTCCAATTTTAAGCGTGCAAAGAGGTCACAGCTCCCTTGACTTCTCTGCAGCATCCAAAACACCACCATGAGCTGGCCTTCTAGACACCCTGCCTTCCCCAGTTATACAATCCCCATCCCGCTGGGAGTGCTGCAGGGAGCCTGCACCCCATCACACAGGCAATTTGTTTCCAGAAGCTGCGTGGTGACTTGGCCCCACCGCGCTCGAGGCTGGCGTTTCCACTAGACTGCGAGGCACAATTTCAAGAGGCAGATCATTTAAAACCAATTATTGGAACTCAACCGGCTTTTGCAATGAATTAATTTAAGGAATCCAAGGTGCCAGAGGGATTATAGGAGAAGGGATGAGAGGGGGGTAGTTCTTATTTTTAAAGCAGTCTGGGATCTATTTAGAGAGGTTCCAAACATCAGGGGTTGTGTTCAGACTGCAACCTAATACTTTATATTGCTCTCTTTCTGGAGAGTTCTCGTATCCCCCGTGATTGGATGGAGCCTCCCTGAAAAGCTAACATTAAACTGGGACATAATAACAGCCTCGGGACATCAGAGCCCACTTGCTCTTGCCCTGCAATACTGGACGTTTTTATGTGCATTACGTTAAGAGCTTCCATCTCTCTGGACAAAGGGGGGAAGCGCTTCCATGGTGGGTGGCCCCAATTAAACCCAGTGCCCGGTGAATTTCCGCCCAGGCTCATTGGAAGGCGTCCAGGGCTGATTAGAAAGCAAGAACCTCAAATGGCCCGGTGCTGCCATAATGAAAAGCCCTGGAAAACTGCTAAATGACACGGAGGAAAATCATTACAATTGAAACTCCCCCCACCCCATGCTCCCTCATGCCTAAAAAAAAAAAAGAGAAAAAAAAAACCATTTTTTCAGAATTGCCTAAATATTGCTTTGTTCATTAAGTTCACTGTACAGTAAATGAGAGCTCTCTCACACAGACACACAGCTTTGAACACACTGCTTTAATTATACAACACTTACTTGGTTTAAAAGCACGTAAAGGGAATACAGACAAAAACAAAACAAAAACAAAAACAGCCCCTCCCCTCCAACGCTATGGAACTGGCAAAGTAGGTCTACTGCGGAGGGACTGAAGAAATTACTTAAATTAAAAATAGTAGTTAGTACCAGTACAAGCTTTTTTTTTAAAGTCTTAGGAAATAAAGAAAGACGTAATGAAAGAATTGGAATAATCTGTTAGCTACCCCTCAAAGATGACCACAGATAACATAGTATCTTCCTGCTGTAAGCAGCATTTTACATAGTTGAGACTGGGCTGGATACACTTTTGGCCCTGCTTTGTTTGACTGGTACTATAGAGAGACTATGTGGCAGATATGAAGATTCCCTGCACTGCCAGTGTGAACGACTGAGACATAATTCATCAGAGGAATGTAACATAACACACTTAACAAAAATTCAGAATCCCCTTTGTTCTGAGATCAAGCACTGGGTGGGGCTCCACGCTCAGCTTGAAGTCCGCTTGGGATTCTCTCTCCCTCTCAACTCTGCTCCTCCCCTCAATTGCAAATGCTCACTCTCTCTCTCAAATAAATAAAATTTAAAAAAAAAAACCTCCAAAAATAACAAAAAATAAATTACAGAGCAACAGGAACATCTGTATAATTGCATCTATAATGGCGAAGGGAGGTGGGGAGCCCAAGTGTTATTTGTCTCAGACCATGCAAAAGTTAAGTGCCCAATGAATACAGATCGCATAAAGACCTTTCACTTAGGCTACCATCACTCACACACCCAGGGGCTGCACCCACAAACGTTAGATTCACAAGGTTGTATCTTTACCTAAGAGCCACAATTTCGAATTCAATTTTGGATACAAAGGATAGCATAGGCTTAATCAATGATGCAGAACTAGGAAAACAAAGGCACAAGGCATACATATATTTCAGAAAGATAGCACAGAGAGACGCCAGTTTGGTTGAGAAATGAATAGGTATGACAACAGTGACGGGGAAAGTTACTCCCACTCACTGATTCCTCCCTTGGTAGTGGGCCCAGCACCATGCACACTAAAGAAAAACAACATCAAAATACTCTGCCAAACAGTTTTCTAAACTGGAAAATGAAAGTGAGACCATCCAATGTATAGAGAAGTTGGGAAATTACCACCTGACAAAATCTGGATAAGTGGCGGTGGTGGAAACACACATGAGGCCCATCTCACCATCCTTTCCGTTCAGCATGACACATTGATCTGGGGGGTACAAACCACTCCCCATCATGCCAGCAGTAGCTGAGGTTTCTAGGGAGTCTTTGTGTGGGAAGAGAGTCCACCAGCAGATGTCTATAACCACCCCTGAAGGCTTGACCGGACCAGACCTCAGTGGCAAAGGAGCAGTGTTTATAATTCATCCCTAACTTTCCAAGTTACACTAAAAATGACCTTCCTAATTCACATGGGCTATCCCTGAGTGTCAGAAAGCTCACCCAGGAAAGTCACAGGCTGGATCCAACATGGCATGTATATCCTTATATTAGGGGGGAAAGGAGTTAAGAGAGGCAAAAATCAGGGCATGCCGGAGGGAGGAAGACATTTAGAAGGCTGAACACATAATAGAAACCAAAGACAGTGACTATCAAATGGATGTAATTTGAAGACCAGGAAACCATTTAACAGATGCAATGGGAGGAAACAGAATGTAGAAAGGTAAAATCAGACATCAAAAATCGGTATATATCAAATTTGTATAGTTATTTAACTCCTTTGACCCTTAAAACAGCCTCATGAGATCAGTAATATAAATACCAATTGATAAACCCTAAGCTAGGACATAGATTACAGTCTTTATGGAAGCCAGATTACAACTGAATTCACCCCATCCCTTAAAATGTGGACATAAATGGGTGTGGCCCCTAGATCCCTTCTACTATAGGACATCTAGTGGCCTTGCCAGAATTTGAAGGACTTCTAGACATGTGCTTTCTCACATGTCCCTTGGTTCCCACCAAATTCTCAATGTCACCAACTTTCACCTCTTCCACTCTCCTCTCTGTCCTGCATCGACCAAAGAGCACCACGCCTCATCTCAAACCACTCAAAAGAGCCATTTGTGTCCCACAGCAGTTGTTACTAAAGTGTGAGGACTCAGATGACTTTTTATTTTTGATGTGAAACACTGTCTTAGTCCAGAGAAACAGAGCCAATAGGAAGTTTGTGGACATATGAAAACACAACTCTTAGCAGGGGTTAGCTCACCTGATTATGGAGGCTGAGTAGTCCACAGTGTGCCATCTGAAAGCTGGAGGCCAGTGCTGCGGTTGCAGTCCAAGCCTGAAGACATGAGAATCATGGGAACCCCATGATGTAGGTCTGGTCTGAATCCAAAAGCCCGAGAACCTGAAGTCCTTACGGTTCAAGTGCAGAAGACGGATGTCCCAGCTCAGGCAGGGACAATGAATCCATCCTTTCCTGGACTTTTGGTTCTGTTCAGACCCTCAAAGGACTGGGCGATGGTCACAGGCATTGGTGAGGGTGATCATCTTTACTCCAACTGCCCACTCAAATGCTGATCTGTTCCAGAAATACCTGCACAGACACATCTGGAAAGAGTATTTGATGAGTTATCTGGGCATCCCTTAGCTCACTCAAGCTGACACATGAAATGAACCATCACCAGTACATGTAACACAAAGTTTACCATTTTTACCATCCCAAAGTGTATAATTCGGTAGCATTAAGTGCATTTCCAGTATTGTCCAAGCATCACCACCATCAAATGGGTTTACAGTGGAGACTAAACTGATTTAAGGCGGTATCAGATAGCATTTTCTTACAGGTCATTAGGCCACCCACCATGCTGCTGGAAGTCTCCATAAACCCAAAGACTCTCCCTTCCTCTCCTTCCCCTTGCCTTTTACACCGAACTATCTAGCCCCCACCCCCTGTGCAGAACCAGGCCTGTCAGCCTATCAGACGACTCACCGACGCTCCGCAGAAATCATAGGTTGTCTATCCCTTGCTTCACTCATCAGTAGCTCAGAGCCCCTAATAGAGGGTGTTTCAGACCCCTGACGCCTACCCGGTCTCTCCAGCTGAAAAGAGAATGATTTTCTCACGCTATAGAGAGTGCCCGTCCCTCACAAAGCAGAAGCATTCATCTTCCGTTTAGGTAGAAGACGAACAAGTGCTGCTGCTGTTGCTAAACTCAAGAATTAAAACTGCCAGTTCTTTCACCAGCAAAAAAGTGAGTTTATTTGGGAATAGCAGAGAACGGCAAAACTCAAATGCCAAGCTGACCAACACCAGAGGCAACACCACAGCACAGAGGGCCACTCTTTTTAGAGGAAAGGTGGTCGCGGGGAAGGTTGTTATAAACCAAAAGGCCATTGGAGTAAACTGAGAGGTTGAAGTATGGTGGCTTTTCACTGGCTGAGTTATAACACTCTCTCATTGGCTGGGCGGTTGCTGGGGCAGAAGGAAAGCCTTTCTTCCTCCATCTGGGATAGATAGTAAAGCAGTATCCACCCCCAAGGTCCATCTCTTCTCTTCCCGTTGGGTCCGCCATGGAATGTGAGGTGGGAGAGCTCCCCCTGCAGGCCTCCCAGTCCCATTCTAAATGTGGTTTCCTTTCTCCTTTTATTAATTTTCACATAGTCAGTTTCTAAAATACAAAAGCTGGAATACCTACTCTCAACGAAGGAGCTAGAAACCAAGCCAGCTCTCATCATGAGCTCAGACTGACCTAATGGGTCTATTTGTAAAGGTCAATCCAACAGACCATAACTGGCGTGAGGCTGAGCTCACAGGAAGCAAATTACCCACAAACCCTCCAGACTGGGTCAATGAACTTTCTCTGTGCTCTTCAAATATCCAGTATTTTGTTCTGTCACGGGACATACGATATTAAACCAAAAACTAAAATAATGTGGTCTAGCTTCCCTGCTGGATTTTAAGCCTCTTAGGTTTAGGAGTTATGTTAATTCTATCTTAACTGGTGGTTCTCAGCTGGAGGCCTTCCCTCTACCCAAGGGAAATCTGGCAATGTCTGGAGACATTCTGGTTGTCATAAGTGGGATAGGGGTTGCTACTAGCACTTAGTGTATGGAAGCCAAGGATGTTGCTCAACATCCTGCATTGCACAGAACAGAACCCCCACAACACAGAGTTATCCTGTCCAAAATGTCAATGGGGCTGAGGTTGAGAAACCTTATCTTAAAGGACATTTCATTTAACAAATTTTAAGCACTGTCTATATGTCACCCCATGTGCCAAGGCTTAGAATCACCATGTTCCTACTTCTTTACCATAACTATTTGTGTATTAATAATAGTTAGCCCCCAGTAAGCATTAAAGGGTATAAGGTCCCTTTCCACATATAATTCTTTCCACATATAATATGGTCTTCTATAATCTTCACAATAGCTCTGAATGTCACCATCTCAAATGACAGAATGGAAGCCCAGACAGTAAGATTCCTAAGGCAATGCAGCATCTGACTTAGGCTTCCTGATTCATGACAATCTCACACAATGGTTTACCAGATTAAAAAACAAAAAAACAATTGGGAATCATAGTACATAGTACATAGGGCTGTTAGGTTATTTCACTCTTTGTATTTTATGACTCCACAAATAGAGCAAGTTTTCAGGCTGGAAACTTAAGGATGGCCTTTGCTATGGTGGGTGGTTTTTAGAGATGCTAGGTTGTCATTTCAGGTAGGAGACAGGATGAGAAGTCTAAGAAGGGTGATGAATGGAGGGGATCTTGAATGTCCAATTATTCTCCAGGGATGACCTTTGTTGAAGACCCTTTGCAGGAGATTGAGTGTGTGTGTGTGTGTGTGTGTGTGTGTGTGTGTGTTGGGAGAGGGGAACATAACAGAGGGCAGAAAACAGAGAGAATCCAAGAAGATGATGTGGACAATGAGGGACTGGACCAAGGGACAAAAGAAACATCTCTATTTCTTAGAACTTCAATCCGGCCATTTCAGCAGAAGTCCCTGCTTCCTCACCCAGGTGAAGAATAAATACTCTGTAACCCCCATGCTACCGGGATCCTCTGCGAAGAAGAAACTGATGGAATCTTAGGGGTATTGTTGGTGAGAAAAAAGGGGAGGAGCCAGGAAGTCTGGCAAACCCATCAGTCCACGACGTCAGTCTGACCCCATGTGAAAGCCAGAGGGTGGTTGGGTGGAAGCAACTGACATTTCTGTGCTATGTTAGGAAGGTTCTAGAAGCCTGCTGAAGTGACCTCAAGCCAGAGCCAGCAGAGGAGTCCTGTGTTTCCTAGCAGTGTGTGTGTCGTTGTGGGGAGTGGGGGGATCGGTCTGCCTTAGCAGGGGTGCTGCTCTCACTCATTCGTGGGCTAGAAGCAGTCCACGGAAAGCGTGGCCAGGGCACAAATGCAGCCACGGAATTTGGGACCCAGCAGCTGGGCCCTTGGTCCATTACCCTGCCTCAAGGTGAGTGTGTGTGAGGCATCCCCATGACCGTCATGCTAGGCATTTTCCAAGGTTCACTAAAGCAAGCGCAAATCCTCTGCCTTCAGTTCAGCCAGACGTGCAGTACTCAGACTCATGCCCTCGGGGCACACTGTGCCTGTCCTGGCATTGCACTTGAGCACTGGTCTGTGCCGCCGGTGAGCTCATCGGCTTGCAGGACACGTTATAAATGTCCTTCTCTAGATACACTTGATCTTCCGCCACTCCACCCTGCCTCCCCACCAGAACGTCCTCGTCTTTTGCTTTTTTTCTTAGCAAAACTTGTATCTCTCAGCTTTGATGGTCTGGCCCTCCTGTCTCTTTCTGCAGCCACCAGACAGACCCAGGACAAAATGAGCCATAAACACTCTAATCAAGTGTAAACAATACCTCTCTGAGGTGAGCTCCAAGCAAAGAAGGTGGCCCAATTGTCACTCCTCTCCCAAAGGTCCTGCCCGTCCTCCCCACGGTGGTGCAGATGATGGGATGGGCGAGCCTGAGCAGCTGGGCCCCAGCCAGCCAGCTGGGAGTCCTTTGGGGGGACCTGAAATAGTAATCAAGCAGGGCAGACGGAGGTGAGGGGCTTTCAGGATCCTACCTGAGTGCTCTGTAGGTGGCCGCGGGGCACTTGACTCCGATCCAAGAGAGGCACCTGGCTCCAAGCTGGCGTGGGGCCAGTTTCGGAGGGTAAGCTTGCTCTGAATGATGGTGTCTGGGCTCAGTTCATGCTTTATTGTTGTGTGTCTCTTTATAACTAATTCCTCAGTGAAAGATGTTTGAAACCTAAGCCTCCCTGCCTGCCCTCCGCATTTTCATTTCAGTTGCAGGCACTTGTCCCTGTTGAGAATCATGAGAGTCCTGCCTGGGAGTAAATCCCTGCTGGAAACTGAACCCCTGAACGATGCCAGGCATGGCTGTCCAAACACAGCAGCTTCTCAGAAGGGCTAGAAATGCCTAAGGAAGAGCAAACCTGTCCGTTTCCTGCAGCGTCCGAGGCTGGGCCTAATGCAGTTGATGAAGAAGGCGTGATTTCTCAAGAATGTAAGAATTGTATTTTAAAATGTATATGGGCCAGTACGATGCTTCTCCAAGTCTGGTCCCCAGGCCAGCAGGAACGGTCTCACCAGAAAATGCAAAGTTCAGACACAGCCATACCCACTGAATCAGAAATGCTTGGGGAGGGAGCCAGGATGCTCAATGAGGTTTCCAGGTGTTTCTGATCATCACTAATATTTGCGAATCCCTACTCTAGAGACAGAGATGTTTTTTTCATCAATAATTAGAAAACAAGGTAGTTTAATCATGTAATAATCCTATTCTGCTCCATTACGGTGTACTCAAATACATACTCAACTGTTAGTATGTTCTAGGCTCTACACTAAGCATAGACATGCATAATGGTAAACGTGGGGACATGGTCCTTGTTCTTGTGAGCTTATCTTCTGGTAAAGAGAACCGATGGTATTAATCCAGGAAACACACAGCTAAGAGTATAAGCTCTTATTTAAAGGACCAATTTAGAGGGCAGTGCAGTCTTCCGGGCCAGAGATGAGGGTGGGGATCCTCAGGGTGGTGGAGGTGGAGATCCACGCCAATCTAGAGGGACACGAAGGTGTCAAGAATGAGTGTGGTTTCCAGTTTGCACAGCTGGAGGGATGGAGAGCCATTCAGTGAAACAGCATCTCTGAAAAGCATCCGGTTTGGGACAGGGGTGGGGGTTGGGGGGGGACCCAAAGAAGTAAGCTTTCCAAATGTCAAGTCTTAGATATTTTTTTTTAAAGATTTTATTTATTTATTTGACAGACAGAGATCACAAGTAGGCAGAGAGGCAGGCAGAGAAGGAGGAGGAAGCAGGCTTCCCACTGAGCCAAGAGCCCAAGACCCCGGGCTCACGACTGAAGCCGAAGGCAGGGGCTTTAACCCACTGAGCCACCCAGGCACACCCTACATCTTAGCTATTCTTTTTTTTTTTTTTAAGGTTTTATTTATTTATTTGACACAGAAAGAGAGAGAGACCACAAGTAGGCAGAGAGAGGGAAGCAGACTCCCCGCTGAGCAGAGAGCCCGATGCAGGGCTCGATCCCAGGACCCTGAGATCATGACCTGAGTTGAAGGCAGAGGCTTAACCCACTGAGCCACCTGGGTGCCCCACATCTTAGCTATTCTTGAGAATTGTAGGTGGGTTGTGGGGTTTGGAGGGAGGTGGTCAGCCTGGAGTAGGATCTGAGAGAGAAGATTTAGGCTGGAAGTAATGAAGTTGTGAGACGACACCCACATTTGGTGACTCAGGGTTGAAGCGCGCCAATGACAGTCAGAGCGAGAAGACAGTAGGTCTTAAGATCCATCCTACAGGGACGCTAGTATGTGGGACTCAACAGGGAGGGATCCATGACTATTCGTATAATAACATGAAGAAGAGAGGAGGAAAAAGGTAGAAAAAATAAGAATACCGTAGAGTGCACTGGAATAAAACTCTGGTGCTGCCATTCAGACAAGTTACTCATTCCTTGCAAGCTGGTTCCAGTGCGAAGAGAAGAGTGTTCTCCGGCTGTGAAATGGAGGGAACGTGGTCTGTATCTCACATATGTGTTTCCAGGATGCTCTGATGCAACATTTCAAACACCGCAAACCTGAGTGATTGTTGCCCTGCGCAAGGCACAAGAAAGACTCTTCATGTTATTGATGGGATCATTACATGAATGAATCCTTGGCTGAATAATGTTCTCAATCTCCTTCTCATAGAATTACCTGTTTTTGATTACCAGGGTGTGGGAATGGAGTCGGGGGCGGGCGGGGAAGGAAGTGTGTTTGAGCTTTGCATTCCATCCAGTAAACCCGGGCAGTCACTATGAGCCTCTACACTTATTAGAGAAGCTAGAAAAGACTGAGGCATGATTACATTCTAGCAAAGTTAAAAAAAAAAAAAAAAAAGAGGGGCGCCTGGGTGGCTCAGTGGGTTAAAGCCTCTGCCTTCAGCTCAGGGTCCTGGGATTGAGCCCTGCATTGGGTTCTCTGCTCAGCGGGGAGCCTGCTTCCCACTCTCTCTCTACCTACTTGCGATCTCTCTCTCTCTCTGTGTCAAATAAATAAATAAAATCTGAAAAAAAGAAAAAGAAAAAAAGAAGAAAAGAAAAGAAAGAAAAAGAGTAAAAAAAGAAAAGAAAGAAAAAGACAGAGTAAGCTCTCTTTATCATGTTGCTTTCTCTAAGGAAGTGTCTCGTGGAGTTACGTGTATCAGGATGGATTATGCCAATTGCTTTATCTGACCTTTCTCACTCACCCTCCACTCATCACTTTGAAAAATGTGCACTACAGGGCATCTGGGTGGCTCAGTCAGTTAAGCATCTGACTCTCGATTTCAGCTCAGGTCATGGTCTCAGGGTCGAGAGATGGGAGCTGGGCTCCACACTCAGCATGGGTGTCGGTTTGACCTTGTCTCCATCTTCCTCTGCCCCTGCCCTCTGGCCCCCAGCACACAGGTGCTCACTCTCTCCGTCAGAAAAGAAAATAAAATATGTATTACTTTGGAAGATCTCATCCCTTTCAGAACCATCACCTGCAATGCACTTTTAAAAAAGATTTTATTTATTTATTGGTCAGAGAGAGAGAGAGCACAAACAGAGGGAGAGGCAGGCTCCCCACTGAGCAGGGAGTCCAACCCAGGACCCTGGGATCATGACCTGAACCAAAGGCAAACAGTTAACGGACTGAACCACCCAGGCATCCCTTTAATGCACTTTTACGATAAGATTAGAAGGCAGTTATCAAGAGTTATAAGAGACTCCAAATAAAATGGGGTGCCTGGGTTAAGTGTCTGCCTTCTGCTCAGGCCATCATCCCAGGATGCTGGGATCGAGCCCTGTGTCAAGCTCCCTGCTCAAGGGGGAGTCTGCTCTTCCTTCTCTCTATGCCCCTCCACCCTGCTTGTGTGCTCACTCGCTCGCTCTCTCTCTCTCCACCTCTTGCAAATAAATAAAATCTTAAAAGAGAGCGAGAGAGAGATACCAAAATGGCTGGACAAATGGGTACGTTTCGAAGCAGTGATCTGGGATCTGCTTTTTATTTTTATTTTTATTTTTTTATTTTTTTTTTTTTAAGATTTTATTTATTTATTTGACAGAGATAGAGATCACAAATAGGCAGAGAGACAGACAGAGAGAGAGATGAGGAGAAGCAGGCTCCCTGCTGAGCAGAGCGCCCAATGCGGGACTCGATCCCAGGTCCCTGGGATCATGACCTGAGCCGAAGGCAGAGGCCCAACCCACTGAGCCACCCAGGTGCCCCTGGGATCTGCTTTTTAAAAACAAAAAAAGCCAGGACTGATACAAGAAGGCAAACTTTTTAAAAGGGTTAAAGGCATTATTGGGTCTTTGGTTAGAAGTAAGTTTATTACTGGGATCAACTGAAGCAATTTCACTTTCTCTGCTTAGCCCTCCGAGAACATGGGAGCAGTACACCACGGAAGCCTTGTCCTAAGATACGGTGGGAGGACGGGTAACTCCCAATGTCCCCAGGCAATGTCCATGAGCGGGAGGAAGTCTCGGAATCAGGGACAGCTCCGGAACTCTCAGTGACAAGGGGCTAATCCTAATGAGTGATGCAACCTGGCAAGGTGCTTGTGAGGACTCCAAAAGCTTCATGGAGGCAATTTCATAGACCATCCTTCTGAAACACACCTCTCTGCACCTTGGAACCATTGTGAAATAAGGTGTTATGGAATTAACAGCATCTTAGAAACATGATAATGACAAGAATACATGATAACTAGAATTTAGCTACTTCCTGTGTGCTGAGAACCATGCTAAGCATTTGTATGCCTTGGCCATTGAATCCTCTCAATAATCCTACAAGGAAGGTACAACTGCTTCCAGCCCCTTCACACACTCCCACTCCCCACCCCTCTCCACCCCCATGTTACAGGGAAGGAAACTGAGGCCCAGAGCCATCAAAGAACTTCCCCAAGGCCACCTGACTAGTGAAACTATGAAACTGGGCTTAAGATAAAGGCTTATCTGACTCCAGACTAAGCTCTCTTAGCACAAACCAGGAAGTAGTCTTGTGTGTTTTTCTCTCTCTCCCACCCTCCAGCCAACAAATAGTAACTTCCTCCTTATTCAAACAAACAAACAAACAAACAAACAAACAAACTAAAGGAAGATCATTTGGTTATATAGACCCAAAAGTTGTGTGCATTTGAAGGAAAATAAAGTATTAGGTATCATCACCGCTGCTGTTAAGAAATAAGAAAAATGCTATAAACAGAAAAACTAGAGATGGTAGAAATTTTGGAAACTGCCCAATGGTTTCTTTGCCACCTCGTATTTTTTTCCTCTTTCTTATTAGCCAAAACTGTGTGCCACCTAAACTATTTACTTACATATATGTAACCTGATTCACTTTACAAACTTCGCCTTGATTTTATCAAACGAGAATATATTCATTGTTTAAAACATAAAGATGTAAAATAATTTTAAAATTCTGTGTGTCTCCCCTGCCCCACCCCCCCCACCACCACCCGGAGAAGCTTCTGGATTGGTCAGCAGAGGAATGCATGTACCACGTTGGAGACTGGAGACTCTCAGGCTAGAGTCAAGGGGAAGGCAGGAGAGCGGCAAAACAATGGCCTGGAGACGTGGTGGCTCCAGACCTCTGAGATCTCCATCCTCTTTTTTCAACTTCCCAAGGAATCCCCACAGGGCATAACTGACTCGGTTGCCTGGGAAACTCTGGTCTGCAGAACCTGACCACATGTCATCCTGTGACATATGGGAGGCCCTGCTGGCCACACCAAGGACCCGTCACAGACATGTTACCCGAAGTCTGAACCTTTCACGTACCACGAGCTCTGAATTTTAGAAAGTTACCCGGCAGGAAGAGAAGGGATTGCTGAAGAAAATGCAAAATGTTCTAAATGCAACAGTGGATTTAAGAATCTATAACACTGTGGTCGCATGTATACGGGCAAAAAAGCGCAGCAAAGTCCAAATATTTAGTTATGAATAAAGGAAACATCCAGTCAGTTCTGCTCTAGTGTCTTCTCTGTGGTCCAGTTAATCAACTCAGAATGGATCCAAAACAGGTAGCCACTTGCCAAGCTTGTTAAAAATCAAAAAAAAAAAAAAAAAAAAAGAAAGAAAGAAAAAAGAAAAGAAAAGAAAAAGAAAAGCCTGATTCTGATTATTAAATAAACAACTCCCAAAAAAGGAAGCATTATGAAGAAAGACAAACATTTTCTTCCCCTGAATTGCAGCGTTTTGAATTCCTCCCACGAGTTGGTAGTAGGAAAAGACAAACTAGTTAGAAATTGAGCTTGTATCGCATCATATTTGATTCCAAATAAAAGATATCAAAATATCTAAATTGCCTCTTAAAAATGTAAGTGTAATTGCTTTGTCTTACACTTTAAAGAAAAGAATTATGACACATTCTTGGATGATACAGGTTTGGTTATATATTTCTTTATAGAGTCCTATAAATCAGTTTTCTCTTAAATGTGAAAGCTTCAAGCAAATACTAGTGAATTCGATTTTGATTTCATAATCTTTTTCATGATTCTTTGTGCCAGAAGCCAGAAGTCTGGTTTAAGCCACCTCAAGGCAGCTGTTGTTGGGATAAAAGTCAACAGAGTAGAACACTTCCAACCCTAATGGCTACTCACTACCTGTAGAACATTCCACTCGGCCTCTCTGATCTTTACAGTCATCATATGTAAAGTGGTCACACCTCCTGTGATTGCTGAGGCTGTTGATGAAATAGTGAAGGGGAACTCTTTATGGTTGGACAGAAATAGAAAATCTGGAGCTCTTTATGGTTGGACAGAAAAAGAAAATAGAACATAGAACATCAAGTTCTCAAGCACGCTCTCCTTTAGGGAATGCGTATGTGTGGAGGTGTGGGGCGGGTGTGACGGAGGACTCCTCGTCTGTATTTCACATACTCCCAAACCACATGAATGTGTTAAAAATGAACGAGCTTCATGTATACGTGCCAATGATAAAAAAGACATTTAATAATGAAAATAGCAAGAAGATAAAAGGCGCCCAGAGAAGGGATTCTTGGGCCTTGATTTGTATCCTGAATCAAGTGATACCAAGCAGAATTCAAGATCTGTGTCCTTCCCTAGGACAGCTGGCACCATGCCAGGGGCTGAGTTGGTCCTGAAGAAAGTGTGCAGTGAGTGAAAGGAAAGATAAGCACCTCAAATGTTCTGGCCCATCCAAGCCTCAAGTTGCTACATTGAGCAGCGTGATATCCCCCGCTTGAAGAATTTAAGAATACAAGAGAAAACGGACCTGTAAGTCACTCTGCTTACCCTAAGGATCATCACAGTGCTGTTAATATCAATCACTAATATTTATTAAGAGTTCACAGTGATCTAGGAATGGTGCTTAGTATTTTTTCTTAAGTGAATGTTCCATTTCTGGTTTGGACAACCTTTGCAGAAGGCCTGGCGGCTCAGTGGGTTAAAGCCTCTGCCTTCGGCTCAGGTCATGATCCCAGAGTCCTGGGATAGAGCCTTGCGTCAGGCTCTCTGCTCAGCAGGAAGCCTGCTTCCTCCTCTCTCCCTGCCTCTCTGCCTACTTGTAATCTCTGTCTGTCAAATGAATAAATAAAATCTTAAACACACACACACACACACACACACAAACACACACACACACAACTTCTTCCTTAAATTGAGCAAAGTTGGTTGCTCTAAGAAACTATACCAAATGCCCTAGTTCTTGTATGTGGAAGCCCATATAATTATTTGTTTCCTCTTCTCTATACTAATGCTTGAAATGTATGAAAACAATGCTTATGTTCTCAATAAATCTGGATGTTTTTCCTGGAGGAGAAAGTAGTTTAGGTTTAGGCAACTTATAGTCTTAGACTCAAATTTCAGTCTGGCCCTTCGCTGGTTATTAGTCTTTGGGCAACTTCCTTGAATTCTGGGACTTCATCTCATCTATAAATTGATGAGCACAGTGTCCATGCCATAGGACTTTTGGGGAGTAAAATACAGAGTTCCCAGCACAGAACTGTGCCAGGCGGAGAACAAGAATCTAGTACCTCTTGGCATTTTTCCCCTTTCATTCTTCCGTTGACCTTCCTCTGATTCTTCTATATTTAAATGAACCTCTTCAATTGTGAGGCTCCCATCTAGACATAATACTGTAGATGTACCTGATTCAAAGGACGGTAGAATTGTCAGACCCCAGGGTATAAACACTGACTTTTTATTTAAATGTTCTTATCATTCCAAGGACCCTTAGAAATGGATGAAACAAACAAAAAACACACCTCTTTTCTTTGATCTCCAACCAAGTCTCATGTCTCCTATGGTAAACTTGCTAATTGTACTATTAGTCCAAAAAGTTAGACTTCCTTTTCTCCCTGTCACATTCCACTGGTGAACCCTGTTCCCACATTTGATTTCATTGTGTACTTGGTTCTGTCGTCTACACAGTTAACCATTCCTCCCCACGTTGTGGCAGCTGAAGATGTGATAAGCATACTTTCAACCCCAGTGGCTGATAAAAAATAGACGAACAGGACAGACCTGGGGAGTGATCTCCGTGTCGCTCTGCGGCAGACCTCCCACGAAGTTGACAAGAAGTCATTAATCAACCTCCTTGGTCATGTAAGATTGTGTTCAGAAGCCCTACAATCTAGTTCCCTTGTCATAATCCTTGCACATACTACTATCAGAGAAATGTCATCAAACACTTCTCTGAAACCAGGATGCAAGTCTTCCCTGCTCCTCCAGCCTCAAGGTAAAGGCATCAACGGAGTATGTGTAGTTATTTTGGCACAAAAATAAAAACCATGTTAGTTTCAACACGCATTTGTAAATGCTCATCAATTTCACAATTGGAACTGGGCTATTTAGACAAAATTACATCTCTTTAAAAAGATTCAGTCACTTCTTGAGTTTTCAGTGACTTAAATAATCTCCGTTTAGAACATTTCGGTACTTCTAGTCTAATGGCATTCTTCCCATTCTCTAATAAAATGCAAAATTTATAGAAAATGACGCTAATGAGTCTTCAGACCCTAGAACTGTTTTCACTAGCCTGAAGGAAGTATCTGCTTTTATGCGTGTGATTACTATCTTCTTTCCTATCTAGAAAGTTTCCGCTTTTCAAAAATTTATTTGATCTTTGCTTTGTTGTTAGAAGACAAAGTGATAGAGCTTCATTTCAGACCAGCAAGGGAGGAATGGACATAAATATAAAATAAGTATTTTATTTAAAATAAATATCTTACAAAAACAACCTTTTAAAAAAAAAAAATCAAACCAATCTTAGTTCTTCTTCCTTATGTCAATTCTAGTTTATTTATCTTTCAAATTCAGAAAATTGGCTTACAAAGCTTTAGGAAAAAATCTTTACACTTCCACAAGCTTCTTGAGTCAGTCACTTCGGCCCCAATAACTACAAGAAATCAGTTTTTGTCTACATGTAGACATAAATATTTTAGCTATCTGCAATCACTGGTATGTTTTTACATTCCCATTTTAAAACTAGTATTAAAGCATATCCTAGTGTGTGCTGCTATCCGTTCTAACAGCAACATTTAAGCAAAGCGTCACATATTGGCTGCCTAGACGCTAAAGTAGATCTTAAAACACTCCAAGTCTAACAACCACGTAATTTTTAAATTTAATTTCTGGGTGAATAGGAAAAAGATCTTGTCTCTACAGATGGTCCCTGACTTACAACGATGCAGCTTAGGATCTTTGGACTTTACAATGGTGTGAATGTGACAGGCATTCAGCGGGAATGGTACTTTGAATTTTGGACAGGATCTGTCCCCGGGCTAGTGACATGTGGTCTGACACTGCTCCCGATGCTCATTCAAAGTGAATGAGTGTTTTCACAATGTTCTTGGTGCCAAGCGGTGGCTGTTGCAGATCCCGGTCAGACGCACAGCCGCGAGCAGGAACACCCGGGACGTGGACAGCCATCTGTACCCAGACAGCCGGTCTGTTTCTCACTTTCACTACAGTATTCAATAAACTCCATGAGCTAGTCAACACTTGATAATAAAATAGGCTCTGTGTGAGATGATCTTGCCCAACTGTTGGCTAACGGAAGTGTTCTGAGCCCATTTAAGGTTAGTGAGGCTGAGCTGTGACATTCAGTGGGTTACGTATGCTAGATGCATTTTTGACTTAACCATACTTTCAACTTATGACGGCTTTAGCAGGATATCACCCGTCATATGTTGAGGAAGCTCTGTACTAGTAAAGAATTGCTTTTTATCTATCAGGATTATTTCCTTGATATCAATTCCTGTGAGACAGAGAATTGAGTCCAAGTGAATGAGTATTTTCATTCCTTTTAATGGATATTACCGTTTAAGCTTAAAATAATTAGGGGCACCTAAGTGGCTTAGTTGGTTGGGCATTTGCCTTTGGCTCGTGTCATGATCTCAGTGTCCTGGGATCGAGCCCTGTGTTGGGCTCCCTGTTTGGCGGGGAGTCTGCTTCTCCCTTCTGCTCTCGTGTTACCGCTTATGCTCGTTCGCTCTCTCTCCCCCTCTCAAATAAATAAAATCTTTTAAAAAAATTAAATTTGTTGAGGGAAATTGGAAGGGGAGATGAACCATGAGAGACTATGGACTCTGAAAAACAATTTGAGGGTTTTGAAGGGGCAGGGGGTGGGAGGTTGGGGGAGCCAGGTGGTGGGTGTTATGGAGGGCACAGATTGCATGGAGCACTGGGTGTGCTGGGTGTGGTGCAGACACAAAGAATTCTGTTATGCTAAAAAAAAAATTAATTAAAAAAAAGAAAGAAAAGGGAAGATTAGAAATTAAAAATAAATAAGTAATAAAATAATTTACAATGCTCCCACTCATGTACCAGATACATTGTTGAAAACTACAACTGCATTATAGGTACTGTTAACTTTACAAGTGTTCTGTTCTTCTAGGGAGTCTTTTCTTTTCTTTTAAGATATTATTTATTTACTTGACAGAGATCACAAGTAGACAGAGAGGCAGGCGGAGAGAGAGAGGAAGCAGGCTCCCCCTGAGCAGAGAGCCAGACGTGGGGCTTGAGCCCAGGACTGTGAGATCATGGCCTGAGCTGAAGGCAGAGGCTTTAACCCACTGAGCCACCCAAGCGCCCCGGGAATCTTTTCTTGTATATTGTCCCATCAAACCTTACATTTGTGGCTGTAGTATCTGGACAGTCTACAAATTGTAACCCTTGTTATATTAACTAACCCGCGGTCAACTAAAAAAGGAACTTGTTCTGTTTAGTTTTATTCTTTTCCTTTTGAAATACTGCAATTAGATTTTGTGACCTGGCCACCTTATGTCATTTTTTTCTCCAATATCCATCTGGTACATTTATCAGAGTTGGCTTTCATGCTAGCCTTATTACAGTTCTGCATAAGCCAACAAGGGCAGCTCTCAACTTTGTAAAAATACCTGCAAAATAGGAAACAGTTTTCAAAACTAACATGATCTTCCTGAAAAAATAATTATTCAGAATATATTTATTCCAAGCATGGTAGGTGCTGTGCTACTACAGGCAGAGATGAGTAAAACCTGATGCTTATATTCAGAAACATGTAACTAAGCAAAGGTAATAAAGAAAGAAAAGAAAGCATGGGCACTGGGGGCAGAATATGGAAAATGCCCGAGTGTATGAGATGCTATGGACAGAGACTGGAGAAATGAATTGGGGATTTCAAGTTCCTTGTGTGGCAGGAAGGGGAGGTGGGCCTCCTGGTGATAAAGACTTATCAGAACCCAAAAGAGTTGTTTTCCCTGCTGCTCAAGTTAGAAAAGAGTGCCAAATAAGGCTGAGTCCTAGGGACTCAGAAATAGACATTTCTCCCTAGAGAAGGGTCTTCTCCTATGGTGTTTTTTAAAGGCTGAGATTGTGCTGAGCAACGCAACTCTTGGAGAGCTGGGCTGTGGGAGAATGCAGTGTGTCTGGGGCATGTTTGCACTTGGGTGGGGCTTTCCCAAGGAGCAGAGCTTGGTCTGGGGTCCAGAAAGACCTCGAGAACTGGGCTGGGTTTGTCGCAAGCCTAGAAGAGTGGAATGTGCCTCGTACTCTGACCCACCACCGTGTTTTGTCATTCCACTCGAGGGACTGTGAAAGACAATTTGTCATTTCGATGTTCATCAGACAAGTCCACCCAAGACCAAGCATCTGTAACTTCTCGTTCCCCTTGGCAGCTCGGAGATCCCACTGTGGCCAGCCGTGGGTCTGGAGAATGGAATGTATGCATCGCATTCCTTTCCGGGATAGTGCGACCGGGGTGCCTGCCACCGTACCCAGCAAGAAATGTTGTTTATTAATCTTACATCATTCTGGGGACCGACATTCCAGGGAAGCTTGTCAAAATACTGGTCAAATTAATATGTCATTAGATTACCCTCCTCACGGTTGCCAAAAAATCCATACATCTGATAAACCAATCAATCAGTTACATCCCCCCCCTTTTTTTACACTTTACCTTTTCTCTCACTAGTGACAAGATATTGATTGAGTCACTCCATTTGGCTTATTAATCTTGAAATGCATAATATAGTTTGTTTCAGAAGTTAGTTGAGAGATCTGGATGCAAATCTTGGCCATGCCAGATTTGCCAGCCAGAGAGTGAGGCCTCAGGGGAAATCAAAGGTATTCTTGATATGGGGAAAATTAAAAACCAGAGTGTTTTGTGATGGGAACACTCTCAAGCTAGTACAGCAAAGGTACTGACTTCAAGTGTGTGGTTTCCTGGGCAATGAGACTGAATTGTCTCCCAGATCTTTAAAAACTGGTCCAGGTGCCAAAGAAATAGCAAGTCCTCAGAGAGGACTTCTTGGATCACTCAAGTACCGTCTCTCTGCCCAACTCACTCTCTCTTCTCTTCTGGCATTTCGTTTTTTAAATTTTATGTGATTTGGGGGGCCTGGGTGGCTCAGTCAGTTAAACGTCTGCTTTTGGCTCAGGGCATGATCCCAGGGTCCTGAGATCAAGGCCTGCATCAGGCTCTTTGCTCAGGGGGGAGCCTGCTTCTCCCTCTTTCTCAGTCCCTCCCCCTCATTCATGCTCACTTGTGCTCTCTCTCCCAACTAAATCTATAAAATTTTTAAAAAGAAGAAGAGGAACTTGGGACACAGGAAGAGACACAAGGGAGGGGAAAAGACCGTATGTAGAGACGATAAGATGACGTCACCTACCAGCCAGAGAGTGAGGCCTCAGGGGAAATCAAAGGTATTCTTGATATGGGGAAAATTAAAAACCAGAGTGTTTTGTGATGGGAACACTCTCAAGCTAGTACAGACTCCAAAAGTACCTATAACGACTCAAAAAATAGATAAACTGGACTTCAGCAAACTTGAAAATTTGTGCATCAAGGGACATTAGTGAAAATTAAAAAATAAAAACCAACCGAAAAAATAGGGAGAAACATTTACAAGTCATGTGACGAAGATTTAATATTCAGAATACATATATATATATAGGTTTCATATTCAGAATACATATATAATATATATATACATATACATACATATATATACATATACATATATATCATATATATATATATATATATATATATATATATGATACACACACACACACACACACACACATATATATACCTCCTAAAACTTGGCACCAAAAAAGACCAATAGCTCAATTTTAAAAATGGGTAAAATACTTTGATGTCTCTCTGAAAACAGACAGATGGCCAAGAAGATGCTCAACATAGTCATCAGGAAAATACGAATGACAAGCACAACGAGATACCACCTCATACCCATTATGATGGCTATAATCAAAAACCAGAAAATGTAAAGTGTTGGTGAGGGGGTCGGGAAACCAGAAGCTGCATACACTGGGGATAGGAACGTAAAATGACACAAGTGCCATGGGAAATGGTGCTGACATTCCTCAAAAAGTTATATACCGAACTGAGGTCCAGCAATTCCACCACTAGGTATCTACTCAAAAGAACTGAAAAGATGTTCAGATCCTTGTTCACTGCAGCATTATTCACAATAGCCAAAGCTGAAATCAACCCAAGGTCCACACACAGAATCAGCGATAGTGGAAGGCGGTCTATCCACATGGTAGAATATCACGCAGCCATCAACAGGAATGGGGTTCTGACATGTACTACAATGTGGATAAACCTGGAAACGTCACACCAAGAGAAATCAGGCAGACACAAAAAGGACAGACATTGTATGATCCAGGTGCATGAAATATCCGGGATAGGCCCATTTTCGAAGAGACAGAAAGCAGACCTGGGGGTCTCCAGTAGACAGGGGAAGGGAGAAGGGGGAGTTATCGCTGAAGGGTTACAGGGTTCCTGCTTGGGGTGATGACAAAGCCTTAGAAATAGATCGTGGTCATGGCAGGTCAGCACTGTGACTGAGTTGTACATTTAAAAATGGTTAAATGGTAAGGGTTACTTACATTTGTCATGAAAAGGAAAAAAATGAATAAATGATTTCTAATACCACCATTTATATTCTTCCAGACTGGACGTCTACTATCAATAATTGATGTAACTGATGCTATATTTAAGAAGTCTTGGTGGGGAGGGGCACCTGGCTGGTTCAGCTGGTAGAGCACGTGATTCTTGATCTCAGGGTTGTGAGTTCAAGCCCCATGTTAGGTGTCAGGATTACTTTAAAAATTTGAGTTGGGGGAAATTGGAGGGGGAGACAAACCATGAGAGACTGTGGACTCTGAGAAACAAACTGAGGGTTTTGGCGGGGTGGGGGGGTGGGGTGAGCCTGGTGACGAGTATTATGGAGGGCATGTATTGCATGGAGCACTGGGTGTGGTGCATAAAGAATGAATTTTGGAACACTGAAAATAAAACAAAATAAAAATTTTTTAAAAATCTTAAAAAGAAAAGAAGCCTTTTTTTTTCTACTTGGATTTTATTTCTAATATGACTTTGGAGGTATGTCATTATGGTTTTGTAAACTGGGGACTTCTGACCCTGCATATATTCTTCCTTGGAAGCGAGCTTCAAAATTGTCCTTGAGGAACCTTCTCTAAAGCCACAGACTAGGTTCAGCTCCCTGTGTAAGGCTCCATTACGGCCTACTTTTTGTTCATAATGCCCATTCCCGCTGGTACCCCATCACAGTGAGTGGCAGGTAGTAGGTGCTCAATAAAAACCCCTTAATGGGTAGCCAGAGTATCTTAACTCTTCTGGAGCATGATGATAAGTTAGAGCAATTTAACTTCATACAGAACATCAAACCTCCATGTTAAATCATCAACTTAGAGTAAGCTTTTTTTCAATCTTCAGTAGGCATTCTCTATCAAAGATATATTTTAAGCTCCAAATCCTCAAAATAGCATGTATTTCTCCTACTATGGGTAGGAAAATGCCCAGTATTATTTATTTAAAGTTCCTTTAAGGAACCCTAGTAAACCCTCCCCCACTACCATTCATGTCTAGTCTCGGGATTATGCATGTGTGTTTAAGGAGGATATAAATGTCTTGGAAACATTACCTTTCTGTGTTGAAAATGCTCCAGTTGGAGCTTCCATGTGGCCGGAGCACACGGGGCAGGGATGAGGGTCTTTTGGAGCGATGGGGAAGCAGACTCACCCCGAGAGCAAATCGGTGCTGAAGATTTCTGGGAATATGATGGCACAAGCCTGATTTGGAAGATTGAGCTCCCTCCAAACTGACTCCAAAGCTGTAGGCATCTTGACTTCTTTGCACTTGAGTCTTTATTGTAAAGTGGAATCATTAGATCCAGATCACTTGATCATGGCAGAGGTTGAAGGAGAGGATGAATAAAATAGTTCCTGGTTCAGGCAGTTCATTAAACTACCCTCACCACTACCACCACTTCCTCCCTGATCAAGTCAAGAGGACACGGAAGACTATTGGCCCTTTAACCAAGACCCTTGTCCCTCAGCATGGAACCTAAGCTCATCCACCTACTGGATGGCCCCTGATCTGGGAGCAACCACTGTCCTAAAGATCCAGATCCCTGAGTCACTCTTTATAAGAAGTTCATTAACCATCAAGAGTGTTTCAGGGCACGTGGGTGGCTCAGTCGTCAAGTGTCTACCTTCTGCTCTCGTTAGGATCCCAGGGTCCTAGAATAGAGCCCTGCGCTGGGATCCCTGCTCAGTGGGCAGTCTTCCCCGGCCTCTCCCCTCTGCTTCTAATCTCTTTCAAATAAATAAATAAAATCTTTTTAAAAAGAGTCTTTCCTGCAGTAGCAACACAGTGAACACTATCATCTTTCTCAAGTGCCCACCAACATACTCTGATATTAAAATGTACTGTTCATTTTATTTATTTATTTATTTATTTAGAGGGTAGGGGCAGAGTGTGAGAGATTTTGAGAGAGACAGTGAGAGAGAGAGAGAGAGAGACTCTTAAGCAGGCTCCAGGCTGCAGAGACGGATGTGAGGCTCAATTCTATGACCCTGAGATTATCACTTGAGTTGAGTAGTCAGACACTTAACCAACGGGGCCACCCAGAAATCCCAGAAATTTACTGTTTATCAAAGAAAACAACAGAAGATTACTCAGCCATCAGAAAGGATGAATACCTACCATTTGCCTCAACATGGATGGAACTGGAGGGCATTACGCTAAGCGGAGTAAGTCAAGCAGAGAAAGACAATTATCATATGGTTTCACTCATCTGTGGAACATAAGCAATAGCACGGAGGACCAGGGGGGACAGGAGGGAAAGCTGAAGGGGAAGAAATCACAGGGGGAGATGAACCATGAGAGACTATGGACCCCGAGAAACAATCCGGGGGTTTCCCAGGGGAGTGGGTGGGGGAATGGGTTGGCTGGGTGACCGGTATTGAGGAGGGCATGTGTGGTGACGAGCACTGGATGTTATATGCAACTAATGAGTCACTGAACACTGTATCCAAAATGAATTATGTAATATACAGTAGTCAGCTGAACATAATTTAAAAAAATAAAATAAAATAAAAAAGAAAAAGAAAAGCAGGGACTTTTTCTACCAAACCTATCCACTTTACATTTTATGGCTGTGCTAAGTATTTTGACCTGCGTGGACTTGCTCATGGACATTCTGTGTGGATAGGCACAGCCTGCCTTCCTCAGCCATGTCTGAGTATAAACTTCCCAAGAAGCTTGACTTTTCAAAGCGGGTAGAAGGGCGGCGGGTACAATGCCTGGTCCTAGTTGCTGAGGCTTCTGTTCTGTCTCTCTCTAGGAAGGACTGGACAGGGCCAGTGTTGTTTGAAAATAGTTTATTTTTCGGAAGACTTGTATAAAGCTTGCCCCAAAGCACACAGTGATAAAGGCACAGGGTCCTGCCCTTTGCAAGGAAATCTCTTTAAATCGCAGCAACTGATTTCAGCCTACCCAGGATTAGACTACTTAATTGGACTCCTGGTTAGGCATGAGAGAGCCTACATTCCATATTCCCGGGTGCAGAAAATGCAAACCAGGTAGTTTTGGAGACAGTTTTCGGAAGCACATGAACAAAACGACAATGAAATCTCAGGGGCTGAACATTACTCAAAAGGGACTCACTTTCTCACTTGCTGATTACATCAAGAGGAAGTGTTTTGGCTCAGAATGAGTAGGTCTTTAATACTTCTCTATTAAAAAGAGAGATTAGCAAGCATTAAAGAAAGAACAAGCCTGGGGGCTAGAACCCTTGGCAGGCAACAGTATCTAATTAGAAGGTAATTGGAAAAAAATACAATGAAAATAATACAATGTTTTAAAATTCTTATTATGGCAAGTGATATAAAGATTCCTTTTTAACTATTTCTATTTGGGGGAAAAAAATGTGAGTTGGCTTCAAGACAAATATTAAGGAGAAATTACACAGGGTCCCCTGAATTTGTGCTGAGGGATTCTGACGTTTCTCTAGAATCTACTTTTTTGCCCCTTTACTTGCAACCTGATGGTAGAGAATAAGAAAGAGGAATTTAGAATCTCCTGAAAATTCTACATGCAACAGAACAATGGTCTCTTGGATATTCCCTTCATTTTTAGAACCATAGCTTGTTTTAATTAGATAATCTCTAAGGCTTCTTCAGGCGTAGATGAGACTAAGGGGGCACAGAAAGGCAATGGAATTTGCCCAGATTCACAGGGCTGGTGAGTAGCAGAGCCAACGCAGACTCATGGCTCCCTGTTTGGCATCTGCTGAGCGAAGCTGCCCAAGTGGGTTTGGGGCAAGAGTCCCCTCTTCGCGGTTCCAAATGTACTTTCTTCCTGCAAACTCTAGCCTGTAGGTATTGGCCAACTGGGACAGGAGGCGCCTCAGCTTGCCAACTCCGAGGCAGAGACCATCTGGTGTGTGAGAAAGACATGTGTGATGATGACCTCAGGGATGAGATGACACCAGCCCCGAAGCCACTAGAGACCCCGCAGTTCCGTTCTTCCAAAGACCTTAATGATGGTCTCTTCCTTCCTTTGACATGGGAGTCTCCCCTGTGTTTATTGTTCCCACAGCCCAGACCCAGGGTGGGCCTTCTGCGATTGCTTCCCAGCCCCACCCTGTCTAAACATGCAGCCCCTACCGAGCTCTTTTCTGTCTGCCCAGCAAAACTTCCCCAAACCCTACTGTTGATAAAAGCCAAAAGCCATTCCAGAAAATGCCAGAGGTATCTGTGTCATTCTGTTTAGTAGACTGGGTCTCACTGATAGTTGAAAACCCACTTACTTTTTTAAGTTTTTTTAAAATTATTTATTTATTTGATAGATAGAGATTACAAGTAGGCAGAGAGGCAGGCAGAGAGAGAGGAGGAAGCAGGGTCCCTGCTGAGCAGAGAGCATGACGCAGGGCTCGATCCCAGGACCCTGGGATCATGACCTGAACCGAAGGCAGAGGCTTTAACCCACTGAGCCACCCAGGCGCCCCAAAAACCCACTTACTTTTTAACAAAAAGAATTTCAAAGCAAAAATCGTTATAAGGCAAATCACTTCCTGGCCTTGCTTGTCCAAACAGGCATCTGTCCACTTACAGTAACATCCATGCTCTTGAATCACAGATGGATTCTGTATTCAGAGCCTGAAAATTGCAAGGTCTGTGCTGGCCATTTGTTCCCCTTGGGCTTGGCTTTTCTCGTTTATTTTGTAATCAGGGCCACTGGGGATTCTGTAAAATCAGCGCTTTGGTGTCATTGAAGGAAAAACACACTGATTTTGTGGCTCAGCCCGAACAGTATCTGAATTTCTGCTAGAATGACACCTGAGATGGGATAGTGACTGTTTCCGGAAACTTAGGTTAAGGATAGTCCCTTGTGCACCAGGGTTCACGCTCGCTATCTTGACCAGCACTCTCTGAAATGCAGCAAACTTCAAATGAGGAATCACTGGGATAAAGTGTGAGAAGACAGCTTTACAAGTGGGGAGCAATCCTGTTCCCCTCGTCCTCCACTCCGAAATGTGGCCACCACCAGCTCTTTCATCCTTCAGGGAGAAATCTGGATGCAACTGCCTGATACACAATGGAAATTCAGATGATGCTGTCCGAGACCAGTCAAAGATCATTTCCTGACATCACCTGATACTCAGGCAGAAGGTTGTTAACGCACCAGTGCAAGGGCAAGACAGCACAGCGGTCAAATACATGGCTGAAAAGTCCGGCTGCCTGCAACACTAGCCAGCTCTAGACTCAAGGTGCTGACATTCTTCAAGCCGCCATTCCCTCACCTTCCAAAGCGAGACTATAATAAGATCTTCCTCCTGGTTGTGGAAGGATCACATAAAAGCCTTAGAATGTGCCCAGAACTAAGTTTTTATGGCCTTAGTGTGTATCAGTGACAAGCAAAATGGTTAGTAGTGATTGTGCATGGGGCAGGTTTTGCAGGTCAAGGTGAAGAATAGGGTCCTAAATTTTCTCTCCTGCTCGATATGTTTGGTATAGAATGAGTAGAAGTCTCATCTAATTCTGGACCTTGTATTGGGTACATCACTTCCTCTCTATATTTACTGGGACTCTTCTGGTTGCAAGTGACAGAAATCCAACTCAAATCAATTTAAGCATAAAATAGGATTTCCTGGGTTGTGCATCTGGGATGTCCAAGCACTGGTTTTAGATCCAGTGAGATCTGCAGATTATGAATGACTAAACCCTGATAATCTCTTTTTTTCTGACGTTATCACCGCCCCCCCCCAAACCAGCCCCACTGTACTCCAATTCTTGCCTGTGTTTGCCTTATGTGTTGTCTTATTCTCTCCTACAGCACACAAGGTCTTTGTAGGGTTTGGAAGATGGCTTCCAGATAGCTCTGACTCATGCCTTCCTATTCTGCAGCCCAAAAGACAAAACTACTTTTCTTTTGGCCCCAGATAATGAAGTCTTAGGGAAGAACTGGGCGGGACCTAGCTTGGGGCATGGAGCTAAAGGCTGGCCCAGTTGTCAGGGTGGCAGACACGTGGTTCTGATGATTGGTTGGGTCTGTGGTCTGAGCCACACTGAATGTTGTGGCACCGAGCCACAGAAGGAAGGGGGTGCTGAGAGAGGGCAATAATTGGACACTGTCACTCAGATCACCAAATTCTCTGAGTTGAGGAACTTTCTCTCCCCAGTTCTCACGGGGGGCACAAGCCAGAACCTCAGGAAAGAAACTAAGTACATGAACTTTTCATCTTTATTTTCTCCCATTTGTTGTTGTTAATAACCCACGGTGGTGTATATTCTCCCCAACCATGAGTACATGTTTGTTTGTTTTCCACATTGAGACCTGTAGACCTAGAGGCTCCTTCGCTACGAGACTGAAGTGTGGTGACCGATACTGGTGTGGCCCCTGGGTCTGAACCACACGTTCCGATTTCCACCCCGACTTACCTCACACCCTAAAGGAGCAGGGAAGTGGTCTGCAGGGCCCCAATGGTGTTCTAGCATCCTATTTTCCAGCTCTCTCCTCCCATTCTCCCCTCCCACCTGAGGGCATTTCCAGTGAAAGGAATGCAGAGCACAGAAAAGAGTATAAACTGTTTTCAAGACACAAGCTTGGGATGGCGTCTGGGGTCTACCAGTCATAAGCGGCGTGAGTATGCCCAAGTTATGCACCTGCCGGAGCCCCCCCTTCCTCCCCTGCAAATGAGGATAGGTCAGCTATTTCAAAGCCTCATTGATAAGGTTAAGTAAGGTATTGGGAAGCATATCTTCTGCTTGCAGGCAAGACAAATGAACAAGATTTACCCTCTCACCTGAAACATACCAACAAATGAAGAGAGGCAAAATCCAGGGAAAAACTATTTTCAAGACACTGTACATCAAGCCACAAAGGACTATGATCCCTGAGAGACGGAGAATCATGAAGGTAGCACTATGATTCCCCCGATCGCTTCCTTGAAAAGGCTTGCAGACTGTGGCATGATGAAGGGACCTCAGGGGGAAACCTGGGAGACTCTGTGCGTTGAATCATTGAGCTGAGTATCCAGGGAGACGGACAGGACTAGAGTGTGCAGACTGCTGTGACTCGTGTATGCAGGGCAGGATTTTGGAGAGGAAAGAGCTGCAGGTGGAGCCAACCCCAAGGATCGGCAAGACAGTTGTCCCTGAATAGTCAGCAGAGTCGTGATCAGCACATGCATGGGAGGAAACTGCTCAAAAGGAGGGGAAAAGTCATCCGAAAGGATTAAAGGGAACATTGTCTGGGACTCCCACTGGACCAGGGATAATGCCATTTACCCCAGCTAGACCTCTCATTTCGTGGGCACTGGGGAGACTACTCAGGGAGGTCTTGCTTCAGGAGCAGGGAATGATTAGCTCTAGACTGAGCAGAGCTTCAAACCGGCCTAACAAATCATCATGCCAAGATCCAAAATGATCGAGCTGTTGCCAAGAAAGTTTGCTGCATCTGGGGAAAACCTCAAAAACATTTATCAAGGTGAAATACACCACAGCTAGCATCCCATATCACCAGGCCTGCAGTGAAACCAGAAAACACAACCCAAATGGCAAATAACAAATGAGTTAAAACTGATCCATAACTGACACAGATGTTAAAATTAGCAGACAAGGACATTAGAACAATTATAACTCTATTCCAGATGTTCAAAAGTTGAGCTCTCATTGAAGATGGCTTTGACTTAAAAATACATAAAAGATATATCTTTCTTTAAAAAAGATGCACATTGAGCTTCTAGAGATGAAATGTATGGTGTGTTAAGATGAAAAATACTGCACAAGGCTGATTCCAGATTAGACGCTGCGGAAGAAAAGATTAGAGAACTTGGAGCTATTGCAATAAGAACTATTGAAATAAAACTCAGAGAGGAAAAAAATAAAAAAGAAAGGAAAGGAGAAGAGAAGAGAAGAAAACCAGTGAACAAAAGAACAATTGTGAGCAGGCTAATATATGTGTAATGACATTCCATGAAAAAGAGAGTAGGTGTGGGCAGGAAGACTATTTGCAGAAATAGTGGCCAATCCCCCCTCAATTTTAATAAAGGCTATACACCTATAGATCCAAGAAAATCAATGACTTCCTAGCCCAAGAGACATGAAGACCTATGTCACAAAACCTGCTCAAAATAATCAAAATCATAATTGAAATATGCTTAAAACCAGTGATAAACAGCAACTCTTAAAACCAGCCAGAGAACAAGACACATGTTATGTACAGAAAAGCTAAGATAAAAATGAAAACAGCTTCTTATTGGGAACAAGGCAAGGAAGGAGAGAGAAGGGTTGTCCAGAGTAAGACGTCGGCCATGCCTTCTGCCTTCGTCTGTACCATCTGCAAAGGGCTGACCTGTTCGCAGGGGTGATGCTGGTTTCTCAGTCCCTGGGAGAGCAGAAAAGGAAATAGAGCTTGTTCTAAGGAAGGAACCTACCTGACTTGGAAATTGCACATCCCACCAGCCACACACTTAATGCCCCTAGGGCCACACCGGGCTGTGAGGATGCTGTAAGCCTAGTCTCCAACCGCCAGCAGCAGGAAAACAGAAGAACATGCATGCATATTGCAAGGTGATGGCCAGTGTCGGCCACACTGCCCTATTCTCATTTAACCTTTATCCAAAGGCTTCTTTATTTGGCCAATTAGCAAATCTGTGGCTATCTCACAAGACCTCAGGCTCCATGAGGCTAGAAACCAAGTCAATTTGGTATATTCCTGCTCAAGACCTGGTTTCATTGTTGTCATCATCTTGGTTTTGTTGCTTTTTCTTTTCTTTTTTAATAATGTTTCTCTACGTTTTTTATTTTTTATTTTTTAAAATATTTTACTTATTTATTTGTCAGAGAGAGAGAAAGAGAGCACAAGCAGGCAGAGCGGCAGGCAGAGGCAGAGAGAGAAGCAGGCTCCCCATTGAGCAGGGAGCCTGATGCGGGACTCAATCCCTGGGATCATGACTTGAGCCGAAAGCAGCAGCCCAACCAACTGAGCCACCCAGGTGCCCATCTCTACCTTTTTAAAAAAGCAGGCTGATGGAGATATAATTCACATACCATACAATTCACCCATTTAAAATATGTTTAGTTATATTTTCAGGACTTTGCAACCATTGCCATGACCTAATTTTAGAGTTTTGGGCCACCCCAAAGAAACCTCATGCCCATTAGTGGTCATTCACTTTTCTCTTCCCCTGCTTCAACCCTAAACAACAAGCAATCTACTTCCTATGTTTCAAATCATGAAATAGCAACAGATCTCCACTCCTAGTGCCTCACATGTAGTGGGCACTCCAAAAACACACACTGGACCTAGGTAAAGTCTTCCTGCTGTCAGCATACATTCTCAGGTTGAAGGTTCCCTGTCAAGGGTTTTTCCAACTACATATTGCTACTTTGGTGAACTTTATCACTTCCTCTGGGTGCTCAGAATAAACAAATAAAATCACACTATCTGGCAGCTGGCAATGAACTCATTTTCCCTCCACCACTGACCTCTGGGACAGGAATGCTCACAGCTCCCATTTGACAGATGAGAACACCAGAGTCCGTCTCTGCTTCACACGCTGGCGGATTTTGAGAACTGTTGACCCATTTGCTCAACACAGATTTGAGACCTCAGCTTTAGCCAAGCCAAAAGACGCAAAATCCCCAAGTCTGAGAAAATGTTGTGTTCGCCGGACTTATTTCGGCCTGCCTGTGCGGCCCGTTACATAAACCATATTTGTTTTTCAGCCGAACCCTCACAAGCTGCTGTGTGATCTGCCCACCAACCACCCTCCTATCAGGCATCCTGCCTGTGCCATCATTTTCCCCAAAGTGACATAAATATCTACACCAACACTCAGGAAAACTGGACATCTTCACAGACAAGAATTTTTCTGTTCCTTAAACTGTTTCCCAGCTTGCTGTCAAGCTGGCAAGATGCCTCTGTTCGATCACTTGATATTCTGACTTTTCTTAGCGTAAACTCTGCAAACAAGCCAGGAGTGCAGGCACCCTCTCGGACTGTGTGGGTTCTGGGTACGTGGACACAGGAGGGCATTCGGGGCCCTGGTTTCTCGCAGAAGGACCTCACAGTTTGGATCTGTTGGCTTTATTTTAATTCAGATACCAAAATGAAAATAAAAATTGCTTGAGGTGTCTATTTCATAGCTCCTGGTCCTTGCCCCTAGCCACCAAGTTGCCAAGTGGTGCTGTCTGCACCATCTCTCCTTTCCAACTGGTCCCTTTTCAAGAAAACAGTGGTCTTTCTTTCCAGACACCTTGTGGAAAGGATGGAGGAAACAAAGCGAGGCTGGTGAGGGCAGCTGCTTCGGGCTGGGGCTGAGTGGCAGGCTGGTGCGAGAGGCTGGGAGGAGGGCCCCGCAGCTCCAAGCCTGTAGACTTGGATGTTGTGAAGGCCTGTGGACCAGAGCCAGGGAAACTGAGATACACTGACCCAGTAATTGATTATTCAGCTGCATCTCAGAAAGACCTAGGCTGGCAGGGACTGACAGCTATTGTTTCCTTTGGCTGCCTTTGGGGGTGGAAGCCAAGGAAGTGTGGGGCAAAGATGCAGCCTTCAGGGGCAGGGACAGAGATAGGAAGTCCCCCAGCCTGGAAGCCCCATTGTTCAGGTATGGGGGGGGGGGCTTTTTTTCTAATCCAGGCTGAGATGGGCAGCGGCCTGAGGCAGAACCTGGTCAGAAGGCAAAGACAGGGCCATGGATGCATGGGTGGAGAAGAAGGAAAATGAGTGCAGGCACCATGGACACATGGGATTTCTGGGGGCTTAATGATTTTTCAGTTCCTTGTGGGATGGATAATATGAATGTACCAGAGTCCAGGGTGTGCAAAAGGTTTTTTTTTTTTTTTTAAGGTATTAATCCTTATCCACCATGTTTTTGTTCCACAACATGCTGACTTTCACTTATTTTAAAATATACTACTGAAAGAGCTCATGAAATTTCATACCACTGTTCCCCTCTATGCAATTTTCTTGTTACTTTTTGACAGATGAACAAATGTCTATGATAATTTTGAGTAATAACTTCCATTGGTTGTTTTTGATGAGTACAATACGCAAACATTTGTAGGCTGGATGGGAACAGTTAGAGGGTGTCTAGGGCAGGGATTGTAACTTGATGTCGATGAGTCTCATGCGGAGGGGAGAAAAATGGGAAAGTACGCAGCAGATTTTCCCAGGAGAAAATTCATGCACACACTTAAAAATATTTTAAAATCATCTCGCTGCTTAGATTGAATGTTGTTCAAACAGTTTAGCCCATTTTGGAATTTCAAGGGATCAAACTGTACACTTACTAAAAAGGGAGCTATGCTGACTTAGTAACAACCTTTCATTTAAAGACAGGGAAACTGATCCCAGAGTAACTTGCAAAAAGCAATCCAGCCAGTGGAGCGGGCAGAATGGAGACTCAGAATCCCTTCCTGTGATTCCAAACTCAACCCCCTTCTTGTGAGGTTCTTGGATTTGGTGGCTAGAAGTATTCTGTTTTGGTATCTGGCCCAATTAGCTCTCCGCTAAAGAGAAGAGAAAGGGGATCCTCTGAGTGACAGTTGATATGCTACTAGATAGAGTAAGTATTCACAGGTGTTAATAGAGCTAATCATTGCGCTAAGCATTTTATATGGATCATTAACAATACTGTAAGTTGGGTCCTGCAAATACCCCCATTTTGCAGGTGAGAGAGAGGCTCCGTATTTCACACAAAGTCACACAGTTAACAAATGGTTCACTCTGCGTGATACTCACGAGAACTGAATGCGGAAGCTGTACTCCTAACGGCTGGAACACAGGAATATTTAAGATCATAGTTCTTTGGGTTCTGAATGTGGGCTCCAGCTTGAGTAGAGTTTGAGTAGAACTTGACCTTTATTCCTTCTCCATGTCTGATGACAGCATGGCTGCCTCATCATGTACTGAGCTGCACATCACAGAGGGGAATCAAGTAGGTATAGTATGCCCCTGAGAGGAGCACCTGGGGAGCTTAGTCAGTTAAGTGGCTGACCCTTGGTTTCAGCTCAGGTCATGATCTCAGAGTCCTGGGTCAATCCCGACGTTGGGCTCTACACTCAGTGGAGAGTCTGCTTGAGGATTTTCTCTCTCTTTCTCCCTCTGCCCCTGCCCTGCTCTCTCTCTCTCTAAGAAATAAACAAATATTAAATTAAAAAAAAAAAAGAATGTCCACTGAGAAAAGATGTCTCTGATCCAGGTTGAAACCACTGACCTGTGGTGTTTTCCAAAATTGGGTGTCTATGATGCTCTCTATTTGCTTCTTAGCTTCTGACCCATCAGTCTTGGCTCTCCCACTCTCCCACTCACACCTCTCTGATCATGGTGCCTGTCTGGCATCTTTCCACAAGCATTTCTGCTGCGTAACTAATTGGCTATAAGGCACTTTTGCCATAAAACATAAAAATCATGAAAAGTAAAAGAAGGATATTGACTTAGAAGGGCATCATTAAACATGAAAAATGAAGAACAAAATTAAAGACCATTGCAAAATGCAAAATACATGAATACATTCCAAATGTATAGTGTATATTCATCACCACGCTGCAAGTAAATGATTTTATTTTGGGGCCCGTACCTAAGCATTTGTCTTCAAAGTCTTTCATTCATGGTCCACATTTGAGGGGGGGCTGTTTGTGGATTCATCTTCTCCATTTGCATTCTGCCCCCCCCCCCAGAGAGAGAGCACAAGTAGGGGGAGCAGCAGGCTCCCTGCAGAGCAAGGAGCCCGACGTGGAACTCCATCCCATGATTCTGGGACCATGACCTGAGTCGAAGGCAGACACCCTACTGACTGAGCCACCCAGTCAGTGGCTCGGTGGTAGGATACCACTTTTTCTTTATTTGCTAAAATTTCTTCCTTCATTAAGCAAGGTATCAGTTCCAAGATACTATGCTGTACATTTGTAACTGAGCTTTGTGTTGTGCAGTGGAAACCTCTACACTGTCATCTGTTCTTGGCATCCCGTCCACCAAGAGATGTTTGGAAGTTCTACAAGAAATGTGGATTCAACACTGCACCACTGTGTGGACCATTATGAGGGCTGAGATTTATAATAATATAAAATGAAAAAATACTGCCAAAGGAGAAATGAAACTAAACTGTCAACCAGTTTTTTTTTTTAAATTTTTTACAGCAAAATTGCCTTACGGCCAAGTTGTTATGGGGCAAAAGTACTACGGCAAAGATGGTTATGGCAAAACTCTCTAGAACCATTTTGGTGTCACCGAGGTGTTTATGTCTTGACCATACTGCTAAGTTGCCTTCATAGGGTATGTGAATTCTGGAGAGGAAGATTTCTGAGAGTGCAGCGATGCCTTTTCTCAGCCCAGTGAGTCAGGCAATAAACAGCATTGAAAGTGTAAGACTTTTGCCTGGGTCCTAGCTGGTATGACAATATGATGCAGGTTTGCTGTAGAACGCTAAAACCGTACAAAAGTGATGACTCTTGGCTTGGAAGCTGCTGGCCACACAAACATCTAACAGCATGCTGGGCGCACAGATTATTTGAACAGGAAAGGACTCAGCTATCACCTTCCTTTGACAGTAAATTGCTTCCATGTCTCACAGCATGTTGGTGGTAAACTCAGCACTGAAATTTCAACTTGGATGCTTTTAAGATCTTCCTGAAGGCTCCTTCTATCCATCTAACCAACCATCTGGCAAACTTATATTCAAGGTCATCTTTGCTGTTGTCTACACAAGATGGAGGAGTTTGAAAGGTGAGGACTCCCCATTCCCTGTTTTGGGAGCTCACGGCGCATGAGGGAGGGAAATGTGGATCCAACAGTTACATAATTTGAAAAGAACTGCAGTAAAGACATATAGATTCTATAGAAATAGAAGAAGGTGAACTTTCTAGGGGAGGCCATCCCAGGAGTTCTGTCTGAAGTCAACTTTGTGGGATGAGTAACAGTGCATTAGACAAGATGGCACAGATATGTGAGAGGCTATGTGGAGATAAGACAGAGAGCCTTTACCTCCCACAGGTGCTAAAAACCGAAGTGGAAAAAGCTTTAGAAAGTAGAAACAATGGCTACCTCAAAAAATATTTGGGATGTGGGAAACCTCCTACAAGAGGGGTCCATGGAAAAGGGGTTGGCCTGGAATAACTGTCTTTAAAACAAACCTCAAATATCTAAGGACCCATCTATCGAACTCACTTCACATTAATGTGATCTTCGAAGATGGCTGTTGGCATCGGGAAGAAAGAAGGGCCCCTCCCTCTTGATCATGCTCACACTCCCTCCCTCCCTCTCTCTAGAAATAAATAATATCTTGAAAAAAAGAAGAAGAAAGTAGGGGAAGACCAGGGAAGCAGAGCATTTTTTTTTTTCAACCATATTCTTCTGTGGAGGTGGCTTATGGTTATGGTTGAAGCCATATATAATTTAGTGACACCAAGAGACACCGTAATCTGAGAGAGACAGTGGGGAAGCCAAGACTTGCCTCTAAAGCCAAGAGGCAAGCAAGCTATGGAAAGCAAATCTCATGAACCATTGTTGTTGCTTCCATAGGTGGGCAATATTAGTAACTTCTCCTTACCATCTAAGCGTTCTTTTGGCTGGGCCTACCCTTCTATATGCGAAGGGCTCATTTCAAGGGGGTCCAAGGTTTGCCATGAGTGAAAAATATGTTCCATGTGGTTAGGGTGGTAACAGGATGGATATCTCACTGCCCACTCCAAGAAGGCCCATATCCCTCAAGAAACTGACAAAGCTAAATGGTCTCGCCATCAAAGCTGTGGCATGGTGCCAAGAAAGCCAAAATGAGGAGTTTACAGTTCCAAAAGGGGTCACATGTCTCTCTGAGGAGAGAGTGACTGGATTTTCTTTCTCTTTAGCATGTCTCTGCCTAGACATGCTTCTTCTTCTTTTTTTTTTTTTCTAAAAGATTTGCTTCAGGTCAGCCAGAGAGAGGAGTTTTGCTTAACTCAAGATTTGGCACAGACAGCTGGAGTGGAATAAATTTTGAAAGATCCAAAATGTGGGGTCTGGAATAACTAGCCAAAGTTATTTAACTTTTTTTTTCCACATAAAGTCAGTGACTACTGAAAAGGTATTAGTAAGTCTACACTGCCTATAATTATTTGACACATATGAGGAAGCACACAGCTCCCATTTTGTATACATATACACTGTGATGGTTAACTTTGTGTGTCAAAGTCGACCAGGCCATGGTGACTAGATATTTGGTCCAACATTATTCTGGACATTTCTTTGAAGGAGTCTGTTGGATAAATTGGCAGTTTATGCTGGTAGACTTTGAGTAAGGCAGATTACTGCCATGATGCCGGTGGGTCGCATCCAATCAGGTGAAAGCTTCAATAGTACAAAGACTTTGTACTCCCCCACACAAGAAGGAATCCTGCCAGCTGGCTGCCTTTGAATTGGAAGTGCAGCTCTTTCTGGGTCTTCAGCCTGCCAGCCTAGTCTAGTTTTTGGATGCACCAAGCATCTACAATTGCATGAGCCAATTTCTTTAAATAAATTTCCCTTTGAACAATCAACCGATCAATAGATGATAGATAGACAGACACACACACATCCTGTTGGTTCTGTCCTCTGGAGAACTCTCTCTCTCTCTCTCTCTCACACATACACACACACACATGCGTGCGCGTGCATACTCACACTAAGGACCTACTGTATACCTCAGGCTGTATGCCGGTTTATTTATATTCATTTAGTCCTCCTAAGTACTTTTATGTCATAGCTATTATTACCTTCACTTTGCAGATGAGAGAACTGAGGCTCAGAAAGATCAGATAACTTGATCAAAGTCTCACAACTCATACGAGACAGAGCTGGAACTTGAACTCAAATCTATCTGACCGCGAGACTGTGCTCAGTTCCCAAAGTGATGACAAGTAACCGGGCAAAACACAACAAATTAAGTGGCAGAACATGTGAAGGGAGAAGACCCACAAGTGCGGAATCACCTCCCAATAACCATCACCAGAGAAATCATCCACAATTGGAAGAGACAGGGCCGCCCTGGCAACGGGAAGCACACTCCAGATCCCTCTCGCTCTGTGTCTCTGCCCATTCCCCACACCACTGTGATGTGATGGGTTTTTGCTGATTCTGGACGTGCCCTGGACATTCGTGGCGGCCCAAAAGGAGGACAATTAGGTTTCACATTAGCTTCCCCCACGACTTCATCACTGACTATTTTTCTCTGTTGAAGTATTTTAGAAAATTGCCCCAGACAGATTTCTGGAATACATAGGACTTGGACATATTTTTAAATGAAGGACATTCCACTGAGAGCAAGCCTAAATATTGCTCTCATCCGAGGAAGTATGTTCTTGGGGTAATACGGATGGGTACTGGAAGCTGAAGCCCAGATCTGTGATTTTAATCTGGGTGGACATGGATAGAGGGCAGGTCCCCAAGTTTCTCCCTAGATTCCCAATGTCTGGCTTAGTTAATCATCCTGGAAGAGGATGATTAGACAGTCCCACTTCCTCTTCTCTTTCTCTCCCTGGCCATATGCTTAACTTTCCCTCGACTCACAGTGCTACCAGCATGTCTGGGAAGCCTTTACCCATCTTCAACCGGGGGTGAAGCTTGACCATTCCTTGGCCTAGAAATAACCAACTCAGAGTGCCCAGGGGTAAAGCCCCTGGGGACACCTTTGTACCTACAGACAAAAATTTGATTATTTCGGCATTCACATGACCCCTCCCCCATTCTGCATGAGTTTAGATAATCCTGTGTTGACCAAATGGCCATCCCTCTTGCTCTCCAGAGTGTGAGCATTTATTTCCAGCATCCCCCAGATTTCCCACTGATGTGTTTGCATCCTATATACGTGTCTCAGTGCTCTCCAGCTTTGATTCTGTTTTGTTTTTATTTCTCCCTTTGTATGGTCTTTAAGTAGTCCCTGATGGTGTGTATGTGTGATTTCATATCACAAGAATGGGGTGGCCATGGCAATGAGGCATTCGGGTGTTCCATAAATCAACCACAGTTTGGGGAAACGATGACAAGGCTGATTTATAGGCTATTTCAGCTCTGATTTCCATATAGCTTTTCTCTGATGCACGATTATTCCTTGGAGGAGTAGAAAGTAAAAGAAAGTACAGTGTGGGTGGTAGGTTCCCTCCCCAGAAATTCACGATAGTCATCATCTCCATATAGGAAAGCAGATATTTGTGCTTTCCAATGGATGAATGTTGTCCATGGCAACTGGGAAACTCTCAGAGCTGGAAGAAGTGAGCCAACTAAAATTCATTTTCCTCTTAACCTGGGTAAAGCAAGACTAATTTTATATATTGGACGAGAGAATTAGAAAATTACCAATAATTTATGACATAACAAACACCAAGAATGGAACTTAAGTATCAATATATAAATTGAATACATAAATGTCAACGATCAACTTTGGTTTAAGTGTGAGCAGAAAATGTGATTGATTTTACCAAAAGGCACTTAAAAAAATTTTTTTTACACACATACGACTTTTGGCCTAAGCTAGAGTAGACTATTGAATTTATCTTTCAAATTGGAGCTTTTTCCAAGTGAAGAGGGGGTGTTTCTAGTTATTCTAGTCAACAGAGGCGGTCTCTGACAAACTGGAGCCTGCAGTGAGCCTTATCACGGTCATGGTCATCACTGTGTCCTCTGCCTCTTCCCTACACCCTTCAAGAGCACATATCAAGATGTCTGGGTTGTCTTGATTGACAACACGTTTTGGTCTCTGCTAGGGACAAAAAATATGTTTGCAGTGAATGAATGACACCCTGAGGTTGGAAATAAATTCACCCAGATGCCTGGCATAGGTAAACACTGGACAAATTCGACTAATAACTGGTTTTTAAATAAAAATGTGAATATCATCTACCATGGTAGAGATGGCCAGTATCTTTTGCAGATGCTCAATAATCAGTGGTTTAAGGGGCACTTTAAGATTATTTTATTATTTTTTTCCTCACTGTGCCTCTTTTTGTATTTTCCACATGGAATATTATGGAGAACCCCAATATTTAAAAGACATAAAAGCAAGTATGTGTGGTTTGGAGAAATGCGCCTCGGCATTTGCATACTCCTCAAGTCCAGCTTCAGATCCAGAGACTCTGCTTGAGCCAAGTCAAGCTCTGCAAGTCTAAATAAACCCTGATTAAAATGTTAAAAAACCAACTAAACACAGTTTGGAGAAAGAATCCCAGTATCTGAGGCGAGTTCAGAAGGGGCATTAAAGAAGAACCAAGAAGAAATATCTGGCATTCATTGGGCTTTTGGTTTTCTTTAAAGTCCAATGCATACGACACAGCAAGTTGAATCCAGAGTGATCCCTTCAGCCAAACTTTGGGGACAGAACAGAATAGAAAACAAAAATGACCACAGCCACGTGCCACATTTGTCTTCAGGCTCTTTCAGATCTAAAAACATTCAGCAGAAAACAGACTTCTTGAATGAGCTCTATTATATTTTTCTGAAACTTGTCCTTCTGTCTGTCCTGCCAAGTCCTTGCTTTGACTCTGTAGGCCATATTGAGAGTTCTCTGCAATAGTGGCTTCTACTTCAGAGTGATCCTGGAAGATTCCACCGGATACTCTGCCAGGCACTGTGAAAGCTGGACCTCAGAGAGGGACTCACTGACTCAAGCTAGGAGAAGCCTCCTGTCCACATTTCACAGAGCCAGAGTTGTCTGCAGCGGGTCTATAACAGGGCTGCACCCAGAAGCGGGCCATGCCCAAGGCTCTGGGAAATGGTTGGCCAACAGCTAGGCCATGTGGGGGCTTCTGACCCATCCCACATACTCCTTTCTGTCTTGATGGATTTTAGAACATCACTATTACTACAAAACAAAACACCAGAAAGTTAGAGCCTTAAAGCAACGTGTATTTATTATCTCATAGTTTCTATGAATCAGGAGTCTAGGTACAGCTGAGCTGGGCTCTCTACGTCAAGATCTCTCACAAGGCTGCAATCAAGGTGCCAGCCAGGGCTAGGATCTCATCTCAAAGTTCAACTGGAAAAGGATTGGCTTTTAAGTTCATGTGGTTGTTGGCAGAATTTAGTTTTGAAAGATTGTTGGACCAATGGCTTTAGTTTTATCTGGCTATTGGCAAGAGGTCATCCCGAGGGTCTTGCCAAATGGCCTCACTATTAGGGTTACCCACAACATGGCATCTTGCTTCATTGGAGTGAGAAAGAAAGTCAGAGAAAGAAAATGCAAGACACTAATTGCAATCTTTTATAATAGAACCTGAACTTGGAAGTGAATACCACCACCTTAGCCATATTGTGTTGGTTGGAAGCAAGTGCCGGGTCCTGCCCACATTCAATAGGAGAGTATTACACAAGGATGTGAGTACCAGGAGGTGGGGCTCATTGGGGCCATCTACGAGTCCACCTACTACAATTATAGTTTGCTGTTAGGGATGTGTTGGAAGCAGAGGGAAAACTAGAGGGCAAAGTATTTCCAACCAAGGCATTCAATCCCATATCTCTAAACTACTCTCTAGTATCCTCATACACCATTTTTCTTGCATAAGCCTTTTCTGTCATCTGAAAACACACCAAGCCTACAAAGCCTTGGGTCTTTTGTGCCTGTCCTTCTCACTACCTAAAAAACTCTTCTCTGAGCTCTACTAGACCCCTGTTCAAATATCACCTCGTCTCCAAGACTTAATTTTAATTCCTTTGAATACTTATTTATTGAGCTCCTACTATGTGTTAGGCATTATATGGGACTCCCGCCACCGAAAGAAAGAAAAAGAAAACAGAAAACCAGCATCTGTGACCTCAAGGAATTCCCTATTCAGTGAAAGAGACAAGGAAGAATAACTAGCTCTCGGCATACCCCGTTCCAATGTGCTGTGGTGAAGTCAGGAAAGGGCGCAGAAGTAGTAAACCAGGGTGTGCGACTGGGTTGGCAGAAACCCACTAATTTGCCCAGTCATTGAAACCGAACTCAGCTTGGCACAAAAACCTTTCACAGCTGATACCTTTTCATCCCTCTTTCTTCTCAATATAATGCAGTCACGAAGAGAAGAAAGAGACAGGTATGGTGCCCATGCTGTGTGTGTCCCTCCTTCCTTCCATGTGCTGGTCCGTCTGTGGAAAACATTCCTTCTTGCTGTTGAACTTATAGGCATTCTTAAAAGAGTCAAATCCAGTGCTACCCATGTCCTGGTATGTTTAGGCTACTAAAGCAAAATACCAGCGAATGGGTGGCCTACACAGCAAACATTTATTTTTCACTCTTCTAGAGGCTGGAAGTCTGAGGTCAAGGTGGCAGCAGATTTGGTTCTTGGTGAAGGTCCTCCTCCTGGCAGATGGCTACCCTCTCACCCCGTATCACAAGAGTCCTAGCCTCGTGAGCTCATCTACACCTAATTATCTCCAAAGACTTCACCTCCCAATACCATCCCATTGGGGTAGGGATTCAATATACGAAGTTGGGGGAGGGGGTACAGACATTCAGTCTATAAAATTCAGTCTTAAACAACATCTTTTAAGAAGTCTTCCCCTAATGCCTAGAAACTCAAGCAGATCCATGTGCCATGTGTCTGACCTTTTGTTACCTAACTTGGATGCCATGCGTAGCACATATTATCACGGTGAATGTGACTCTCTTATCAAACTGTGAGCACCCTGGTGTCACACTGTACATCTTTACTCAGTGGATAGGGGACAAGGTGGTCATGCAGCGGTGGTCAGTAAACATTCAGGAAGAGCACAGAAGGGAGGAAGATGGCTCTCGTCTAACTTGGGCTAGACCTCGCTCAGCTCCATCTTCCCTTTCTTTCTTTTTTTAAGATTTTATTTATTTATTTGACAGAGAGACAGAGGGAGATCACAAGTAGGTAGAGCGGCAGGCAGAGGCAGAGGGAGAAACAGGCTCCCCGCTGAGCAGAGAGCCCGATGTGGGGCTCGATCCCAGGACCCTGGGATCGTGACCTGAGCCACAGACAGAGGCTTAATCCACTGAGCCACCCAGGTGCCCTCCATCTTCCCTTTCAGCTCACGTGAACGCCAGCTTGACTTCAGGCTGCCTGAGTCCCAGCAGGAATGTTTGCAGTACTCGGACATCCCGTTGTTGGAGAGGCATTCTAACATGTCCGCCCAGAAATTAGAAACCTGAACACCCCTCACGCGTCACAGCGTTTAGTATGTTATGGTTTTTGAACCACAGCCTGAATTGGATACATCTGTCTTCAAAAGAACTTGACTTCCAACAGGAAAGTCCAGGAGGAAAAGAGTGTCCTCACATTTACAAGGCGCGTTCCCAAAGTGTGAATTTTTCTGTTTGGTTAGGATTGCTTCCTTATGGTTGGAACACCCAGGCTCCTACTCCTACAGAGTAGGATGCCCTCCTACTCTGTCCTCGGTATTTTGTTTTTTGTTTTTTTTTTTTTTTAAAGATTTTATTTATTTATTTGACACAAAGAGACATAGTGAGAGAGGGAACATAAGCTGAGGACTGTTAGAGGGAGAAACAGGTTTCCCGCTGCCCAGGGAGCCTGATGCGGGGCTCAATCCCAGGACACGAGGATCACGACCTGAGCCAAAGACAGATGCCCACCAACGGAGCCACGCAGGTGCTCCCATCATCAGTGTTCTTAAAGAAAGTACTCTACTGCCCAGGTTCTCCATGAGCTTTAAAGTAAAAACTGGCATTATGATCATTTTTTATAGGCAATCTCCGAGGTGTTTCAGCGTAGGGAAGACTTGCCTTTTCGAAAGCTTTGAAATGACATGTAGTATGTTTTAGAAGGTCTCCATTATTCCTGTGTTTTGAACCTGGCCCCTAATATTGATAGTGATAATAAAGACAGGGATAATAATTGTTACCATTCGGAGCACAGACCACTTGCCAAGAACTGTAGGGTAGGTGTTTTGTATACAGATGTTTATGCGGTCTTTTTGCTATTGTAGTTTCTGAAACTATCTGAGGTTGATACAACTAACATACTTGACAAATGAGAACATTTAGGCTCAAAGAAGTGTCTGGGGCAGACAGAGAAGATGTCAACTTTAGGGGAGCCCAGGTCCCAGCTGTTGGCTGGAAGCCACCTTCCGATTCCCTACCCCATTCCATCTTCTGACCTATAATCCTTAGGGATAAAGTCTTTTGTTTCTGATGAGAAATGAAGTAAGCGCACATGAAGCTAAAGAAGCAATGACTTACAATCACTAAGATACAGGTGACCAAGAATTATGTCATTTTTGAGGACAGACTGCAGTAGAACGAGGGGGGAGGAAGAACAGATGTTGAAGCAGGGACCCTGAATGACTGAAGGGGAAGGTAGGCAGCATCTCTTCCCTGCTGAGCGGATGGCCCTGATGGTTCAGGTGTGTTGCCCTCGAGATTAGGGTGGATTGGTCATTGTTACACTGTCCTAGAGCCTGGTCCTGTTACTCATTCCTTCATTCCTGCAGCAAGTACTGTGTCAGTCTATTGTCTAGGATTAGATAAAATGCCTAATTTAAACAAATATCCCTCAGCATCTCATAGGGCAGTTCTTTTTTTTTTTTTTTTTAAAGATTTTATTTATTTATTTGACAGAGAGATTACAAGTAGGCAGAGAGGCAGGCAGAGATAGAGAGGAGGTAGCAGGCTCCCCGCTGAGCAGAGAGCCCAATGTGGGGCTCGATCCCAGGACCCTGAGATCATGACCTGAGCTGAAGGCAGCGGCTTAACCCACTGAGCCACCCAGACGCCCTCATAGGGCAGTTCTTAAGAAAAGGAATGCTTCAGTAAGTCACCAACAACCCATTCTAGTACCATACACGTGTCTTAAAAATCTGTTCAATAAAAAGAATGAACTCGAAAATCGGCATTTCACAATTTTGCAGGGCCTTGGGGGAAGCCCCTGTAGGCATCTCAAACCCTCAGTCCCCTTCTTCTTATGTCAGAGGCCATGCGAGCCCACCCCAGGCTCTCAGACCACTCCAAAGCCATTGATAAAAGAATTGAAGAGGCTTCAGTTCAACACTTGATGATCTGATTCTCCTGAGAGATCCTGCTCTGAAAATGAGGTTTCTGCACTGCCCTCTGCTATGAACCAGCACCCGTGGCCCAGCACTGTTCTGATAAAGACACGAGCCTCCCCCACGACCCACCCCCAGGACCGTTGCCATCCGTTTCTTTTTCCCGTTTTCCCTTTTGGCAGTGGCTCCTCCTACTTGTCATGCCTCTAGCAAACTCAGTGCCTGCTGGGGTTTCTGGGAATTACCTCTTCTTGTGAGAACACACAGGGAGATGGGATCCATCACCACATCCCCTGCTTTCATTGAGAAAAAAGAAAAAAGAGTGGAGTTGGACTCTGGGCTCAGAGCTGCTTTGCATTTTTTCCTTGGAGCAAAAAGTAAACTTTCTTCTTGAAGGGGTAGAGAAAAGCTTCCAGTTAAATAAAAGGTTCTGAATGAGACTTCTAATAATAGCAAAATCTCAACGGCCCATGAATATTTGTTAGTACTGATCCAAAACGCACAGAACAAATACTCCGTGTCCATTAAACTTTAGACCATACAGATTCTCCTCATTAGGAAAGAAACATGAAAAAAACCAAACAAACCCAGACTATACAGACATTCATCCTCAATGCCACAGTTTCAATCAGTAACGTGGTCATCTGGAATAGAAAGTCCAATATACAGATAGAGAGATAGATAGATAGATAGATGGATGGATGGATGGATGAAGAAAGAAAGGAAATAAACAAACAAACAAATAAATAAATAAATAAACGGTGGTGGGTGGATGGATGGGTGGCAGGTAGGTGGCTGGCTGGATGGATAGATAATTAATGATTACTTCTGTCTGAATGAGCTGACATTTTCCCTCTCCGTCACTACCAGTATTCTGACGTCATCTTAAAAGGGGATCTGACATGACACATCAGCTAAATATCAGAAAAGAGATTTCAGTACGAGGAACTGTGTCATTCTCTCCAGGTGTAGTCACCAACCAGGACAGTCATATGGGAACCCGCAGAAAGATGCTACTCCCGTGGGACCGGTGCAGTCCTCACTAGGATGAGGGCAGACTCAGAACTTTGGTTGTCAGCAGTCTTCTCACCCCTCTGGATGCCTCTTGATCCTTCGAGGGGCTGAAGGTTTAGTTGGCTTTCCATGCCTGAGAAATCCAAACCATGGAAAACTCACAGAGCAGCAGTGAGGCCACCAGGAGGAATCCAGCTACCTGTGTCCTGAACGCTGAGCATGGAGGAGTATGTCTGACTCCCTCCCGCCTAGCCTGCTGAACTCTCCAGAGGCTGGCCAAGGCCCATTTGGAGTGAAGAGAGACAGAGTCACTGGGAGGGAGGAGGAGGTGCTGACAGTGAGTTATAGCTTGCCGACACAGTCAAAGCGGCAGCTAAGGAAAAAAACCTGAGAAGCAGGCCTTGGGGAGGTGAGGATGATGCAGAAATAGGCCAGGGAGGGCAGGGAGGGAGTGCGGAGGGTGTTTTGCGTTAGATTAAGAGAGGTGAAATGGAAAACATAAAGTGATACATGCCGGGCACGGTTGCAAAAAGGTTGGCCCACTCATAAGCCTCCCACCAAGATGACATGTGAGCTTTCTCTGCGAGGACCTCAGGGGGCAGCTTGGGCCAAGCGAGCTCCCATTTGTGCAACTTTGCTCAAAATACGTCAGTCGTGCCCAGGCTGGCCTCCACCTTGGTACCACGCTTGCAGAGACACGAGCACCCCGAGTTCATCTTCCTCTTTCAGATGATCCATGGCAAGAATGCAATCACACGCCACTTCAAACTATAAACAACGACGGGACTCTTTAAGCACCTTCACAGATGGGAAGATTAAGGCTCACAGGTAAGTCACTTGCTCTAGGTTCCATAATGCAGCAGAAGCAGGTCACGGTTTAAACAGCAGCGGCCCCAGCCACACCAAGTTCCAAAGACTGTGCTCTTTCCATCCTCGTCTCTCCCTGAATTAAAAGCAGGAAGGGGCTGAGAACAAGGGAGAAGAAAGAGCCATGTGGTGGCTTCTAAACTCCTAGTGCTTCATAGTTTTTGACACAAAATAACAATAGGTCGTACTATTTGAAGGCAATTTTGTGGGGCCCCTGGGGGGCTCAGTTGGTCTGGTTCTTGATTATGGCTCAGGTCATGATCTCAGCGTCCTCGGATTGAGCCCCACATCGAGCTCCGTGTTCCGTAGAGAGTCTGCTGGAGGATTCTCTCCCTCTTCTTCTGCCCCTCTCCCCACTTGAACTCTCTCTCTCTCTCTCTCAAATAAATAAATCTTAAAAAAAGAAGAAGAAGAAGAAAAAGAAGACTATGTCGCACGAGTCTTACACATTCCCGCACATCTTGTGAACAGAGACACTGACTGCCTTTGCTAGGTACCATCTGTTCAAGGATATGTAGCAAACAGCCTTGGAAAACAGATAGTGTCTTCTTCTGGAGCAGTGGGCAGGCATGCTTACCGGCCAACTTGCAGACTCATGTTCCCTAAGCGGATGGTTCCTCTTCTGTGACACACCCTAGAGCTTGTGACGTGGCCCCCGGCCCTCTTGGCATTGCCTTGTGGGAGCTGGCACAAAGGAAGCTGATAGAAACACGAGGTTGATGCTGTCGCTGTGCCTGGGGTAATAGAGTTCTCTATTGCTGACCCCTGGGTCTCCTGTCTCCAGCCAACATCCATGAATCCTTGGCAGGCTCACTTGTTAGCTTGCACGTAGGGTTACAGCTCAGACCCTACAGCACTGGATACTTCCTCGGGGAAGCAAGGAGGGGACCAAGAAATCCAGACATAGATCCTGTCTACTGGCACCAAAACAAGGTCCAGATGCCGTTGTGTGGCATATCAGAAAGGGTTCAGCTATCTAGTACACCTTGAGGTGATGCAACCTTGCAAGATTCTTGGATGGGGACAAGCCACTGCACCAGGCCGCAGGGCCTGAACGAACACCATCCTCCCCTGGGCTGCCATCCATCTACAGCACACTACGGGCACTGGAGGAGCGGCTTAAGAATGGCCCACACTTCTGAGAGCTTGAGGTATATGATTTCATCTCATTTCACAGTAACTCCAGAGTAGGAATTATAGCTCTCAGAAAGGTCACTGACTCGTGTGGTTCCCAAAGCTGGTGCCCAAACCTATCCAAACCCAGTCATACCATTAGTATGCTAGAAGACTCTTTCTCTGCCACCAGCGAATTCATTATTCTTGAAACACACTCCCTTTCCGTTCCTTAAAAAAAATTCTTTAGACAAAGAACGACATGCTAGTAAGAAGAGGCAATTGCCATTTGGGGTGGGGAAAAAAAAAAAAAAACCTGTTTAGTTAATGAAGAACACTTGTTCAAGCAAAGCAACTCTCTGGGGCAAATGAAACTATTTTTTTCCTTAATTATCCGAAGTCCATGTTAGGGTAATCCAACCCCCCCCCCCCCACAGAGAGGATGGAGTCTGTATAACCCCATTCCATATTTTCCCTTTTCCCAACTGCAGGACATATGAGGACCTGGGAGTGACCCTTCTGGAGCAAAGGAAGACAGGACGCCAATAAGCAGAGACCAAGTGCCTTGTGTGGGGCCAAGAGATAGAAGTGAGCCCTCAGTTCACGCTATAGTCGGGACTGAGGTCAAGGGGCAATTGTAGGCCTGCCCCCAGTGTGCCAACTGTCCTCAAGGTGTCCTGCCTTCTGACAAAGCCCACTTTGAGAAGCACGACGCAGCCCTTTTGGAAGAGCGGGGCGAGCACTCGGGCACTGTGGTCAACAAGATGGGCTCCCCCTGGGCCGGTCTCCAGCTGAGGGATGCAGGAGAAGCCCTTCATCCCCCCTCGGAGATGCTCAAGTCCCAAGCAGGGGCTCTCAGCCTGAACGCACTGGGATCAGTTAGGAGAACCGCTGCAAATAACAAGCTACCGTGTTTGTCTCCTAGGGCCGTCCTGACAAACAGTGACAAAATGGCGGGGGAGAAACCACAGATATTGGTTCTCATGGTTCCAGGGGCTGGGAGCCCGAAATCGAGGCGCCGGCAGAACCATGCTCTCGCTCCAGGCTTCAGGCGATGGTTGGCCATCTCGGGCCTTCCTTGACCAACTGCTCCATAACCCCGACCCGTCTCTACCATCACGTGGTTGTCTTCTCTGTGTGTGTCTACACATGGCCTTCTCCTCCTTGCGTGTCTGTGTGCCTCTCCTCTTCTCAGGACCTAGACGCTATCGGATCAGCCACCCCTCCCCACTCCACTGGGACCTCATCGTAACTCCATCCTAACTGCACCGCAAAGACTGTATTTCCAAATCAGGTTACATTCACAGGTACCAGGGGTGACGGCTGCCATATATGCTTTTCAGAGACACAGTTCAGTGCGCCCAGTTCTGAACGATAAAGTGCCTGTTGGAGAGCTACAGAGTTACCCTGCATCTATTACAGTAGGACCAAAAGAGAATAACGTCATTTTCACGCATTTATACTCTTTCATTTTCTCCTACACTACAGGCATGCTGGCCTCTTTTGACTTTTCTCAACATGCCAAGTCGTTCAGCCTAAGGTCTTTGCTCCTTCAGCCTGAAACCTGCTTCCCAGGGCCTGTGTGTGTGTGTGCGGCTTCTTCAGGATCTCTGCTCACATACCACCAGCTCCGTCAGGCTTCCCCGCAGACCCCCTTCATTGTGTCCCTGGCCAGTCCTTTCATCTCCTCGGGGACACTCAACCTGTGTGCATCACACATACATCTTTCTGTTCTAGAACCGCCACCTCCCACTCACAGGTGTGTCCAGTGTCCATGGCAGGAGGTGTTGTCTGTTTTCTTATCCTGTACACACCAGCTCTGTTCGGGGAATGCTGCACAAAGTCAATAAACACCTGTGAGTCATTGAATGTATGAGGGAGAGGGTCAGAGAGAGTGGGGTACGCTCACAGCCAGCGCCGGGAACGACTCCTGTCGGCCCCAGTTGGCATGTACCATCTCTTACCCATTACGCATCAGCATTTGGTCCTGGTTACGGAAGTGGTCTTTGGCATTGGACCGCTGGGGGTGTAGCACTTCTCCTTCCCCACAGCTCCTGTGGGACCCTTCCCTGTGTTTCTGAGCCTCTTTGAGACTCTGTATAACATGGACTTGTGGTTTGGCTTCATGAGATTATCATCTAAATTATTCCTTCAACAAACATTTCTTGACTATCTTGTTGGGGCGTCATGGGAAAACAGGATAAGGCCATCCAGACACAAGGTTTCTGGCAATGCTGGCGGTGTTGGGCAAGCGGCGTTTTGCTCAACTGAACACCTTAGAGGAAATGACAGAGCGAAGGAGGAGATCTGCCAGGTACAGTATGAACACGACCAGACGGACCAAATTCCCCAGAATCCCTTCTCAGGAGACCAAAGGTGCCCCCTCCATGGGAGCGTGACCACAGCAGTCTCCCTCAGCAGCTGGAGGACAGTGAGAGTGCTAAGTGGGAAAGAGAAGGTGAGGGACTATTACCCCAGGAAAGCATTCTTGGTCATCATTCTGCCGGGGGCTCTTGGGGGTAGGAAGGCTGGCTCTGCCATTCCAGAGGTGACAATCCTACCAGACAAGGGTAAGCGCCGGGAAGGTGACAGGGACAGGGATGAACATAGGGCAGGAGAACAGGGCAGAACATAGACTGCAGAATCAACATTGGGTACGAATCTAGTTTTGCCCCGAACTACAGAGAATGGGACCAAGAACCATATTCATAGCACAGGTTCATTTGGGGGTGCCACGGAACACCCCCCCCATCCCGTGTGCCACGGAACATTCCCCGTGTGCCAGAGCCTATACCGAACACTCGACATTATTTCGCATAGTCCTCACACGGACTCCTTGAATCCGGCATTAATGTTCCCATTTTGCAGATGTAGAAAACAAACCCTGCCAGAAGAGTTATATTTCCCAAGGACACAGCATTCCTCTGCCTGCATTCCTTCCCCTCCTGACACTCCATCCCCTTCCGTATCCAAGATTCCTGGGTGTGGTGTTTCTGAACCTTAAACAGGCCAGAGTTCTAATTGGGTTTTCAGGGTGTCCATGTCTCCTCGGCCACATTCATTTCATCACTTTTGGTAGGGCACAGAGCCATCTGAGTTTCCTGGCACAGAGCGCCTCCTGCAATGACACTGCCCTCTGATAGGACTCCATTCTGTCCAAACCACATGCTGGAAATCACATTTTGTCTTTGGGAATGAAAGAAGGGAGACCTCAAAGTCATGAAACTAGACCAGGGTTTCTCAAGGTCAGAGCTATGGACACCTGGGGCTGGGTACTTCCTTCTGGTAGCTGCCATCCTGTGCATTGCAGGACACCAAATGCCTCTATCCACATGCCAGCAGCACCTCCTCCCCCAGTTTGTGACAATGAGAAATGTCTGCAGATATTGCCACAGGTCCCCTGGGAGGGGGCTGGTAAAAATCACCCGATTGCAAAACAGCAAACTAAACAAATATGGCTTTGGGTTCTTAGTCTACAACTGTTGTGCCTTTGGGAAATTTGCACATTCTCCTTGAGCCTCCGCCTTCTCACATAAAGAACGGAGACATTAATTCCTATCTGCGGGTCACTGTCGGAATGGACGAGATCATGTGTGCAAAACACACTGTATGGGGGCCCTTGGCCGGTGAGTACGCAGCTCAGAGAGGACTTCTAAAAATAAGTACTTCTTTTTGCAAGATGTTTGATTAGCTCTCATAACGCCCACATTTGAGAACATTGTTTCCTTTATCCCAGGCAAGATATACTCTTTCAAACTGTTGCTGCCCATCCCATACAATTTGCTTTAATATTTATGAATAGTATCTATCAAGTATGTTGTGCTCATGGTCTTTTCAAGTTTTCTTTAAGCCACGTTATTGAGGTATGATTGACATACAGAAAGCTGTACACATTTAATGCAGACAATTTGATGAGTTTGGAGATGCACGTATGCTCATGAAACCATGAGGATCGTCTATGCCATAAACACTCCCATCATCTCCTAAAAGTCTCCTTTTGATCTTTACGACAGTCGTACAAGGCCAGGGTGGGGAACACAACCGCCATTTTAAAAAGAAAGAATCAGATTTAGAGACATTAGGTAACTTACCCAGGATCCCACAGCTGGAAAGTAGGGTTCAGACCCTTCACTCTACACCCCAAGATATTTCCTAGTATCTTATCCTCCTTCTGCACATGTCCAACAGGCATTTCCTGAGCTCTGTACTGAGGACAGGGTCTCTTTCATTCAGAGTTTGCAAGAAAAAAATAAGAGTTTGCAATGAAAAATTAAGTGGGATGAATGAAGCTTACATTGGGGGAAGAACAAAGGGTTACGAGAGTACAGAGCAGGTGTATTTATCTCATCTGGAAGGTTCTAGAAAGCTTGCTAACAGAGAAGATACAAAGAGAATGATGAAGAATAATTTGGAGTTACCCCGATTGGAAGAGGGAAACAGTCCAGATAAAGCGAACATGGGTGCAATTTCCTAGCATCAAAGAGAACAGGAAGGAAGTAGTTCAAAGTGGGTGAAGTTTGGAGGGCGAGGGAAGGGTAAGTAAAGGATGAGAGGGGAGGTGGCATGTGCCTCGTTCTGGTGTCCTGAGCTCTTCCTTTGGGTCAGGGGGCATCTTGGAATTTTGAACTCTTATGTCCTACCCTTCACATTGATCCCCTAAAATCTCTCTCCAGCAAAAAGACCTAAGGAAGAAAAATGAACAAGACTGTCACCCTTTATATGGGACCCGTGGCAAGCCATACGCCAGCACGTTCTTTCCAGAAGCCCATCTGGAAACAGACACATCAGCTTAGGAAACCAAGCAAAGGCAGGGCCACCGGTAGGCTGGTGGGAGGAAGATGGGCATGCCCATTTGGGAGGCTGGGCGACCCCAGTAGGGAGACTCTCGGCCCAGTTTTGTGAGTCTGGATCTCGGCTGACCTTGGGGGCCGTGACTTCCTGGGAGGAAGTTTCTTCAATGGCTCCCTCCAGCACTTGAGAGTTTCTCATCATGACTGGCAGCTCTTTCCCCTACATTTTAAAACATTTAAGATCTGTCAACACCATTTCAGTCTTGGGAAACCTAAGCTATCCGACTTGCTCTTATACAAAGTGCATTTCTATAACACGGCCCCTGGGTGGAAGGTAGGCCTGGGGGTTCTACCTCCTATCCTGCCCACCAAACATTGTGGGTGCTTGGCCAATGGCAGGGGACAGGAAAAGGAACTGTAATTCCTACAGTGGCATAAAAATGTCTAGTCTGCTCTCATTTTTTATAGATGATAAAAATACACAGGGTTCAAAATACCTGGGGATTAGTTTCTCCCACAGTATATTATGTTGTATTTGTTCTCACTTTGAAAAGAGCAGGGCAGGTTGGGAAAAGATTGCCCTAGGGAAGGAGACAGTGACAAATCTGGGAGAGAGTGCCACGAGATCAACTCACTCACGTGCACACTGGCAGTCACACATTATTCAAGTATAAGGTTTTAAAGTCATGACCTAAATAACAAAATCCTAGGTAATAGAAAAGCACCCTTGAAAAACTCCCAAAAGAAAAAGAAAATAGGTGGGAGAGAAGAAGGAATGTTTTGTTACCAGAGAAGCTGAGGGCTTGGGGTTAATATGTTGCTGACTATTAGGGACAAGCATGCTGGGAGAGAAAGTCAGAAGATTCTTCTCGATTGTTCTATGCTGCCCAACCAAGCTTCAGGAAAGGAGACAGGAGTTTCCACTGCGTGTCTCCCAGTCTCCACTGATGAACACACAAAGTGGGTGTAAGCCTGTCTTAAAGAAAACAAAACAAAACAAAAGCCCAGAGCTTTCTCCAGCTAAAAACTCAAGAGAGTCAAGAAATGATTCCTTTGTTATCATGTAGAACAGGCTTTGAAGGGAGGTTGTGTCAGCTGACTCTGGGGTCTTGAAAATCGACCTGACCCTCTCATCAGGAAACATACAGGAAGTTTTGCATTTAATTTTAAGTATTTGTGGCTCCCTCCAAGACCACCCACGGACCTTCCTCAAGAAAGAAAAGGTTTGTTCGGTAAATTAATTATGCATGGAAATTGTTCTTTGAAATAAGTAAAATTCCTGCCTCTAAACTTGTTTGAAATGGTTTTGTTTCTTATGGAAAAGTTCCCATTTTGATAGAGTCACTAAGAAGGCTTACTGAATGATGCCGAAGAAGATTCCCTTCTGGGATTTTCACTCTTTGTCAAGGTGTCACAATGAGTAAGTCCCCAGGAGAAGTTTCAGGGGAGCTGAAATGTTTCTCCCTGGGTGAATCTGAGCAAGACATTTCCCCATCTCGAGTTTCAGTATCTTCATCAGTAAAGCAAAAGGACCGGGCCCTCTAATTTCTAAAGCTCCTTCCAGCACATGAGAGAGCAAATGCTTACATCCCAGACCCTCCAGAAGTTCTGATAAGCCTTCCCCAGAGAGAAATCAATAGTTGAATGTTGACGTGTGCGTGTGAACGGAAGAGCAAACTCTTTCTGCAGACAAAGCAAGAAGGAACAGAGGCTACGTTTCGATCAAGAGCTGAAAACAAAGCCGTGGTCTCATTTTCCCTTCAGCCTCTGCTGTGAGCCTTAAAAACTATTCTAAAGTTTAAAACATTCCTCAACAGCATCAACAGTGGTAGAAGATTAACCGTAATGAGCTGCAAAAAATCTCTTGCAAAGCACGCGCAGAGAAGGCAGGGGTGCGTCTCTGTTTTCCTCTGGTTCCTCTGGTGACTTGACCACCCCTCCTATTGACTATGACTTTCCTTGTGGGATCAAACCCGGTCAAAACTGCAGAGGAAGGGAAGAGGAAAAGGCGAATCATCATCTGATGGTAATTATTACTAGCCAGGAACCGGGCAGACGTCATTTCATTCCTCACAGGAATTTATTTGAATGATGAGGAAACAGAGACCCAGCAGTGGTAAGAAATGTGCATCCCGTGACCCAAAGAGAGAGAACACCAGACACCAGAACAGAGACGTGGGGCTCAGTTCTCCCCATTCCCAACCCCATGTATCTTTCACTCAACCGGGCTGCCTCCCTAGAAATCTGATGTGTGACCTCCACAAAGACCTTTCGGAATGCAAAGGCCGAGAAGACCTAATGTTCAACCCAGGACCCAGATCTGCCAATGTCCAACGTGACCCAAGGGCCATCGATGATGACTGCAAGGATCACAGCAAGGGATGAGACCGCAGACTATATTCCGGGGGGCGTGGATGCCTCCTCCCAAAGACAAAGCCCCACAGGGAAGACGAGGACTCTGGACCAGAGTTTTCCATCAGCCAGCCATGAACCTTGAACAACTGCTTACCATATCCAGACTCCTACGCCTTTGCCTCTAAAACACAGATGGATGGTACCTTTAGACCCCTTCTGCCTTGGGCCTTTGTGACAATCAAATAGAATAAAATAGGAAAAGACACCTTTGAAAGAACAAAGCAGGAGCTTTATGAATGCAATGTTTGGGAAATTTTAACATATATGCTGCCTCTTTAGGATTAGCCCCCAGTTCAGGTAGCTGGAGCCCCAAGCAACTAACCAGATAGGTACCTAACCCACCTATGATCTGCTCTTGGTCAACTGCATTCACATACCCTCTAAAGAATATGAGTATAAAAGCAGATTCTAGGCCCTGTTCCATTAGAATAGCCATATGTCCCCTGACTAGCTAGAGCCCTAAACATGAGTTTACCATTTCCCCTGTCTCTGTTTATGTCAGTGTGAACCTTAGCTGCGTTCATTTCTCTCTTTTCATGCCTGGTTTCCAAACATCAAATTGTAGTCAGAATTTAAAGTTTGGAGCTCCCTGTCCCAGAGCTAACAAGTGGTGTTATTATTCAAACTGGGGTCCCCTTGACTTAAAAGGTGATGCTCTTTCCATAAATGTTACTCGGCCTCCTCTAGCAACAAAGACTACACATGAGAAATAAAGCTGGAAATTCCACTTGTCTGATTAATACCGAGTGCCTATCTGGAGATTTATGTTTGTTTTTCTACTAAATAAATGGTTACATTTCCCCAGCCAAGAATACATTGAGCTAATTAATAACAGCTTTCTTTCAAAGTCTACTCTACAGAAAAAATTCTGTCCCCGGGGACCGATCCCTCACAAAGGCCACGGACAGACCATCTCAAGAGTTCCTCATTAAGAGACCCCTGAGAGTGACCACGCGTTGACACACCATTGGCCATTCACACCTTAGCAAAGACTAGCACTGGTGAATTGTCAAGCAGAAAAAATAATGTGGAATGAACAGAGAGAGAAAGGAAGAAGGGAGGAAGAAGGGGAGGAAGGTGGGAAGAAGGCAGGCAGGAGTAAGAAGGAAAAAAGTGTTGTGAGCCCACTGCTTTCCAGGGTCCTGCTACATTATTTCATTTAACAAGATACAGTATTAATTTTTGTGTGCATTATTTACTATGCATTTAAATATTTGAGGTCAACTTGGTGAGCTGTTATTTCTGTACAATAAAATGCAGAGTTTGATGAATTTATTCATGTAGGTAAGAAATCATCATTATAATCACGCTAGAACACCTCTATTACCCTAAACTCTTCCCTCTTTTCTCTTTAGAGTCAACTCTTGACCCCAGATACTGGTAACCGCCAATTTGATTTTCTCTCTACAAATTTGCCTTTTCTGGCTAGGTCACGTAAATAAATGAAACCATACAACACGTAACCACCTGCATTAAGCTCTTCTCACTTAGGACCCTGGTTTAGAGCCTCCCTCCTGCTGGAGATATCTCAGTAATTCCTTCCTTTTGTTTTTCTGGATGGCATTCCATCACAGGCACGTTCCACCTGTGATTCATTCATTCATCTCCTGATGTACTGTTTCCAGTTTTGAGTTATTATTCATTAAGCTGCTACAACCATTTGTGTACACGTCTTTGCGTGAACCTAGGCTTCCATTTCTCTTGGGTATAGATCTAGGAGTGGAATCGCTGGGCTGAAGAGTAAGTCCGTATTTAACTTTTTAAGAAACTGCCAAAGGTGTTCTCAGAAGTGGCCGGACCCTTCTACACTCCCACTAGCAATGTATGGGAATTCCAGTAACTTCACATCTTTGCCAACACTTGTTGTTGTCCATCTTTCCCATCTCTGACATTCAGCAGGTGGAGAGCTGTGTCTCATTTGGGTTTCAATTTGCATTTCCCTGAGGACTGGTGATGCTGAGCACCTTCCCAAATGTTTATTTACTCTTCACATGTCTTCTTTCATGAAGGGTCAGCTCAATTGTTTTGCCCACTTTTTCTTAGTTTATTCATCTTCTTATATTGTTAAGAGTTCCTAAATATTCTGGTCACTGGTTCTTTGTTAGGTTATATGTTTTTTATTCAAGTCTGTGGCTTAGCGTTTTTATTTTTTGTTTTTTTCTTGTTTGGACAATGACTTTCAAAGAGTAAATATTTTCAATTTTATTAAAGGTCCTTTGAGTTTGAAAAAAAATTATAGTTTATGATTTTTATTGCTTATTTAATAAAACTTTATTTAGCCACAGTCACAAAGATGGTCTTCTATGCATTATGTCCTAAGCTTTAGGTCTTGTACTTAAATAATTTTTGTATATGGTGGAAGGTAAGCGTCACGGTGGTTTTCTCTCCATTTGGAGATTCAACAAGTGATGTCCCCTCATCACTTTTTTTTACAAAAAGTTATCTTTTTCCCCATCGAATTACCCTAGTACCTTTAACTGTGTGGATCTATTTCTGGATTTAGGAATATATTTGACTGATGTATATTTATCTCTATGCTAACATCACAATATCTTGATGACACGACCCCGAGAGCACGTGAGTAGGAGTAGGTCTCATGACTGGTTTCTGTGTGGATATGGCCCAGAGGCAGTAGGCACTGGTATGTGTGTCTTGGTTATATACGTACTGGAATATTTTTACACATGATAGAAACCAGGTGGCTCGATAAACAGTCATTTATTCCAAGGCTTCTCCCCACCATATAGGGTCTCCAGCTGTCCCAGCAGCCCCCAAACAACACCTCCACATAGCTCAGCAACCAGAGGGTTAAGGCTTAGCACAAACAGCCCCTCATTCCCAACCCCAGGGATGTGACCTTCATCCGTTCTGATTGGTGCCCACATCGCACCAGCTGTTCAATATTTTAAGTGTCACCACTTTCTACAGAAATGTTTTAGAAGACATTTAATTTCAAAATATCCACTTCCTTAATATTTCTGGCCTACGAATTCCTTTCTATTCTCATAGACACTAACAAACAAGTGAGCTCCTCAATGGTTCTAAAAAACGTAATGGCCACTATCATTATTTAAGTGCCTACTATATTCTGATCTTTATGGAAACAATCTCATTTAATCCCCAAATGAACCTCCAGAGTAGGCACTTTTGGCCTCATTTCATAAGAGCCTGAAGCTCAGGGTGGTTAAGTAACTTGCTCCAAGCCAACATCTGGGCCTCTTTCAGCTTGAGTCTTTCCTGAGTTCAGTAATAAAAGCTATTTAAAAATAAATTCTCAATTAAGAATATGAAGACCATTCTCAACAGTTCCAATTCACTTAAAAATGCTGACCCCATCCCATCTTCCGATGTCATCTTTCATGTGTTTACCAACTCGCGATAAACACAGGAAAGTGTCCCGACTCCACTCAGGCCGCGGCCTGACCGCTTCTCCCTACAGCGGGGACTGGCACGCATGTGCTGGGAATGTGAAGTTACCTCCTTCAGACCCGGCTCTCATAACACCAGCCACTTCTGCCCTCCCGCTCCTCCATTAGTGTTTTTTATTTATATTCTCAGCCATCACTTCTCCATGCTTTTACACTCTCTTGTTATAAAATAAAACATAGATTTAATAGAGACAGGCTTTGTCGCAGCGAGAGGGCTGGATTTAGTGGTTTCTAGGGGGGGAATTATTTGGGATAACTGATTGAAACCAAAGTGCATTACCATTCCTTGCCTGCAACAATAAACACTGGGTCTTCAAAGGCTGACCAAGTTTCCAGTGATCCCCAACAATAGCAGTTGTCATTTTCAAATGATGGTCCTTTTGAAACGCCAAGTGGAGTGAAGAAAAAGTGTGTGCTATTGCTGATTAGACAGGAATATGACTTGCAGAGCCTATGTTACTCTCTTGTCTGCAAATTTTCTGCCCTGATTAATGACAAAGAGTGCCAGAGTGTGTTGACGTTAGTTCAAAGCATTTGCTCTTTCCAGCCTGTCCTCATACCCGAATTAAGGATTTCTGTGTCGAGGTGAGGTCAGGAGGGGTCAGATCTGTTTTCCACTGATAAATCTTTCTGTCCCATAAGGATTAAAGGAACTAATACATGATCGCCTGTGTGTATTTGTCCCCATGATCAAAGAGCTCTTGGCCAAGTGAGAATGCCTCAAAGAGATAATAAGTAATTTGTTCACTACAAACATTACAATTATCTATCCCTCTACAAAGTACTGTGAATAAATTCTCTAATCAGAGTTAATTAGCATCCTTGCTGGTTTGGGTTTCACTGGCTAGTTCTCTTAAAGGCACATGCACGTGAAAAATGACATGCCTTTCCTGAGCCAACTTCTTAAACTCTTTCAGAGTTAGCTGGAGTATCTGCCCACCAATTAGCTTCAACCCATTTACTTCAATTCGCTGAAATCAATTGCACAAAATTAACTGAGATCCTCCTCTATGTTCATTTACTCTTCCGTGCTGTTATTTGTAGACTCCCTAGTCGGTGCCAAGTGCCTTTTTTAAAAGCTTAATGCCCTCAGATTCGCAAAACAACATGGGGTGCCCCAAAGAGGAAAGAGTGTAGGGTTGCTGGGAGCTGAGAAAGAAGAGGGGGTGGAAATGGCCCCCCTCGGGCGATGACATCCAAGGTTGGTCTCGAAGAGTGAGCAGGACTTTGGTAAGTTTATACGAGGAAGAAGGGCATTTCAGGAAACACGAACGACCAAGTCACATGAAATAAGAATCATAATCATAATCATAGCAACACATGTTTACGAAGGGCTATGTGCTTTGTATATTCTAATTCACTTCATCTTCGCCCAAAACGCTATCAAGCACATTCTGTCATCATTCCTTCGCACAGACACAGAAGTAGAAGGTAGAGCACACGAAGTAACTAAACAAGACACAGAGCTAAAGGAAAGGCAAGATCTGAACCCAGGCCATCTGACTTCAGGGTCTATATGTTATCCCAAGCGTGCGCACGCGAGCACGCACACACATGAAAAATACTGAGATCTTTTCTTCGAAGGGGTTATGGTCTGTTGGGGTAGATGGGGCAGACACATTCTTACCACATTGTCTGCATCAAAGAGTTCTACAAAGAAAATGCCACAAACCACTGAGAAGATCTATTCCAGAGGAAAGGCAGGGAAAGCCCTTTATGGGGCAAAAGTCCAATTCTGAAGAACGTCAGCTGACCATGCAACGCCTCACTTTGTTTCACAAACAAGAAGCAACACAAGGACAGCGGGCTTCACACAGCCCCCGAGGCATGAAGGTGTCTGACTTAGGTGTGGTGGCTCCTTCGCCCCTCCACTGCAGCCTCCTCCACCAGATCTCCCAAAGCCCTCCCATTTGAGATGGTCCGTCCTTTGTGCTACCATAGGACATGCAGAAATAAAGGGGGGGAGGCATGATTATTTTTTCATATAATTGCACTATTAACAGTGACCTACTGGAGAAGAGTTTGTGGTCTCTCTGTTCAGCTCTCTCACTCATAGGGAGAAACCTTAGGATTAAAAAAAAAAAAAGTTTACTCAGATTTGCCTTTATGATAGTGTCTCATTTGGAACCATGTTCTAGCGGCAATGGTCCAGTCCCTGAGGAGTAGCTATTGTTGGATTAGTCGTCTTTCATGTTATTTTCTCCCTTCATCCTTAAAATGACCCTCCAAAATATGCAGTGTCATCTCCATTTAGTGGGTGAGATAAGCGATGCCCTAGCACTAAAAGATGAGATTTGAAACTAGATATTTTTTTCTTAACTGTGGATTCAATGTTAACCATTCCCTTTCAGTAAGTTCTCCAACAGTTTTAAATGAATTGGGCAACGGCAAGATCCAGGCCAGTTCCCCTTTATCTTAGGAGAACAGGAGCAGAGACTAAGTCTGGAGTGAAGAGTCTTGGTTTCAAGTTCTACCTGAGCACACCAAACTCAAGCTGCTGGATATTTGGTTTCCCTAAGCATCAGTTTCCCTACCTAGAAAATGGAAATAATATCTTGTACACAAATAGAGATAAAAATTAAGGGTGATGTGTATATAAATATGCTTTTAAAATCACCCAAGTGGTTTCATTATCCTTGTAGAAAGAGGGGCAAAAAAAAAAAAAAAAAAAAAAGGAGACAGCCAACAAAAATTCTGGAGCCTGCTTGGGAGAAAGTAGCCATACTTGCTCCTTGGTTTTCTCACATGCAAAGTTAATGGTTTGGGCTTAGTGATTTTCAAACCTCTTCTCCTGTAGGGGAAGTCATTTTTCAAGTGAAAGTATCAACATGTGATATAGACAATCCATGTACCCATGCCTGATCCTGAAGCTTCTCCGATTCCATGACTCTGAGGATCAGGGCTGGAAAACCTTTGAATTCAACAATCAGGGGCATTCTAGGGTCCAGTGACCCTATGTCTGAGGCCATCAAGGTAGGCCAACAACAGTCAATCCAGAAGGGATACCATGCTCTTGACACGTGAGCTTTACAAAAGCTGATCATGGTGATGAAAAACAATCCAGATCAAACCACTGAAAGACCATGTGTTCTATAAGTATTTCACAGGTCCCACTCTTTCAGACCTTGAAAGCCCAGTGACAGTTTCATATTGTTGGTCCACTGATCTTCCTGTGTGGCCATCCTTGACTCTTGCATTTCTCTTGTCCTCTAGTTTAGTCAACCCACCATAAATCTGGTTTTTGATCTCCAACATAGATCTAGAATCCTTCCAAGTCTTTCCATCTGCACTGCCATGTTCCAAAGCCGAGACAGGTTAGTTCAGGCAATAGAGAATAATGACTGGCTCTCTCCCATCTACTCTCCGTATAGCATTAAACAAATAAGCACTTGATTCCCCCAACAGCTCTTAGATAAAGTTGAAATTCCTAACTATAGGCCTTCAAGGCTCTCCTGAGTGGATATCGTGCCCTCTTCACCAGCGGCTCCAACCACACTGACTGACCCTGACTCACAGGCCAGGCTCCTTTCTCTCTTCAGCCTTTGCATTTATCCTTCCCTCTAGCTGGAGTATTTTCACTTTTTTTTTTTTTTTTTTTAAGGATTCACTCATCCCCTTCAGCCCCATGTCAAATCAATATTCTTCCTCCCAGGAATCCTTGCTGCACATCAGCTCAGTATCTTCCCATCCATCGTGTGACCTGCATATCCGCCCTCTTCCTTCTGCTCTAAGTTTAATCACACTCTGTGTTGATGGGTCTGCTTGTCTGGTCTTAACCCACTTGATTATAAGCCCCAGGGCAGTAGAAGGGCCTTATTTTTTTCATTCACCATTATAATCTCATGGCTTAGGACAGCACCCAGGACACAGGAGAGGCTTGCTAAATCTGTCCTGAAGGAATGAACAAATGAGTGCTCAGTACGGTTTGAACCGATGAGATTCTAAGTTGACCCACCCTAAAGAAGCTCTGTCTTCATATAGCTCCTTTACCTTATTCTATTCTCCTGGCTTTCGGCAGTAGTCTCAGCACCTTTCTTGATCTAACAGAGGTGAACAAAGCACTTACCCAGGACTCCTGTGTCACATTGAGGGTGCAATTTCCAATTCTGAAAGCTCATTTTGGGGTAGACCCTCCCAGTGTTCCTGGGAATGGCCAAATTCAGGCTTTATCGATTTTTTCCTAATTTTCTAACTAGTCATCCAAATTATATATTGCTCGGGTTGTATGCATGCACGTGTACCTGTTTGTTTCTGAGCTACAGCAAATAGTATGCAATTGGGGGATAAGAACAATTTCTACATAGCTTTGCCAGAACAGATGAGCTGGTATATTCGGCCTCATGAATGGATCATCACTATCTCTTTTGCTTTAGCAACCTGACATTACTGAACCCATTCACTGGGGCAACCCTTTAGAGTCTGCAAAGATCTTTCATAAGCATTCCTTTATTTCATATTCACAGTGGACTATGAGCCAGGCATACCAATACAGTGATTATTATCTCCAGGTTATAGAATAGGAAACTGACTGGGGCACCTGGGTGGCTCGGTGGGTTAAAGCCTCTGCCTTTGGCTCAGGTCATGATCCCAAGGACCTGGGATCGAGCCCCATATTGGGGAAGCGGGGAGCCTGCTTCCTTTCCTCTCTCTCTGCCTGAGTCTCTGCCTACTGATCTCTGTCTGTCAAATAAATAAATAAAATCTTTTAAAAAAAAAAAAAAGGAAAGGAAACTGAGTCTTGGAAAAGTCAGGAAAACCACTAGAGACTCAGCAGTTAAAAAGTGATGGTACTGGGGCGCCTGGGTGGCTCAGTGGGTTAAGCCGCTGCCTTCGGCTCAGGTCATGATCTCAGGGTTCTGGGATCGAGTCCCGCGTTGGCCTCTCTGCTCAGCAGGGGGCCTGCTTCCCTTCCTCTCTCTCTGCCTGCCTCTCTGCCTATTTGTGATTTCTCTCTGTCAAAATAATCAAATAAAATATTTAAAAAAAAAAAAAGTGATGGTACTTACTCTAAAGATGGTAGACTTGGCCTTCCCCAATCAACCATTGCTCTAACCATGGAAGTCCAGGTTACCAGCAATCCCAAGAGCTCTTAATGCCACCCCTATTGACTGAAAATGGTAGCAGATACAAGAGCTTAGAGCACTGGTTCTCAACCAAGGGTGATTTTGCATTCCTGGGACATTGTTGTGGACACAACTGGAGAGGGCAGTGAGTAGAGGCCAGGAGTGCTGCTCAATGTCCTACAACACATAGGACAGCACCCCATCCCCACTACAAAGAATCATCTGGTCGAAACTGTTAACAGTGCTGAGTCTGAAAAATGCTGGCTTAGAATAATTGCTATTAGGATGATAAGAAAAAGGAAGGAACATTTTTATTCCTTATTGGCTCAGTGGCTTATTTTCCACAAATACCCAAGTTATTTGAGCATTCCATGGGATGCTTGGGAAGTCTTTCCAACTTCATGAAGTGCTCTGCGTACAGGGAATGGGCAGTGGGGGGTGGAGAAGGGTCTCTTAATATTTTGCTAGGAGATATTCCCTGTTTCATGCATAGAATAGAACAGAAAAAATAAACTTCAATGTACAGAATTTTTTTTTTTCAGACTGCATTTAGTCTTACTGTCTTTTCAATGTCACATGATAAAGGTATCCGGTAAATGTAGGCACCATGATATACTAATGAACATATGAACTGTTCTCCTGATCTCAGGAAGAATCCTGGAAAATAAACATAAATCGACTAATGACAGGGAACATCAAAGGGAGAAAATCATCTAAAGTATTATCCACGCTAGATTTTTAAGCTTTAAGATCAAAGGACATTCTCAGGAATTTTTTTTTTATTACCATCTCCTATGAAAAGGGAATCTCCAGTAAACAGCCATGTCTTAACAATTTTTCTTTCTCTCTTTTAAAAAAGATTTTATTTATTTATTTGACAGAGAGAGAGCACAAGCAGGGCAAGCAGCAGAGGGAGAGGGAGAATCACATGGGCCTGGGTCCCGGGACCTTGATGCCATGGCCTGGGCCGAAGGCAGATGCTTAACCGACTGAGTCACCCAAGCACCCCAGTGAACAGTCTCTCTTCAACACCATAGAAGAACTACCAAAATATTTAAACTAGTGATAGTTTATCAACACAATATTATAATTATAATATAAACAATTTGTGAGTCCTCAAACTTGAAGGTGGGTTACATATAACCTTAAAATAATTTCAAATGCATGTCTTTTTCTCAAAGCACGGCCGCCAAACAAATGGTAGCTGGGATAAGGGCTCCACTTCACCACAGAACCGTAAATCCATCATCTGTGAGAGGACTGTAAATTATTCATTCAGGGGAAATTCCTCTTGCCTAGCCTACTGGAGGAATCCAAGAAAAGCAGTAGGAAAATGACTTATTGCCTCTAACCGCTGACTTGAAACCTGTAGTGGATACTTCATTGCTAGAGAAAGAAGCTGGCAGACTGTGGGGGATTCAACACCAAAGTCCAGAATGACGTTCTAGGGTGAACAGGAAGAGGTAGACAGATTCCACTGTTTCATTTCTTCCCCTAACCCAGAATACTTCTAGAAAACTTAATCTGTCCTCTTCAAAACACAACCATCTGACACATCGGAATCTTGATAAGCCATAGCACAGAAAGGAGTCAACTCTTGCCTGTGTCTTCCATACACAGTTCCTGGCAAAGCCATATGTGTGTACATTAAGTGCCAAGAGAATAATATACAACGTGCACGAAAAAATTAATCAACCCTGAGATGATTAGCCAATGCTTTATCATATGTTGTCCAGACAGTAATAAAATGCTCAACAAAGGAGGATATGGGAACGGATGCTTTCGGATGTGCCAAGGCTATTCCTTCCCTTAGATGAACGAAAGCTTGTGTCAAAAGGGCTGTTGGTCATCTCTGAACAGAGCTGAGATCACAGAAAGGATTGGAAGTTACTCTTCAACAACATGAAAGTAGTAACATGTATTTCGTAGGAGAAGCCTATCTGTTAATGTAGACCCTGTGCGCAAACGGGGCTGGAGAACAGATGGGTTCTCTACATGTTTTCAGAACGAATGCAAGTAGGAAAAGAGGGAGATGTGCGTGCTCTGTGTGGTTCTAGAGCGGAGACGCAGACCTCATGCAACAGTGTGACTAGGAGGGGGCGCTGGCTTGGCTTGGAAGAACAAGTAGCAATTTGTGTAACGCGTACAACAGTTTAGGGACTAGGCTCAGAAATCTAAACTTGTGTGACCTTGGGTAAATAACTTGACATCTGTGAGCTCCAGTTTCCTTGTCTGTAAACTGGAAATAACATCAGTACCTTGCTCAGTGTGTAAATCACTTAATAAAAAAGCAAAATGTTTAGGACAGGCGTGACATGTAAGAAGGCACGCAATAAGTGGTAGTTATTGTGGTCTTATCACCATAATCACTATTTGCAAGGACTAATAGTCCAGGATGTCTGGGGAGACAGTGAGTTCTCACCACCATCCATATTTAACCAGAACCTGGAAAATACATGCCTCAAAACTTAATGGTGAAAAATCTGGACCTATGTTCCTACCACAAAGGAAAAGCATCTGAGAGGGATCTCGGGGCTAGGCATAATAGACACCTTGGTCCACTGTCTGGGTCAGGTCATTGTCAATTCACTCTGGGACAAGGTTCAGCCTCTGAGCTCTATAAAATGCATTTTGATGGTGGCCAAACTACACCCAATAACAAGGCACTCTCTTTAGGTGAAAAATCAGGGAACTGAATTGAAATCTCAAAATATGCTCTATGACCTTACGCCATCCACATCTATCAGAAATTACACCGTCCTGGAAAGGGTGACGTGTCCAATCATTCTAAGAAAGTTTAAGTCACTTCTTCATTTTGTTCTATCATGACTTGAATTCATCAAAATAGGAAATCACTTAAATATTATTGAAATAACAGGATGATGAAGAAAGACCCTCCCAGGGGATAGAAAGCTTCCTTCTCTTCATGGAAATGACTGAAGTTCTGAGCCTCCACTACTCAGATCATCTACACTTGTTATTTTTTCATCAAGCAAATAATTTTCTAATCCTTACTATGCCCTCATCACTACACTTCTTCAAGCTTCCATATGCTTCTTTCATTAGATGAAATCTAGGCTCTAGGAGCAGTGGAAGAGAAGGCAGTGCAAATAAGTGAGACAGAAGCAAATAAATGATTCTTTAGGTCCAAAAAGGAAAAAGAGGCGTGTTTAATGGAGGTCAGTCTAAGCAATCTGATTGGAGCCTGTGTGTGTCGAAGAAGATGTATACGCCTCATCTTCCGCCCCAGCTCAGCTCTGTCCAAACTGGAACAGAACGACGGACAACACACCTAGAAGAGAGACTCTGGTAACAGGGGGAAAAAGGGGGCTAAGCGATCTAAGTGGTCAGGGAGGGAAAGGGAGAGAGAGAAGTTGGAACCTTCCAGAAAAAGAGCTCCTCCACTGACCATGGGAAAAGAGTTCCCAGGTGAGGAGAGTCCGTGTCATCTAACCCACAGCCATTAAAGGTGCAGTTGAGCTGAGACACGTTGAAGAACATCCGGGGACCGTTCCTGTCATCGGTTCTGTATAGACTGGAAGATGGGATCTGAACTAGAAATAAATGATTACATTATGTATTCTTCGGATACCACATATGTATTTAATCGGCTAATAGAAGGTTGCTTAATATTGGAAGGGAGGGATAATTACATCTCTTCTTAAAGAAAAAAGCCACAAGCCATTCATTCATTCATTCTACAAATAAGGATTAATTTGTGAGAAGTGCCAGAAACACTAGGAGCTCTGACTCTTACCCCACCCTATCTTTCTGAAGCTCCAAAATTCTTCAACACAGGAGGTCTGGGAAAGGAAAGAGTCAGAAGCCTTTCCCCTGAGCCTCCTTCTCTCCCACTGGGCAAAAGAAGCCAGCAGGACGGTATTGGATGAAACTAGGCAACCCCACCCCTCAGGCATTGCTGTGGGTAAGATGAGGCAGGAGAGAGGCCAGGAATTAGAAAGGAAGATGGGCACATTTTCTGCCCCACTCAGCCATCCCCATACTGCCCAGGACCACCAGCAACATCAAATGACTGTTTCCCTACATATTTTTCATGTGATGACTGCCCTTTGCACAAGAGGCAAAGTAGAAAAATAAAGAAATTTGTTTTAAACTACTGCTTAATTGCCTTTATTTATGAGCTCTGTTTAACGTTTTTTGTCTAATCATCACCCAGCCTCAAAATTTATTAGAATGACTGCTTATGGTTGAATATGTTTATAATTTACAAAAGACTTTCACAAAGGGATCATCCTTCCGGTCCTCAGAGCTCCTGCAGAAGTTAGGTGCTATACCCCAAACATTCAGCATGACAGGTCTGCAAAGCTGAGGCTCAGAGAGGTTCTTTGTTGAAGAGAATACAGAGTGTGACACGCTCCCATACTCGTCGGTCATGTGGTCCTTCCATCCCTGTCACCACGTTGCTCCATTAATGGGGGCTGAATTGCCTAGAATCACCCCCACGGTCACCCATCTCGGCAGACCCTGCCCTCCTGCCTTGCACGCGTGCAGCCTGACCTTCGGCAAAGAGCGGGAAATACGAGAGCGTGTGTTCAAAGACGGAGAGCAAAGCACGGGTATCGAGCAGATTGAAAATCAAATTCTGATGCTTCTGGCATTTACCTGTTCTTGCTGGTGGACGAGTTAGTTCCCTTCTCTACGTCTTAAGATCCTCATCTGGAAAATGGGGCAAAAACGTGGGGCCTGCCTCACGACATTGTGAGGATCAACATTGTAAGCAGGCAAGCAATGTGTACATGTTATCTATAATGTATGTCTCCTGCCAGCCACTGTGCTGGCCACACCGAAGGACAACAGCGATTAGAGGTGGCCTGGAAGCAGGGGCACTGGTAGGACTATTAGTAGTAGCAGCGACAGCAGCAGCATTAAAATAGCAATAGTATGAATTCTGGAACACGGAAAAGAAATAAAATAAAATAAAATGGAAAAAAATAGCAACAGTATGACAGTCAGTAACTGCAGTAGCAGGAGCAATAATAGTCACCACCATCACAGTCACAGTCACACTGGAGGTGGTGGTGGGAGCAGCAGTCAGAGAAGGCGTCCGTGGCTCTAAGACTCGATCTCTCAACCAAGTCCCAGGGAAAGGAAAGGGGGGACTACCCACCAGTAAACACGAGCAAAGACCAAGAGAGGTCAAAGTTTTTCTAGGTTCAGTGTGTTTGAAAGGACTGAGGCCACCCGATCAGAGCAGTCAGTGGGTCCAACAGTATCTCTTATTTCAAGAATCAGAAGCCATGAGAGAACAGGGAAAGTCCTACACAATGACTAGATTCTACCCATGGCAGCTGGCAACAGGGTGTCCCCAAAACAACTCTCGTGACCCAGACGTCTTCTCCGCAGCACCTGGGGGAGCAGCCAGCGACTGAACAATCACGGCCAATGAAGGTGAAACTGTTGTCTCAAACTTCTCTTTTGATTTTCTCCTGACTCACTTCTGAAAGCAGGTGGGGCCGAATGAACTTCCTTTAGGGAGAAGACAGCAAAAGATAAGTGATAGTTCCTTGGATGCCTCCCAAGTATCTTACTCCATGCTGGGTGTGGCAAGTACCTGCACTTGACATTGGCCATGACCTCCGGAGGTACAAGGGAACCAGAACCGAAAGAAGTCAAGCAATGCAGCCTCCAACAAGCCCGGCTGACTTCACATCCTAGCTCTTGCTCGCTAACCTCACTGACCTTTCTCACTCTGAAAATGTGACTTCCAAAGCTATTTGCCTTTAAAAATAGGACATTTCTGTGAAGTTGTATCAAACTCAAATTTCAATTTGTGTTCAGCGTTGTAGCAATTAGTACGCAACCCTATGTCCTCACTCTGACCACTTCAGTACTAGCTGGCTTCCGCCTGAGAACATTCTCCAGCTGCTGGAGCACATAGCCCACCTAGAAATGCCCACCGGTAAGTGCTGGGAAATGAGTACCCTCAGGAACATCCCTAGACCAAGGACCTGGGGGAGTTAGTGAATGGATGCCTCCCTCCCAGCTGCCCGTGTCTTGGGAGAGCCACACAGAGGTGTGTGTTCTCCAGTGTGTCCCAGCAAGACTAAAAGTCAGTGGTCAGAGGAGTTACTAGCTTGATAACACTGGCTTTATTAGCAATCTTCTCTTTCCTGTCTCAACTGTCCATTCCCTACTGGTATTTCTCTCTTCCTCCATATAAAGTGCTTACAAATCCTTGCCCAGGGTCCACTTCTAGGGCGGGCCAAAAGCGTCGGAACAAATTTGGTGACTGTGTGAACTTTGCTCATATATTCCATCACCCAACTGCAGGACCACACCCATTTTTCTAAACTCTTCTGTATTTCCTTAATTACTGAAAACTATGCCAAAGAAGTTGATGCTTAAAGTTAAATATAACACATTATGGTCACGAGGACAGTATTTTGAGAGAACACCTCAGAGTGTGTTTGGGTTCTTGTGGCTTCTAAAATGTCTACCAAGTTTTCCATTGTTGCAAGTACAAGAGGATTAATTATTACCAGCTTTCTAAAGAAAAGGGGGGGAAAGATCCAAAACATTTCATATGTAATACAAATCTTAGGAGAAAAAAAAAAAAAACAAGATCTCTGCTTTCCAACTATGTGTCAGAGTGAAAACTAGCCACATGAGCAAGACCTAGAGGAAGATGAGGAAAAGTGGTGGAGAAGGTGGGCAGAAGAATGTATTTATTTGAGGTTTGTTTCTTTTTTTTTTTTTTTTTTTTTGAGAGGCATGTATTCATAGCCATTCAGGGGCAGGGAGATCCTTTAAGGATAATGATTTCCCAGGAGAAGGTTCTTACCGAACTGGGAGAGGAAAAGATGGGAAAAGAAGTCCACTGTGGATGTGCCTATTAGGGTCCGCTAGTCGTCCAGGTGCTTATTCTACCAATTACTTCCTCGTACAAGATTCTCTGGGGATCACGATCACCCTGCCCGTGTGAAAGAATGGGCTAAGAGAGCTTAATATCATTAAGAAACCAGTTCTGGCAAGCGGCAGAACTGGAGTTCAAAACCTGTTCATATCAGTCATATACAATGGCCCCAACAAACTTGCATGGAAATTATGTCACATCATTACTTGGCAAAGAACTTTCACCGAGGCTGAGAAAGAGAAAGGCAGCTCCTGACTGCTGGGGAGGGAGCTGGCACTATCAGGCACACCTTACTGTCAGTAAGAACTTTCTGGCACTTGAAGGCAGATTGTCATGAATCCCGGTCGAGCACAGATCATTTCACAGGATACCAGTACTGGGCAGAATACCAAGATGGAGCAAGACAGAGACAAGTCCACTCAGTAATCAAGACTGAGGGGCGCCTGCGTGGCTCAGAGGGTTAAAGCCTCTGCCTTCAGCTCAGGTCATGATCCCAGGATCCTGGGATCGAGCCCCGCATCGGGCTCTCTGCTCAGCAGGGAGCCTGCTTCCTCCTCTCTCTCTCTGCCTGCCTCTCTGCCTACTTGGGATCTCTCTCTGTGGAATAAATAAATAAAATCTTAAAAAAAAAAAAAAAAGAAAGAATCAAGACTGAGCAAAAGCAAAAAAAAAGTACATTGTTCAAATAAAAATGATAATAATAATAATATTCATTCATTCACTAAAGACCAAGTCAAATATAAACCACTGCTACTTCTTTAGCAATTACAGCATGAGCTTTGTTTTATTCCACCTGCCTTCTAGACAGAAATTATTGTCATATCTAATCATAGAATTACCGTTTACATCCTGACAGCATTCAGTCTAGAGCAACTCTACTTCCTAGAGCCCTCCCCACAATCACCTAACACAAGCCTGTAATGAGTCCTTCCAAACACCCTCTTCTTGAGAAAACCCACCATTTCCGATGATACACGTTTTTCTCCCTACTAGCCAGTTAATTAAAATCCTATTTTGTTCAACTGCAGATGAATCTCTAGTAGTCTTTGGCTGACAGGCATTGTGAGTACGTTTATTTATTCAAGAAACTTTCTGAATCAGGCACAGTAAGTTATATATTTGCTTTCTCTATAGAAACTGACATAAATCCCACCCTCAAAAAGTATACAGCAAGGCATACCCTAAACTCAAGAGCAATTTTAAAAATGCAGGGAGAGAGGTCAATAGATTCAATAACACAAAACTCCTTACTGAGTTCCTATCAGAATGATAGCGCACGAGCTCCCTAAATGTAATCCCCCCATCCCGGAGAGAATGGGAGCAGGTCCTCAGCAAACACACGAAAACCAAGAAAGAAGATAGAAGGGTCATTATTGAGGTATTTGGGTTCTCCTGAAAGTCAAACTGAAAGAGGACTTGAGGTAGATTGAAATCCAAGGAACAGTAGTGAGGGACCAAAGAGAGACAGAGAGAGAAAGAGGAAAAACCAACGGAAGAATGTGTTAGTGACATTACCAAGGTCACCACTAAGGGAAGTTGAAGCTCAGTCTCACCCAGATCTCCTGAGGCTGGTACCAAACGAGCTGTGCACCCAAGGACTAACGGACAGTAGTACCAGCCCGTTCACTTCCATTGCTCTGCTGCTTGAGGCTGTCGTGGAGACATAAATGTCCATAAACTCATGGGCTTCTCGTGCTTGATTCACGAGGGGCACGTTTTAACATCTGCCAAGAAAGAGAAACTCTGGGACAAAATGTGGGATTCACGCTCTCTATGCTTGATGCAAGTTACTATCAGTGTGAAGTGAGTCCAAACCCACGTGAACCAGCAGGGGCAGCCAGAGTGGATACTAGCGGTGAGGCTGAACACTGTGAGCCCAGGCTCCGGGAACACTTGCCACACAGCGTGCGAGAAGTCCCAGTCCAGGTGTGTGAATGAGGCTTCCGTGGAGGAGGGAGTTGGTTGGTCAAATGGAGCCCTGTGGAGTCTGGGGGACTTGTAAATAAGGGTACGACTGAGAACTGGAGTAAGATAAGATACGGGATAAAAATGGAGGAGCAGCTGAGATAGGAAAGGATGTTTGTTTAAATTCTATCTGCAGACGTCATCCACCTCACCTTACCTTTGTTCACTTCAGAGCATACTGTACTCCCCAGTGTGACGGCCACTCACTGTCTTCTGGTTCCCCAAATGCAAAGCCCACCTTCCACAAACCCTACCCTGATACACAGAATCCTAGTTCAATGTTAAATATCAATCATTACACAGTGGAGGAGAATGTCTAGTATAGAAACCTAGAGAAGATATGATAAATAAAAGAGAAATGACCCTGGAGAAAAGAGAGATAATACAGGGTACAGAAGACCACTTTAAAGGCAAATTTTTATTAACGTCTTAAAGAGATTTGAAAACCTATAATATCCATAAGACAGACCAAAAAAGAAAAGAAAAAAAAAAGGAGCACCCTAGAAAAGTCTGCAGAAACATTAAGAAAATCTCCAAGAAAACCAACTGAAAAGACAGAGACAATATGAGATATATTTCCTGAGACATATGGGAGTATCTGCATAGAAGGTACCATATCCAATGTACAGTATTTTCAAAAAGACAACAAAAAATTACCTATTTCTAGATTTCGCCAAGATGTGCTTAGGCCTAAGTATTTTTGAATTCACTATGAGACACCACGGGCAGTACTTCCTATCAAGAAACATGTGTGTTAAAAATTAGTAAGTAAGGGGCGCCTGGGTGGCTCAGTGGGTTAAGCCGCTGCCTTCGGCTCAGGTCATGATCTCAGGGTCCTGGGATCAAGTCCCACATCGGGCTCTCTGCTCAGCAGGGAGCCTGCTTCCTTCTCTCTCTCTCTCTCTCTCTCTGCCTGCCTCTCAGTGTACTTGTAATTTCTCTCTGTCAAATAAATAAATCTTTAAAAAAAAAAATTAGTAAGTAAAACTTAAAAATAAGTAAGTGAAATATTTTCATAAAAATTTATAAGAAAAGCCTCAAAATCCCAAGGGAAAAAAATTCCAATGGAAAAATTTGGTAAAAAAAAATGCACATTTCAAATTAGACATACAAGTGTCCAATAAAAATAATAACAACAATAAAAACCCTTTAAATAACACCTTAAGATAAAAATAAAAAGTGACTAATGATATGAATAAATGGCTAGCCTTACCAGGAATTTTTAGAAAATGAAAACTGAAATGAGATTTTCTTTTTTCCTTATCAAATAAACTAAGCCTTTAAAAGTCAAACATTTTTGGCAAAGGAGAAATGGAACAGAAACTCTAATTCTCTTCTCATGGGAATGCAAATTGGTACAAATTATCTGGAAAATAATTTTATAATATGCATGAAATCCTTCAGAAAAAAAACACAAAAACACATGTCCTTTGCTTTCCCCAGTGATTTTTCCCAAATCTATCCTAAGAAAATCAAACTTACATCTTTCTCTGTACTAGTAAAAATATTCACACAGACAAAGAAAGAGGAAAAAACTCAGACAGAGACATATATAGAAAAATGTTTATTATTTTGGCATAAACATTGGAAATAAGCTAGACATCGAAAGAGGAGAATAGGTTAAAAATTATGGCTCATCCGATCAGGTAGTCATCTGAGGCTACTTTAAGAGACTATTTAATGAAATGGGAACAGTGTTATTGATTAAAAGTTGGATTAAAAAAAGCAGGATTCAAACTAAATTATACACTGGGATAGCAATCAAATTGTGTAAGTGCACGACACATATGTATGGCGAGAGGAAGAGGGAGATCAGTCCTGGGGAGAAAAAGATTCCCAAATGTTAACAGGGAATAATACTTCTGATTGGTCATAGTCCATAGTCCATTTTCATTCTCCTCTTAGGACTCTTTTTTTTTTTTTTATTTTTCCCCCCAACCACTTAAAAGGAGCATATATCTTTTAAAGTAAAAATCAACATTTTATAATTTCATTTTTAAATAGGTAACTGTTCAATTATTATAGAATTTATTCAGGAGTTATTTAGAGATCTTGTTAAAGGACCAACCAGCAAAACCAGCAGACAAAATCCTGGACCTGTTTTGCCAGCATGGGGCAGGTAGAATAGAGGAGGAAGAGTACGGGAATAAGTAGGGCGAGCAGGGGCTGGTTTTTAATGCGTACGTTTGGGGCAGATGTGGAGACAGGACCGGGAGTCCTTGGCTTCCATTCCAAGCCCCATGAAAAGGGAACCAACTCAATGAACCCATTAGGAGGAGCTGCCTTAACTTCCTCCCCCAGATGCACAGAGCTAAAGGGACCTTCAAGGATGGTCTTGCAAATTCTAACTGTTCCCCTGGTACAAGTTCTCAGAGCTTGGGCAGACACCTCAAGAAGTACACTTTTTTTTTTTTTTTTTTTAAGAAATAGGATAATACGAGCCTGTCCTTGGTTTCATGCAATTTTATCCTTTTTAATAAGCAGTGAAGTCATATTTTATGTCTGGTAATAAATTAATGGATTTTATGCCAATGAAAGACTTTCCTTAGAGCTATCTTCCCAAGGATCAAACATGCACAGTGGTGGTTAAGATCACAAACTTGGATGTCACTTCCTAGCGGTGTGGCCTCGACAAGTTATTTTACCTCTTATACCTGTTTCCTCATCTACGTAACTGAGATCTTAAAAGAACCTGCCTCAATGTCTTTCTTCAGTAAATGGTGCTGGGAAAATTGGACAGCTATGTATAGAAGAACTGGAGAACTACATGAGTTAAAGTAGGTTGGGTGCTTTGAACAGTGCCTAGAAAAACAATGCACCTCCGTGGAAGTCTTTTCTGTATTAAACTAAGTTGGAAGTGTTTCTTGGTCATATCCTACCTACAACATGTTTGCATTAGGAGACATAATTTCTTCTCTGTTGTCTGCAGTGACTATCACTAAACAAAACAACAACAATAAAAGGAAGGTTTGTTCATTTAAATATGTATAAATACAAGAAAAAGAAAAACAAGCAGTGGTCAGTACTTCTTTGTACCTATTCCAAGTCCCAAGAAGGAGAAAACAACATGGTGGTCATGGGAGTCCACCAAGCAGAGAGATGAGGCTGTTCCAGATGGGAAGCAAAGGGAAGGAGAGCATGCAGAGAGCGGCTGACCTGGGGGGAGTGAGGGTCCCCCAGACTTGGAAACGGACAAAGTGTGGAAGGTCCGGTGTGTCACAGGAAAAGAGCCCTGCTTCATGGAATCATCCCTAGGAATTGGCAGGACCCCAGATTGTGGTGCTAATGCAAGGAAGAAGGGATGCATCGTCCCTGCCTTCAAGGCCAAGGTCCAAGCACAGGTCCAAGCACAGGTGTGGAGAAGCAGGTGGAGAAACCCAGGTCAGGGCCTGAGAACAACAACAAGGTAGAGCAGAAGAAGACAGGAACCAGTTATGGACCATCTCATTTGCTCCGGCTCCTCTCGCAGCCTGTGAATTGGGATCATCATTCCCCTTCCAAAAAATGAAAAAACTAAGAGATAACTTGTTAGTACCAATACTGATGTATTATCAGTTCGTCCTGGAGCGGAGGTATGACCAGTCAGTCAAGATGAGGCACTGTTTGACCCACCTGCCTGGTCATCGGCAGGCCTCTTGTGATTTAGCCAAACTCCCTGCCTGGCCCTCCTGGACAGCGTCTACAGAGGTTATACGTGGTAATAGTCAAGGAAAATCCTAACACACCGGTCCCCCTCGCCGTGGAGGTCTTGTTCATTGCCTGGAAGGACACAGCGCTGCGGCAGCAGAGAGCCTGGGCCTGAATCCCAGCTGAGATTACAGACTGAGACACGGGATCAGCGAGCCTCTGTCTGAGCCCCACTCATGTTCTCCACAGAGCAATTACTATCATTCTCATTTCGTGAACGCATGTGTGAGGGTTTGGTAAGACAATGGGGTGAGATGCTTAGCCAGATGCTTAATTAATACTAAAGCCCTCCAGCTCCTCCCCAAATGTAGATCCACGTTTTTTTCTTCCCACCAAGAGGCACATCCGGGACCCTGAAGGCCACAGCCCCGTCCCCCAGGGCCTAGACCATACTCAATAGCCACACAGACCCGGCTTAAACTAGGAGACCTCTTTAAGACCTCCCCAGCCCCTCAGTGAAATTCCTGTGATTATTTTAAATGATGGAGAGAGAAAAGCAGCAGGACATGAAGACAAAGAATGTTAGTTTTTCTAACAGCTGGAAAAGAAAACAAAATGAAGAAAAATATTCCCCATGAAATTCTTACAGTAAAAAACATAAACCATGCTGTCTTTAACTGGGGTCACAGAGTAAGTTCACACTGTACTCGGGACACGTACACCTTGCGATGGTCCGACGGCTTCGGGACAGACAGACGGTGTTAATGACTTTCTCATGGTTGCTCTGAGCTGTGGCTTTGGTGAGTGAGAAAAGATGGATTCCCAGAGGCGAAAACTGAAGAAGAAACATGGTACAATCATGGGTATTAAGGGGGGGGGGGGAGACGGTCATGGGCGGGTTATTACATATTCCCCTGGAAGTCGTGTGAGGACTTCTCCGCCGTGAGCTGCCACCAACATCTGGGCCAGGATCCTCACAGGGGAGCACCGGCAGCTGCTGGGCCAGTGTGAGGTCTGTTCCCCTGAAGGACACTCAGCAACATCTGGAGACATTTTGATGGACAAGAGTTTGGGGGAAGGCACCACGGGCATCGAAAAGCTAGAAGCCAGTCACAGTGCTAAATATCATACAATGCATGGGAGAAGCCCCACCCCGACATCCACGTGGAGGAAAGGAATTTATCCAGCCCCAGGTCTCAACAGCGCTGAGGCCGACAGACAGAGCAAAACTGACGGAGAAGTGCAAGTTCATTGCTGTGGGCAACAGGCAACACTGGACCCCCAGCCCCAGCACGTGATCCTGACTCCTCTTTTGTTCCCTCCTCAGGGCCATGTGTCCCCGTGGCCCCCGTCCATGTGTCTTTTCCTCTCTCTCTCCCTTGACACTGAAAACACATCACTTGTCAAGTCCTAAACACACCTGACACTTTCACCGCACTGTCTGGTGGCTCTGGTTGAGATTTCATGATAACTCTGTGTGGGATGTCTAGTTATGACCCCCACTTTACACACCAGGAAACTGGGGCTCAGTGCTGTTAGGTAAATTGCCCAGCTGCGAAGTGGCTGAGCTTCACTGTACTGACTGGGCATCCCCAGCAGGTCACTGAATGTCCCTGAGCTCTGTCTTCCCAGGAGAGGGAGACCATCATAGCTTAGTCGGTGGACTTGAGGGTAAGAGAAGGCAAGAAAGACTTCCGTGAGAGCTCAAGCAGATAATCCCTGGGGCAATGAAGCCCAGGAACTTCCTGTGGTTGTGTAGACGAAACTAGAGTTCTCACACTTTCTTCTAGTCCTAGGATTCTGGATTCTGGCCAAACCTTAGCAACTCTTCAGGGTTAGACTCCAATTCTCCTCTCTGGGTTCCCTTATACTTCCCTTGGCCTTGAAACCAGAGGTGAGCTCTCCCTATGAAGCCCAACTGTGTTCTTTTGTAGACCAAGCCACAGTCATCTTTCCTTCTTGTCCGATTATAGAATTCCACCTGTGAGCAGGTCACCGTAAGTTTCCAGAAATAAGAGTTCTAGGGACAGATGTTAAGGTCGCTCAGAACACATTATACAACAGTTGCAAATGCTTAACAAACACACATGGGATGAGCTTACTGAAGAGCTGACAGAAGTAAGAAGCTTGATCATGTGCTAAGGGATTCCATTCACTGATCTCATTTGATCCTCCTGAAAACCCATGAGGTGTCAGGACGTTATCTGACCTTCCTGGATCTCTCCTCCTATCACTGTGCATTATTTTGAAGTTGCTTCAGTAGCCTTGTACCCCCTTCCTCCACTGGATGACTGGGGATTAATCTTTCTAGGATTCATTTTCTGCCTCTGATAAATATGGAGGTTGAACTCAATGGTTGAACTCAGGATCCCAAGAGGTTGAATTTGGGGCCTGATTTTGACCTATTGTAAGGGTTTCCATTAATGCCATTGCTGCTTTGGCTAGGTCCCCCAGGCCACCATTGAGTACTGGCCATCCCTAAGTTGGCCAGCATGACGGTACCAACAGAAAAAGACTTTCTTCTCAGCAGACCCCTCCGTTGACTGCACGTTGAAGCTTGGTAAATCCTTGTTTCTCTCAAGGTGCCACACTTACTGTTCAACCTCCACAGGTATCATTCAGTCATCATCTGGAGGTACGGCCTCTTCCAGAAAGCAGCCTTGAAGGGAGACACAAGTCAATCTTGATTGTTTATCTTCTCTTCCCTCAGCTTCATCCTACCCTTCTCTTTCCCCAGTGCCATTCCTATCACCTTCCTGAGGAATCCTCACATTCTTTCTTGTATATAGTTATCCCCCTGCTCCTCAACCCTTGGATAACCTCCCTCGCTTGGAAAATCCAACTCTGCAACATTTATGAGCACACACTTTCAAAAGAAAAGTCCTGTGAAGTCTCCCTATCAACTTTTCCAGATAGGACGGTAAGGTTCACGAGTACGAACAGAAGCATTATTCCCTTTCCACCTCCCCTGAGTGTAGGAAGGAAAAGAAAAAAAACCCCACTCGTCTCATCATTCTATCATTGCCTCAGTGATTAACCAGAAAACGTCCAATTTTCCTGAAAGGCTCATTTTTTATCTTACTCTTTTTCCCCCCCATCGGTCTCCCCCACTCCATATTTCCCAGCTATCCCAAGAAAACAAGGAAAAAACACATAGGATACACGAAGGCAACTGCATCCCATCCATTCTCCCCAAAGTGCATGATCAGGTCACGTGGAGGGAGATTAATGTGATTCTGAGCTTGGAAATGTGCTCCTTTATGATTATTAACGAGGGTGCCTTGGAAAGAAAGGACTTTGCAAACACAGCAGTTTAAAAAATGTATTTTCCTCCTTGTTTATGAGACACAAGGATATATAATTCAGTTCAAGGGTTGAGCTTTTCTGTTATGATGTGCCAGGGATTATTTATCACAATTGCAAATAATTTCCCCGTACAAATTATCCTCATCTTATCATCCAAACGTACTTCCCTTCCACATCACTCACGTCATGTTGAAATCTCAGGCCGTAAAGTTGAGACCATGAAATAAGTCTTCCTTCGGATGGCAGCATATGGCGTGTGCTGGTGGGGGTTTTTTAAAGCACAATCAAATTTACCACTGTCAAAGGCTGCCCTCCCAACTTTTTCTCAGCTGGTGACTCTGGGGTCTGAAGCTGATAGGAAATTATGCACTTGATAAAATATGAGATTGCAAGAGAGACGAAGCCAAAACAAGCAGCCATCTACCAGAAGAGAACCCACTTTCAACAGCCAGTGCTCTGTGTCTATCACACTGATTGAAGCCATCCAGAGGTAAAAACATAACCTTTGAGATACATGGGCCCTCAGGACGACAGCTAAGGCATCCTACTCAAAATATAAGATGAATGACCACAAATGTGTGCTGGACCGCTCTAACGATGTCGAAAACCTGGCAGGTTGGAATATTTGTGTGAAAGGAATATGAACTCTGATGAGTGAACTTCTGTGAGAGGCAAAAGCACATTTTCCTTTATCACATAGGGAACTTTTTATTAATATCCATGAAGAAGCAAAAGATATAGAAGAAGAGAAAATCGAAATATGGAGTATTGTGCTTTTATTGGGAAAATAAAACCAGATTTCAGGAAACCTCAATTTTCAAAAAAAATATTGCTCTTCAACAAAGCCAACATGGAAATGGGTCCAAGTTGAGTCCCATGACACAATGCAACTTTAGAAAATAGTAAGAAAATCAAACAATACAAAAGCAAATAAAAATCATCTCAATTCCTTAAAAAAGGGAGTCAAAAGAATGCTCTGCATTTATCTTTAATAAAAAGTCTATTTAGATGTGCTCTGTCAAATATTTTGAGGTATGTGTCCGTTGTTTTTGTAGAAGAAAGTAGAAGAAAATGTGGAATGTTCATTTTTCCTTCAATGGAACATATTTTTATGATCCCTCAAACTTGTTTTTTTGTTCTTTATCCACAAACAGGCTTTGGTTGCTAGGATGCACTGTCAAACTCCAGCGGGGGCATAACCACAAGCTCTACTATCAAGGACTATATTCCTGCTCAGAGAAGTGGAATGACTTGCTTAAGGTCACACAGCAGATGATTAAAGCAGAACACACCGGTCTAGAAGTTTAAAGCCTTGGGTTCTGGCCCTGGAGCTGACAGACTCAAGCTCTGCCCCTTAAAATAAAATCTCCTGAGATTCATACATTTTTCTCTCTTTATAGAAGCAAACTTCTCGAATATCTCCTTGCCCCTTTATGTGTCTTCTGAGCCCCTGGAATCCTGTTGCCAGTTTTCCCCTAACTTGGACCACTCCTGTAGTGTACTTACATCTGGAACCTTTTTGCTCCCATCAACCGCCAAGCCCCCTGAGTCTGTAAAGACCCCTGCAAAAATCTCTTCTCCATTAAGCCCTTTGTGATGAGGTGCGAGCCAGAATTTCACCTTCCCATTGCAAGGATTAGCACCTGGGGTGCTAAACAGAAGAACATAGAGAATCAGTTCATCTGGGACCTGACTGGATATGCTAGAGAGAGTTCCAGCTGCTTAACATCTGCTCAGCACTATCATATTCTGCACATGTCCTCAAAGTCATTGCCTCAGTCTTTGGAACGCATTTGAATCTCCCTATGTAGCCATCAGCAGCTCATGTGGGAGGTGGTGTAAGGAGAAGAGCTCTCCATTATGAAGACCTCTCTACTGTCTTTCAACTGGAAATGGGAAACAGCCAGGCAAGGAGGTGGCCACCAACATGGTGGGCTTTGGGGCATATCCAAAAGCTTCCACAGTCCAAGATTACACTCGCAGCAGTCACCTAAGTTTGCCACCCCTCCCACCATGCCTTATGGGCTTCTGGGAGGTGGGCACATTTAAAGAGTATTCTGTCACCTGCTGAGGATCATATGGTGGCATGAGAGAGTTCTAGGCTAAGAACACCTGGGTTCCAATCTCCGCTAGAACCCATGGGAGCGTCATGTAAGGGTCTACTCTCCTGGTGCCATTCTGCTCTTCTCCGAAATGGAATTAAAAAATACTTGCCCCGTTGCGCTCACAGAGTTGGGGCAAAAATGGGATTAGATCATGTATGGAACAGCAATTCAGAACTCCCTATGGAGGTAAAGTACACACAGAGAAGAATGTGCCTTCAGAATCATACATTTGTGAATTTCCCCACACTGTACACCTGCGTGATCAGCACCCAGCTCAACAAACAGGGCATGGCCCGGAAGCTCCATCTGCCTTCTCCCAGTACCTTCTCCCATCAAGGGTAACCACAGTCCTGATCCTAGTACCAAGAAATAACTGTGCCTTTCATACTGTATACAAATGGGATTATGTAATACGTATCTTTTTGCATCCTCTCTTTCACTCAATGTGATGTTTATTGGATTCAACCACGTTTGTGAGTAGCTTTCATCACTTGTTCTCCTTGTTGTATGATACTCTATTATATGAATACATTTTTTTTAATCCATAGCTATTAAGTGGAATGTATGAATAGTGCTGCTAAGCAATTTATAAATTTACAAGAAATGAGCAAAATCAAGTTATTGTCATTACTGTAAGTCTGTTCTTCACAAGACATGGAGGCCTTGGGAGAAAGTATCTAGTGGTGAAGTTACAGTGGGAAAAGGGAAAGAAAGATCCAGGATGAGACGTTTTTCGGGGGGAAAAGAAAATATATGATGTAAGGTACATCACAAATGTGAGATGCTGCCAAATGTTTTCAAATGCAGCCATTTATTTCAGCGAATATTGGAGTTTCTACAGTGTGCTGAAGGCTTTGCAGTATTTCATATGATTCTGGTTTTTTTAATGATTTTATTTATTTGAGAGAGAGAGCATGAGCACCAGTGAGAGAGAGTGGGGGAGGGGCAGAAGGAGAGTGAGAATCTCCAGCAGACACCCCGCTGAGTGGGGAGCCCCACAAGGGCCTTGATCTCAAGACCTGAAATCATGACTGGAGCTGAAACCAAGAGCCAGACACTTAACCGACTGAGCCACCCAGGAACCCTCGGTACTTCCTACAATTCTAACAAAAACCCTACAAAGAAGGAATTATATGTATTCTGATCCAGATGGTCATGGAACAAATCCAAAGCCCAGAGAGGTGTGCATCAACCAAATGAGGGCACCGAGTGGAGGAAATTCCTTCATTTGTATACTGATACAGTCAACAAAGGTTTATTGAGTTTCCAGAATACGTTAAACACCATGCAACGTGTTAGAGATAAAAAATGCAAAAAGCCGGAAGCCCTCATGTCAATTACAGCTAAGCTGAAGTGATGGTCACTGATCAGTAACCACCCAGGCCAATGACAAACTGAAACTCTGTGCTTTAAAATGGAGAGACCCATGGTGTCCCTAGAGCATTATGTGTGGATGTGGTGGGGAGGGGAGAGAGCTGATGGCAGTGCTGAGGTCTGAGGAATGTGCTGGATTTGGCCGAATGAAGAGGAACACCCTCCCAGGAAGAAGGAGTAGACTTAGCAGAAAGGAGCAGGGGTTAGAAGACGCTCTAAAGGCACCCAGAGGCTATAGGAAGGAGTTTTATCTCTAGCCTGGGAGTAGTAGAAAAGTCACTCTCTAGATAGCCCAGGACTGTTCTGCAAACGCCATGAACATCACCCAGGAAATGTGACCGAACACATCTTGCTGATACCAGCTATAGGAAGGACACTGAAATCTACACCCCTAGAGTTTTAAAATAAGAGATACTTCAAATACACTTAATGGATCCCCCTTAGGACAAACGAGAGGAGCCGCGCTCACTTGGCAAAACCATTCATCACTCTGCAAAGGGAATGGGCAGGAAGATTCTCTGTCTGCTAGGTTTCCACAAAGGTCTTCTGATCAGAAGGCACGGGTTTGGCTGTCCATTCCAAACACAGTACCCTGGCTGGGGCCGCAGACGAGGAAGGGTTAGAAGAGGCTCCTTGCCCAGAGGCCAACCCTGGTCCTCGTGACTGCTTTTCTGAGGCCACCTGCATGACCACGGCATCGCCTTGGGGACGGCGACGTGAGGTTTTGGTTTTTCAGACGGATTTGAGGTTTCTGTGGCTGCCAAAGGCTACTAAACTTGAGAGGCACAGCCTTGCATGGAGCTCCCCAGAGAAAAGGGCCATGCCTGGATTATACCTCAATCGTTGCCACGATGTGAAGGGTATTCTCATTTGATAACAATGATATTTTTTAAGTCATTGCTAAGTATCATGAGGGCCTTTCTCCAAGAGTATGAAACAACCCTTATGTTTCCTATCAAAAGGAGAACAAAAATAAGGCTCTACAATTTCTCACATTAGAGTTGGTGTCATATACTTCTCTTTTGCAGTGTTTGGCAACCTTGATGTATTTGCCTTTTTATTAGTTACATTCTCAAACCCAGCGAAGGTTTGGCTTCTCAATGTGTTTTGAATTAGATTCATGAAAGCTATTTAAAAATAAAATAAAATAACTGGCTGGAATTAAGCTAACAAAGTCCTAAAAGACGAAAGAACTGGGTTGTTGTGAGAGTCAAGTTCTTTTTTTTTTTTTTCCTGAGAATTCTGGTACCCGGATTAAATATTTATTTATATAGGATCATAGACCCTTAGGAGCAGAGGGCAGATCAGAAGCCCAACTAGTCCAAAATCCCATCGGAGGTTCTGTTCCCTTCTGCCATGCTCTAGCCAAGTGCTTTCTCCCTCGGCTGACCACACACCTACAGTTATCTATGGTCTGTCAACCTGATTTTGGCTATCAACACTGGGGCTCAAAGTATAAATCTCCCCAGGTTTTTCTGATTTCCTCAATGACTATCAAACGCCTTGCTGAAAACCAGCTATCTAAGAGCTATAGCATTTCTAACAGCCGTATCCTGAGACAGGAAGGCAGGACTAATTTAACACGGCCAATTCTGGTGACTCTTGGTTATTTTTGTGTTTTCTGAATTTCTTTTAAATAATTTATTTACAAATCTCTACACATTAAGACAGCTGAATTTAAACTGCTCCATAAATGATGGGTTAAAATCTTCCAGGATCCCCCCCCCCTTTTTAAGATTTTTATTTACTTGAAAGACAGAGAGAGAAAGAGAGGGAATGAGTGAGCACAGGGGGAGAGGGAGAAGGAAACTCTCTGCTGGGCACGGAGCCTGAGGCAGGGAACCTCAGGACCCCAGGGATCACAACCTGAGCCAAAAGCAGATGCTTAACCAACTGAGCCACCCAGGTGCCCCTAGATTTATTTTTTAAGAGCAATTTTGAGTTCACAGAAATACTGAGCAGGAAGTACAGAAAGTTCCCACATACCACCCCCGTCTCCGCACATGCCCAGCCCCCCACCTACCAACATCCCCCACTAGCACGGCACGGAGTAATGATCAATGAACCCACACAGACACATCATGAGCACCTAAAGTCACAGTTTACACTAGGGTTCACCCTTGGTGTCGTCCCTTCTTTGGGTCTGGACCAATGTATCTACCATTCTAGAATCACGCGGAGTAAATTTTACTGTTCTAAAACTTCTCTGTGCTCTGCCTGTTCCTCCCTCCCTCTTCCAATCCTTAAAAACCACTGATCTTTCCTGTCTCCATGATTTTGTCTTTTCCAGAATGTCATGGAGTTGGAACCCTATCATATGTAGCCTTTCCAGATTGGCTTATCTCGCTCTGTAATACGCATTTGTGTCTTATTAAGGCCTGATAGTCCATTTCTCTTTAGCACTGAATAATGTTCCTTGATCTGGATGTACATCAGTTTCCTCACCCATTCCCCTTCTGAAAGACATCATGGTTGGTTCTAAGTTTTGGCAATTATGCACAAAGCTGCTATGTACACCCCTGTTCAAGTTTTATGTGAACACAAGATTTCAATACACTTGGGTAAACGCCAAGGAGCATGACTGCTGGATCCAATGGTAAGGCTAAGTTTACCTCAGTAACAAACTGCCAAGCCACACTTCAAAGTGGCTGTACCATTTTACATTCCCACCAGGGCCGATCTTTTATTAGTTTTATTCATTTATTCCAAAAATAGTCACTGAGCCTCTAGAGCAGGACCAGCACAGGGAATACCACATGTGGTTTGCACTCGTGCAGAGAACTTGCTAGAGTTATCGGAGAGGTTATCCTGAAAGAGGAGCTGCTTCTTGGCACTGTCTCAGGAAATGTCTGAAGAGGAGAGGAAATCGCTACTTCCATTATCCTCTCAGGGAGGGCATCCTGGTAGAGCAAAAGGTTCTCCTCACACCCTGAAGGGTTGGCTGTTTGGAGAAGAGAAGATCCCAAGGCACAGCTGGCTTGACCATGGAGAAGGAGGCGTCAAATCATTTTGACCGCTGAAGAACAGTGTCCCCACGTAGACTTCAAGAATTCATGTCTTTGTCCCCAGAGTTGGCCCTAGACAGCTAAGGACACAGTGGTTTCAAGCTGAGATGAACAGCTAAGGACACAGTGGTTTCAAGCTGAGATGAACCTCAGGGTTCAACTGTCCCATGACTTTCAAACATTTCAACCACTGAGATTCCCACTTCAGAGAAAATCCTTGGTGAAATCCCAATGTGTAAATCAATAACTTGGGTGCATTTGTTTCCTATTGCTTCTACAATAAATTATGCAAACATTGTGGCTGAAAACAATACAGATTTGTTATCTAGCAATCACACATCCTCAAGCCGAGGAGTCAGCAGGAGTCATTCCTCTCTAAAGGCTCTAAGACAGATTCTATTCCGTTGCTTTGTTTCCAGCTTCTGGTGGCCACCCAAGTCCTTGGCATGGCCCCTTCCTCTGTCTTCAAAGCCAGCAGCATAGCATCTCCCCCTCCCCGCCTCTCCTCCTCCTCCCCACTTCTCCCCTGCCTCCTCTGACTCCCCAGCCCTCTTCTTACAAGGGGCCTTGTGATTACACTGAATGCACAGGATAATCCAGAATAACCCCCATCTCAAGACCCTTAACTTCATCACACCTGCAAACTCCCTTTTGCCATGAAAGGAAACGCATTCATGGGTCCCAGGCGTTGGAGGTGGCCATCCCTGGGGGTCAATCAGGCTACCACAGTGAGGTTGCTCTGGTGAGAAAACGGTAGAAGTGTAATTACCTTCACAACTCCCCAAACAACAGACCACAGTTTTAAAGTAGCCGACCTAAAGCCTTCCTTAGCTCATGGACGAGGAAGAAGGGTCCCAAGATAGGAAGTGAAAAATCTATAAAAGTTTTATGGAAGATCAAGACCTAGGATCAGCGCCTGGTCCCATGCCCTTTCCTGTAACCTCATTACTTTAAAAGGTCTTCCTGCGAACAAGATCAACACCAATAAAAAGGGGCAGAGCTTCAGTAGGGTACAAGCCGTGGTCAAAATTGCCATGTAGTTTCCAAAATGAGGACACAGATGAGGTTTGCCTGAGCCATGGAAAGCTGACATCCTACGAACTGGAAGGTCTTCCACTCTGGAAACATCTTCGTGAAGCAAATCCTTGTTGCTCAGCAGCTAACTGCTCGTTGTAAACCAGAAGTCCGGGACATCCTAATTGGAATTTAAGACCCCTGGCAAGGTCCATGGAGACCAGAAGGCCTGTACATGGTCTAGCTGATGGCGAGATTGGCCCCAAACCACTTGTCCTCGCATTCCTGGCCTAGTGAGTAACCCATCTGTTCCCACAACCCCATGTCACTTACCACTTTTTTCCTGAGTCTCAAATACGAGCCACAAGTTAAAGGCTTCGCGAAAGACTAGACTCTCTGACATTTGGGGAATCTGGTGTTTATTAAATTGGGAGATTGAAACTGACTGTGATTTGTTCTCAATTTAGGGCAGTGACAGACAAATGCCTGAAGAGTGGGGGGAGGTGTCTGTGTGTGTGCTCATGTGCACACGCAAGTGCGTGTGTGCTGTGTTTGTATAGCACCCAATCTGACCTGGGCAGATTTGGGGGAATAAATGGTTTAAAAGTCCAGGCAGGCATAAGTTGGAGAGAAAGACGAAAAACGTACATTTGAAATCTATGATACTATAGGGGCACCTGGGTGGCTCAGTCGGCTAAGCCTCTGCCTTTGGCTCAGGTAATGATCTTGGGGTCCTGGGATTGAGCCCCGCATCAGGCTCTCTGTGCAGCAGAGCCTGCTCCCCACCACCACCGCCTGCCTCTCTGCCTACTTGTGATGCCTGTCAAATAAATAAATAAAATCTTAAAAAAAAAAGAAAGAAAGAAATCAATTATACTATAAATTAAGTGGGATCATTGGCCAGAGAGCGCTGGGGTCCAGATGCTACCCCATCGGAGGATTCCTGCTCTGTTAAAATGGCTTTTGAGAAGGAGTACACAGGTCATCTCAGTCTGCTCATCCCTGGAAGATGGGCATGCCACCCCCTCAGCGCCCATGGGTGCCTATCCCGACCACCCTTATGATAACCTCGTGCCTTCTCTACGCCATTCAAATTCTATTTACCAAACACCTACTGGGTCCCAGGCACTGCTAAGCACTTTAGGAAAATCTTCTTCCATCTTTACAACAACGTGTGATCTAGGTACTGTCCTGGAATCAAACTATTTCACTGATTAGAGCAATTGCAGCAATTATAGCTCAGGAACATGAACTGCCTAAGACCCTTGCAAGGGGCAAAGGGGGGATTTTTAACACAGATTTCTCTCACTCCTCAATCTGTGTTCTTCCCACTGGACCCGGTTTGGGACCCCAAGCTAATGCTAGGGCTGATATATGACTATAGACAGAAACTCTGTCCCCCCCTCCCCCAGGAGATCTGCTGGCTCCAGCAGTAAACCCTTGAATTCACTGACTCATCTTGCGATTCAGCTCATACTCAAGGAGAACAGGAGAGGATCGAAACACGCACTTGATCAGAAAGTTCCCTGTCCTCGTCACACCCGCATCTGCTGGGGGCAGGGACCCAGACAGGCAGTGAATGAACAGACAAATGTATTACTAGCTGTAGATGTAGACGAGTGTTAGGAAGGGCATAACCAGGCCACTTTCGTGGAGAACAGGAACTGACGATGTCCCGAAAGGGAACACATCATTTTGTAAGGTAATGAGCTCCATGTCTCTGGAAGTATTTAATCAAAGGGTGGGCAACACAGAGATGTTCCTGCCGCTACGGGAAACCAGTGTCATTGAGGGAAGTAGATGTCCATCCGCTTGGGCACCGTGATGTTTACTCCACCTGTAGCAGGACAGGGCATTCCCTAGAGATCCAGGAGGGGTTCCCAAGGAAAGGACATGGGTTATGGATAATATTCATGAAAACTGGGCCCGTGCCAGGCATGTATTGAGCTGTACATTATGGTTATTGTTGAAGGAGAAGCAACAGAAGAGAAGGTATTCAAATGACTGGAGGTGGAAAAACGGGGGTGGGGTGGGGGCCACCCCAAAGTCATCTGCAGCCGCAGCAGGCAAGGTGGGAAGCCCCGGGTTCAGGCCAAGTTCAGTCTCCACCGACATTGTTTGGGGGCCTAATCACTCAACTCTGCAGAGCCAGGCCCACGGGAGAACCACGTCTGATTATCTGCTCACACATCGGGGTCCAGTGTCCCTTTCGGCGCAGACAGGGTGAAGTGTCCAGTCTGGGCTGGAAACTGTACAGGCACTTAAGGAGCACTTCATCTTAAAAGGGGGAACTGTTTTGCTTTTGTCAAACGGGTTAATTTGTCCCAAATGTTAAAAACCCCTCGTCCTCTTGAAAGATAACCGTCTGCAGACTCAGTGTTCAAACAGCCAGACCAGGGGAAAGCTAACCCAAAGACGTCCTCGGGCTCAGCTTGGCCTGTGCGTCCAACGACCAAGTTCACGTTGAGAAGAGATGAATGATTTTCACTTGCAGCCTGGAGAAAAATGTTGGCGGCCACTAGGTCCAAAATGGCAACGTTCTGGAGAACACGGCGTGTCCGTGTGCCGACCTCGGCCGGATTCTGGGGGCAAAAGAACGTCTCTGATTCAGCTCAAACGATTGTCGCCGGCCCCGCCCCAGTGAGAACCTTCTCGGCTCATGACTTTGAAACTCAAGAATTCTCAGCATTTTGAAAACCCCTTTCTGCACAAAAGAGGGAAAAGAGGAGTGTGCATTTCAAATTTTGAAAGTCTGGCAAAATTCCAGGATTTATTAAAACACACATACACACACACATCACACACACACACACACACACGCACACACACATCACAGAGTCAAGGATTTTGCTACACTCTCTTTTTTTATGCTTTTTTTTTAAAGATTTTATTTTAATCCTAGTGAATTAACATAGTGTTCCACTCTTGAGATAGTTTCCCGTGCCATTCTTACAACCATCTCGTGGAGTGCACACTTGGAGTATGACTCCCTCCCCTGCATTTTATGGCTCAGAAAACAGGGGCTCTGGGAGAGGGATTGCGCTGCCCGAGATCATACACATGGTAACTGGGAGAGCCAGGATTTGAACCAGTTCCACCTCCCTCCTGAGGAGCCATGCTCCAACACAGGCAGTTCTGCCCCCCAGGGGACACTTGGCAATGTCTGCAGACATTTTTGGTTGTCACGACCAGGGGGGTAGATGCTGCTGGCATCTGGACGGGGGAAGCCACGGATGCAGTGGAACTTCCCAACGTGCTCAGGGCAGATCCCCGACCGCAGAGACCACCCAGTCCCGAGGCTCAGAAACCCTGGTTCAGAGGTTGTGCTGGACACTATTGTCCTCCCCAGCCCCGAGCTCTTCGATCTTCCCGTCAGTGCTCTCCCGCAGCACGCATCCCTCCACTGCTTTCAATCCCCTTGGGCTCTGCGTGGGTGTGCAAAGCTGTGCATGTCTTCTGGTGTCAGAGGAGAAACACAGCACGCCGGCATCGTGCTGACCTCACCTAGACTTCCTTCTCCTGCATTTTAACTGCGAGATGCTTCCTTCCCGGGGACAGCGGGTTCACACCCATGTTTTTGTTTCTAATCCTAACAGCAACTGTGCAAAGTGAGAAAGCACCCCTATTTTTTTTTTTTCCTTTTGCAGTGGAGGCTCTGGTTTGTCCAAGGTTAACTGGATAAAAAGCTACCCACGTCAGCCCCGGTACCTAGCCCCACGCACTGCCCCCACGGCAGAGCTTTGCCAACTTCGGGATGAATCTATGTCAACTGTTTTAAGCCTGTTTAAGGTCTGTTTTAAGCCTGCCAGCCATGCCCCAGAGCTCTGGTTCCAGAGGTCTGACTGCTGCACTGGGCTCCAGGAATGGGCCTTTCTGAGATGCCCCCCCACGGGGTTTTAACACAGTTGTCTCACAGAACGAAATCTGGAGGAAGGCTGTACCATAGAAGGTTGAGTCTGAAGTGTATTGAATTGTCAGAAATAACCGCAAAGATACTGATTTTGTTTATTTAATAGTGAAATAACCAGAAATAGTGAATGCACATGTGCACGGATACCTGGAAAAGAAGGCAGTTGGCTTCTGGGGTCCGTGAGAAGCCACACGAGAGGCGACTTGTACCGTAGAGATTTGAGTTCCCCTGCCAGCTCTGCCTGGTCTAGAGCGTTCTCCTTGGCCTCTGGAGGCTTTATTCTGTCCCTGTTTGCTCCTCACTGGTAGGACAGAGCTAACATCATCTGCTTTTCAGAACAGCCTCTGCATTAGACCTTGACGTCTGGGACGCCCTTAACAGAGTACAAAGATGCACTCAGCCAGGCTAGACAAGTGCTTTTGTCATTGTTTTCAGTGTTGGCATTGAATCTGGTCAGCTGGATAGGGTGACACAGCGGTGGCAGCCCTCCTCCCTCCGCCTTTGGCAGCACACGGCGCACCCATAATCCAACAGCGGCTCGGCGAGATGAAGCTCCGTCCCCCTCGTGCATTCCCCGTGCCCGCTGAACCAGAAGGAGCAGGGGCGCAAAAGCATCTGAAATATTTGGAAATTTATAAACATGCCCAGAGCAACAGCCTGTCCTCCCGGCTCTGACGAGACAGCCCCAGAGTCCCCTGTCCCTCCTTTCTGTTTGTGGGTTTGAGCTGCCGGGCAGCGCATTTGTGAATAGAGTCCGAGATGTCCAACATGGTCAGGTGATGGCAATTAGAGGTCTCCTTTGTAATTCTGGGACTCTTTCTGTTCGAAAACCCAACCGGAGTCTAATGCATTCAACTCTGCAGGATGGTGGGCACTGCTCCAAGAGACAGCGCGCGGATCACTGGGACAGGCGAGGCCTGGTGTCCAACACAGGGGGCGCGGGCTGCAGTGCTCAGGACATTTGTGGTGACCACAGAGCTCTTGCCCAGGCCAGGCATACACTGGACTTACAACACCTCCCAGTGACAGGGTAGACATGTACCGTGTTGCCAAGATGCCCCGAGTCCAATGTGGCTTCAAAATCACAGGGAGAGACGGGGGACTCCAGCCCATGTGACTCAACACTGCCAAGGTCACGGACAACAGGGAAGGGCTAAGGAAGTGTCACAAGCCAAAGGAGACCAGGGGACATGGTACCTAAATGCAATCTGGTAGCCTGGACTGCATCCCGGAAAAGAAAGAGGGCAGGAGCGGAAAAACCAGTGAAATCCCCAGTCCAGAACTGAGTTAACAGGGAGGTACCCACGTCGGGTTCTTAGTTTTGATAAGTGAACCACAGCTGCAAGAAGTATTGGAGAAGCAGAATGTTAACAATGGGGTTGATGGTGTGGAGTATAAGGAACCCTCCACGACCTTCAAACTTTCTTATCCACCTAAACTACTCCAAAACATTAAGTTTATTTAAAAGAAAGAATTGGATGTTCTGGGGGAAAAAATGCATATCTTTTGGTTCTTACACACTGGTTCAGTGATTCTACCTCTTACTTCTTAAGTTGGAAGCAACCAAACCTGACTACAGTCGCTGGCCTTTCTGAGGCCCAGATGTTTAGCTTTTCTTCCATTAGATGCAATGCTATAGGTCTCCATGACATCATGTATCACAGATTCCCCCAAAACGTTCCTTTGTAAGTTTAATTTGGCCAGAAAAGCAGTGGGTGTTTTAGATGGGTGAAACTTGTGCATAAATCTTCAGGGAACGATTTTCTGTCCTTGTGGTCCTCCAAATTCAGAATGCCAGGGAGAGAGAGAGCAGAGAATGAGTCACCTGCTTAGCCTTCAGTGAGAGAGGACAAAGCACCTTCTACAACTATCCCATCGAGACTGATACAAATGGGAAGGGAGAGGAAAAATTCTCTCACAGGGAAGTTAGGATGCTGTTTCTGGAAAGAACAGGAGAGAATAAAGTGCCAGGCACCGCGAGGTATGGGGCTGAGGAATATGCATTTTTGCGGGAGCCCTCTCTCCCGGGTGATTCTTTTTCATGCGATGGAAGGATCCCACTTGAGAGTCGCTGGTCTAGCGCGGCAGACGGATGCCAGTCATGATACAATGCAGATGCTGTTTGTCTTCTACGGATGGCAGAATGTAATGGGAGCCCAGAGAGAGAGAGACCCACTCTGACCACAGAGATGAGGAAAGGCTCTATGGAAAACGTGGCAGTGAGCTGGGTCCTGAACTATGGGTAAGATTTCAGAGGGTAGGGAATGGCAGTATGAGAAATTCTTTCTTCATATTTTCCCTTTGAAATAAAAAAAATCAGAGCAAAGGAGAAGAGGAACTACTGTGGCCCAGGGTGGCTAGACCGTGGGGTGCAGGGAGACACGTGAAAAGCAGTTGGCTCCAGCAGAAGAAGGGCCTCCGGATGTCCTGCCAGGGCTACTTGAGGGACCTTCTATACCCAGAGCAATCAGCCTGGGTGCAGGGAGCTGAGGAAGGATGAAGGCGGAGTGGGTCAGATGACACATAACGGAGACCGGAACCGTAGCTGCCCTGGGACTGGAAGGACGGTGAGATCTGGCAGGATGAAGACAGCAGAACTTGGGTCTTGAGGACGTGAGCGGGATATTTCTGACTTCTACTCAGAGGATCCGGTAAATGGGGGTGTACTTGTAGCATGGGGCTGCACTCGGCTTTGGGGTCCTGGAGGCCTGTTGACTGAGGAGGGGGTCCTCGCCTTCACACCCCACAGGTGATGTCACCAGCACGGGAGGCCAGAATGGCCATCCACAGGAAGCGGAAGAACCAAGGTCCCTGGTGGGACGATGGTGCTGCCAAGTTTTAAGTCTGAAGAGTGAAGCAAATACAGACTTCGAAGACTGATCAGTGAGGTCTACTGCCAGGACCATCACACTCCACCATAGGAGAAAGGGTAAGGAAAAGAGGTTGAGAAATGAGACTATGAGGGGGTCAATTGATGACCCCCTCAGGTGGCCACAGGCATGGACACTTGGCTTAAAGAACAGACAGAAACTCAAAGGACGCCTGGCAAGACTGAGGTGTGACTGAGCGCGAGGATGGAGAACCCACCGGAAATAGGGAAGTAGGAGGAAGAGCCAGACTCCGGGACTACAAATTAGTTACCACACAAGGGGAGGAGCTAAATTCGCACCCTGGCCTGCACCTGCCAGGGGCATTTACTTCTTCAAGATCTATTTATGAAGTGCCTCTGTTAGAGACTGCAGGTGCAGGGCACCTGGGTGGCACAGCTGACCAGGCATCTGACTCTTGCTTCCAGCTCAGGTCGCGATCTTGGCGTCATCAGATTGAGCCCCGTATCCGGTTCCAAGCTCAGCACAGAGTCGGCTTGAGTTTGTCTCTCCTTCCCCCTCTGCCCTTCTGCCCGATTCTCTCTCCAAAATAAATAAATAAATCTTAAACAAACAAACAAACAAAAAACTGTGGCTGCAAAGCCCCTGCTCTTGTAGGACATAGATTCAAGGAGGGAATCAGACACAATGCAAATAAATGGACGTACAGTATGATGCCGGGCCGTTTCTAGAATGAAAGGGAGTAAGGGCTAGGCACAGCAAAGGGAGGAGTTTGATGGGCAGGCATAGAGACTTGCAGTCATATTGAATTTCTTGCTTCTGAGAACGATCATCGGGTTTCGTAGAATACAAACTGTGAATTAACCAAAGAGAGTTTGGATCATTTTCTGATGAATGAGAACCATGGAGAGCAGCCCAGGATTGCCAGCTGGAATCAGAAAGACCTGGGTTTCAGTTGCAGGAGCTCTCCTATGGGACCCTGTGCAAGTTACTTAACCTCTCTGAACCTTAAAGGGCTTTGCAGAAAATATACATGAATGCATCTTTGAAAGTCAGTGCTAAAGATTAGGAATAAGGTAGTGCAGATCCTCTGGCAGGTGGTCACACAAGCTGTCAGAAGAGGTAGAAATCTGTGTTTCCTCTCCTGCACAATCACTCTGAAAACCCAGCTAGCGGGGCGCCTGGGTGGCTCAGTGGGTTAAGCTGCTGCCTTCAGCTCAGGTCATGATCTCAGGGTCCTGGGATCGAGCCCCGCATCGGGCTCTCTGCTCAGCAGGGAGCCTGCTTCCTCCTCTCTCTCTGCCTGCCTCTCTGCCTACTTGTGATCTCTCTCTGTCAAATAAATAAATAAAATCTTAAAAAAAAAAACCCAGCTAGCACTGTCTACTTTCCCTCCTGACAACTTAAATCAAACTGAATGCGCGGAGATGACTATTAATCATGTTACCCCAAAGAAGCCGTTGATTACTTCCTGCGATCTCATCCTATAAAAAGTCCCAGTCCCTGTGCTTACAGAATCGATTGTCCAATTCTTCCTTCAATCCTATGAGTTAGCCCACATATTTCTGTTGGCGACCCACGGAAGTTTCCGTGACTTGCTTCTAAAATGCCTCACCAAGGGGTGCCTGGGTGGCTCAGTGGGTTAAAGCCTCTGCCTTCGGCTTAGGTCATGATCCCAGGGTCCTGGGATTGAGCCCAGCATTGGGCTCTCTGCTCAGCAGAGAGCCTGCTTCCTCCTCTCTCTCTGCCTGTCTGCCTACTTGTGATCTCTGTCAAATAAATTTAAAAAAAAATCTAAAAATAAATATATTAATTAAATAAAATGCCTGAGTCACCTAACATTAGCAGTAGTACTTCTCTTCCTAATATGGAATATGGTACTTTTACATATTATTAGTATTAGCACTAACAGCTTTCTTACCAGTAAAAATCTTAACTGGGCCCTTGGCTGGAAGATGACGGAAAGAGGGTTGGGACTGTACATGGTAATAGATTCTAGATTCCCCCCTACTCTACCCCAAGATCCTGGATAATTGGGGAAACACCGCATGCTTTGTCTAAAATGCACAGGATGTTTTACTGAGATCCTGGTTTAGAGAAGAAAGACAGCTATGTAGACTGTTTTCCTGCTTGCCACAATGGCTGCAAAAAACAAAACAAAACAAAACAAAACCCCAAAACACAAAAAACAAAACTTTGGATCTGGATGCCTGTCTCCAAAGTGCAGAGCTCAGAGGGGACTGAGACATTAAACCTCAGAGGTGCAGGTGTGCTGGACAGAAAGGTCCCTTGTAGATCAATGGACTACCCTGTGTTTCTCCAACAGGACTAGACACAGGGCAAAATTTGATTATATTGCATCCCACTGCTGTGCAAATTCTCCTTGGTGGTTGTTATGTTAGATTAGGATAAACATAAACATACATGGATTTTTGTGGTCTCGTATTCATCCTTGAGAAATTTCACTCTTAAGTGAAGCTGGCTCGGGCCCCAGGGCCGGCTGTTGGCAGTTGACTCCAGCACATTTTATAGATGGGGACGCCGAGGAGACCCTTGGCCAGGGTCATGCGGTGAGCAAGTAAGGGGTCAGTGCCAGAATGAGGTCTCCTACTCTTCCCACCCCATTAAGGAGGAAAAAGGTAAGTAGCAGGAGAAAATGTGGCTTTGGTTTCCCTTTGTCTTAAATCAAGAGTGATTTTTTTCCAGATATATTCTTAGGTTTGCGAGCTGTAGTTGTGGGGGGGCAAACTCATCCTGGGAGCTGTGTTTTTCTCCACAGGCGGCTTTTATCATTCAAATCCCTGTCCCTGGCCGAGGGCGGGCGGCACAAGGGGAATCTTGTTTCCTGTACCTAAAACCACCATTTATTTATCAAGGCGTGCCATGCGGGTTTGCTGGGCTCCGCTGAAGCTTCTGTCACTTTTGCTACAAAAAAAAAATCTCGAAATGGGCTTTGGTGGTAGAAATCTGAGTCATCAAAAATCATTCTAAATAAGATCTGTATCTATTGGGCGGCCCAAGATGAGAGCTCCCTGAATTGCCTTTCACACAGCTCCCTCCCTGCCCCGAAACACCACCTCATCCAACCCCCAACCGAGCTGCGTCAATATTAAACACTGAGGATAATAACCCTTGGAGGCACGTTGGCGTATTTCCTTCATGCTTTATTGTGCGCATCTTTGCACAACAGTTTGGATCATACATATGTATAAACATTTTCTCCTAAGTTGTCCACGTAGCCTTTCCCAAGAATTTTGCTATATTATTATGAACTCTTCACAGGTGTCACTTAGGAGAGCTACACAGTCACCAAATCATCCCCTGGTCGTGGGTAACTGAGATCATTTTCCATTTTCTTTGTTGGTAATTAATAATTTAATTAACAAATATGGTCATCTTTTTTTTTTTTTTCCCTAACCTTTCAGAAAGATTACTGAAAACGGAAGGGCTGACATAGCAGACGCTCTCCAACAACCAAATGTGGTCATATTATTTCATTTTAGCCAGCCCTGGGGAACTGCACTGAAGAAAAAAGACTTTGCCATTTGATATATAAAATGTAACAGTTTATGTGTATTATCTTCCCTTTGCTCCTGAAGTTGAACTCCTACCCAGGTTCTCCAATTAGTCGCATCCCTTCTTTGGTGAAATACCTTTACATTTCGTGTGTCACTGTGTTTTGCAAGGTCCTTCCTAAAGCCTACTTCTCCCATTAGGGGTTTTCAAATCCCTTCAGCATAAAATAATCCCTCTCCCTTTCTGCAGGGCTGGATTTCAAGAGGCCCACAATCAAATTGTGATAATTATGCATGGCTCCAAGAGAAGAGAGGCACTAGGACATAAGGATCATCTCTGCACCCAGAGACACTAAGTTTTGCTCCCCATAGTCCATGTCAGAAGGGAGGGAGGAAGAACAGGAGGTTAGGAGGGCAGGACCAGCTCCTCAGGTCATGTCACCACCAGGTGGGTGGGGCTCACAGCAGAAGACAGTGATTGGGAGAGCCTGGTCTGTAAGGACTTCCACTTAACCCAACCTCCCAGGCCACACTGGCATCAACCCTGCCTGTCAATGAACTGTAGAGAGGACAGTGAGCCTCTGCGTAGTACCTAGAAGGCTTTGCAGCAGCTGGGCTAACTCACGGATAAAAATCTAGAAGGTACTCTCAAAGGTATTCATGAGGCTCGTCAATGTTTAAATAATGCCAGAATTCCAACATAAAGGCTCATACCATGGAAATCCACAGTTAAGAAATGTCACACTTGGGAGCACCTGGGTGGCTCAGTTGGTTAAACGACTGCCTTCGGCTCAGGTCATGATCCTGGAGTCCCAGGATCGAGTCCCACATCGGGCTCCCTACTTGGCAGGGAGTCTGCCTCTCCCACTGACCTCTCTCCTCTCATGCTCTCTTCTCTCTCTCATTCTGTCTGTCTGTCCCTCTCTCAAATAAATAAATAAAATCTTAAAAAAGAAAGAAAGAAAGAAAGAAATGTCACACTTGCAACAATACTGGAAGCTTGTAAACAGACGACTCTGATTATTCTTTTGGAAGACCCTTGTTCCCAGCAACATAAGAAATCCATGGCCCTGCAGTTCTCCACCTTCTCTGTGGTACCCCACCTACAAGGAGAGGGTGATCGTGTTTCCAGATTACGTGAATGAGCACAAACCGAAGACTGATGTGCAAAGCTGCTCCTAGAGCTAATGTGGGAAGAGGAATTACTCTAGCCCTTTGTTTTTAATTACTCTCTTGTGCTCTGGCCTTATCTAGTTCTGGAAAATGAAAACCATATATTCTACACACATGTGTGCCAAATTGTATGTGTAATTTAATGGAAAACCCCTAACAATAAAGGAAGAAGCGCTAAAATTATCAGCAGTTCCCTGGGTCCCAGGAAAGCTTGGATAACATTTTTGCAAACATCAGAATGCCTTATCCTTCTTGTATCTCAAACCTCAGAGTGTGTGTCATTGCTGCCTGAAACTATGCCACAGATCCAGTGTTGCTGATTATCAAAAGACCAGGGATAAAGACCATGACGGGCCTCTATTTGCTCTCAGAACAGCAGTATACATTAAGGAATCCGAAACGTATATATATATTTTAAGGAATCTGAACCATTACTCCAAATACTAATGGATCAAGAAGTCTGATATGTGGGAGGGGGCCCAGGCATGTGCATTCATTGCAGGTGAGGGAAAATGACCTGAGGTCAGGGCTTGGACTTAGCTGGCCCAACGTCAAACACAATAGGAGAGACGATCATTATCCCACTGCCTAGTTTAACATTAAAGACATAATTTACCACTATCTGCCCAGTCCTACGCTAGCTATTCTTTGTTTTGTTTTTTAAGATGCTGACATGCATTTTGTCCTGAGGTGACAGAAGTAAGTGGGAGCATAGGTGCGGGTGCATGTGTGTGCGTCAAGGTTACCGTTCATTAAACACCACTGTGCATCCTAAAATCACACGCTGTAAACATTCCCATTAGAACCTTCTGTATTAGGTGTTACCCTCATCTGTGCAGGGGAAGTAGTGATTTCAGCACCTGAGAGTTAAGCAGCTTTCCCAAGGAGTGGGAATGCTAGGACGTGGACTCAGCTTTTTCCAGCCGAGCAAAACACACGAGGCCACCGCCTCCATCCAAAATTAATAATTATCCCCTCATGTGTAGACAGCTTTAAAGGTTCACAATATGCTTTCCCACACATTATTTCCTGTAGTTTTCTCAGCAAAACTGTGAACTTATTACCTTATTTTCAAGAGGGAGAAATTAAGACTCAGAGATAGGATGTTTTATTTAGGGAGATGACTGTGGGTAACAGAAGCAAATGTAGCAACATAGCACGGAAATCAAATAAAGTCATCATTCTGCTCAATGCCCACGGCCCTCGGGATGACGTCTCAGTTTTGTAACATCCAGCCTCAGCCTAGTCTCCTTCATCTTCTCAGCCTCAAGACTGTATTTTAGCCACAGTGAACTCTTCTCAGCACCTCTATACTGTCAGGATAGTTCCAAGCACCGGGCTTTCCCCTATCTGCTTGTTTCTTTCTCTAGCCCTGCTCTACCCTGATGTGCAGCCGCTGTGATCTGGGCCACCAGAAGTGGCTGAGAAAGCTGGTATGGGCGACTTCGACTCCTCAAGCGTGGTCCCTAACCAGCCACCGCGCCAAGCTTGGCTAACACGGGCAGAACCTCATTCAACCCTCCAAACCATCGTGGGAGGTGCAGCTCAGAGAGGTTTACTTACTTGCCCAAGATCACACAGCAGGTACATGAAAGGATTTAAGCCTAGGTGTGCCTAACCCCAAAGCCCTGTGTTCTACAACTCAACAACTTTCTCTGTCAAATCAGAAAGAAGCGGCTGGAAGAGACTGACCTTGAGGGGAGGCAGGAGGAAATTAGGGATGGATGCCCCCAGTATCAAGCAAACCCACACAGACCGCATGTGCTGAAAACTCAGAATTCTCGCCAAACTGCAATGCTAGAGACCCTGTCTCCACCCCCACAGATTTCTAATAGGATTTTTCTTGCAACCTTTTCCCTAGATTCCTGTAAGAGAAGAAAATGATAAGGCGATAGGAAAATGAGTTATATCCGTTTCACAATAAATTAACAGCATTCCTCTGTATCTGTGCGTTGGATGTGTATCTAAACCAGAAATACAGCTCCTGGCCCAGGCTTCCCGCTTCTCGGTCCGGCATGACTTATCTCTCAGTCACTTAATATTGCCTAAACTGAATGTTCCCGAACGGAGCAGCCTGAGGGGAGAGTAAGGTTTCGCAGTTAGTGTGGGCAGCACCATGACCTCCAATAAAAGGTGTTTAGAGTGAGGACCCATTTGCAGAGCCTCGGAAACACAACGTCCGGTTCATGCTGTTGCTTCTTTCAGTCAAGATGGAGACGTCAGGCAAGCCTGCTGGTTGAGACCAACAGTTTCAGAGTCCCCCAGACTAGGACTTAAGATGTCCATTTTGTAGCGGGGAGAAGAGAAAAGCTTACTATCAGAAAATACATAGGAAGCCAGAAGGAGGGACACACAGCTCAAGACCATGAGGATTCTGTCTCCCAATGCAGAGCCAGGCTCCAAGATGGCTTCCAAGGAGCCTCACTTCCCCACTGGTGTTTGTGGCTTTGAGTAGCTCCCTCTGATCGTGAATAGGGCTGACTTGCATCATCAAGATGCTATTGCCGAAATGCCTGTGTCTGCCTCCCTCAGTGAGGGCAGAACCAACATGGCAGTGTTGGTTAGATCACGCCCTCCACAGGGAGCCAACCACCACCTCATGGGGAACACACGCGGGGCCCATGGTGAAGTCCAAGGGAAAGGAGTGAAACCTCTTGTCCACAGCCAGCACGGATGAGCCAGTCACAAGCCAAGAGCCCTCCAAAAGGCCCCCCAGCCTGCGTCCTGCTTTCAGATCCCCAGCGCCCTGGCCAATGTCTCGAATGCACCCTCATGAGATCCTACATCCAGAGCAATACGGCTAATACAGATGACCACTGAGGTTGGGTCCCCTATAAGCGGATCCCAAGACAGATTTGAGTACGTGTCATTGACTGAGGGAATGTCCTCAGGAGAAACCGCAAGGATAGAGGGAGGCACGAATGACACCACCGGCCGTCTTTCTTGAAGCAAGGGGAGCGGGCTGTGGTGCTCCTGTATCTGTCGGCCATCAGCTGTGGGCTGTTACCCTTTGAATGTCGCTTCCCGGGTGAGGCGGTTCTTACCAGTGGAAGGAAATTCTCCAGAGAAGGGAGCAGATGAGAGCCCTGAGCTGGGGGAAGGGTCCACTTATCAGCTAAAGGGGCTCTGGGTGGAGCTCACAGCACTACTGCGAATGGGACATCCCAAGTGACCCCTCTGTTCCATGGGGCTCCCCTCCCCCTCCCCACAGGTGAGCAGTGCCCAACGTTACCTCCCAGCCAGCAGCCCCTCATTCAGTGCTCGTTCTGCTCTTGCAGGTCCTTTTACACCCTTGGAACTGGAGACAAGTCAGGATTTCTGCGGGCTCGGAGGAGCGGGTGTATGTTTACATCCCGGAAGAAAACAGAAGATGGGAAAGGAAAGGCAAGGTTAATCCAGAGAAGCTTTGCACAGCTTCACGCTTGTAAATCCAGGCTTCTGTGCTAGGGGTCCAGAAACTTCCCAGATGAACTTAAACACACACACACCAAACATATACTCTCTTTCAAATTCATGTCTCTAGTTAATTAGCTTTAAAAAATTTTTTAAAGATTTTATTTATTTATTTGATAGAGATCACAAGCAGGCAGAGAGGCAGGCAGAGAGAGAGAGAGGAGGAAGCAGGTTCCCCACTGAGCAGAGAGCCCAATTTGGGGCTTGATCCCAGGACCCCGGGACCATGACCTGAGCTGAAGGCAGAGGCTTTAACCCACTGAGCCACCCAGGCACCCCTAGTTAATTAGCTTTTACTGTTTATATCCCTCACGGCAATGCCCTTAACACTGTTAGCAGCAGGAGATGGTGCTGTTCGGTTCGTTGAGAGGAGAAAGGAAAACAGACGAAGTCACCGTGGTGGCCGATCTGTCTCACACAGTGAGCCCAGAAGCAGCTGCAGAAAGTTCAGCGGCTTGGGGCTGGTCACAATCCACGGAGCTCCCCCTTCCATGGAAAACTGCGTTTGGGGTCTTGATCCCCCCGAAACTCAGCCAACAGGCCAACGCAGCATGGGATCCGTGCTTGGGAGCTGGGTGCTGGATGCAGCCCTAACTCGCCTCAGGGGAAAATGTCTACAAAACCGTCAGATGTTTCTCAGTGAGTGGATCTTAGCATAACACTAAGCCCAGCTAAGCTCAAAGCATCCACCTCCCAGGTCTGCTGTGAGCTGCACTACAAAAGTTCCTTTTTGGTTCCCTGTTTGTGTCTTTGCCAGCCCCTGTGGGCCAGGAAGACATCTGGGGGCAGAAGGAAGACAGAGACATCCGGCCACGCTTTATTCACAGGTTGCTGGCTCCTGCCGCCGGGTTCTCCTGCGCACCTCCCGGGGCCCTAATTCCGCCACAGCTTCTTTAAGAGTAAGGATGCTGGGCTCTTGCTTCTTCTGCATCTTGGGCCCTAGAAATCAGGATTTGCCGCCGACTTGTAGCACAGATATCTGCACGTCCGGATATGGCATCCACTGGGGCAGCATCTACTTACTGACTCTCTGCTTATTCCCAGTACCTACTGGTTAAATAATTCAGAATCCCTCCAGTCTGATGTTTTTTCCCCAGCTGTACTGTGCCATGTAAGATTCTTAACAGCCTCCGTCCACAACAGCAAGCACAGCGTAGGTGGTTAAAATCTTTTGTTGAGTAAATGGACAACACGCCAACGGTTTTGAATGGGGCCTTTTAGGAAGAGACATGATCTGGGCCCACCGGCCTCCTCAAGCCCAGGCACGCTCCCCCTGAGGACTTGTGCACAGGGGCTCCCTCCACCAGACCTGCTCTCCCTCTCCCCGACATCCCCCCACAGCCACCTTCCGCTCACCTACTCCAAGTCTTTACGTCCTGTCGCGGAGCCCACCGTGTCTAAAATTCCAGCTCCCTCTCTGCTCGAGTGAGGTTTTTTTTTTTTTTCTTAAGCTTAAAAACACCAAATGTATGAAATGCTGTAAGCGTTCACCTTGGGTATCATTTGTCTCCCCACTTAGCAGGGCAAAGGTGGGGGTGTTTTAGTTGTCGTCCGCTGTTCCAGCCCTAGCCCCTAAAATACACCAGCACACAGGACGCGCTCACTAAATATTTACTGAATTAACAAATGAGTCAATGACTGATTCAGATTTGCATCCAAATCCAGGTTCTGCTCATGCTGGCAGGCAGAGTCCCAAATCTGAGGTGACTTCTACCACGGGCTCGGGCTGCCGGGTGACCTTCACAAGCCTCTGTGAATTCCAGTGTTAATAGCGCTACCTTTCTCTTTATTTTCTGACCTTGTTGCTTTGCAGAAACAACATCTCATCCTTTCCCCGAGAAAGGACAAGCACCTCTGTTCAAAAGAGGGTTTTCAAGCAGGGAGCCTGAACAAACAGCCTTGCGGAGGCTTTTCTGTGGGAACCGAGGTGCTGTTGAAATGCCCCCGGTCGCCAGAGCCATCCAGAGCGCGCCTGTGCGAAGCGCTAATGAATCATTTCCATCTTTACCATAAACCGGGGTCACGAGCGAGAGTATTGTTCTTGGACAAGAACACCCGTCCTCGAGAAACTCGCGCTTGGGGTGACCTCCCCAGCAGGTCAGACTGTCTGTGTCTCTCCGGGGCAGACAGCATGAGCGTTTGAATTACAGCTTCAGGAAGTTCCCTCCTCCGCGAGCTTGGAGTTAGACGTCGCCGCAGCCCCAGAAGGAAAAGGGGCAACTTAAGGTGTCAGTGAAATAACTCAGGTACAGAGCGTGTACGGGATTCAACATCTACCAGGGCTTAAATTTAAAATGTGTGTATAAGTGTGTGGGGTGTGTGTGTGTGTGTGTGTGTGTGCGCACACGCGCGCGCACGCTTTGGGAGAGAAGGTGGCAGAAAACACGGGAAAAAGGCCATAAAATTCCTTGAACAGGATTTGGAGCCCTGCTTCTGCAGGCCTACTGAGCTGGTCTATAGAGGAAGAGAAGGACTCATCATCACCATTGTCCCCACACGGTGACCGGACACATCCCGGCAACACCCAGTCTCCTTGCGAACACTGTGGTCAAGTCCCCATTTTCCAGATTTTTCCAAAAGGCAATAGAAATAGTTTCTGCTTGCTGTGGCCCATTCTGTGTTAGGAACTGAGCTCTGCTCTTGACGTCTCTCTCCTCCTACCCATGCTGTGACGGCGCACTCCCTCTTCCTCCTTTATTCAAGAGGGAGCCGCCCGGAGTCAGAGGGCTCAGGAGCCGTCTACAGAAATGGCAAGGCCAGGAGTCAGACGCAGTCCGCTAACACTCTTTGGCTTCAGAGTTTGCTTCTGTTCTGCTGAGGGGTGAGGGAAGCTTCGTTCTTGCTTACTCGGTGATTTGCCCCGTCTCTTCTCTCCAGGCCTCACTGTCTCCTACTTGCCTCTGTATTTTAGGAAAACACACTTCCTCGTCCCATTACCTCTGGCTCCTGGATGGGTTGAGCCAATTCGAGGCACAGGCGGAAGAGGTGATCCCAGCAGTGAAGACAGAAATCTGGGTCCATCTCCACCGCACCGCCGGTTCCCGTCAATCTCTGCTACAGCGCCCACTCCTGCTGGACAGCCCTGGGTCTCAGCTCTGGGGACAGCACCTGTGTCTGTCACTCCTCCAGGCCTGGGGAGGCCCAGAGCTGCTGCTCATCAGCCGTGGAAGCGTTCCCTCTACTGTCTCAGCTGCGTTCGAAAGTCCTGGACTGTTTCTGTTTTCCTGGCTACCTGCTGGCTGATACACACACCTGCTTTCAGAAAACGATCAAGCAGAGCAGGTGCGCCAGATGTGAAGACTGGAGTCCCGGTCAGAGCACGGAGTGGGGGACATCTGGCGGTCACCAGCATGACTTCAGTCTCCTGGATTTGGTAAGACACGAAGAACCAGCATGGGAAACCCACAAGGCTTTGTCATCGGACCTACCACCCGCCACTTGAATTTACTGGCTGGGTGACGTCAGTGAGTTATCTCGGCCCGAGTCTCACTCTCACCAGGATGAAAGGTCTGGGCTACGGGGTAGTTGCTCGGATCGGAAATTGGGCATTAGAAGATCTAGGCACAATCCCTGACACGCAGAAGGCCGCCAATAAAGGCTACTTACTTTCCTTGCATCTTAATGAGCCTCGGGAAGCTGAAAGATTTCAAAAAGACTGAAAATAAACATTGTTTAGGAGTGGTGAGAGACGGGTCTTGCTTTCCTTGCAGGAGAAAACGGGGAAATGACGTTTCAGATGATGACCTACGTACTGGAGAACGTGACCCGCGAGAAATGCTAACACTGCAGGACTCGGGGGGGTGGGGAGGCAGAAGAAGACAAATATGACAAAAATGTTTTTGTGTAAGGCCTTTTTTTTTTTTTTTTTTTTTTTTTTTTTGTATCACTCAGCCAGGAAATGTTTCTTTAGCTTCTTTTCTATCTGCGGCTAGGGCAGAGACCTAGGGATCAAGAAGCGTCGAGCTGCACACTGAGACCTGAAGTGGCCATCAGGAAACCTGAGGGCTCGTCTCAGCTCATTTCCCCTCTCTGGGCCTCAGTTTCCCTTTCTGCTAACAGATCGTTAGGTTGGCGGCAGGCAATCTTCAAGACCAGCACTTATTCCCATGTTAGAGTCTGACTCAGTACATTCCTAGGAGAGGGCCCGAAATAATTTATCCCCCCAAAGCTCTGGACTCTGACAGGCGCTCCTGCAGAATCTCCTGGCCTAGGACTTCAAAGGTCGCCTCTGGATTTAAAATGCTCACAGACCGAGCACAGACACCTACTGGAGGGGGCCAGGGCAAAGGGGGCCGGTGAAGGTCACGGGAGATAGGGAAGGCTGGTGCAGGAGAGAACGAGCTGCCACTCTGAAGCGTGGTCCCAACGAGAGAGAAGTAAGACAGGAGTCCTTTTTCCAGGTTGGAAATTTCAATTTGGGGTAGAAAGAGAAGGCGGGGGAGGGCGGTGCAGAGGGAGGGCGGACCACCAAGGCGACCACCGCAGAGGCCCAGGACTAAATGTGATCCAAATGCAGCTCTAAGTGCGATGACCTTGAGCAAGGGTCCATTTTCTGTGTTTTATCTTCCTCATCTGTAAAAGGAGACCATGACGCACTTCCGTCAGAGATCTCTTTCGAGGGTTAACTAGAACAATACACCGGCGCTCATTAATGCTCCTGACCAAAGAGACCGAATCCCATGTCTGCTTTCATTGCTTCTGTTCTTCTCTATGTCCCCCTCGGAGGGACGCAGGCTCACTGCCCCTTAAACTCAACATGCCCACGCTTCGAGCCATGGTGCCCAACGCCATGAGCCAGCAGGAACAATGTGGGATCTGGGTCTGGAAGAGGAGTGAGATATTTGATATTTGGGGCCAGATAATTCTTTGGGGGGGCTGGGGGCTGGCCTGCACCTTGTGGGACATCTAGCAGCATGGCTGGTCCCCACCCACTAGATGCCCACAGCACCTCCCAGTTGGGACAACCCCAGATGAATCCAGACACTGCCCAATGTCCCCTGGAGGGGCAAACTGGCCCCATTAGTTAAGAACCAGTGATTTAGAGAATGAAAACAGAGATTTCGCAGGAGAAAGAGGTAGGCCTAGTGCATGGGAGGACTGAGGGGGTGAGGGGAGCTGATTTTAACGAGACAGCAAATACTTGCTTTTTGGTTTGGTTTGTGCCTATTTCAGAACCTTAGACCAGTCTACCACAAGGTGCCCCGTAAGTGAGCTGAAGAACCAGGGGTTTCTTTACAGTCATCCGTCCCCCGCCCCCCCAGATGGAAAGAGTGTCTAAGTCCCGATGACTGACCGCAAGCGCCGGGCTTGGCCGAGCACCAGAGGGCTCTCTCTCTTCCTTCAGAGATAGGGTTGCCTTGGAGAGCCCAGTCCCCAGCCAGCCCACGCCTGACCTCTCCTCTCCCCCGATGCTCGCACGGCCCAGGGAAATCCTGGACGGGACCTGCCAGGAGCCGTGGCCAAGGTAACAGATCGGCCTCCTTATCTCGAAGCCCGTCAACTTCCCCCAATTCTTTCCAAGAGGAAAACGAACCAGGCGGCCGGGCTCGTCGGAGCGGCCTGACGGGTGAGGAGGACGGGGCCGGCCAGCGTGGCTGAGCTGGTCAGCCTGCTCCCTGCCTCAGCGGCACGGCCTCCAGGCCAGGCCCTGGGGGGAGGCAGGGCAAGCCTCGCCCTCATTTTCCTCGAAGGCCGCCTGCCTTTCCAGCGCCACACCAGCCAAGTCACCTCTCCTTCCTCCCACCTCAGACTCTCAAGGGCCCTCTGCCACCGTCCCGGCTCCGCTTCGCCCCGGCCTTCAAAGACCGGCGGGCGAGATGGAAAGGGTTTCCTTGAGCTGAACATTAACTCAAATACTCCAGGTGAGCAATTCAAACAGCTGCTACAGTGAAGGACCGCGCTTCCCGTCTAGAAAGTTCTTTATCGTACCTACTTCCCCACCGGCCACTTTGTTCTTCATCAGAGGCTTGGACCGTGATGTTTCCTGTGTGGAAGATGTCACCCATATACACTTTAAATGGCCACTTGAAGACATAAAGCAGATTGCACACTTTTTTTTTCCCCCTCAATCCCCAACACAGAACTCTGTGTCCAACACCCAGCAGGTGCTTGGTGGGGGTTTGGCTCGGATTGTTAAATTAGGCAACTGTATCTAATCATTAACACCACATCTTAGCTTGGGCTCGATTTGGAAGTTCACTCACTCACTCAACTCATTCCCTCGCTCAGTCGTGAATGTAGCCACACTGCAGTGGTTTCCAGAAGGCCTAGAGGACGCCCGGCGCTGCACCAGGCCCCAGAGCAGTAGAAACAAACTTATTTATCAAACTTCTCAGGCCATGCTCGGTATTCCAAAATCCAGACTTCCCTCTAGTTCAAAGTGCCCCTCCGAGTTGAGAGTCACAGCATCTGAAAAGTCCTGTAACTCAAAGCATCTAACCCCTAAGACAGAAATGTAAAGGTCTATGTTCAACCCCACTGCCCACTGGAGCCCACTCTCTCCTCCCTGGTCCATGACAGAGCCTCTGTCCTTTTAGTTTTCTTCCATTTACCCCTGATTTCGACTCCCAATCTCTCCCCCACGAACCATACTATATTTAAATATGTAGCCTTCAATACGCTCATGACCTTGTAAATTATGTTTTATGTATGCGTATACGCCTGTGTGCTTAATTCCCAGTGAGGGTTTTGTGTTCAAAATCATATCCTGTTTCCTACTTTCCTCGATCAGAATTTTTATAAAATCCGTACATTATACGTCCAATGACTTCATTTAGAATGCTGCACAGTGACTTGACTACTACAGGAGATTGTCACAAATGTAGGGGCTTAATACCCATTTATTATCGTGGAGGTCAGAGGTCGGGAATGGGTCTGACCAGGCTAAAGGCAAGATACCGGGCATGAATCTGTTCTCTAGCCTCCATAGCTCTAGAGGACACGTCCTTGTCCCTTAGCTTGTGGCCCATCTTCAAGGCAGTGACAGCTCAAGTCTCAAATCATATCAATATGACATGGATTTTCCCATCTCCTCCCTCCGCACCTAAGGACTTTTGGGGATTACATTGTGCCCACCTGGATAATCCAAAATAAGCTACTTTAACATCAGATGATTAGCAAACTCGCCCTATGCAACCTAAGTCCTCCTTTGTCATGTAATGTGTCAGAGCTTCCAGGGATTAGAACATGGGCTGGGGCGGGGGGAGGGGTGGGCCGTGGCAGGAGAGAGCATTTTCCTGGCCACCACAGTACCCCATCATGCATGCCTGCCGTATTTTAATTAATCCAGGCTCTACCTCCAGGAAAATGAAAAATCTCCCAGTTCCCCCACTGAATCAAAGAGTGCCTTGGTGTTCATTCTAGCAAATCTAGGGAAGAACTTCTTGGGGATATATATACATACACACCCACCTAGGAATGGTATGACTGAGCCTTAAGTAATATTTATCGTTGTGTTACTAAATGATTTCAGCAAACAACCCAGCAAAATTCACTTTCTGACTCAAGCAGGCTAGCAGTATTTCTACAGAAGATATCTAGACTTCAGATGTCTTCCCAAATTTCTCATCTCTCTCCATGTTCTAGGCACGTGGTGGGATCACCCTCCTTGGACTCCTTTGAAATTAGGCATGGTCATGTGACTTGCTTTGGCCAACAAAGAAAGTATGAGTAGAAGTGAGGGTGTTCTACAGACCGAAGCTTCAAGAGTCTGCACACAGCTCTATCTCCTGCCATGGAGAAGAGATCCCACGGAACCTTCAACCGGTTGGTCTCTGAAGAACTCCAGTGGACAAAGCCATCACTCCCACTAATTGGATGGGAGTGTCAGGGAAAAAAAAAAATAAATCAAACTTTTATTATGTAAAACCACTGAATTGTATGGTTTTTATTACTGCATCATAAAGCAGCCTATCCTGACCAATATGTCTTTATCAAACCACGAAGTGTCCAAGTTTCAGCTCTAGTTAGATACTGAGGGTCTTTATAAAGCACTTTTTATCACTTTATTCCTCCTTTAGCCTTTAGGCTAAAGAGCTAGCTGCCTCTCCCTTCCTTCTCATGCACAGTGGTGAGAGATACTGAAATCACCTCTTTTCTTGTGATTCCTGCTCACCGATCTGGGATACACAGCAGTCCTTCTACTGGACAACGTGGTCCTTGAATTCAATCTTATCATCGTGCCCAGGTACAAAAGGCAGTATCTGGCACATCATCCCAACTCAAGAGACTATTCTCCTCATGTTACCAAGGCTGAGGGGGAGGGCAGAGCGGCCAAGGTCACACTGCCAGAAAAAAGAGGCATACGGATGAGAATCCAGCTCCCAGAGCAGCGTACTTCCCCCCTGGCCAGCTCAGAGGGAAGCATCCCATGATTCTGCCCAGGACCTAACCCCTCTCTGCCCTGCCCACCCTCTACAGATGCAGACAGTACGAGGAACTGCATGGATTCCCTTCCCTGTTTACCAAAACCATGGAAATGATGGGTTTGCTGTCTATCTCCAGTGAAATTAGCATTCGGGCTAACTTCTTCTCTCAGCATCTCTGTTACACATTTGCTAATACTTCCTCTTCGGTCAATTGCAAAAGGGGCCTAGCAAGCCTTCTCCATCAGATGGGACATCATACACCGTGATGTAAGTCCAACATCCCAAGAGACATAAACAGCTCAGATGGGCAAGTGTTCCTGGAAGTAAATATAAACGGAAGGTCCAGGGCCATAAGGAGACTCCAGGCAGACAGAAAGGGGGCCCGTGTTTGGTTTAAAATATAAATCAGAGCTTGAATGGGGAAGAAACCAAAATGATCCATTTCCTCTCATATTATCATAAACGCGGTTAACAGTGATCCTCCAAGTACTAAGGCTTGGCTGTCGGCAGATGGTGTGGCTTTCCTTATCAGTACATCAGCTGGGCTAACATGACCCTGTGGAAATGTTTCTCTCCACTGCATCTGTGCAAATAAACACTGGTAATTTCTAAGATCGAGCTGCTTGTCTGTAAAGTGATCTAAGTGATGTAAACTTAATTCACAAATTATGGCTCACCTTCAGGAGGACCTAAGACATCAATTTGCTAATTCCTCTGATTTTCCCTTTTCCTCTTGCTCTTGACCCTGACACATTATCACCTTGAAAGTGAACAAATGGTCCTAAACCAAAGGGTCCCATTTGTTTCTAAGACTCAAACTGCTACTTCCTTGAAAGGGAAAGGGGGCTGTGACCCCAGACGGCAAGGAGGTGTTCAACACGTTCTCACAACAGTGCTCAGAACCCAGAGATCTGGAATACAAAAGGTAGAGGATGGGACTGGTGCGGAGCTAGGCATGGCCCTGGGGGATGCTAAATGTTTGCACAGGAAGTAAGCAAGCCCGAGCCTCGGCATCGATCTCTAGATGAGATGATACAACAGAGTAGCCAAGAGCTTAGGGTCTGAACGTGGGTTTGAATTCTGCTCTGCCATGAAGTGGCCCCTTGCCCTGGAGTGATCTACTCACATTTTCCCAGCCTGAGTTCACTTGGAAAAGGAGGATAACAGATGGGGTCAGTGTGAGAACTAAGTGAAATAATTCATGTAAACGCTCAACTGTCCTGGTATGAACTACTACATGAGTAAGAAGACTAAGAGTCACAGATTTTCCACTGGGGAATGGTTCCATATTCCTGCTGGAAGGCTACCCAGCCTGGGATAAGACTCCAAGAACTAAAAGGTAGCCTAGGACACACACAGCTCTGGAGTCTGGGGGAGTAGGCAAGCCTCGAGGACAGTCATCCTGATGGACCAGAGGCGCCATCTTGGCATGTGCCAACAACGGGGAGGCTGCAGTTATCATGGGCAGTGGGGCTGTCCCTTCACGGAGGAGATGCTACAGGGGAAGCCCCTTCCTCTGGAGCAGATAAGAGTCAGGAGCCAGTCAGCTGTAGCCACGGAGAAGGCAGCACAGTCTCAAAGCAGACTCCAAAGATGTGGTCCGAGAGGGGCTTCTGCCATCCCAGGGCAATACGACCCAAGATGAGGGAAGGGCTGTATGTTATCCTCTGCTTAAAACTCTTCAATGGCTTCCTGTGACCACAGGGAGACAATAAAACTCCTTTCTCTGAGCAGCAAGGTCATCCCTTCCTGACTTCCCAGCAATAGCTCCCCATGTGCCCCCCCCCCCCCCCCCCCCCCGCTAAGCATTACCCTCCAGCCACACTGGGCTCCTCTCCACTCCCCACACATCTCAGGCTGCATCCAGGCTCACTGCCTTGGTCATGTCCGTCCCCTGTTAGACCTGCCCACCTTCTCTGCAAGCAGTTAGCTCCAGTTCTCAACGCCTCTGGGCCCCAGGATTACTTCTCCACAGGAGCCATTCCAGATGCTTACAGCAAGGGTCCTCAGTGCTCCTGCCCAACCCTCAATTCTCTGAAGGTATAGGAGCTTGCCCCTGTGACTGGCCCCCGAGAGCCTCAAATCCTTCAATACTCTCCACGTGTTAGTATCGCCACCTTGAAAGACTCCAAAATCCCAAACTGCGCTCGACTCTTGACTGCATCCCCTTCCCAAACGGGGAAAGAACAGGGTCAGGGGCCCCAAGTCCACAAGCCGCACTTCACTCTCTAATCACTCGACGAAGCCTAGGGCCGCCTCCTGTTCCTGTGGCATTGCCTGATGAATCGCAGCCAATCAGCACTTGTTTTCAAGACAGCCGAGTGCAAACTGCCGTCAGCCAGTCGAGGAAAACAGGCCGGGAAGCGCAGCCCTTGACCCTCCTGCCCAACGTGCTCCCGGACTGTCCACACCTGGAAGGGGCTCTCATCAGGCAGCGGGAGGCTGCTACAGCTTTAAGCAATTCAGGCTGAATGCAAGCCTTCATCTGGGGATGTCAAAACGAGAACAGGGAGCTCTAACTACCTCCTCTCAAGTGCTTGTCACGAGGACATCAGTACCTTTCTGGTGTCCTACGGCCTGAGAGTGTTTCCTATAGTGGTGACCTTGAGAACGCAGAGCGAACCAGGACATTGGAGGAACAGCTCCTCCTGGACCCTGGGGCATCCCAGCGTGATGGGCAGCGGCTGCCTTAGGACGTTTTACTGGTTTCCTCAAATGTTATCTGCAGCCTCCACCAATGCAGCCCAACACGGCATGACCTATGATTTTCTGAACGGTGGTGGCTCATGGTTTTCAGCAGGATTCTGGTCTGGCCCCCAGACACGTGCTGCCCAACCTCAGCTATGGCCAAGTCTGGAAGCCCCTGTAGGAATGACGGAAAGGCAGAGATCTGAAGCTGCAAATCCTAGAGGTTACGGGTGACCCGGAAAGCTGACATCCAACCGCAGCATCTGAGATCCAAATCCCCGGCTCATGCACCAACCCGTGACAGGGTCTGCCTTGGCACAGAGCAGGCCACAGAGCCCCACCTGCTTCTTACCTATGAGCTTCAGGGGGTGTTTGTCATTAATGTTTGTCATTAATGTCACCATCTCCCCTACGTCTCTGGGGCATGGTGGTTCTCTCCCTGTGGTGGGCGTGGTCTGGCAGCTAATCAGAGGACCCTGGTCCTAGCAGGGCCGCTGACAGATGGCTCCTTGCCATCCAGAGACAGACAGAGAGGGAGAAAGGGTGTTCACGTCAGCAATGGAGTTTGACTCTTAAACTGACTGCAGCTCAGGAAAGAAGAGGTTCGCATTTATTAATTTCAGGAGGGAGCTAGTGCCTCGCTAAGTCATCACGCCTAGTGGCTGGAGTCCAGCTGTGTGACACTACAGCAAAATCACGGGCCTCTGTGACAATGGGAGACCATTGACAGAAAAACCCCGGTGCTAAGAGCCTACCAGCACAGCTTGCAGTGCTGACAGCCCTCTTCGTGTCTTTGGGCTTCAGGTGTGCACCCTGGCTTCTGTGTACTTAGGACACTGCCAGCCACAGGAGATCCTAAGGGGCTGACTCGACCTTCCAGTGGAGCTGACTTTGCTCACAGGCACGGGGAGCCACAGGTTCCCCGGGATTTATGCCCACCTCCCATCCCCCCGCAGATGGCTCTTAACACGTTTACAGCTGACAGGTGCAGCGGTAGGAAATCCGCACTTCTCTGGCCCCTGTTTCTCAGACTCGGCTACTTTTCAGGTTCTCTGATGAAATCAGGCTGACGCTCCCCTCTGTGGGACTCTGCTGGAACTTGCGGCCTTCTCTGGCACCCTCCTCTGCCCTGTCCTGCTCTCTTGTGACCTCCCTGAGAGCCTGGCCTCGACCAGGAGTCCTCACCCCAGGGTCTGCTCTCGGGGCATCTCAGTTTCACCGGCCCGGATGCCCCATTCCATTTCCCTGCAGCGGCATTTTCAGACTTGAGGGCAAGAAGTGGTTGACTTATTCTGGAGACAATCCCTGATCAGATATATGCTTTGCAAGTGTTTTCTCCCATTCCATGGGTTGCCTTCTCACTCTCTTGACTACGTCCTCCTCTGGGCAGAAGCTTTTCAGTCTGATGCAGCCCCACTGTCAAATAGCCCCTTGTCTATTTTCGTTCCTTGTTGCCTGTGCCCTTGGTGTCCTATCCATGAACTCATTGCCAGGGTCAATGCCATCTGTCCTTTCCCTGTGTATTCCTGTAAGAGCTTTACCGGGAGTCAACAATAATGTATCCTACGCTTGTGATTTGTATTCTTGCCACGATAAGATTTTTGAAAAGGAGGAGGGGGAAGGGGAATAGATTTGCATAAGAAACAATTCAAAGAATTACCATTGGCATATAAAGGCCCAAATGGACATGTGGTAATATCAAACGCATTCAGGACCCCACCCTCGGTTAGCTTACAGTCCAGGAGGGATGTGATCTAGATGCGCGTCCACATACATCCCACTAGCTTCAGACTCATTATGTGTACATGCACACATAAAACAGAATAAAGTTAGATGAAACTGGGGCGCCTGGGTGGCTCAGTCGTCAGGTGTCTGCCTTCAGCTCAGGTCATGATCCCAGAGTCCTGGGATCGAGTTCCCAGCTGGATTCCCTGCTTCCTCTCCTTCTGCCCCTCCCCCCTGCCCATGCTTAGTGCGCTCGCTCTCCCACTTTCAAATAAATAACTAAAATAAAATCCTTTATAAAATAGATAAAATGAACGAGGAAGGATGAAATACGTAAACGCTGAACTTGGAGCCAACCTACTGCCGAAGCATAAAAGAGTATCTTGGGATCCCTTTGCTCAAAGGAAAGTGTGTGGGAACACAGTCTGGCTCCCTTGGCATCACCCCTCCAGGGTCGGGGGGCCTGCCTCCAAAAACTCAGTCTTCCTTCACAACTACCTCCCAAGGATGTGACATCCATGAAAATATCAAAAGGCTTTTGTGGCCATTTCTATTTGGGGACCCCTTCTCGGGAATAATGTGCTCCCTGAGTCTCCCTTGGTGAGACAGGATGAGGAGTGGAAAGCCTGTGGCAACAGAGGCCACCTCGACTCCTCACTAGCTCCGCGGCACTGGAGCTCCAAATGCTAAAACGTTCGTCCGGCTTCCCTTTTCGTCCAGGGCGGCAGCCACCACTGTCCTCGCAGGCTCACGCGAGAATTATGTGCGTGAAGCACCTGGCTCGGTCCCTGGCATGTGGCAGGACTCAAGGACATTTATTTTCTGTCTGTTCTACATGGTACTCTTCCTTTCAAGGACTCAGACAAAAGGAACATAAAGACTGGCTTGAACGGAGAGGCTGAGAAATGGTCTAATTCAAGAGGCTTCTGAAGGCAGTTATTTGGTCAGCTCCATGAAGGCAGAGGCAAAACCTTGCCGGTGTTCAGTACGGGGCCAAGCCTGTGTGAACCGCCCCAATAAACATTTAGGGAACAATCTGCTTACCAACCGCATTTTGGTCTCCGTTCCCTTGGAGAGGTCGCCACCTGGTGGCCAACCATCATACAGCAACCTCCGGAACATGCATGCTCCTAGGGCCATTTAAACCTGACGGTTCCAATCAGCTACCACTTAGAGCTCCTGGGAGCCTGCAGGGGTAACAAGGAGTTTCCAAAAAGACCGAAAGGGCAATTTAGAAGGAAAATAGCCATTTCTTGGCGTTCTAAAGAGATCAATGCGTTTTCTTGCCTCTAATCCTCTTGTCCCATTTCCTACCCTTAAGAATTACGGCTGAGAATTAGCGCCTGAAATCCTCAAACTTCAAAATATGTTAACTTACATCAAGGAAAGTAACCCTAAACTAAGCCAAATGACAGGGAAAAGCCAAAGGCCGCACTGAGTTGCTCTCAGTCTATTTGCAGCTGGCACGGGCAGCAGGAAACCATGTAGAACCACTAACACCCCTTGACCACTCCGAGATCTAAGATGCAAAATCACCTTTCATGGAAACAGGCTTGGAACTACAGCAGATTCTCTGAAGCGTAGCTATATGATGAAACAGGGCAGAAAGGAAATCCTAAATGAGGAGAGGGGAGAAAGAAACTCTGGGCTCCCATTCATTGAATCTGTGATACGATGCAAAGAACATGGCTTTAGAGGCCAGAAGACTCCAGCCACAAATCCCAACTGTGTCACCGTGGGCAAAGTATCCGGCCTTTTGGAAAAGCAAAGTGAGTTGGTTCACTTTGCTCTGTGTCACCAGCCAAAGGCCACTTCTAGTTATGGTCCCCACGTCCACACCACCGTGACGACTGGGGATAGTCTTCAGCAGTTCTGAAGTTCGAAGGAAACCCGCCCATGCCTTTGTGCAAGTGTTTGGGTTTTATCTCTGACCACGCATCGTGTTCCCCCGTATTGCTCAGATAATCACCCCATTTCACCAATCGGATGTTTTCACAATGAGTGCAAGGAAGTCTAGGGTCAAAGAAACATTTATAAAATAATGCCCATAAATTTCCTGAACAGACTTTTCCAGCAAAGCCAGTAACTTAAGGAAAGCGCTGCCCACTTCCATCAATTCATCTCGGCCTCTGCTTCCTGCAGCATTTCCATGAGTGAACTGGGATCAGCTCCACTTGGGGAAACCTGCAAACCCTTTCAGCTAATTGGCCCAGGAAGGCGAGAGGTACTTGAGTGCAGTTCAGGCGACATGAGCTGACCCTTGCCTTCACCTCCCTAGCAGCTATTTCCTGCACGGAAGGGGGGACACGGAAAAGATATTTACATTGGTGGCAAATGCTCCCACCTTGGTGTTAGCCAAAAGAAAACTGGGTTGGGGGTAAGGGATATCAAGATGGTTACCGTACAGCGGAGCTGGACCCCTACCCCCGGACACACAATGAAGATCCCTCCACTTCCTGATCACTCTAAGTGTCCTTGTTTCTAGAGGTGGCAAAGGAGTCCAGCAGACTCATTTCCAGCCCGCCGTGTTGGAAAGTTGGCACCGGTTTCACAGCTGAGATCGTCCTGTTGTAATCTGATTAGATTCTTCTCTGTGTTATCCTTGAACGGAATCCTGGACATTAATACTGAATAAGGTCTGGCAAGGGGAATGAGGCACAGCGGTCCCTGAGAAGATCAGTGGGCAAAATCCTCCACACGCCGCCGAACACCTGACGTGACCCCAAGAGCTAGCAGCTAGGGGTCTGCGTCACCCTTGAAGAAGTGATTCCACAAGCCTCTGTTTCTTAATCTGCAAAATGGGCTTAATATTCCTCACAAGCGAAATGATGCCCTCCTTTGGAAGTTTATAGAAATGCGCACTGAGATCACCAATGAGAAGCACTTACCCAAGTGCCTGACACTTAGTGGGTGCTCCGAAAAAAATTGGATTTTGTCCTTATGATTTTCCAGGGAAGCCGGAGGCAGCTCAGCCTAACTTCTTTTCATCAGACACCTAGCAAGCTTTGGGGCTGGGGTTGGAGGGGCCACAAACTCAGCTATGAACCCGAAGCGTATACCCTCCCCAATGGGGCAGGGACCCTAAAGCTTTGGGGGTGAGAGCATCACAATCTCTTGGGAGGCTGGTTACAAATGAACATTCCCAGGCCTCATCCAAGTTTCTGATCCAGTGGTTCTGGGGGAGGGGACAGATTCTAATGGAAGTCATCTTCGGCCACTACCCCAGAATTCCTCTCAGTGGAATGCACTAGTCACATATTAAGCAGTATTACTACAAGTAGTAGTAGCATCCATGTTACTATTAGTTTCTAGTTTTATAACTGCAGTGGAAGTTCACAGCTTGTTCAGGGATTAAAAGAAAAAACAATCAAATAACGTGAGCACGCACACACACACACACATACACACACACGTACATATACATGTAAAAAGAACAGATGTGCTTCTACTCACTCCAAATGCTGGTAGAGAGTAACCTTACTAGACCTCCCCAGACCAAGTGAATGTATGTTTCCATAAATCTGGTAAGCTGAAACATGTTTGATGAGGCTATAATTTTGACCATAAAAATGGCTAAATTGCTCAAAGTCTCTGAGTTTCAGGAGGTTATTTTGATAACACTGTGAGATTAGGGGAGTGAAACTCATTCATTCATCCAGCAAACATGGGTCACTTAACTATTTCGTGTTAGGCACTGGGTAAGTGTGAGGGATTCAGAAATCAATGAAACTGGGAGCTTCATGAAGCCCCAGAACTTGTCTGTCCTGTGAAAGAAAGAGAAACTTAAGCAAACCAAATAATTCCAACACTTAAGTGCTATAAAAGAAAAAAATGCAGAGAGCTATGCCTATTGGGGATAAGGGAGTTTGGGATAGAATATTCTTCCTGAAGAACAGACATTTAAGCTGAGAGCTGAGCGTAGGAAGGGCTCATGTGGGGGTGGGGGGGGAGCCAGACAGAGAGGACAGTGAGTGCAAAGTCCCTGAGGCAGAAAGGAGCTTGGCGGATCATGGGAGAGAAAGAAGCCCTATGATCTGGCTGTGGAAACCCAGGGCAGGGCATGAAGGAGGCAAAGTTGGAGAGGGAGCAGAGATCACCCAAGGCCTCAAGGGCCTGAGGCAGCATTTTGAATTTTATTTCTAGCCAGGTAGCCCTTGGAAGCTTTTGAAGGACAAACATAATCAGACCTGCCTCCTACAATCATCACTAAGGCTGCTGTGTGGATAATGGATTGGTGGGGACAAAAGCACAAGCAGGACACCAGTGAGGTATATGGGGGGGCAGTAATGCCCAGTCACTGCTCCTAGGCTCCTGGTTAGGTAGGTGGTAACTGCCCTCAGGGGGACTGGAAACATAGCACCTGTTGGCTGTGTAGACCTGAGTCTGAAGATCCTGTTTCTCTCTGCCCCTCTGCTCCCTTTACCACTTGGACCCTACAGAGAACATCTCTCTTGAGAAGGAGCAAGGAGGTCACCTTCTAAGGGAACCCTTCCCTTTCCAGGCTCCTCTGTCCCCTATACCTGGCTAGGGACCTCTGGTTCATTAGTCCAGTAGTTCTCAAAGGGGGACAGCTCTACCCTCAGGGAACCCCTGACAATGTCTGCACAAGATTTTGTTGATACCAGTGGAGGTGGGGGCCTGGGGGCAGATGCTACAGCCATCTGCTGGGTCAGGCCAGGGGAGCTGCTAAATATCCTGCAACATACAGGGCAGCCCCCACAATAAAGAATGAACTGGATCCAATGTGGACAGTGCCAAGGTTGAGAAGCCCTGGGCTGGAGGCTCATCCAACTTTTATTTCTTCTCCTATAAAGCCAGTGCATGTCCCCAGGGGCAGGATTAGGAGGAATCCAAAACCCTAGTGAACAAAACAAAGAAAAAGGAAAAAACGGCGAGCATTTATTGATCTCCTAGTGTATGCCAGCCACTGCATTTTACACGTGGTAACTCACTTCTACTTGTGTGCTTTTTTGGCTGGTGGGCTGTTTCTTCAACAACAGACCTATATAACACAGGTATTTTTATTCCTCCCATATCACAGAAGGGGAGACTGAGATCCCAGACGTTGATAAAGTAATCGTACAAAACCACAAAACTTGGGTTCAAACCCAAGGCGCACTGACTCCACGCATGATGCCCTTTTCTGAAATCCATAAAAGCCCTCAGGTCAGCCGGAGGGGAAACAGAGCAGTCAAGTCTGATTGTAGAAGTCTGGTGTCCTGCCTGGGGAATGTAAATAATTTAGACTGCACTGGTGGGAGGGACCGTCAGCCTGTCTGGCTTCATGGGCCACCCAGAGGGAACTCTGGACTCCTTGTCACCATCCACACCCTCCACGTACCCCACCCCCCAGAGTCCTGCCATCGCAGGGTAGAATGTCCTTCTGAACCAGAAGTCCAGCCCTTCCATCAGCATCACAGTGAAAGCTAAAGATCTCAATTGGCAACCAGGTTCTGCAAGCAAAGAAACGCTACTACAGACTGAGTAAATGAGATGGAGGTAGAACTGGACCACCGTATATTAATTTGATGCCTACTGTATGCAAGGCAGCGAGACAAAAACAGTGAGGACTGGAAAGTCGCGTAAGAAAAAGGATTTAAATGCCTTCCTCTCGTTATAAAACACATTGTTGAGGATGTGTTTCATGCCAAGCCAAATGCAAGGCTCTGGGGTACCAGGACAGACCGACCTCAAAGGGCCTTTGGTCTTTAAGATGCTAATTAAGATGTGTGCTGACAGTACCTTGAGTTGGATGGAAATGGACAGTTTACATCCTGCGTCTGATGACTGAACAGCTCAGCAGGAACAAGAAACAGGGCCATTCAGAAGCACGCATCCAGGGCTGGGAAAGGGAAGACACAGATATGAGTGAATAACAACCTGCAGGAAAGAAATCCGGGAAAAGCGTAGGGACCGGCTGGCCTGTACTCTTAGTAAGACTCCCATGTGTAGGAGTGAGAAGACTTGCATCTGCAAGAGGAGAATGAGTCGAAGCTCTAGCAACTGGAAGAAGTAATGTACCCAGAGGCCAGAGCCCCCCAGAGAGAGAGAGATGGGACACAGCAAGGGGAAGACTGGATCTGGAGGGAGCACTTCTTCCTCTGTTCTGCGGAGACCCGTAGAACCACATGGGAGCGCTCTTACTGACCCCACTGAACCGGTGCGAGAGTTGGAACAGGCACCTACCATCCCAGCAGGAAGCCCGGGGGTATGCCAGGCTCTTTCCCGCAGGGGAGGTGATAGCCAACAGGCACACAGGCTCAATCTGGCACATTGCCCAGTTTTGTTTTTTTTTTAATAAACGAAGCTTACTGGAACACAAAGTGAAATGCCCGTTCGCTTGCATACCCTCTGTGGCTGCCTCCATGCTAGGACAGCAGAGCTCAGTAGTAGGACAGCAACCGTAAAGTCCGCAGTATGTCAAGTAGTTACTGTCTGGCTCTTTACGGAAAACGTCTCCTGCCTGCTGTTCCAGAGCCCATGGGCTCAGCCTGGGCAGCCCCAGCGCTCTGGGCTGGCGGCACTGGACGGATCCCTCCCCCCAGGGGGACACTCCCAGCCCGGGGACAATGCCAGACGCTCCCTCCTCTGAGGCGGCAGCGCCCGTGCTGAGGCGAGACTCCAGGGTCTTCTCAGGACGTACGAAGCCCTGTAAGAAAGCACATCCCTTGAGTGCTCGAATTCCTGTGGCATCCCCACTATTTATATTGAAAACACCACAAGAACTCATTTTTCATGCTATTTCAGCTGAAAACAGCCATGGCAGGCCCTCAATCTGGAGATCAGGACAGTGGGGGAGGGCACATTTGCGTGGCCGGGCTCAGCCCCTGCTGCCCCAGGTTGCCTGTCGCAGGTGCGCTGGGCCCAGGCCAGGCTTTCTTCTGGGATAGCGGGCTCGAGGAATGAGGGGGAGTCGAAGGGGCCAAAGGTGCCTCGCTGGAAACGCTGCCTCCTGTAATCTCGGAAAGCATGAAGACACGGGTTGGCACTCGCACATCTACCTTGTTCGACAACCTAACATGGGTCATTAATTGAAATAAAATGAAACAAAATGGAATCCAGATGTTGGTATATGTTCCCTCACACAAAATGCAAGACAGATCACCAAATGGAAGTGCACCAACGTACTAGCAGCAGTTACTTGAGGGGGTGTGGGGGGTACGTCGTGGTCTATCTCGACCACTTGTTTTTGTTCTGTTTTTCTTTGGTGGCCCTTAGGCTAAGACAAGGGGACAAAAGGATAACATTTTTACTTAGGATTATTTTGTGTTTCTCCCCAGAAGGATGTAAACACCACAAGAGACTATGTTTATTATTCAGTGTTAGATCCCTGGTGCCTGGCACACAGCCTAGAAAGTAGTAAGTGTTCAACTCATAGTTGTTGATTGAGTAAGTGATTACATTCTTATATATGCCTGATGATCCATGAGGAACATACATTGTTGTCACAACTTTTATAAAGCATATTATTTTAAAATATCCATCAAAGAACAGAAACTAAAGACTTAATTTAACACATTTTTATTGACCACCTACTATGTGCCCACATCACCATTTTCCCCCTGCCCCCAGGAAGCCTTGCATGGTATAAAACTCATGGCAAACAGTCAATTAATGCCTCACAGATATCCTGACCACAGAACCAGCACAAACCACCACCACCACCATTACCACCTACCTCGAGAAGGACTATATACAACAAAAGAACAACTACTCATCTTTAAGAGACTAAATGTTCCAGTGAGCCCATCATCACAGTCCCTGAGAGTCTGCAATATGTCTTCCTGGGAGATTAAAATACTGACTAGCCACCGAAGCACAGAGGAGAACCCAAAGTTGTTTTGGAGAAGTTGTCAGGAGCCATTATAAGCAAGGAACTATGTAACTTGCATGAATCAGCAAGTCATCATTTGCTAGCGTTCCCAACACAAAGTCTGGCACCCCACAGCCTCATCCCAGTGGCCTCCATTGGGCCTCAAACTCCAAAGATCAAAGTCAAAGTGCACAAAGAACTTGAGAGCATTGGAACGGTTAATAACAAGCATCAGACAGTTACAGAAGTTAATACATGCTTAGTATGAGAAGCATGAACCATCGAGGCAGACTTTAACTCACTCCTCTCCCTTTCACAAACATGGTAACGAAACCTTTATTTCAAAGGCCACTTATTAATGTCAAGTAAGAAAAGACACCCCAAGAAAAGCCAAGAGGGCAAAGGGTGGCCTGGACATGTTGCTCAAGTCCAGCTCCCCAGCACTAAAGAAGACTGGTGCTTGGATTTAATAATAAACCCCGTGACTCTGTGGTTGACCTGCCCACTCGGGACCTCCATCACTAGAGATGCCTGTGACAGCTACCGCGTCACCTAGAGCACCGCTGCCTACTGGGAAGTTATCCCTAAGGTGTAGGGGGAGGTGAAGGCCAGCTGGGAATATGAGAAGGACCTTCATCCAGGGACATAAACATTCTTGAGAAGAAACCATCCTCCATTAACCATCTCCCAGAACCATAAAAAGGGAAATAAAGTAGACCTTTACCACATGGCACATCAGACCGATCCTCTCATCCCAGGGAGAAAAAAAGGAGCCAAATCAAAATGGCAGACTGGTGTAGCTGCTGCCATGCTCTCTAGGACTGCCAAATGACCGATTCCTAGACATTTTCTATTCATCCCACCGATCAGTATTCCTTGTTGGCCATGAGGCAGACCGAAGTACTAGGAAGAAAGAGACCAGTCTTTGCCTTTCTTGGCAAGCATGATTCATGCCTTAGGAACAGGTTAACATGCGCTAATGGCCTTCTGTGAGCCAAGTCTGGTGCCAGGTGCTTCGTAGGTGGCATTCACCCATTCAGTGGGCATTGCTCAAGCCCCAGGCAGGGACAGCTGACACACTGTTGTAGCAGAAAGCTGCCCAGAACAGACACAAATGTGTCCTCACACACTGCACTGCAGGTCTCTACACACCCCTCTGCAGACATCATTCCAGTTGCATGGAGAGGAAGAGTTGATCAGACACAACCGACTCAAGGTCACACCCCAGTAACCTGGCCAGGGCAGGAGCCGGGCCCGGCCCACCCTCAGGCCTTTCCTCCTCCCCCACAAGAGCCTTCCAGGGCCAGCTGGCAGAGAGTGGAGTGAGACAGCTTTATTCCCTGACAGCAAATTGGGTTTGTTTTGTTTCTGTTTCTACATAAACACCCTTTGTCTGTGAAACCCACAGTCCTATTCTGCACTCTGCCAAAATAATAATGACGGTAATAATAATATGGCTCCCTCTCATTTTTCTTCAAACACACAGTCCTTTCAGGCTTTTTCTTCCCCTTTAGGCAGAGTCAAGAGTTAACAAGAAATACTTCACTTCATATGAACAGTGGAAGAAGTCATCGGGACGCCCAGACGGTGAATGTCAAACTCACGTTCATCAACCTCCGTATCCAGGAGGTGATGGACAGGCCCTAGTGGCAGCTGCGGGGGAACGGGGAGTATGAGGCTCATGGCTTGGGGGCCCTCGCTTCTCAACCTCAGCTGATGGTCATGACCCAAAAAATAAGCCGTGTGTTGTCAGAACTTCTGATTTTTCAAGTGAAGCCAGAGGTCCAGTCTGCTGTGTCAAATCTCCCAATATTTAGATATTGGCAATTGAGGTTTTAAAATTCTTTCATGAATGCAGCAACATTTTTCTGGCTAAACAATACATATTTTGGTGTTAAATCTGGCACAGATCTCTGCATTATTCCAAGTGTTCCTTCCAGCAAATACTGTACATGTTGAATAAAATTTTAATGTATTTATTTACAGTACCTATCAATGGTCTTTCCCTTCCCTTATCATTGGTATGCCGTGAAACCAACTGCGGAGACAGGAGGTGAAGCATGTTAGCATCCAAACGGCCCATCCTCCAAGTACCAAGCAGAAGATGGCGGCAACACGGACAATGCGGTGCAGAACAGGACAAGGTCACCCGGTCCACAAGGAAGTGCCATTCAAGAGAGGAGATGGGACCTTGGATTTGAGGAAATATAGAAGGGGCAGCAAAGTAGATCAAGACGAGATGGAACATCAGCCAAAGTTTGGAGATAAAAATGAACAAGTTGTGTTTCAGGGACTCTCACCTTGAGCCCCTTGACAGAGGAGAAGAGAGGACTTGGAGGTCATGAAGGATGGGGACAGCACGTTACGCAGAGGCACAGAATTGCGCGTAAAGTGGAGACAGTATTTGGTCTACTGCAGAAAATCAAGTTAGGGGAGACAACTCTTTTGATATTCCCTACACTCAACATGGTGCTTAATGTGTAGACAGCTTCCCATAAAAATTTCAGTGTAGAATTAGCTCATGTGCACAAAGGCGTGCTGACCAACACAAATGAACATGGCATCAAGGGATTATTAATATTGATGAGGAGATGCTTTTCAAAGGAAACTTACATAGGACTCCTGAGAGAGGAATAATAAATTGAGGGTCTCTGGCAACCGTGAACACTGTTGTCAAAGTTCAGCAGGCATTTCCTTCTCAAAAACAATGAAGGGAAACTCATTTCATGGATTTCTGATCCAACTGGGGGTACTCAGCCAAAAGCAGAAGGGAAATAGAGGTTAATATGTGGCCCTTTTCAAATTTCAGAGTCAAGAGACACACCCTGCCCTACACCGATGGCCTCCCCCAACCCCCCCTCCCAAAAAGGCAATAGTCCTATATGAGAAAGCAGTAAGTGTTACATTCATCTAAAGCCAGGACTCACTTTCAGCTACATGACAGTGTAAGCTTTGGAATCAGGCAGAACTTAGTTCAAGTCCCAGCTCAGCCACTCAACCAGCTCCGCCGCCCTGGACAAACCACTGGGCTTCTCCAAGCCTCTTTGTAAAGGGAAGAGGCAGCAAAAGGGCCCACCTCAGATGACTTATGACGATGACAGGAATAATGTACAGTGAAACTTCACACCCCTCATGTAAGTATCAGACCAGACACAGAATGATCTCACTTTGAGCAGACATCAAAAGCCAAGGAGCTGATTCCATCAAGTCGAAAATCCCACAAAGACTTCACCCAGGACGTGAAGACTTCAACCAGAACACTGGTTCTCGACGTTTCTCTCTTTTCTGACTGCTCCCTCCGAACATGGTGCTGCCTGCACACATCGAAGTTTCCCTCCGCTGGGTAATCCGTACGCACAGATTGCCCGCAGCTGCCCGACCACATGAAAGCCCCTGCCAATCCCCGGTGACCTCCTGGCACGAGGTAGTCATCCATCAAACACTGGGAGCTCAGCACCAGACATGCCATGAAAGGTTAGCCCTTGCTTTTTACCGCTTGGTATTAGCTTTCCCTGTCTGTGGCCATTTGCGCAGTACAAAGCCTTATACTGTTTACAAATGTTTCAGAGTCCTGGCCTTTTCTTCTTACTGACTTTAAGACACTGGCATCATTAATCTTTAATGTTCACTAAAAACTTCAGTCAGCAATGAAAATGAAATGCTGCCTTCTGCCACGAGCTCCAAGTGCTGCTGAACTGTGTGCTTCTAGAAGAGGTCGCGGTGTGATGGCATTGGGGGAAGAGTTGCCATTCTCCGTTCTACGTAACAATTGGAACGATTTTGTCCATGACTGTGTCCACACTTGATACCAGCCATACCTGCCAAAGGGCATTTAGCACAGTGTTTACTATACATAGAGCAGTGGTTGTTAATTATTAATGTTGTTGTTGTTATTGACTATGATCAGTTATGGCTATTATTATTATCATCATCATCATTATTATTGACTATGTTCAGTTATGGCTATTTCCCTAGCCTGGACTCCTGAGAAAAAATGAAAAATATGTCAAAGATAGGAAATGTGTTCTGAAATAAGTAAGAGTTTCATCCATAGTTAAGTGTTAAACAAATAGCAGAGCAGTCAAAGAAAGAGCCAAGATCATGGTTGATTCCAAGCTTTGGAATGCTGCACGATGGGCATGGGGCAAATTTATTTTCCTTACTGATGTCATAAATGAATGGGGAAAAATCAGTGGCAGACTTTTTGTGAAAACAGAATTGTTTTCTTCTAGATTGCTTTTTAACAGTTCTTCGAGGTCAGCACCATCAAACACCACATTCTGTGGTGATGGAAAGGACGGTTGTGTGACCTAGGAGAAGAACTGACAGGTAGATCTGTGTTCTCAAAAATTCAATGGGAGTCGATGATTTTAATTAAGAGTTCATAATATCACATTCTATGAGAGTATATACCAAACTTGATATAGTTACTCCCTAATTGTTTTTTATTACAGTTGATTTCCATTTAGTATTAGTAATTCAAAGGATACTTTGAAGATAGTCCCAATAATATACATTGAAAATTAGGAAAGCTAGTCATGTTCTTAATAATCCTAAACTCTTAGAGGTTTGTATATTATCTAAGACTAACCAGTGCTGATCCACTCAGAAGTATGCCTCTTGGATACAATTACCACACCCTCATTATATTATACTCTACCCCATCTCTGAATTCTGGTCTATTTTGATCACCAGCAGTGCTGTTTATGCTGCCCAGAAATCTGAGCGGGAACAGAAATTCAAATCCTGGGAATGATGTTACAGAGAGTACACGAGTGGAAGACAGAGTCCTAGGGAGGCAGGTCAATAGCACAGACCCACTTCTGGGGCCCCCATCTCTGCAGGGGTGCCAGCTTCCGCCCTGGTCCAAGAATACTGCCCTCGTCCCTTTCCGTGGGTCACAGGAAGAAACTCCATTCTCTCTGCTACCACTTTGTACTTCCAAGTATGATCACCTCCATTCTCTTATCTGACCATCACAATGACCCTGGGTTGGGGAGGCAAGTTGGGAAGAGAACAGTACAATGTTCATAGTCAACATAATGATCCAGAGATGGCCACTTGTCTAGGATTACATGACTGGCCCACAACAGCTCTGGGGTTAGAACTTAAGTCTCACACTTCCAAGTACAGCAGGTCTTCTGGTGTACTCTTTCCTCCTACTCCCCAAGAACAAAATCGGGCTGCTGTTTGGACTGATGAGTAGTAATAATACCAGGTTATGTATGCTGCCTAAATTAATTATTAAGGAGTTCTGGTTCCAGGTAACGGGGAAGAAATATACTCCCACCCTGTCTCCCCCACTTCATATAGCTATAAAACACAGACAGAATTCAAGAAGCGGCAATTTGAGGACTCAGAAAAGTAAACAGTGGCACTCAGACTTGGGAAGAAGATCCAACTCTGAGATGTCACAGAACCAGGGCTGCGTTTTCCATGTTTTCTTCCTCCAGCCTACCTTGGCTTGAACTCAACGCTCTAGACCCAGTGGTCAATACCAGGGCTGAACAGAAGAACCTGCAAGAGAAGCCACCTCCTTCCATCCGGAGGGCCTCAACACAGAACTTCTAACTCCAAAAGAGAGTACGGGAATGTCCCATTTTGTTTCCTCGTTCATTTCTCTGTTTTCTCACACCCCCCCCCCCCATCAATTTTGTAAGGGTGGTGGAAGGGGGCAGTCACAGCAGCCCATGGAGTCAAGACTGGGGGAAAGCCATGTCTCTGTCAATTTGGTGGAGATGCAGTCCCAAGAGGGTGGGGGGCGAACTTCATTTTTTTCTCTCTGTCCTCCCACCGTGGTCCAGACACAGCCGACCGAAGTCACTAATCCCCTTTTCTACTCAGAGGACCAAAGGAAGGCGCCCTCAGGGAACCCAAAAACATTGTACAGAACATAAGGAGGCAGGAAATCCAGAAAACAGACCCATAAATGTGTTTATGAACACTGGGCTCACCCCTGTTACAGTGCATGCTTGGATCTGATCCCATTCACCACAGCAAACACATTCATCCACGAACAAACCACCTTCCAGGACCAGACCTGCCACTAGGTGGAGCACATGCAGGACAGATCCACGTAACACTGGAGAGCTTTGGACACTGGAGAACCTTAGAATCACAGCTCACAGCATTGGGGGTTTGACCACAAAAAGGTCAGTGGCTAAAAACATCATAAAACATCCACATTCTCCAAGGACTTTAGAAATACCCAGAGTCTCTTAATATAACACTAAAAAGGTTCGGGATATAATTCAAAATTACTCAGCATATGGAGATGAGGGAAAAAATAAACACAAATGAGCAAAGACAATTAAATGCCAGACCCCAACACAGTGGTGATACAAATGTCAAGATTATCAGGAAAAGAACTTTTAAAAGCTGGTATAAGATACTTGAGCAAATACCTTTAAACACTTTGGAGTCCAAGGAATACAGGAATTCTCAGCAAAGAAATAGAAGATATAAAGAATCAAATAATTTTAGAACTGAAAAACACAACCAAAATAAAAACTTACTGTGTGAACTTAGTGGCTGAATGAAGACGACAGAAGAGAGTCCATGAACTTGAAGGTGGATTGACGGAAATTATCCAATCTGAACTTGGAGATAAAGATGGAACAGAGCCTCAGGGACCTACGTGATAAGGATAAAAATTTTCATATTCATTTGACCAGAGTTGCAGAAAGACGAGAAAGAGTATAATACTGAAAATTTTTGAAAGAATAATGGTTGAAAACTTCCCAAATTTGGTGAAAGACATACCTGAGGAAACTTCAAAATGTTAACAAGTAGAGACAAAGAATAAAATCATTACCTTAAAAAGGCCGACAACTAAAATGACTACAGATTTCTCATTAGAGACTATGGGACCATAAGGAAGTGGCACAATATTTTTAAGGTTTTGAAATAAATTAACCGTTGATGCAAATTCTCTATTAAGCAAAAATACTTTTCAGAAATGAAAGTGATATAAAGACATTCTCAGACAAAAAAAAAAAGCAAAACTAAATGAAACCATTTAGAACAGACCTGCTCTAACAAAATTGCTAGAAGAAATTCTTCTGGGGGTGCCAGGGTGGCTCAGTTGGTTAAGCTACTGCCTTCAGTGCAGGTCATGATCCTGGAGTCTCAGGATCAAGTCCCACATCAGGCTCCCTGCTCTGCCCCTGCTCCCTCCCTCTGCCTCATGCGCTCACACACTCTCTCTCTCTCTCTCTCTCTCTCAAATAAAAAATAAAATGTTTTTTTTTTAAATGTTATTTGAAAAAAGAAAGGAAGGAAGGAAGGAAGGAATTCTTCTGAAAGAGAAACAATACCAGATAGAAATCTGGAATAACAATAATGAGGAACAAGCAAAGCAAAGAAAAACCTAATAGACCCTTCTTGAATCCCTTAAAATACACTTGAAAATTAAAGAAAAGATTAATTAATCTTTTAATTAATTAATTAAAAAAATTAAAATTTTTTAAAATTAAAAAGTTTTTTAAAAATTAAAGAAAATTAAGATTTTTAATTTTTAAAAAATTAAAATTACTGGTGTTTTCAATACACAGAGGTGTGCCGGAGGAGACCATTATGACATAAACTGGGGGGAGCACAGAGCTGCATATAGTATAATGTCCACGTGTATATGATGCAAATGGTGGAAGGGTGTTTATGTTCCACTGGAAATGGTAAGCTTCTGATTTTCAGTAGATATTGGAAAGCTATACTAGCTAGCTAGATATCCCCTAACGCAACAACTTAAAACCCTTACAAAGACAGGATAGATAAAAGATTTAAAAAGAGAGTTTAAAAAAAATCGACAATTTTTTAAATGTTCAAATAACCCAAGGGTGAGCAGGAAAGAGAACAGAGGATGTAACCAAGACTGGTGAGATCCTTACTTTGAACAACTAAAGAAGCAGATGAGTATTTGCACGTTCTGATAAAACTCCTGAAAGACAATATGAAGTAGAGGGCTCTTCCATGAATTAACAGTGATGTCAGGAAAGGCTTCTGTGAGGGGATGAGCTAACAAGAAAGAGAGCATGTGTGGGGGCAGGGCGCCCCAGGAGGGTGGGACACCATGAGCAAAGACCTCACACGGGAGACCGACAGGGTGTTAATGGAACGAAGACCACTGTGGCTGGAGCCGTGAACAAGGAGACAGAGATGAGAGAAGGAGGGGGAGATGAGGCTATGGTAGGATGGCACTGACCATGGCTATTAGTTTGGATCCCAATCCAAATGCAGTGAAAAGTTGCTCAAATGTTGCATTTGAAAAGCAAAGTCCTCTAAGATTTTGTGAGGAAGCGCCATGCCATTTTCCGTGACCTGGCACCATCTTGTGTTCCCATCAACAGTGCACGCAGGCTCCGATACCTCCACACCCTCGCCAGCACAGCTTTTGTTTTTATAATATTTTTGAGTCCACTTACATGAAGTCTCTGAAAACAGCTGAACTCACCGAAGCAAAGAGCGCAATGGTGTTCAGAGTTCATCAGCAATGTGAGATGAACGAGTTCTAGAGACCTACTACCCAACATGGTGTCCGTAGTTACAAACCCTGTTTTGTTCGGTCAGTGATAAAAAAAAAAAAAAAAATCTGCCTCTATCTTATGTGTGAAGTGTTCTTACCATACTACAGTAATTGTTTTTTTCATTAAAAACCACTAAAATGATGGGGCTCCCAGTGGGTCAGTCAGTTCAACAGCCCCCTTTGGCTCAGGTCATGATCTCTCCGGCCTAGGGTCGAGCCCCGTATGCGAGGGCTTCCTGCTTGTGCACTCCCTCTCTCTCAGATAAATGAATGAAATCTTTTAGAAAAAATGAAAATCAGAATTCATCTGAAAACAGAAAGGAAAGGGTTACTCAGGAGAACCCTACCTACCCCCACCCAAGGTGGGAGATTCCTGGGCAAAATAAACAAGGAGGTCCCAGGCAAGAGCCAGCTTTCTCATTCCTTTGACAGCTGAATGGTTAGCTTCCCTGGGCAGAAATGTGTACAAATCTGGATTACATCGAACAGTCAGATGCCTTATCTAAAAGACGACAGCCAAAGCTTGATCTTTGGCCTAAGGGGAGAATTAAAAGGTGTTTATGTTTCAGAAATAATCAGAGTCAGACATCTCAAAATTAAAATTCTTTGTCAGCCTATCAATATTTATGAATGTGTAAAATTTCCGACAGCCCCATTCCACAATTTCCATGCGTTGCGGGTTGAGAGATGTTTGACCCCAGAGAGAGATAACATCTCCGTGCCACACATTTCCCACCTCACTCTGCACAGCAAAGCCTGTTGAAAACTGTGACCCAGCTTCTAGTTAAGTTACCCATATTCCCCTTCCTCGTTGAAATCAACTGGGATGAGATTACTTAGAACAGACCTTGCAGGATCGACAAAAGGAAATTACAGGTTCCTCCATATATAATCAATTCCAAAAAAAACTCATGAATTAATGAAGGACTATAATATGCTACAGCCAATCTAGTTTGGAACAAAGGCAAGATCTGCATTCCGGATAAAAGGTTTCTAGTCGTTGTTTTGACATTAATGCATTTCACGTGAACTTGGCCAAGGATTTTTTTCCTTTTCTTTTTTAGCTTCAGCAGCCTCAATTTTGTTATCTGCAAAATAAAGATGTTGTATGTGCATATGCACGTGTGTATGTGGGCGTGTGTGTGTATGTGTGTACAGGTCAGGTTCTCTGGAAGCAGAGCCTGAGACAGGGATTCAGAAGCAGGTGACTGAGGGAGTGCTCTCTGAGACAAACCCCTACAGCCAGTGAAACAAGATGGAAATGGAGAAAGTGTTGAACAAGGGTATGATCTCAGATAAAGTCTAGCATTCATCTGACTCCTCAGAGAAAAATAAACAGACAGGAGCATAACAGATGTTTTATCTGAGAGTAGTCTCCACCTTGAGACAAAGTCAGTCTTGTTCTTCCTTTTCCCCTCATTTTTGGCACTGAGCTGTCCTCAGGATGGAGGGAATGATTCCTCCTGGTGCTGAGAAGGTGGTCAGCCATGAACCGTTAGCAGCCAACATTTATAGCAGTCGGGGAATGTGTACCCTGGTCTCATAAAGGAGAGCTGGACGAGGCACTAACATGTATGTTGTATATGTGAAGAGTGTATCGCAGATATGCAGATAAAGGTAATGAGGGCACACACACATGCACACATACATGCAATGGGGGGAGGGGGAGGAGAGAAAAAGACAGAGATTCACTTCTACTTCCTCTGTTGGCTTGCAAAGTTATTCTCAAAGGAGGACACGAGAAGATAATACTTGAGGCAATACTTGAACTGCCCTCATGCATTGTCAAAGCCATCACAGGCTATCTGGACTCCATTTTGCTCCCCCCTCTGCCTCTGACACCCTCTGCTACAACCAAGCTCACCTGTGACCTTAAAGTGGTTATTAGGTGCGTCTTGTTCAGGAGGTTCCTATGTCTACTCCTCCTCTACCCACCGTACCCACTGCACCCAGATAAAAAGTAAGACACCACTAATAAGGACCCTAAACCAATACCGCATGTGCAGCACCCTTCTTAGGAACCAGTAATTAGTGGGCTCAAACCCCAGCTCCCCAGTTAATACTAATTATGTGACCTTTGGCCAAGTCAAAACCTCTCTACACCTCTTCTTTGATTCTATCAACCTCGAAATCTTTATCTTACATGTTTTAGCTTTTTCAGCCTATGCTAATGTGTTATTGGATGGTAACTTTCTCTGCACGAAGGGACATATTTCTAGCATCTCCCAGTTAAATAGATGCCCTAACAGCCTTCAAGAATGGAATGATTCTACATGGATTTCAAGGAAGCCAAAAGAATGCACTGTTCTTGTGCTAAAGGAATCAAAAGGAGGAAACGCATGTAAATGAAGGTGGGGCAGGGGGTGGGGGGAGCCCAAGGCTGGGATCCAAATGCCCTGGTAGCAGCTGGGCTCAGCAAAGAATGCACAACTATTTTTAGCCTCTACTTGGGTATACTGACTTCCGGAACAACATCCTCTAATTATGGTGTCTAGGACTGTATCCTGCCCTCCCACTCTCATCCCCCCCAGAAGCAGCCATTTCGCACTGCCCGGCAGGCAACTCTTTCCAGGTGCTCCTCAAACCAGACAGAGACTCTCAACCTTCTAGATGCGCCATCCTGGGACTGGCTTTCATTTCAACATCCACCCAAGCACTATGCCTGCAGCGAAGAGCAGTCTGGGTCCTCCCGTCGGCAGATGGCTCCATGGTCTTCTGGTACCAGTTGGCATCCAGCACAAAGCACTGGCACCATTTTTGTTGTTGTTTTCAGAATAATACTGTGAAACACACTGCCATCTTCGTGGCTCATGTAGGAGAAAAATGAAGTTTATAGCCACGCCCAAACTTAATGGCTTAACATGGTCATTGTCTTTCTCAAGGTTCTGTGGGTTCGCTCAGCTAGCTGGACAGTTCTGCTGCTCTTTCTTGGGGTTTTTCATGCCACTGAAGGTAGCATCTGGGGCTGGCATCCTCCAGAAGCTCCACTGGGATGCTGGCTTAAGTCTTAGAGCTTTGCCTGAGTAACAGTGTGCATGTGGGGAGGAAGACAATGCAGGATAAGAAGAGAAGAGTAAGAAGCAAGATAGGAAATCCTGCCTCTCATTTTTTTTTTTAAACCATGAAAAACAAATGGTGAAATCCCAGGACAGCATCGGGCACCTGCATAACCGCCCTTTGCCTCCTCCTTTTCCAGGACTCCACTTTCTAAGACCTCATCAGCCAAGGGTGGAGGGTGAAGAATGCACCAGAAACGACAGGAGTCAGGCAGTCAACATTCAGGCGCAACCCTGGACACACACTCAATGTCCACGGGCACGCACGGGCACAGGCACACACCACAGTGGGGGCTGAAGAGGTGGCTGAAAGGATTCATGAGAATTATCCTTTTCTACCCGAAAACCTGAGCTCTCTGAGGTTTATGACATTTCTGATAAGAATCTCTGCTGCTCTGCAGAATGTCTCTTGTCATAGGTTTTCAGCCCTGAAAAGAGTCTTGGAATTCTCAAAGTCCAATTACCTTTCCCAGAGGGAGTACTAAAAGGGATAAAGTCATGAAAAACGATTATATATTTCTGAGTTTTCATTGCTAAGGAGGCGCAAAGGTGATAAGATGACCATAGATTTTCTTTCTGAAAATGGCATTTCTAGATGCAAAGCCCTTCCTGTCTGCCTTATTCAAAATAGCAAAGCTAATCACCCTTCACTCAAATTTATTATTTTTTCAGTGCATTTCTAACTGCCTGAAATTATATTAGTTTATTGTCCATCTTCCTATAAAATATAAACTCTATGAAGGCAAAGAATGTATTGACCTAGTCCACTGTATACCTCCTTAATTAGTACCTGGTACATGTAGGTACTCATTATGTGTTGAATGAATTGATTAACATTCATTTAATTCCAATTAACTATAAGACATTGTACTATTTGCTTTGTGACATTGTGCTATGCAAGATGAGAAGTTATCCTCAACAAAACTGCAATGTACATTAATAACTATACTGCTCAAGAAAACTACAAGGGCATTGAGAAGTATAAACAAAGGACCATTAATCACAGGGAAAAATCACCTAAGTCTATGAATTTGAGCACTACCCATTGAAGTTCACAGATGTGATTCAGACAAAACTCCATGGGGTTGCTGTTGCTGGGGTACTGCCTGGAATGTCCATTGTCTGAGAATCAGACCTTCTGACTCAATGACCTTGGATCATTAACCCGTACTGTGTGGAACTTAGCTTCTTCCCCTAGAAAATAAACATTTTTGCCCGGATCCTCACTGAGGTTTCCTTTCCCCAACAACACAGCAGGAGCGAGGCAAGGAGGGGCGGGGTTTTGGTACCAGCCCTTCAGTAGGTCTGTGGCATGAATAAGGAAATGGTTTTAAAAGACAAAAAGACCCATAACCAAACCATCTGCTATCAAGATCTATCTACAAGAACATTCTAGTAGAGCTAATTTTAATAAAGAGAAAACTACAAAGCAAACTGGAAACTTTTTAGAATTATTTATTTGGAACTAATTTGGGCCTTAAAAATGGCAAACATTGCCCAGCTCCCTGATACCTCCCCCAAATTCTCATATGTTCACAGCCATTTTCTCCACAGTGTCCCCCAAAATGAGTCTTTCTCCTCTCATCCTGCTTCAGTCTAATGTCTTTGCTCAACACTGGAAAGTTGTCTTCTACTATTTCTTTGATTATTTCCTTGATTCCGTTGTCTCTGTTCTCCCTCTGGGGAACTTCTAGTCATTGGGAGTTGGGCCCTCATATATTGATCATCTAAGTCAATGATTCTCCCATGTTTTCTCTGTTTCTTTTGTTTTACATTCTGAGAGATTCTCATAATATTTCTTTCAGGTGTTAAGGAGTATTTCTTTCTTAAGATTATTGTGGCAATAATGGTTTTAATTTCGAGCAAGGTTTTCTGACCCTGGTACTAGTGACATTTTAGGATGGATCATTGGTTGTCGTGGAGTACACACTGAAGTATTTTAGCAGCATGCTGGCCTCTCTCTATGCCTGCTCAAGGCCGACATCCCAGTGCCTCCAGTCAACACAATGAGAAACATCTCCAGTTACTGCCAATCACCCCAGGTTGAGACCACTGATTTAAAAGAACCCAGATTTCTCCATTTCTTCTTTATAATAGCCCACTCTTAAATGGCCACAATCACTGATTAGGCTTTGTTAAATTTCTCTTCTGTTCCTTGAATTATTTCTGTCTTCCAGGGTCAAGTGTTCCACTTGTTCATCTTGGCCCTGGTCTATCCCTGGGATTTCTGTCTGGTGGTCTTGACTCTTCCCATGTAGTCCTCAGACCAGGGCTTCATCAGGTAATAGAAGTCACTGAAGTGAATCTCCAGTTTCTTTGTTTTTTTTGTTTTTATGTAGGTTTTTTCCCCCTGTTGGGACCCCTTGCCTGAGACCAGGAACTCAAGCTGGAAGCCTCTAAATAAGTAGGCTTCCCCGTGGGATGGACAGTCCGAAGCAGGCAGGCAGAGCGACTGACTCCTTCACCAAATGTCAGACCAGAGTGTGCTTTATTCTGGGGCGCTAACACCCACACAAAAGCTCTAGAGAGTCTTTCAACACTCACCAGGATTCCTGCCTCTCTTCTAACCCTCACCTCCGTAAACCTACCAAACCCAAGACAGGAAGGTCTCTGATATTCCAACAAAGAATAATTCACAAATTTAACTGAACTATTACTGCCTTGGACTCAGCATTCTGGGTCTCTTCCTACAAAAATCCTTCAGAATGTAAATGAGTAAACAAATGGTCTTACAGCCATGCCATGGAATACTATATGGCAATAAAAAAAGAGTAAACCACTAATGCCTGCAACAACTTGGATGAATCTCAGAGGAATTACATGGAGTGGAAAAGCCAATCTCAGAAGGTTATGTATGGCATGCTTTTGACAAAATTATTGAGGTGGGGAGAAGATTAGCAGTTGCCAGCAGTTGGGGATGGAGGCCGTGGCACAGCATGGGTGTGTTATAACCAGTAGCATCAGGATAAACATTGTGATAGTGGAATACTTCTGGTTTTTGACTGTGTTGGTAGTTACATGGGTAAACATGTGCAATAAGATTGTACCCATCTACACACATATTCAGAGTGCATGAAAAACTGTTGAAATCAGCCTAAACTCTGGATTGTACCAATATCAATCTCCTCCTGGCTTTGATATTCTGCAAGTTATGCAAAGATGTTACCACTGGAGAACACTGGGTGAAGGGTGACTCCCTTCACTGAACTTGTATGGAATCTCCTTGTACCTTGTTCTTTTTTTTTTAAATTTCCAATGAATCTACTAAAAAATGAAAGTATTTTTAATGGAGGTAACTGTGACCCCATCTTCATGACCACTTCTGGATACTCATGACCTTCACTGACTCACTGAAAGCTCCCTCTGCCATTGTTAGGCAGATAGGGTTTCATTCCTTCTCCAGTCATTTCAGCGGGATTTCTGGAAGTAGTGGGAGCAAACTCTTACGTTCATACGTGTACAAACAACCATCCTGAATTAGAAAGCAACTGAGAGAAATAGGAGGCCTCAAAAAGTTGAGTTTCATTCAAAAGCCAACTTAAAAGGAACAAGATTTAGAGAAAGTAATCTACATCTAGAAGTCCATTACTCCTTTACTTCCTTGAGGACTCTACACTCCATCCTTGGAAAGATGGACAGCAAATGGATGTCGTTGGACCACATTAATTGTGCACATTGTAAAATTCCCCTCCACACAGTTGTGCCCTTTGCTTCTGCTGAAGATGTTTCCCAGGAATACCTGTATCAGAATCGCTGTGGCATGTACCACAGAACTTCTTGTAAAGATATTTTCCCAGACTCAGTGTCTCTGCTCACGTATCTCTATCAGTCTCCTTAAAATCAGTCATTCTCAAAGTATCATATTCACCTAGAAACTTGTTAGAAATGCAAATTCCCAGGCCACAGTGACTCAGAAGCTCTTGGGTATGGAAGCCAGATATCTGTTTTAAGAGGGTCTCCCCCTACCAGGAGCTTCCAGTACCTGCCAGAGTTTGAGAACTACCTTAGAACACACTGATGGATTCTCTACTTTGAACAAAGTGGTTGCAATGAGAAAATATTTTTTGGATTTAAAATTTAAAAAAATATGAAGTGATGGGGAAATCCCTTATAAAATTGTTTTTATTGCAACTTTCTGCTACTGGGGACTCTGTCTATTTTAAATTCCTTTTTTTTTTTTTTTAATTTTGCTCTTGCTACTAGGAAACTCAGAGCCAAATTGGAAGGTCAATCATAGTAAATATATTAACCCACAGAGTTATCACATGGATTCCTTCCTCAGTCTCCTTGCCTTGCTGTGCCCAATTTCTTATTTTTGTTTTATTGGATTTTGTTCCTTTGGAGAGAACAGAAAAGTTATAAATATAGTCAATAAATAAAAGACTCCTTAACAACAGGCAATGTGTTCTTATATGCTGCCATATGTTCTATTCTGAGTATGAAATACAGATCTTGCAGACCGAGCAGATGTTACCAGATATTAAATTGTTTCAAAAATAGATGACAGAACAGGAAAATTCAAACACTGCCTAGAGGGAAAAAATATTTTCATGTGTAACTCCCAGGGATGCTCTTATGAAATAGAATTATTATTGCCCTTTTGTTTAAATGTAAGAGAAAGGTCTTACTTAGGCTTAGATTTACTATATTAACCACTATTGTTCTTTTGGCTTCTTGCCTTTGGGTAATGTTTCCTTGTTCAGAGTTATTTTCTGTTTCCATCATCTTGAAACAAACAATGTGCATTTCAATTGTCTATTTTCCCTGAGCCAGCAGACCAATACAATTCCCATTTGAAAAAGTTCTAAAACTTAATATGTAACCAACAAAACACCAGTACTACTGATAAGTTTAACAATTCCCATGAAGGGGTTATATCTTGGTTTGAACTGCAACACATTAAAAAATGCCATTGAAAAAGATAATATTAAATAAACACTCAATCAAAAATGAGATGAACCATCACAATAATAATTAATGTTTCTTGAGCAACACTTATATTACCTCTATAAAGTCTGAATCTGGAGGATAAAGAGAAAGTATAAAACATATTTTTGGAAGACAGAAAACATAACTGATTAACGTAACTAATTATGTTTCCACTGGATAGTCCTGCTCTAGATCCTAGTGTAACAGACCCCATTACTCTATGTCCCTTTATTTTTATCTTTATTTTTAAAAATTTTAAAAGATTTTACTTATTTGTGTGAGAGAGAGAGAGAGAGCACAAGCAGAGAGAGCTACAGGCAGAGCAGGCAGAGGGAGAAGCAGGCTCCTTGCTGAGCAAGAAGCCCGATGTGGGACTCGATCCCAGGACCCTGGACCTGAGCCAAAGACACATGCTTAACCACCTGAGCCCCCCACACATCCCTCTATGTCCCTTTAAAATCTGCCTGACTCATTCTTGAAGAGACCGTTAATCATTTTCGAGGGGCTGGGCCCACCCAAGCCCCTGACAACTGAGTCCTGTTCAAAATCAGGCAACTACTCAGACCTGGACACTGTTGCCCACCTGTTCCAAATACTAGCACCTGTTCGACGCCCCGCTGCTCCGGCCCCCGACAGCACAGAGCCCCGTCAACACCGGAACACTCCTGACCTCCAGAATTCGCAGAGCACACTCTCTGTATTAGTGTCCTCTAGCTGCCACAGTAATCACCATAACTTAGTGGCATAAAAAGACCATGAAATGATTACCTTAGGGTTCTCGAAGTCAGAAGCCGGATGACAGACTCATGGTGCTAAAATCAAGACATCAGCAGAGCTGTGTTTCTTCCAGTAGGTTCTAGGAGAGAATCTGTTCCCCGCTCTTTTCCAGCTTCTAGAGGTCACCTGCATGCCTTGGCCCTTGAGTCCTTCTATCTGCAAGGCCAACGAGAGCTTGGCTGAGTCTCTCTGATGCTGACTCCTCTCCTCCTGCTCCTACTCTTAAAGACTGTCGGGACTATATCGGGAGCATCTGAAGATCCTGGCCATGGCCTAAAGGGTTGCTGATTAGCCACCTTCTTCCACCTGCAACTTTAACTGCCCTTTGCCACATAACAAACGTATGGGTTCTGAGGATTAAGACATGGACATCTGTGGTGGGGAGGGAGCATTATTCATCTTCCGTGACCAGTAAGCCAACAAGTGAGGAACCAGGTGACCAACAGAGGAGGCTGATGGACTGACCGAGGGCGTGTCCAGCTCCAGGTGTTGCTCCTGGTGATGCTCCAGGATGCAGGCAGGCTGCTTCCCCTTCGTGGTAGGGCAGAGAAGAAGTTCTGCTCCCCACTTAACCCCTGCAGCCCTCGGAGCTTCACTCGCCTTGTCTCTAGTATGAGGATAACGATGACACCTATTTCATAGGGTGATTGTCAATGTTACATGTGAAAACATGTCCGTCAGTGTCTGGACTAGAGCAACAACATAATAGGCATGGAAAGAAAGAAAATGCAAAGATAATAATAATGCTAATAATGAACATATGTTTCATGGTACCAACCTACCAAGTCTAGAGATACAACACCATAGATCTGAGAGTGTCTTGGCAATGATCAGATGGAAGAGAACACTGAGGTTCAGAGAGGAGAAAAGGTATCATTCAATTTATAGAAGTAAGATTAGAAATCAGAACTGGGTTGGGAGCCATGAGACTCGCTCGTTAGTATCTCTCCGCCATGTATCTGCACAGTCATGCCGAGCAAGGACGATCTGCACCTAACACACGAGGGCTCTTATGCCCAGTCCACTGAGCACGCTTCCTTCTAGCGTCTGTGTGCGGCAGCTGGCCTTCCTGATGAATGGGAGCCGCTCTCTGTAAACTGACCTCTAACTACCCCTTTAAAATCATTGTTTCAGCAAAGTTTTGGCGATATGGGGAAAATTTTCACCATGTTTACAAAGGGGAAACCCTAACTGTATATTCACGAAAGCAGCCATTATGTAGAGATGGACTTTTTTTTTCTTTTTAAGATTTTATTTGTTAGGGTGCCTGGGTGGCTCAGTGGGTTAAAGCCTCTGCCTTCCCCTCAGGTCATGATTCCAGGGTCCTGGGATCAAGCCCCATATCGGGCTCTCTGCTCCGTAGGCAGCCTGCTTTCCCCTCTCTCTCTCTCTGCCTGCCTCTCTGCCTACTTGTGATCCCTGTCAAATTAACAAATAAAATCTTTAAAAAAAAAGATTTTACTTGTTTTTTAAAAGATTTTATTTATTTATTTGACAGAGAGAGATCACAAGTAGGCAGAGAGGCAGGCAGAGAGAGAGAGGAGGAAGCAGACTCCCTGCTGAGCAGAGAGCCCGATGCGGGACTCGATCCCAGGACCCCGAGATCATGACCTGAGCTGAAGGCAGCGGCTTAACCCACTGAGCCACCCAGGTGCCCGATTTTATTTGTTAATTTGACAGAAATCACAAGTAGGCAGAGAGGCAGGCAGAGAGAGAAGGGGAGAAGCAGGCGCCATGCTGAGCAGAGAGCCCAACGTGAGGCTCAATCCAGGACCCTGGGATCATGACCTGGGCCGAAGGCAGAGGCTTTAACCCACTCAACCACCCAGGTGCCCCAAGAAAGACATTTTTATTTGACTCAAAATTATTGCAAAAAACAATGTTAATGTTTGTCTCGATATTGCCTGTGGTAGTGCTTTTCATTTTCTTCTATCTTTCCTAAGTTTTCCAGATATTCTAAGTTGGTTTGATTTTTACAGTAAGGGAAAATAGAGGAATTTTTTTTTAATAACAATAATGAGAAAGGTTGCTTTTTTTTGGCTAATGATTTTGTTCCCTTGTGACCCCAGATTTCAAGAACCTTGATATGCAAAACAGATATTTCCTTTGTATTCTCAGAAATATTTCTCCTAGCTATTCCTTCCTCTAATCGTAGGGAATCTCTGCTTCATCCCACATTGCTGCAAAAAAACAAAACTAAAAATAAAATGGCTTTAATACTGACTAGCTCAGTAAACAAGACTATGGACCATGGAAAACTGAATGTCCCCATCACTGAAAATAATAAGCCCAAACATGTGGCTATGCACACTTCCCACAGTCACCATCAGGCTCACTTAACCAAAGTTCTCTGGCTTCACGATGTTTTTTCCCCTCAGTTATCACTACATTTATTATTCAGGCTAACTCCTTTCTACTATAATTTCATATCAAATAGAGAAATGTGTTCAGAGACTAGAACTCTAAGTAGGAACACAAGTTGGTCTCTCCTAACCCACATTCCCCTGGATGCAATTAGTTTAATCTCTTTTCTGAACATGTTCTTAATATAGGCTTTTACCATGGACCATTTTTCATGTGTCTCGGTTTTTCATCACTCAATTCTTGAGTCAGACCACAGACATTAAAATGATAACATATCATGTTGAAATCACGGGCAAGTTCAAGGGGGAAATAACACGCTCCGTCTACAGTAAGAATGAAGGGAAGTGACTACAGATCATGACCGCATCATTTTCATAATAGTTTGGACTTGTTTCTTACGGTCACATTTGGGTTCATGGAGTTACCTTTTGAAAGCTGGTCTAAGGCATTCAGAGGGCACACGGTGTGGGATGAGGACAAGTCTTCTCAGAGCCAGGGCCTTAACAATTAAATGGAAAATCTGATCTCTATTGCGGAAGGATCCCGAGGTCCCCAAATGGACAGACATCGTCTTACTCAAAAGGGACTATGAATTTAAAAACTTATCTGAGAGAAAGATTTCAAGCCCTACCTGATATCCAAATTTCAAATGAAATTATGATATTGATTATTAATAATATAGGGCTCAGGGCACCTGCGTGGCTCAGTGGGTGCAGTGGCCAGCTCTTGATTTCCTCTTAGGTCACGATCTCGGAGTGATGAGATCGAGTCCTGTGTCGGGTTCCCATGGGGAGTCTGCTTGAGAGTCTCTCCCTCTGCTCCCCACCCACATGCATGTACGCTCTCTCTAAAATAAATAAATATATCTTTAAAAAATAATAATAAAGGGCTCTAGGAGTCCCATGACCAGTCTGCTCTTTTCCACCGAGATCCAGAAATTTCCCCAATCTGGCCCCCATTAGCCAGCTTGTTTTCCTGCATTCTATATCCATTAACTCTCCCTCCATTTTACGCTACTGACTACTACACTTCTTTCTGTAGTTTCAGCCCCTGAAAACACTTGGACATATGAGAAGGTCATTAGCTGTCAGGAGTAGAATTTGCTTGATCTCACCAGCCTGTTCATGTCTTTTAAAATCTTCTGCCTTGATTTTATCATCTTCATAATCATATTAACAGCTAACACTCACCATATGCTTCCATGTGCCAGGCATTTTTGCTTGAATCATCTCATTTAACTCTTGTGACCACAGCACCAGGTAAGTACCTGTTATTAAACTCTCTGAGCCTCAGCGTTCTCATCCGTAAAATGGGGGCATGCAAAATGGCGATCACACAGTGGGTAAATAGTAGTTCTGGGAATCACATCCAGGATTTCTTAACCCAAAAGTCCATGTTCTTTAACACTAAACTATGTTTGCCCCTTTGCCATCGAAACTCCTAAAATTAACCTCATCCATTCAATCCATAGACCTTCTCTTCTAGAGTCACCTTATTCCAAAAGAAATATATATTCTTTAATATACATATAATTTTAGAATAACAAAAAAGTTGCAGAAATAGTACAAGATGGTTTCCAAACATTCTCCATCCAACTTCCCTCAAGACATTTTTGTTTTTTTCCACACTGTCTTCAGTCTTCGGGTCATCATTGTCAAACTCAAATCAATTGAGCTGCAGCATGATAGGGAGACAGCCACAGAAACTATCGAATCATGTCACAGTGCCTCTCATGGATGACGTGACTTCCCCTCATGGAGGCCCCCCACTGGCCACCTCACGCTTTATCTATTATTACTAATGGTTCCCTCTGCACATAGCACAGGGACTGTGACCTGACAGAGCTACACGTGTTTACATAACAGATCAAAGACTCTTAACTTTGTGGGGTCCTTGATGAATTTAAAGAATTGTCCCTCTCCCTAGAAAATGTGGAGACAAACAGTCCTGTCTCAGGTAGTTTGTAGACTCAGGGTACTCTCTTGGAGTTCAGTGTGACCTCTCTTTGAGTTTAGTCTCTGAATTTTATTTTTCTGAAAGCTAACACTTGCAGCCTGACCTGCTAACCCCGCTCCGCTATCTTTTCTTCAATCTTCAGAGAGCTTCTCCACATCACTCACTCTGGGGAGGCTGCCAAAGAATTGTAGATCCGCTCCTCCCAAGACATGGCTTTCAACCACTGACGTGTTGTTGGTTTGGGGCTGCAGAAATGGCCGTTTGCCAAAGAACACATGTAACTGCCACCAGGACAATCTCGTCAGGCCGTGAGGACAGTGGATTCACTTCTCTCACCGCGTCAAATCCATTACTTCAGGGATTTCCTGACAAAAGGGCAGCACAGTTGGCTTCTCAGCTATGTACTCGCTGAAGGTCAATCCATTTATCCATGGAGGCCCCAGTGACTTCTCAAAAATTAGTATTTATGAGTCTAATATTCTCTCCAATCTAAACACTCCAAGTTAAATGTAACTGGATTTTTTTCCTGATAAAATGAAAGTCTGAACCTTTCAGGCCACTAGTCTTCCAAAGGATCAGGTGGTGATTAATGAAATCACACCTAAGAAAGGTCTTACAAGAGAACTGGGGGACAGTTGGTCCTTGAGTTACTTGGAGCAAGAGAATGAGCCTTCTTCAGGTAACATGAGACCAAAATGTTGATAGCATTTGCAAATATTAATAGGTTAAAAATATATAACAGGTTTCTTTTTCCAACAGTACCCACATTTTAAAAATACAAATTTAGTCTATCCTCAGCATGGTAGGATGAAAAGAACTCGGGTTCTGATTTAGACAAATCAACCTGAGTTTGGATATGCCACTTAACTTAGCTATGTGACTTTGCTTAACCAAATTTTCCTCTTCTCTTAAATGAGGAAATAGGCCACAAAAAAGGACCATGACGAAGACAAAGTGCGACAATTTTACACCAAGGACTGACTCAATAAATCTTAGCTCTTGTTCCATTAGAATGCTTTCCAGAACTTGCAGGTGTCCAGAGAAGCAAGAAAATAGAAAATTCTACAACTTGAGACATATTAAATTTTGAAACTCATCAAAATTCAGAGAATTTCAGTGATTAAGGGTGCAAATCTCTGTATGCTTGACAAGTAGTCAGAAGCCAACACAGAACATTTAAAATGGATTGGGATCCATTCTGGGCAAGATGGGCTAAGCACACTCCACCCTGTCTCTCCAGGGAAAGCAAATACAGACCTGGGTGGAAAAAAGTGGCAATTATCTCAGAAGGAAATGGTATCCATGGATAGGGAAAAGCAGAATGGGAAGTACTGCCAAGCTAGTGGAAAGATTCCCACTTCTTCCCCTCTGGTATCACGCAGTCTAGACATGTATGCAGCCCCAGACCCAGAAGTATACATTGGTGTGGACAGAAAGAGCTTCAAGAGAAGACGTGGCTTTCTGGCCCAAGGACCACGAAAGGCAGCTGGGAGGGACAGAGACACCGAGGTAATTGCCTACTTTTTCTTAGTTTCTGTCCCAGCCACCAGGCAATCCTACCACATTGCAGCAGCAGTGGCAGAGACTGAACAGATGCCTAAAACTGAGGGGAGGGAATCTCTCTCTAACCAGAGAGCTTGGTTCCAACGGCATAAGGCAAATTAGCTATTACATTTTTTTTCCTCTCTGTTCTCAGCAAACCAAACATAATAAATTTTTGAAAAATCATGCCCAGGCACATCATAACATGACTTGAACACTAAAGACAAAGAAAAAAAAATAATAAAGAAACTCTTGAAAGCAGCCAGAGGAAAAAAGACATGTGACATAGAGGGCAGCAACAACTCACATCACTATGGATTTCTCATCAGAAACTATGGATGCCAAAAGAAGGAGAACATTCTTTTGCAAGTAAAGAACTGTCAACCAGAATTCTATATCCAGTACGAATGTCCTTCACAAATGGACGGGGAAGAGCCATTCTAAGAGGAACCATTGCCTACCCTCCCCCAACCTTCTCTGAAAGAAATGCGAAAGGAAGTTCTTTAGACAGAAGGGGAATGATATGGGGAGGCAGCTTGGGACATCAAGAATGAAGGAAAGGCACAAAAAAATGGTAACTGGGTAAATTTAATAAACTGGTCTGTTCTTCTCTAATTGGCAGATAGAATATGTATGATGGTGAAGGTAAAAATGATAACACTGATGCAGTTCTCAAAGTACACAGATGCAATTACACATACAATACATACATACAATACAATTATACCTAACCATACATACAGATACGTAATTACGATATAAAGAAGGGAAAGGCAAAAATACCTGTACCGTATGTAGTTAGGTTTCTGCCCTGGACCTAGAGTAGAAAATATTAATTCTGAGTGGAAAGTGGAAAGCTGAGTATGTATTTTGAAATTCCTACAGCAACAACAAAAAGAAACTCAACGGAAGAATTAAAATGAGATACTAAAACATCCAATCATCCAGAGCAAAGCAGAAAAGAGGAAACCAAGACAAAACAGAAGGAACAGACAGAGAACAATAACATAGTACACCAAACTCCAAACACATCATCACAAACACATTAAATTAGTATCTAATCACTATTTAAGAGACAGATATTGCCAGAATAAATTTTAAAACATAAATATTCTCTAAAGACACCAATTTTAAATATGATGTAGACATGTTATAGTAAGGGATGAGAAAAGATGTACCATGAAAATACTGACCAAAAACAGCTGGAGGGATTCCACTGTTTTTGATAGAGTATCCAACAGAGTAGGACTACAGAGCAAAGACATTCACCAGAAGAAAAGAGGGACATTATGTAATGGTGAAGAGGTCAGCTGACCAAGAGGCATAACAATGTGTAGTGTGTATTCACCTAAGAATAGAGCTTCAGGGCACCTGGGTGGCTCAGTGGGTTAAGCCTCTGCCTTCGGCTCAGGTCATGATCTCCCCGTCCTGGGATCAAGGCCCAAATCAGGCTCTCTGCTCAGCAGGGAGCCTGCTTCTCCCTCTCTCTCTGCCTATCTCTCTGCCTACTTGTGATCTCTGTCTGTAAAATAAATAAATAAAAATCTTTAAAAAAAATTGAGCTTCAAACTAAATGAAGCAAAAACTAACAGAATAAAGGGGGGAAATAGAGAAATCCACCATTAAGAGTTGAAGATGTCAACATTTTCTTTCAGTCATAGACTAAACAGACAAAATGTCGGCAAGGATGTAGGAGAACTGAATACCATCAACCTGATTTAATTCACTTTTCTCAATGGTCCCATTACCAAGATGGGAAACACACCGTATCAAAAGAACCTTAGCGGCAGATAAATTGGATTAGACAAAACCACAGACACACGGTAAACATACCAGAAATGTTAGTCATCATTAGAACTATTACTATTTCTGAAATTATGGAGAGAGAAAGCAGCATTTCTCAACCTTTTCATTATCGTCTCCTTAAGAAGTTTCTTTTTGACATCTTTTTCCTAATCACTCCCCCTGCTCCCTGAAATTTTTATACCACAGATATATTGTACATCTGTATGTCTTGAATGTGCGGTGGGCCTTTGGAGAGCCACAAACTACTGTAATATTTAAGAACAAATTTCCACCCTCTTGGGAGAAATATTACCCCTGTTGAAAATGTACATGATAAATAAATTAATCTCTGACATTCTATAATTCTAAATCTGTATAGATCATAAGGTCTTTAAAATTACTTACTTATGTCACATAAAATATGAACTAAAGTTGCCCGTGAAATTGTTTCTTTATTGTTAAATTATGCTCTGTAGCATCTGGGAGAATAACAGGTTAAATCTAAGGTTTTGGGGAAAGACTTGCTAACCAGCATAGCAGGCAGCTGGCCAGAGACTCAGTCCCATTACATAAATATCATTACATCCTCGAAATATATTTATGTGCAAGTTACTCGTATACACTCTAAGGTTGAAGATTTATGAGATTATAAAAAAATTTTTTAGTCATGAAGAATATGAAAAAATGAAATATTTTTCTTCAAGTCATGTAACCAGGCAGATTGAAACGTTTTTCTAATTTCTCTTGACATGCAGCCCATCTCTCATTAGCTTATGAGGGTGTCTGTAACTGCAGTACCTGTCAAACACTTATTCCCAATGATCAACGATCACATTAAAAAGACAGCCCAACCTCATCTTGTCTTTAGAAGTAGAGAAAGAAGTCTAATACTAAATGTCTATTCCGGAGCCAAGAAGGCATGTGTTTTCTCAGGCCCTAAATCACACACTGATGGTAAAATAAGACCCAAGCAGCTCTTTGGAATAATCCAGCCTTTCCTTCTTTACTGACCTTAGAGATATGTAGCCTGATCTTCACTAATCATCTCTTGCATCGAAATATAAAGCTTCTATTTTCCACTTTGACCTTCTGCCTCTTCTTTTCCTCTGTTCATAATGAGTTATTTTACTTTGGTTCTATCCACAATGCCAGCCAGTTGACAATTACTGAAGTCAAAAAGAAAGACTACAGTGATGTCAGAGAAGAAAGCAGTCCAATTTCCCCAAACAGACAGTGTCTTCTGGGAAGATCACACTCAAGTTCAGGTTTCCACATTAAGGAACTTACACTAGCAGTTGATCAGATCTCTGGGACTGATTCAATTTAATCAAAATCCTAAAGGGTTGATATAAACCATAATGTCAAGCTTCTGGTTTTAGGGGCTTTTTTGGATTTGTTTTTGTTTTATTTTTAATTTACTCTGAAGAAGACACGTATCTGGTGAGTGACAAATGGAGGTCAGTCAGATCATACCCACCCAAAAAGGAAGGAATACATAGAAACAAATTAGCAATCAGATCAATAGATCAGAATGAAATCCCCCTGAATGGGGGAGAGGGGTGGGAAGTGATGATCTAGAATAACAAAGTCAAATGGTTGGCATGTGTCCTACTACTATCTTTCCTGCACCAATTGCAGACATTGTTAATCAATCACTGCACACTTTTGATGATAAGCTTTGACATGGTCCTAAGTCCATCCCATACAGTACTCTAGGCAGTTCCTTCCAATCAGTCAGAGTTATTATATGAAATGAAACCCTATATGCCATATTTGACCTGGAGGGATGATAAGTCCAAGCTGTGGCTCTCCCATTTCTGCCACAAAACAGAGAATTCTTCACTAGTTATCAGTTTATATTTACAGCAGGCTTAGTACCTTTCTTATACAGTTGGGACTAGAAAATTATTGGCCAATTCTCCTTTTGTTCTAGTGGACCATTTCTGACAGATAAAAATCAGAAAAAGACTGAGAATAATATTGAACTTTAGGAAAAAGACTCTTAAGATGGGCTCTGAGCATCTGTGTGTGTACAACTGTCCATGGACATTTGGTGCTTCTGAAAAGCACTAAAGCTGTGTACTGCTGACTGTCCAGGCAAAGAAACTCCCCAGTCCATATGCAACTGGCCTGTTCCTAGAATTACAGATAACACTGACCAGTCTTTGTTTTTAATTGAAATAGAGCTGACATACAATGTTAACACCAGTTACAGTCTTGCTTGATAAGTGAGGGCAGATACTTAAGACCTCCCAATATTGTGTTCTTGACTGCTCTTCCCAAGCAATTAGATGTGGTTTGTCAATCATTGGAGTTATTCAATTCTCTCTTCTTCTCGGCATGGCAGAAAGATACTGAGCTGACATTTGCCCAGAGCTCTTAAGGTGAATATGGCTGGCTGACTTGCTCAGCCAATGCTAAGAGAGCTGAAGACCCTTGCAAAGCTCTAAGAGACACTATGTGACTCACCCCATTCTCTTTTCCCTCTGCCAAGTGGCCTGCATCACTGTACATGGTAGGTGCAGCACAAGCTTTGGGCTTCCAGTCATGAGATAGGGCCCCCAACCCACCCAGGATAGGCACTGTGGTGGTTAATTTTATATGACAGTTTGGCAGACCAAAGGATGCTCAGATTAAACATTACTCCTGGGTGTGTTTGTAAGGATGTTTTTGGATGAAATTAGCATTTGAGTTGGTGGACTCAGCAAAGTAGATGGCCCTCCCCACTGTGAGTGGGCAACACCCAGTTGTAGAGGACGGAAATAGAACAAAAGATGGGGGAAGGAGGAAGTACTCCCCTTTTTCCTCTCTCTCACTATATGAGCTGGGACATTTCATCTCATCTTCTCCTGCCCTCAAACTAGGATTTACACTGCAGGCTCCCCGGTTCTCTCGCACCTTCAGATTCAGGCTGAACAATACCATCAGCTGTCCTGGGTCTCCAGCTTGCAGAGAGTAGGTTCTGGGACCTCTCAGCCTCCATAATATAATCATCATACATTATTGGTTCTATTTCTCTGGAAAACCTGACTAACATAGACATATGGAGTGAGCCAGAAAAAAGTCTGTTCTTCAAGCCATCACGATACAGGAATTGTTTTTTCCTTCAGCACAACCCAGCCCACTCTAACTGACCTATCATGCAAGGGGAACTTTTTTTGCAACCCATACAAAATCTTTCTGGGAACTCTCAGCAACACAATTTGGGTCTCATCAAGGTCTCTTCAACTTTGGCAAACTTTAAACTTATAGCAGATAAAAATAAGTTCTCTTAATATTGTGGGATCTCTTTTAGATGAGATCTCTAAAAGGACCAAGGGCTAGTTTGAACACAAAAGAGAAGGGAAAGGAAGGGAAGGAACCAAAGGAGAAATGCACATGGGAACAATTCTTCAGGCCTTGTGCAAACTGGTGCTGATCCCTGACTTTTGATTTCTCCAGGACAGCTGGGCAGGGGCCCAAGCCAATCTGTGTTGGAATAAGAAACATCGAACCACAGGGTGTGTATTGGGCCCAGGACTATAACCAAAGGCAAGATGGGAACAGGAATGGTTAAATGTTACCCGCTGTCATTTTCCAGGCACACATTTAATTTTTTTGTTGTTTATATGACTTGTCCACAAGAGGAAAAAAAAAATTTAAATAACTGATTTAAAGAGAGCATGGTGCTAGAAAAGGCAGTGTTCTCTTCTGTCTAGCTTTTGCAATATATACTACTTCTAGGCTATAAAATATTTTTCAACAATATGGTTACAAATTTTAAGAGATGCCATCCAAAAACTATAAACTAGAAATCCAACTTCTAAAAGTTCACACAGTATCAAGTAATAAAATATTTTTCTATAATAAAAAACATGTTTTCTTCAGTAAAGTAGGCCACTGATATTTTAAATAATGCTACAAAGGATTAACTCCCAATCAAGTACACTATAGGTACATACTCAACTGCCTCCAACTACTGTTTTCTTTTCAAGAGTTTTTTGTACAAGCAGGTTTGAAAGTGACAATGTCAACTTGCATTAAAATAATTGTACTTTCACAGTAAAATCTCATCAAAACTACATATTTGGTTCTGGTTTTATAAAATTATAAGATCCTTGGAATGTATTTCATAACTCTGTGTCACTTAAAGATCTGCTTTTATAGAAAATTCCAAAGGAGAAATTCAATTATTGGACAGAGATTGTGAACAGGTTTTTTCCCCTTAAGCTCAGATATTTAGCATTTTTTATGAAGGAGTAGATCAATTCATCTATTTATGTCATCAAAAAATATTCTAAGAACTTCTCACTCACCAGGCTCAGTTCTAGAGACTGAAGGTACCACTGTGAATAAGAAAGACAATGACCATGGACTCACAGAGCTTACACTCCAGTGGGGACAACAGACAGAAATAATAGGTAGGTAGGTAGGTGAGTAGATGGATAGATAGGTAGAAAAATAGATAGAACTAATGATTAATTACTATACTATGTATAAATTCTATTCTATAGTCAGGGGATATGGGAATGATGGTCAGAGTCAAGGAATTCATCTCTGAGAAGATACCTTTGGGAAAAATAAATGAACCGCAAAAAAAACTCTCCAGGGGAGAGTAAGTGCAAAGGCCCCGTGGTAGGAACAAACTTGGAAGATCTAAGAAACAGATTTTGAAACTGGCATGGAGTGAGGTCGAACAATGAGAAAAGGTAGTAGATGTCACTGGAGACAAGGACAGAGAAGCTAAAGCACTGGATGGTTCATGGATGTGGATGGCCCCCTATCTTTGGGGTCAACATTTTTTCTTTTTTTTTTACATTTTTTATTTTATATTAACAATCAATGTGTTATTAGTCCCAGGGGAACAGGTCTGTGAATTGTCAGGCTTACCCACTTCACAGCAGGGGTGAACATTTTTGTATCAATTTTGAATCTTTCTTATCTATTAATATAAAGCTCAAAATTTTACTCCAAATGCCACATTAGCCCATCCCTCAATGTTTTGATACATAGTGTTAATATTATTATTTGATTCTAAATAGTTTCTGAATACCACTATGATTTTTTCTTAGTTGAGCAATGCATTATTTTAAAGTGAATTACTAAAATTATGAAACATATGATCTTTGAGGGCTTTTAGTATTGGTTTCTAAGTTTATTGCACGGTGGACAAAGAATGTGATATGTGTGATTCTTGGTTTATGTTGAGAATTACTATGTAGACTAGTACAGGGTCAAGTTTTACAGGTGTTCAACGTAGGCTTGAAAACACAGTGGGTCCCAAAGTGCTCTGGACGAAGGGGGAAGAGCAAAGTCAAGGACCTGCAGAAATGTTTGTGGGGCTAGAGACACAAACAGTGAGGTAGGAGGCGGTGCCAGACGATGCCAGGCAGGCTGCCATGCAGGGAGAATGCAAATCTCTCCAGGGATTTCCATCCAAGGATTCGACCAGGCATAACCCATCCATAGCCTGTCGGTAGTAATTCCTTCCTTGTAAAGCTGTAGTGAGGATTTTATGAAAAAACTGAGAGTGTCTGGGTCGTGGTCAGCACTCAGCCATCAGTCCTTCCTTCAGCTTTTCTCAACTGTATTTATTTTAAGGAAATGTCTAGTCAACAATCTTCTCCACTGGGGTTTTAGTGCTCCTTTAAATTGATTTCCACATGAAATGTAGGACATTGGTCTCTCACTATGCAGCACATCTTTTCAACCTCTAATTTGCATGAAAATTACTAGATCAAATAATGTTGTCCTGCATAAAAACCGCAACTGTGAAATCAAGCAAACCCTGCAAAAGTGGCCAAACCAGAGGATGTGCCAAATGCCACCACTACCAATTAGAAGCCATGGTGATTTGGGGCAGCATCTTTCAGAAAGAGCAAGTCTTTCTTCCAAGAGTCCCCTTTTATCAAAAGAGCACAGGGGCACAGTGTTTACCATTATTCCCTCCCAACATTTGACATAACTGAGTGCTGGGTGCTCCCGGGGCAGGGAAGTGCTACCTTTTTATGGCTTTACGATCTTCTAAGGCTTCTGTATTCCCTGACTTTGCTCCGGCTAATGTAGGAAACTCCTTCTTTCTCTTCTTTACCAAGTATAAAATTCAGAACCATCAAGTTCATCACATTAAGGAGACATCTTGGTTGAGAAGGCTAGCTAGACCATCCAGCTTTGAGTCTGTCCCTACAATTTACATTTCTTTTTTTTTTTTTTTAATTTATTTATTTAACAGACAGAGATCACAAGGAGGCAGAGAGACGGGGGAAGCAGGAAGCAGGCTCCCTGCTGAGCAGAGAGCCTGATGCAGGGCTTGATTCCAGGACCCTGGGATCATGACCCGAGCCGGCGCCCCTACAATTTACATTTCTTACAGGATTCCTGGTGCCACCACCCCACTGGCCTTGTGTAGTGTTGGAGAGGAAGAAATTACTCTCACTTCAGCCTCAAAGACCCCTCTCTTCGTACCCCATAACTGAGACAATGTGCGAATGGTCATATCCAACTCTGCTAATGTATTCCCATTTCCCTAATGGGAAATGAACACCACAGTGAAGAGTGCTGTGAATGTCAATAATCTAGTTTACCGGGAATGCCTACTCACTGTCAGCTTGCACTACATGCTGCTGAAGGCAATTCCACATTTTTCATCTGCCTTCAACTCTCAACAGCTAGGAGTTCTTTCCTGATCTCAGATGGTGAGCACCCTAAGAGTCTGAATGCTGCCGAGAGAGACCCATGGCCCCTTTGTGGCTTACCTAGACTCATCTCTTCCTTGGTTGACTAACAGTGAGAATAAAACTCACACAAAACCGAGGCTGTGCTCTGATGGCCCCCACCAGCCACTGCCCAACAAGACAAATTGAGAAATGCCAAGATTCACACATACACAGCACAGGGTCATTTCCTTATAAACATCTTGTTCTCCAAACTCCAGCTTTCTCAAACCCTGGAAAATGATCGTGCCACACAAGATGACTTTTGTAAGTCTAACATCCACTAACCATGTTGTGTTATATTCTCCGAAATACAGGCACTGTGCCAATACAACTAAACCTACCTTGGGGCGCCTGGGTGGCTCAGTCAGTTAAAGCCTCTGCCTTCCGCTCAGGTCATGATCTCAGGGTCCTGGGATGCCCGCATGGGGCTCTCTGCTCAGCGGGGAGCCTGCCTCCCCTCTCTCTCTGCCTGCCTCTCTGCCTCCTTGTGATCTCTGTCAAATAAATAAATAAAATCTTAAAAAACAAAAACCTACCTTGTCTTTCGTAATTGTGTAATAACCGTTAAGCGGTCATCTCTCTCCGAGCTTCCACATTCCTGTACTTACTGAATTTTAGGAGAACAGTCATAAGGTAAGGCAGAGTGGGCTGTGACCCGTCTCCTCTAATGGACGAGATGCTCCGAGACCGCCAGCCTGTGTCCGTGTCATCTCTCCTGCAGCTGGTGATTTGTACATGCTGGTTACACCGCCTCGAATTGCTTGTGGGAGGCACTTTTCAACTTCCACGATTTCCCAACATCAGCATGTTCTCTGTTCAGAGAATTCCATCTGGGTTCCACTGCGGAAGCTGAAAATGTCTGACACTTGTTTTCCCAGGCTCTCTTGCAGCTAGGGCATGAGAGAACACATGACCTCGGCTCTGCCAATCAGAGACACCCACGACAGCTCTGCCAGTCAGAGGCACCCATGCCAGCTCTGTGAATAAGAGGGCACCCATACCCATGCCAGCTCTGCCAGTCAGAGACACCCACGAAGGATCTAACAGTCAGAGGCACCCACAACAGCTCTGCCAATCAGACGCACCCATGCCAACTCTGCCACTCAGAGGGCACCCATGTCAGCTCTGCCAATCAGACGCACCCATGCCAGCTCAGCCAGTCAGAGGCACCCATGCCAGCTCTGTGAATAAGAGGGCACCCATACCCATGCCAGCTCTGCCAGTCAGAGACACCCACGAAGGATCTAACAGTCAGAGGCACCCACAACTGCTCTGCCAATCAGACGCACCCATGCCAACTCTGCCAATCAGAGGGCACCCATGTCAGCTCTGCCAATCAGAGGCACCCATGCCAGCTCAGCCAGTCAGAGGCACCCATTTCAGCTCTGTGAATAAGAGGGCACCCATACCCATGCCAGCTCTGCCAGTCAGAGACACCCACGAAGGATCTAACAGTCAGAGGCACCCACAACAGCTCTGCCAATCAGACGCACCCATGCCAACTCTGCCAATCAGACGCACCCATGCCAGCTCAGCCAGTCAGAGGTACCCACGACAGCTCCGCCGATCAGAGGCACCAAGGAAGGACTTTGAAACAGGACCCAGGGGTGCAGAAACGTGGGAGTGCCTCTGGCAGCAATGAAGGTTGCAGAAGCTAGAGCTCCCAAGACGCAAAGATCAGGCTTTTAATTTCAAAAGCAGTCAGGGCTTGGTTTTTTTGAGATTTTTTTTTTTTTTTTAACCAGACCAGTTCTAGGGTATGATTTTGATCCTCATGCCTGAGTTTGTGAATCTGAGCCTGGTTCTCAGCCTTTAATAACACCCTTTTAATAAAAATCCTTTTCTGTTTTTTTTTTTTTTTAAAGATTTTATTAATTTATTTGACAGAGAGAAAGATCACAAGTAGGTGGAGAGTCAGGCAGAGAGAGAGGAGGAAGCAGGCTCCCGCTGAGCAAAGAGCCCGATGCGGGGCTCGATCCCAGGACACTGAGATCATGACCTGAGCCGAAGGCAGCGGCTTAATCCACTGAGCCACCCAGGCGCCCCTCCTTTTCTGTTTAAATGAGCCAAAATCAGTACCGGAAACACTCAGCAAGGATTTCTCACTACACTTTCCCTACATGGTGAACCAGCCTGAAGTTCCTATCAACTGGTCGATAGGTGAAAATAGGAGGTAATCACTTGGCTATTGTTGATTGAATTCTTGCAGATAAACAGGAAAAAAAAAAAAAAAACAGATTTTTTTTTCTTTTTTTTTTTTTTTTAAGATAGCCCAATCTCCTGTTTTGGAACTTATGAATGCAGAATGTTCTTCTCCTTTCTCTGGGAGGGAAGATCATCTTCCCAAAATAACTGCCCATTAATCTGATAACAGTACTGTATATTTGCAGTGACCCACAAAAATTTATTATGAGAGATGGTGAAGGTGAAAAGTTTTAATAATGCTTTCTACTTTGAAAAGTTGGAAATCTTCAGCTTTTTCTTCATTTGAATTATTTTGGACCATAGGTTTCTGCACTGAAAACTTTTCAAAGTAAATGACATTCCATGGTTTTAGAGCAGGAACAGGCATTTCCAAATACATCTGCATAATCCAAGCCTTCATTCTGCCATGGACTCGGGACCAAGCGAGTCGTGTTTAATGATGGCAGAGGTCCCCTCTCAAGTACTAAGGAAAAAGAACTTTCCTGAACAGGGATTAAGACTCCTGTCACCTTCCAGGGTTGCTCTCTCCTTATACCCCCCATTCTTGATCACAGAGCTTCTATCTGAGGAGTAATGGAAACACATGAGCTGTCCTCCAGGCCAACTTGGGAACACACCTCACCATATTGTCACCAAGACTGTAGGACAGGGCAGTGAGCAATGATGTGCAAACAGATTCACAAGTGGGCCATTGTTCCAGGCTGTGGTTTCTCATATGTCAGTGTGCTCTCAAGTGCTTGCTTCTTACCAGCAGGGTCAACAACAGACCCTTAAATTACATAGTTGCGGGTGTAGACAGAGCTTTCCCAACCTTGGCTCTCAATCAGAACAAAATTTGTGCTGAGACATAAAGAAAGCTCTGTGCTGCTGGGAATGTTCGTCCAGAGAAATCTAAAAATAGTGAGCCGCTTTGCTGTGGATGCCCACTGGGACCTTGGGATAATACTTTGCTGTAAGTGAATTTCAGGCAGTTTATTTGCTGAACTCCCCGTAGAGAAATCTTAGATCCACTGGATCTGGAAGGAGTCTCAAGCATAGGTCTATTTATTTTCATATTTATTTATTTATTTGAGAAAGAGAGAGTGCAAGAGGGAGGGGGAGGGGCCGAGGGAGAGAATCGCAAGGACACTCCCCTCTGAGGGCAGAGTCCCACACGAGGGCTCGATCCCACGACCCTGAGATCATGACTTGAGCTGAAATCAATAGTCAGGTGCCTAACTGACTGAGCCACCCAGGTGCCCCAAGCATCAACCTATTTTAAAAGCTCTCTAGGTAATTCTAAGATGTGCCGAGAGTTGAGAACACCCGAGCCAAAGCCACAGAGGAGCTCCGCACAGAGCAAGTGAGAGTCTCTGGCCGGCTGTAAGTGGCGTCCAGTCCCCCCAGCCCTCTGACCCTACACTGGTCTCCACCATGCCCACAATAGGATTTCCCAGCACCTTCACCTAAATACACTGGTTTTATTAATTTGGTTTTAGTTCCAGAAAGCTCTTACAAAAAGGAAACCGACTCTTCTAAGATAAAAGAGATGAAAACAGGTATGTGGGGAGCCTAGAACCCTCTGGATTCCAGCCTTCCCCATCTCCTCTGAAGCTAAAGTTCCACACTTGGAATGACTGTGCGCTCAGTTAGCCACAGAGCTGAGCTGGACTAGAGCAGCCATCTATGCAGCGTATCTCAAACCATATACCCCAGACCATCAGACCTTCAAAACATTAACAGATGTCACCTGAAAAAATAGTAATAACAGAAGGGAGGTGTCTGTGATCAAATGCCTTAGGAAAACGGCACCCGTGCTCTCCCACTCTTAGATATTAAATGCTCGTGGTTAACAAAAATACATATTGCTTAACCTAATACTTAAATGTATTTGGGCAAGAAACTGTTTTTGTAAGGAATACCTGTCATCTTGGGGACCCAGTTTGGAAATCCCAGCTCCTTCTTGTGAAAATAGGGACTCGAGGACTCGAGAGATGATGTCAAGGTCATGAACTACCAAAGGCCAGGGCCTCCCTCACTCCCCGTGATGCACCTGGGCACCCCTGACCTGGCCTCTTCCAGCATGCTGACAACCTCTCACCCACAAGGTGTCTATGTTCCCATCATAACTGTCTAAGAACTTCCTCTGGTCCTTTGGGCCCGGGGATGCTTGTTCTGGGTACGGCCTGGGGTACAGGGAAATGGTGAGATTTGCTGTGTAAGTGCCCATGTTCCCCACCCCCTCCGTGGGTAGGTTCCACGAGGATTCTCAGAGGGTCACTGAGTCCTGGTTGCCCACCCAGAAAATCTGCTTAGGGGTGCCCCTCTCACTGGCTTCCTCCCTTCTTTCAATCACCGGTGCTTCCCAAGATCAACTTCCTGATGAGTTCTTCTCTCAAGACCTGCTTTTGGGAAATGCATATGAAGAGCTACTCACAGAGCAAGTTAGGGATAATGATCTAGATGTAAGGTTAGAGCTAACTAAATAGATGATTTTTTTTTTTTTTTGGTTAGGATTTTTTTTTTATTTTTTTTTTTTATAAACATATAATGTATTTTTAGCCCCAGGGGTACAGGTCTGTGGAATAGATGATTTTTTTTAAAGACTTCATTTTTTAGAGTGGTCTTAGGTTCATAGAAAAATTCAGGGGAAGGTACAAAGCTTTCCATACATCCCCTGCCCCGCCCGCGCACAGCATCCCCCTTTAGGAATATCCCCCCCCCCAATATCAGCAAACCTATACTAACAATGTCATCATCACTCAAAGTTGGTAGTCTATAGGGTCACTCTTTGGTGTGGCTCTTTCTATTGTGTTCAGACAATGACATGTATCCATAGTCACAAAATCACACAGAAGTATTTTCAATTGCCTTAAAAGTCCCCTGTGCTAATGATTTGGTTTTGAAAAGTGAAATCAGATTCAAGCTCAAGATGCCAAGTGTTAAGCAGACATAAACATTTCCTCCTGAGACAAGCAGCTAAATTCTACTGTCAGAATAAAAAAGCTTATTAAGCTTTTTCTTCCTTCTGACCTTATAAAGGCTATGTTCAAGATAAAACATTTTGCCTTATCTTCAGAAAGTAAACAGGGTTTCTCCATCTTTGTGCCCTCTGGTGAAAGGTCACAGACAAATAATATGTCACTTTGCTAGAATGTTCTTTGAGAGCTAAGAAGGAAACCGAAATGCCTAAGAAAGTTGAACTCAGGAATTTCTGAACAGGCCGCACATCTGAGGTGACTCCAGGCTGCCAATTTTTTTTTTTTTTTTCAAAAACAGTGAATAAATTTGCTCAAGAAATTAGCTGTCGATAGCAAGGGTATGAAAACTGAGCCAGAGCTCTCGCTTTGGCCAAGGATCTCAAACTGTTTTCTAGATATTTGGGGCTCAGTAAAATCTAACACATTTTCCTCAGCAACTTTTCCTCCCCTTTAATTTACGAACACTGAAATTATAAGGAAATTTTAATTTGTGTTTTTTTAAATATGAGTTGATACAAAGCAGGCAGAAATGAATTTTCTGAGGATTCTTTTAAAGTAAGGATTGTCAAGAAACTGCACTTGATTTTGGTGTGGTGGATGCAGTTTTCCTTGTCTTTGAATTGTGCGTACGTCTCCATGCCAGGGGTCGGGGGTGGGGGGGGACAATTACGTTTGAAATCTCAAGGGAGACGTTTACATTTTCACCAAAGGAGGGAATCTGTGGGGATTTGGGGAAACTTGGTCTTACAAAGCTAGGAAGGGGACAAATAACTATGAAGGTAGAGAAAGTGCTCTTCCCTTTTACCTTAAAGGAGACTGAGAATGTTGAAGGCCAGTTTGGACAATAGTCAGGAAAGGGATTACAAATAGATTAATATGTTGTTAGAATCCATCTGCTCAACCCTGAGTATTTTAAGAACTGGCTGGATGTGGGGTAGTGTGCTTCAAAACATAAATGCCTCTGACTGCTCTTTATCAAAAGTCACGTTTGCCTGAAAACCCGTTCCCAGAAGTACTACTCTTGTGCCCTATGAGGGCATGGCCAGTCATTCCTCCTTAATCGCCTTCTTATCCTCAGCGCTTGTCATGCCCATTGCCAGAAACTTCCCAGCATCCTGTGGTCTGACCTCAATCCTAGACAAATGCCCAGACCATCTGACTCTCCCCTCGCTTAGCTCTGAAACCAGATCCAGCTCTGGGGGGCAGAGTCTGTCTGAAGATGTTGTTCTCCATCTTCCTTGACCTTATACAGCAGAGCTCCTACTGTGGAAGACATGAGCTCTTCTGGACATCTCCACCTCTGATGCCTTCAACCAAAATGCTTCTCCATAAACCTCCTGCCTTCTCCATATAGTGCTCTTATCCCTTCAGAGTCAAAGATGCCCTGGAGATTACAGAAGAGGTCTCCTACAAAGAATTCTTTAAGGGGGTGATAGAAAGGTCCCCTTCAACCCATAATGACTCCCTCCAAAGCCTGTCACAGGACAAAAAAAAAAAAAATCATTCAACTCTTTCCTCTGGATTAAAACATGGAAGACAACAGTCTAGAGAGATGGGGAACACAGGATGCCATTATCGACCACATGCACGCTGGCTAAAATGAACTTCTCCAATTTGTTCTGATTATCAAGAGGGCTGATAAAAGGAATCATGGACACAAGATGTTTGTTTAAAGATCTCACAAAGAAAGATGCATGGAGCCCAAGGAGTTGAGCAATCAGAATATTTTTCCTTTGTTATGGGAATAATGGGAGGTGAGGGCAGACATTAGGAAACAAGACAAAGGTACTATATGCCCAGAAGAAGAACAAAACCCCAAGGAGAAGACACAGGTAGGAAAAGATGATGAACAAGATAGTGGAGACAATGGTGGTAGTTACCACTCAGCGAGAAGACGCCATGTTGGTCGTTTGGCACACATGACCTTATTTGACTTCCGTAGGCCCTATACCAGATAGGTATTTTCATTTCCACTTTACAGATGAGGATCCTAGGCTCTTCCCTGACCTTATTCACACAACCAGTAAGTGGCAGACTGTGGCTTCAAGCCCAGATTCCCCTCCAGAGACCATAACCATCCCACTTGGTCATAGTTAGGGAGCCCATGTGTGGTTTTTGCAGGCGAAAAGAAAGGAGAGAGAGGGAAAAAAAATCCCACTAGATCTCCCGGATTGGAGGTTGGCCTGAGCAGCAGAAATGTCTGTAAATTAAATCGATGATTGCTCCTTGGCCACGCACGCCACCATTCACCTACGTCTGTGGCTCCTGATTGCAGACTCAGAGGTATTGCAAGGGATCCCTGTATCCACACACGCGCCCAACCTCGTCTGCAGACACAGTACATCATGCTTATGCCAAGAGATTTCTGTGATTGATGATATACCAACTGATTCACGAGTGTTATTGAATTCACAGTAGATATTTATCATTGTGTATTTCCCAACCTAGGAATATTAAAAGAATAATTAGAATCATATGAGATGAATATTTTTGTTATTAAAAGGGGATTTTCAGTGCTGCGATCCAGAGATTGTGTTCCTAGATACGTACTCAATAGAAACGCATCAATGTGTTCATCAATAGACATTACACAAGAATGGTCAAAGCAGCCTGTTCACAATTTCCCAAAAGTGGAAACAAACCTAAATCCCAACAAGGGCATAGAAGAGAAATGCATCGTGGTACAGTCACAGCAGAATACCATGGAGCAACAAATGTAAACTAAGGCACGCCACACTAGGAGGAAATGCACAAATGCGAAACAGAGCAAGGAAGCCAGAACCCTAAAGAGCTCTCTCGAAGCAACTCCACTTCTGTAACGTTCGAACACAAGCACAGCTAACCTACGCTGTTGGAGTCCAGAGAAAGGTCACCTTGAGGGTAGTGAGCGGAAGTTGAGTGAGAGAGGCTTCTGGAGAGGTTTAGAATGTTTGGCTTCTCAGGCTGGATGTTGTTTACATGACTGCATGTAGTTTATGAGAATTCCTTCAGCTGTACATGCGATGTGTATGTGTTTTTATATTTTTGTTATATTTTAATAAAACATGCAAAAATCACAGGGCAGGGGTCCAGACCTAGAACTCGAATGACCCAGGGCTCTAAGGAAAGGTTCATCCTAGCCACGCCAGATGCTTATCCTTTGCCAAACGAGCATTTTTCTGGCTCCTCATTCTTGCTCAGGCCATGCCCCCAGCTTCAGATCACCCACCCATCCTTGTCTACGAAAACCTTTTCCATCCTTCGTGCTCCAGGTCAACAGCATCACCTCCAAGGGACCTTCTCCACTTCCCTGGCCAGGATGAAATGTTACTCACCCAGAGTGAGTTAGAGCCCCAGAGCGCTCTAATACCATTTCTCCGCTCACTGCTCTGAGCTTCTCAGAAGTGAGAGTAGCACAGTACTTGCCAGTGACAGGTCATTAATGAAGTCTCCTGAGATTATAATCATGTCAACATCTCAACCTCCTAACACAGTGACTTAGGTTTGTCTTACCTCCTGCCCTCAGGAAGCTCACAGTCTGGGGACAAAGACAGGTCTACTTGTCTTTGCATGGCCCACCAAGCCCAACCCATGACCTGGCAGACAGCGGCTGCTCAGGTAATGTTTTTGAGTGAAGACAAGTGTCATTTATAAAAAGAACTCGCAGTGACAGGGCAACCTTTAAGCTGTCAGCGGGTCCGTGTCACACATCCATGGTAGAAAATATCTCCCTTCCTCCCCAGCGGCTGTTATTTTAATGGGTTTATACTAGACTAAAAACCCCCCTGGGGGCCCAATGTATCTACACAGGCAAGAATGTGAGCTTCACAACAAGAAAACTGAAGGCAGCTGAGATGTTTGGAGCCTGGTGATGAAAAGCTCAGCCTAATTCCAAGTCCCTTGGATCAACCCTGGCATAGACTCTCACATACCAGGAAAAGGATCCAACAATCAAATCAACATGGCGACACGCAATGAAAAATGACAGAAGTGGCAGCAACACGTCCGCCTTCGAGCCCACTTCAGGCTCGTCTCCCAGGAAGAACAACAGCATTTCTGATCCGTCCCCACCGTGTCCTCACGCTGTCATTCTGCCTCCTTCCTTCCGTTGGCCTTCCCTGTTCTTAATAACCTGCGAGCTGCCTGGGACAAATTCACACTGAAATGATTTTTTTTTTTTTTTAATCATTAGTGCAAAAGGAGAGGTGCTGGAGTGCTAACATTCCTGAATTAGTAATATTGCTGCCATCCATGATTTTAAACTTTCTCTTTTCTGTTGGCCGAAGCCAAAACATTAGGAGATATTTTCCAGCATTATAGTCAAACTGTGCATTTTTAGATTTGTGGGCAGGCTGAGTGATCTCCGGCCAGAGTCTGAGCCCTCAGCTCTACATTCCAGTGTCATTCTCTTACCACAGCATCATTTCTGGACTTTGCCAAGTCATCGCTTTGGAGAAAATGAATTTTCAGAATTTTGTTTTCAGAATTTAATTTAAGAATAACCCAGACAACCTAGGGCCGGCAAGGCTGTTGGTGAAGTCAGCAGAAGGAAGGGCTGAGACTGGCGAGATGAACATGGTCGAAACCTCCCATCACCGAGACCTCTGCACCTACACCAGGAATTCCACTGGAAATTGGTCCCGGCAGCCTCAAGTGGCCACATCTTTAACTGCTTTTATTGCTATTACAAGGAAACAGCGTTCAGATTACAATCTGTATGCTGGGACTAACCTACTCACTATTCAGGTAAGTACTTGAACGCCCTTTCTCACAGGAGGCATGCCCAAGATGAGTTCGGGATAGCATCCTTCTTCAAAGCATGGGCCAATTACTAAAGACATGCGCAATCATACATACGACGTCTGCCTCTCCACGGAAATCAAAGTTCCACGAGGGCCAAGGGCTGAACCGATCTGGTTCATGTCTGCACCCTAGGGTCCCAGACTCAGCAGGAGGCACTCGATAAACCCCTGTCATAATGAACACGAGCTAGCTGACACCGACTGCTGGAACCAAACAACCCAGCAACTCCCACCCACTCTGGGAAAGAAAGGCAAGTGTTTTTCCTAGGCCCACGCAGATGGTAAATCCATGTTCAAATTTTCGTTCCTTTCTTTTTCTGGGCCCCAGACTCCAGGGCCCCAGACTGTCTCCTGTCCCTCATTGGTGGTGCGATCCTCCAGGTACATCAGTTTCAAAGTCTGAGCAACGTCATCAGGTTTGCCCTCTTTGTCAAGTTCCCTACTTCTGATTAATTGGTTGTACCTCTAAAAACATTCTCCTAGCCACCTGCCCCTCTCCTTCCTCTCATGGCCTCCCAGCCCAGGATCTGGCTACCAGTCTCCCCAACACTTCCCTGACCTCTGACCTGCACTCTTTCTTTTAACCAAGTCCCTCTCTTTGTAGCTAGCAGATAATTCTAGATACTTTCAGGTTGCCTCCTACTAGGAAAAGCTGTAGGAAAAGCTGTAGTGAATGCCCCACGTCCTGTTGTAACCCATAAATGTGGTAGCTTAGGATACTCCTTGGTCCCCAGATTTTTTCCCTACATGTTCCTTCAGTGTTTGGCTGAAAGGCCACTTCATGCAGAAAGCTTTTCCTGAATCTATTTTTACCTAGCAAGAGCAACCAAAGGCTTCCATTGCCTTTCGGGGGAAGATGTATACACGTTCAGCTTTATAAATTAGAAAGCGTCTGCTTAGCTTGTTGCTATTAGTCTGGAAAGATCTTCTGGGCATAATCTAGATCATATTGGTCTTTGTTTACCCAAAAATGCCAAACACTATGCCTGGCACATAGTAGCTTTCTGAAAACATTTCTTGAGCTTAATCAAATTCATTCCTTCATTCATTCTTTCAAACGTGCTGACTCTGTTTAAACCACTCCCGTCCCCAACCAGCGCCAGCCCAAGGATCATGAGGCACAACAACTGGGTGAATTTTGGCAAGAGACTTTAACCCTTCCTTGACTTTATTTCCTCACCTCAAGAAGAAGAAGAAGAAGAAGAAGAAGAAGAAGAAGAAGAAGGAGGAGGAGGAGGAGGAGGAGGAGGAGGAGGAGGAGGAGGAGGAGGAGAAGGAGAAGGAGAAGGAGAAGGAGAAGGAGAAGGAGAAGGAGAAGGAGAAGGAGAAGGAGAAGGAGAAGGAGAAGGAGAAGGAGAAGGAGAAGAAGAAGAAGAAGAAGAAGAAGAGGAGGAGGAGGAGGAGGAGGAAGAGGAGGAGGAGGAGGAGGAGGAGGAGGAGGAGGAGGAGAAAAAGCATGTAAACCACTTAGCCCAGCATCTGGCACATAGTATATGCTCAGTAAACAAGAAGGGCATAGGATTAGTAGTATTGTCTCGCTGTTCCATTGTTGGGCAGGAATGATTACTAAGCCATTCTTCCCAATTCTGAGTTCAGCTCTGTCTCCTAACTCCTACCACTGACCATAGTTTCTCTGCCTGTGGGCAACAGGAATGAGATGACTCTGAAGTGGGCTCAGATATACTTTTAAAAACCTGGTGCTCAGTCCCAGGCCTGGAATTTTAAAAAAATGAAAACAGGTCAGCTGGGGAGAGAGAGCTGGATTTCATTAATTCCATGGGTTTCTGAGAAGGGCTAAGACTCTGTAAGTTGGTGTTCATTTTCTACCTTAGGAGTTTCACTCTGGGGGTCCAATATTCTGCTTAAATTTCACTTATTTCCTTTAGCTGGAGGATTTGGGTAAGCAAGGAAAATTCTGCAAAATGACTTCACCACTGGCAGTAACTTGCCCTTGGCCAAATTGACTTGCAATTACTCTGAGAGTGTCAGAAGTTTCCAAATTAGTGTAGGCCCTGTCTGATGCTGAGTAGGCTCCTTGGGGTGGGTCACGTCCATGGCTTCAGTCTAGCACAAGAAAGATCCAGCTGCCCAGCAGAAGCATGGGCCCTGTTGTCCTCATCTCCCCCCTGCGCCTGGTCCGATCCCCTGCTGGGAACTAGGGCACCGAAGGACTGGTGTTCATTTCTCCATGTTCCCACTCCCCTTTGACTCTGTCCTTCTACCTCTGGGTTCATTATTTTGTAATAAATGGTTTCCACTGACAGAAGGTTCCTTTCTTTCAGAGACTGGCTCTCATTTTCCTCAAGGCACTCTATAACCGTCCCATTGCCCTCTGAGATCATAAAGACCAACCTCTATGAAGAGACTTCCACACCATGTGGTGGGATCAGGGCCAATGACCCTGTAAACTTATCTTTAGAATTCTGCAACCATTTCCAGAAATGCCAATGAGAGGCTTTAACCCTTTGGTAGTTGCAGTGACTTCTTTTCAACGATAAATTCAGAACAACCCAGAGTTTTCTTCAACCCGAGCACCCAAGGAGAAATAAATTATGTAGAATTTGTCAAAAATTCATCCCATGTGATGGGATGGCAGCAGTAACCTCCTAACTAATCCTGGGTCCCTACTCTTGTCCTCTATCACCTCTTCTCTACCAGATCCCACAGAGAGTTCTTTTTTTTTTTTTTTAATGTAAGTCATAATACTTTGCAACCCTGCTTTAAAATGTTCCATCGCTTCAACTGTACTCAAAATAAAATCACGGACTTCAAAGCCTCATCTACTCCAGATTCTAGTAGTTTCCCACTCCCTAAACCACCCTGCTCTTTGCTTACCACACACATGCAAACAGGACCCCTTCCAGTCCCTCAAATGTGTGGAGCCTGTCCTGGCTAAGGGCTCTTCGGTTTTGTCCTCTCTCTTCCTTCCACCTAGACGATTTTTCTCCAAGTTCTAAAGAGATGGCTCAGTCTCATCTTTTTCTCTCACCTTACATTCAGCTTTCTTTGAGAATCCTAAAGTAGAACCCCCTTCCTCGTCCTGCAAATCTACTCTTTAAATAATTTAGCTCGGGTTGTTTTTTGTTTTTGTTTTTGTTTTTAATGTCAGCCTTCCTATATAGTCAGTGGCCCCAATTCTAAATAAATGGAAAGGCTAATGAGAAGGGAGTCTACACAGATAGATTTGCTGCATTGCCCAGGATGGGGCCAGGTGGGACATATATCCATCCTAGGTCACTGAACTAATGTGAATTGTACATAAGATTACCTCTGTAACAGCCAGGAAGAAGTACTAAGAAGAGAAAATACTCCCTTCTCTTTAGCAACATTTTGCTCACTTTATAACAAAGAAATCCTACCCATGATGGGAGCTTCTCACTGCCGCTGGAAGAACCAAGGTTGATGTGATTCCAACAACAGATTTCTTCTCTAATAGTCCAGTGTTCCTCTAGGATTGGATTACAGCCTCCTTCACACTCCTTAGATGCTGCAAAGCAATAATATTAATCAGAAGAGGAATTTCTCCTTGATCACTGTCCACTGTTGTTTCCCTCATAAGACAGACACTTGGTAGAGGAACTCCTTTCGGAGGTAAATGAATAAGCCTCTTGCTCCTAAAGTTAGCAAGAGGCATGTCTGGGCATCATAAGGCCTAGGATTTGAAATAAAACAAAAATACAAGCAAACATGAAGTAACAAACATAGCAATACTAGTGAATCCTTACATTTAATGAGTGTATCTTACATCTGTTTTCTGTGTAAATCTCACATCGGTTCTTTGGAGATGCTGATGTTATCCGTCCATTTTACAGGTGAGAAAACTGGGGCACAGAGAGATTAAATAAACTAGCCCAAGCACATTTAGGCAGAGAGTGGTGTATCAGGATTTGAATCCAGGAAGTCTGACATCAGTATCTGTGTTCTTAACCACTTACAGCCCCTCACCTATGGGCCAGAGCGACTTGGGGGTCAGTACCTCACAAACAGGGGCAACAACACCCAAGTGCCCAGAGTCTCAAAGGGAGAAATTTGCAGGAATGGCTATGAAAGGCCTTAGGCACCTTGCAGAAATCACAAGAGACTGAGCAGTGTGCTCTCCACAGACCCCTGTATGGCACAATCTCCCAAAAGCTCTGGAAATTCCTGCTTCATCTCCCCTCTCTTGCATGGGGCAGCTCTGTACTTAACCTTTGTCTACGCTGCTTCTGTAAGCTGCCCCCTTCCGGCTTCTTCTCTTTCATCAGGCAGCCAATCCTCACTCCGAATCTGGTCCTCATCACACTGACCCTTCTCCCCACTACCTACTGAACCACCTGGATTTGAACCCCAGCTCTGCCACTCGCTCTGCAGGGAAAACCTGAACATGTCACTTGCACTCATCTTTGGTGGGTAGATTCTTCTTAAATGGGATTAACATCACTGTCCCATAATGCTCTTTTGAAGATCTAGTTCACAGTGACTGCTCCAAATATGGTAGCTACATGGATAAATAAAGCGCTTAGCATTTAAGACTTTCTATGTGCATGGCTCCTACCAACGTTTCCAAGTTTACCCCATAATGATGCCCCTAACGAATACCCCTACCTCTGAGGTCTCCTTTTCCTCTAGACTGGCATCCCTCCAGGGGTGGTCTTGGACCCTCTGTATCAGATTCATTTTATGTCTCCCCCCTTCAAATTCAGACTCCCAGGTCGCACCTTTGGCCTTGTTAATCAGAATCTCTCAAGATGGATCTCCGCTGGCTTCATTTTTCATAGGTTCCCCAGGTAACACTTGCAAACACCAGGGATGAGTCCTGCTGCCCTGTCTATGACAATGTCCCCTCTGCCTGAGACTACTTTTGGCTCTCATGCCTTTCTCCCTAACCTCACTGATAATGCAAAGCCTGACTTAAATGTCCCCTCCCTCATAAAACCACTCCAGGTCCCTCTCTCCAGAAATAATCTGTGCCTGCTCTGAATTAAGGCGCACTTCCTTGTATAGTGGTGACTTGGCCTAACAATTCCCCGCTTTGAGGTAAAAGTCAGTATGGAATCCTATTAGTATCTATCACAGGTATCGCTCACAGGGCTTCACACAGAACAGGTGCTCAGTGGAAATGAATCTATGGGCAGCATGAAGTCCCACCACCATATTTTGGGCCATCTTGATAAACCACCTGTACTAAGGAATAACCCACTCATTTGACAAGGAGGAGGAGAAAATTTGAAAAAGTCGACTTTATTCCCCCTCTCTGCTCCCTTCTTCTCTCTGATTCGTGCCACTGTCAGGATCACACCTTTCTTCCTTAGCCCACATCTTGTGAGGAGGGATAAGCGGAAACCCTTCAGTACTTCCCTTTAGCTCAGGGAGGCCCGGCTGACAAGTTACGTAATTCCTCTTTCCATTTAAAAGCAAGCAAAAAAAGGAAATCCATGTAACCATACACAACCAGGTCAAATTGTCGAGTTTCTCTGATACGGGTTCCTGTTCAGCCAAAAGGGTTGGAGTTGTTTCTTTAGTGTCTAGGCCGGCTTTGGGATCCCTGAGTTCTGCAGCTCGGGGGCTGGTCTCCGTACGGCTAAGCAGAAACTAAGGAGTGCCTTCAACCAGCTCCCTTCTTAATGCACTGCAGTACCTTTTACTTCTCTGCCTTAGCTCAGGCTGCTACCAAAGATCCCCCTTGTGTAAGACTGGGGGCTTACACAATAGGCGCTGATGTCATGCCGTTCCAAAGGCTGAATCTGAGATCAGGGTGTCAGCACGCTCAGGTTCTGGGTGAGGGCACTTTTCCTGGTTTATACAACACCCAGCAGCTTGCTGTACCCTCATATGGCAGAGAGAAAGGGAGAGGGAAGAGAGAGACATCACCTCTCTCTCCTGGTTGTTCTTATCCAGGCATTAGTCCCATTCATGGGGCTCTACTCCCATGACCTAATTACCCCCTTTCCAAAGGCCCTGCTTCCAAAGACTATCATATTGTAGATCTGGGCTTTAATATATGGATTTGGGGGGCGACATAAACAATCCATAACACCCCACCCATTCATTATCTCTGTACAGTCCCTCCTAGATTTTGTTGCAAGGGACATACCTTATCCCCAGGCAGTTGCAAGCAAGATGGCAGCAACTGTGCCAGGGGAACTCCAGAGCCAACAACGGAAGCTCACTTCAGTAAGGCAAGAGCAGCAATAATGGTTTCCATCCTCACTCCCCTCACTCACCATGCTCCAGCCTTGTCATTCACACCACAGTTCTCGAAACACCCGGGGCTTTTTCCGGCTTCTGCATGGGCAATTTCCCTTGCCTGCTATGCTCTTCCCCTAATCATGTGAATGTATGAACTTGTTTTAAAAATCACCTTTCCTTTAAACTTCAGCTTAAATAGTTCCACAGAGTGGGCTTTTGCACCTGTATTTTTTAATTAAAGTAACCTACTTCCCCAGTGCTTTCCTATTTTAGCCCCGTCTTAATTTCCTTCCCAACATGTACCATAATCCACAATTCTTCTATTCATTTCTCTATGTGCTTTCTCCTTGCCTATCTTTCTGGCAATGTATAAACTTGAAGAAGGTCAACAATCATGTCTGTGTTGTTCACCATTCCTGACACAAAGTAGCAGCTCAATAAGTATTCGTTGAATGACTGGATAAAATAAGTATGCAATATATAATCACAGGAAAAGGAAAGAAACTCATACAGATACATCAAACCTTTCATTCATATACAATGTTACATGGAGGAAATAATCATTTATGATTTAATTTTGCAATAATATAAGATTTCAACATTAGCTCTGTGATTAAAGTTATTATTTTGCTGCTAAAAGGAATAGGTCCTCCTTATGCTGGTTTATGATTTACCATAATACTAATTCTACAGACTCTGACTAATAAATCTCAATTCTCCCAATGGAACTCAACTCCGACGGACTAGAAGTTGACATCCTTATGAGACATCAACAAAGAAAAGACAATTTGAAGAAGCAGATGTGGCTATTTTAGAAGGAAAAAAAGTGTACATTCTGTTTTAACTTTGCAAGTCTCAAAGAATTCTTTCATGACAATACACTGAGAACTACTTCATGAAAATAAATAGCCACAGAGGAATATGGATTTAATTGCTTGAATTGCTGCATTAGCTAAAATAAAACAGCTGTGATCACATTCTGGGGCAAAAACCATTGTTCAACAAAGAGTTCTATAAAAGATCACCCCAGTGATGAGTCTGGCTTTCTAAAATCAGGCATTCCACTTCCTGGACCACCCATTGTTCTTAGGGTAACAGCGATTCCAATTTGGAGGGCATCTGGGTAGGAGAAATGTTGTCTGTGCCATAGGGCACAGAAGTGCTTGATAGATTTTTCCCTTTCCCTCAAATACACGGCTCAAGTTACTCAAAATTACTCAGCAAAACAAATTCCTTTCATATTTCCATATTCCCAAGACACAGGAAAGGTGCTGGGCTGGCGGCTGGGGCTTTTTGAGTTCCAATCCACTAACAGATGAAAGGAGAAACAGCCTGTGTCCAAATTCTTCCTAAGGAATCTTTCTGAACAGACCTTTGTCCCTAGGAAAATGAGTCTCCAAGGTGGTAGGTTTTGATATTTCTTAGGATCAGAAACCACCTTGAGATCATGAAAAAGCCATAGAGCACTGCACAGAAATTCACAGACATGTATTAACACCAAGTTTGCAGACCAGCCTCCAGAAAAGTAGCTCCACAGACACCCTAAATCACCCACAGACCACAAATGCAGAACTCTTATTCTAAAATGCAGCAGCAGGGCTGGAGATGGGGAAAGCCAAGCATTCAAATGATAGTTGTTGTTCACCAATCAGCATGTCTATCTCCTTTAACTCTGCCCACAGACCAGTCTCACTGCTGACCATCCACAGACCCCATTTGCAAACCTTGAAACATGATCAACGTCAAAGCCAGACGTTAAGAAGAAAAGTCTGAGGGAAAGAGAGCAAAAGGGCCATTAAGCAGAAGCTCAAATTCTTAAATTTCTAATATTCTACCCAGTCCTACATTTCCAAGAGTCTGTTCCATTGACCTCACCAGCCATTCGTTACCATAGATAAAAAGCGTGCCAAAAGTCAACCTTAGAAGTTACCTCAAAATGCAGATTTCCAAGTCTCAGCTCCCGCTTCGAAAGGATTCTGTGATTTTTATCAAACACTGCGTGATTCTGAAGGTGGTGGTCACTTCAAGCACAATTTTGATGGTTTCCTGTTTTTTTTCTCAGTGTCTAAGAAATCTCAGTATTTCAGGATCCAAAGCACACATCCCTTTCTCTTATCTCTGGAAACTTCGAGAACACCTTTCATCCCATCAGGAGTAGCAGACATGCGACCATTCCTTCCTGGCGTACACCCCTCCTCTGTGGGGCATTCAGGGAAGAGTTGTAGTGAGAGGTTTCCAGATGACTCGGTGCCTGAGAATGGCTGAGAATTGTCGATTTATAGCCTTATTTCATCAGCAGTGTTCCTCTCGCCACATCATGAAACACTCAGCGTGGGTGACACGAGGGGAGAAGGTGGGGGCGGGGGCCTGGCAATACCTTTCCCACCCCCTCTGCTCACCTTTCCTGCCCACCCTCTCTAGCGAGGCTCCCTAAGGATTTCCCCCTACCCACCCCCCCAACACATGAGCCTCCTCTTTTGAATTCCTATTTCACTTAGTCTTTTACTTAGTGTGAACCACGAAGTAGAAATAATGCTCCCCCTTGTTCTCTCCTGGTTTCTTACCTGCCTCCTGATCGCTAGTTCTCTGAGGGCGAGCACATGCTGAAATGTCTCTGTCCTGCACAACATGCAGCCAGTCATGGGCACAGAGCACATGCAGCGACACCTGTCACTTTTGCCTGCCCAGCACCTATTCCCCATGCCCTACTCCCTGGTCTTTCCTGGTAACTGAATTTCAACTCCCCTAAGACAAACTACCCTCCTCCAGCCTATGTCCGTTTGTTCCCGAGAAGAAGCTAACTGCGTACCCTGAGTCCCAGGAGGCACCTGATCAAGGTTGGGCTGATCAGCAAAGCCCATTTCCCTGGAACAACGATTGGTACCTGGTTGTCACATGACCCAAATTCGGCCCTGGAACTTTTACAAGTATAAGGAGGAAGTGAACGGTCTCCTTCGAGGTTGCTGGCCCTAGTTGGTCCTCACCAGCCTGCCTGTCTCCGCTAGCGGAAGAGCTGCTCCAGAACGGAGCCAAACAGGCGCAGGCAGGGCTGAGGGATGCGGGGCCGGTGACTAAGTCCTAGAGACCTGATTCATGGATTCACTCAGGTCAGAAGCTAGACCTACCTCCTGAACTTTTCAGTTATCCAGAGTATACAGCTAATAATATCATGTAATATTTGAACCAAATGGACTGTGTTTCTATCACTTCAACCAAAAAGATGCACATTTATTTAATCCTTAATAGATATTGATTGGTTGAGTTAATAGCCATTTTTAGACTTGGGGAATGTTGGATATACTGTATCCCTCAAGCCTACAAAAAAAAAAAAATTTTTTTTTTTTTTCACAATAAGGTCAGTTGCTTAAATTTGATCTTTGGCAAAGAAGACTGATATGGTCCTAAATTGATGGCCTTTCCTATCAAACCAGTGACTTTGGATCCCAGCTCTGTCACTTATAAACTGTGTGACCTGGGGCAAATTACTTAGAAATCACTAAACAGGAGAAGATTGCAGTAAAAAAAAGAAAAAAAAGGTGTATTGTTATTGGAAGATCATTTTTGTGTAGATGATGGGTTAAAAGGTAGAGAGTTGAAGACAGGAAAGCAGTATGAAGATCAGACAACACAGGATAAGGGTTTCAAGCCACCAGCATCACTTATGTCACAAGCAAAGGGCAGATTGCAAAAACTGCATTAAGACTTAGTAGCAAATTAAATGTGGGCTGTGAGGGAAAAAAGGAAGAATCAAAGTTCCCGAAAACTAGTTCAATTATTATTATTATTATTTTTAAATTTTGAAACCCTAAAACAGAGAAATGTGGTGCCAGGTGGTGGGGCTGTTCTTAAATTCTAGGTTATCCCATGGAGTTATTTTTAAGAACACAGTCAGCTTTCAGGGCAGACCGATAGCTTCCTCCCTCTTGAAGAAATTGGGCAGCTTCTCACTCCTGGGAGATCCTTCCAGCAGGTGATGCTTTCATCACCATGATTTAAAGCTGAGTTCCCGAAGTGTTGAAGGAGTCCAACGAGTGTTATATGAGGTGGTTTTCAGTGGCTCACAGAATGACTAGCTGCACGCAGACAAGACGCTAAGTAACCTGGATCACACTGGGAGAAAGCTGTTCCCTCTCAGGCCTCTTGATTATTTTGTCAAGGGAAAAAAAAAATCCCACATGGGATCTAAAACATCTTTAACACCTCTCTCTAGCACTTGCTAACCGCCTTGTTTAACAGGGAGCATGTCTCGGGCTTAAAAACCTTCAAGAGGCCACAATATCCAGCTAGAGTTAAGTAATACTGTTGTGCCTTTCTTGAATTTGTTTTTACACGTGCTTTCTTTTAATGGCATGTGAAACTTCTTCTCCTCTTATAGTTTATGTCTGGACATCTCTTTTTAAGAGACACTTATTAAAAAAAAAAAAAAACTATTAAAAGGTAACTAAAGAAAAGTGGTACGTAGCTATGGCAGGAATTGGGAAAAGAATTTACAAAAGATGCCTGTCCAGGACCAGCGGTCCCCAAACCTCACCAACGGTGGCACTAGGACAAACGTCTGCGTAGGTATATAGCCCTCAGAAGATCATTAAAAGTATGCCATGCAGCTGAAAGCTTCCAGCGAGTAAACGTGCTCACTCTGTGGACGGTCAGAAGCACAGGGCGCACCTGTCCCGCAGGGCAAGGGCTTCTCAGTACCTGCGGCCCCCAGGGCTCTCGGTTAACCTGCGTGAGTGCGCGCGTGCGCGCAGCGTCCCGGAAGCCCCCGGGGAGTCCAGCTCCATCTCCTAAACAACTCCTTTCAATAACCAAGTCAGGAGCTCGGTTCGCTGTTGTTAGGAATAAACACTGGGCTCAGCCCCGCTGCTCTGCTCGGAAATGCTCCTGCTCCCAGACGCGCTCCGCTCGGCGGCGCTTCCTACCGCGGCACCTGCCTTCCCGGCCGCCCGGCCACGCTCCGGAGGCACACTCCTTCACGCGGGCCGCAGGGACACCTCCGCCACTCGCGCAGCACGCCATCTGGCGTAGGCATGTTTCATTTCGCAAGCCATCTTTTGGTTACTGGGTCGACTTTTCAAGGGGAGAAAAACACACCTCCGGCCGCCGGGAGCCGTCTAAGGCGACCGAACGGCTCCCCCTCGTGGCCGGTAGTGGCCTTTCGCGGGGAGTCGTGAATCATTCGGGGCTGGAGGGACGAAGACCATCCAGGCCTGCGGCTTTGGAGGGTCACTGTCCAAAAGGGCACTTAAAAAAAAAAGGCAATAAAACAGTAAATTGCCAACCGTGTGCGGTTCCCGCCTCGTTTATTCCTTTATTTTGCCAGTGAAGATCATTAGAAAATAAATATCATTTGACATTGCTTGAAATTCATAAAAAGTCACCAAGATGTCCTTCAGGAGGTGAATGGCTAAACTCCAGTCCATGCAGACAATGGAATATATTCAGCACTAAAAAGAAATGAGTTGTTAAGCCATGAAAAGACACGGTGGAAACTTCAATGCTTATTCCTAAGCAAAAGAAGTCAATCTGAGAAGTGATTCCAATTATCCGCTATTCTGGAAAAGGCCAAACTATGGAGAGAAAAAAGATTAGCGGTTGCCAAGGGCTGGAGGGAGGAAGGAGTGAAGAGGCAGAGCACAGAGGATTTTTATGGCAGAGAAACTGTTCTCTGTAATACGATAATAATGGCTACCTGTCATTATCCGTGTGTCCAAGCCCATAGAATGCATAAGACAGAGAGTGACCGCCAAGGTGAATTACAGACTTTGGGTGATCAAGCGTCAGTGCAGTTTCACAGATTATAATAAATTGATCATTCTGGTAGGTGATGTCGATTTGCACGAGACTGTATGAGTAGGGGGCAGGGGGATGTGGGAAATCTCTGTACTTTCTGCTCACTTTTGCTCCAAATCTAAAAGGGCTCTAAAAAATAAAGTCTATGTTTAAAAATAAAAAATACATACATGAATAAAGAAAATCCAGGGCGAACCCTGTTTTGGACATGTCCATAACTAATTAGAAAGATGTAGACCCTTCCTCCTCCAAGTGTGGTCTGGGACCACCAGCATCAGTACCACCTGGGAGCTCTTTAGAAATTCAGAGTCTCAGGCCCCGCCCAGCACTGCTGAGTCAGAATCTGCATTGGAACAAGATCTTGGAGTGATTTCTATTAAAGCATAAGACATATTGGTATAGCATGCCTGGTCCCTACCTTTAATGGAGCTTCCAGCTCCATGAAAACATTTGCGGGGTGGGGGTGGGGGGAGGAGTCTTTGGTATAGTTTGCAATGGAAAGAGAAGCAAAGCAAAGATAGTAGTAATGAATTTCACACTTTTGATTTCACTTCTTAGTTCCTTTACCCACAGGTTTTTCCCACCTGAGACGTCTTTACCTCCTCTCCGTATGTACACTTCTCGCCAAATGTCGTTCAATCAGAACCGCTGGAACTTGCCACGTGCCTGGCAAGTGAGAGATACCAGGCAAAGACCCTTTTCTTAAAAAGCATATGGAACAGCTAACAGGGGATTACAGTTTTGTCTGGCTCCCCTGTTAGAGTATACAGGACAACAGGAAGGAGCAGAGGGGCTCCTCTTGAAGGGGACAAGAGAAAGTAATGAGTCATATTTGGGGGGCGCCCACCACACGCCAGGCGCGACTTGCTATCTCATTTACGTCTCACAACGGTTTCCCAAGAGGAGAATCCCTTTCCTCCTTTACCTGATGGAGAAACTGAGTTACTATGTAGTTCGGCAGTTTGCCGAAGATCTCACAGCTGAAAGCAGCCACGAAAAGGTTACCCCACTCCAAGTAAGGGCAGCCCTTGAAAACTAGAACTATTTCTTTATTTAGCCATTTTAGACTCAGTACCTAACATAGTATCTGGCAATAATAGAGGTTGAACACGATAGTTGTTTGACAATCGAATAAATGAACGATTATCCACATCTGTCAAGGTTGAGAGAGAGGATGGCGTACTGGCCTATGATGCTCTAATTTGATGTTGATTTTTTTTTCTTTGCCTAGCATCAGGCCTCGAAAACGAGGATAACTACCACTATCCCTTTCAGGCACTTACTATGTGCCAAACACTTTAAATCTATTTGAAATTTGTTGTAAAAAAATTTTTTTAAAAGTAATGTATATGAAGTAACTTGCCCAAAGTCACATTGTCAACAGACAGCATTCACTAAAGGCTTGCTTATGAATAACTGAGTGAATGAATACACAAACTTACAAAGCCCAACCGGAGTCAGAAGGAAATCCCTCTAGGCCTCTGTGGCCTTGAATGTGAATACAAATCCCTCACTTTTATGCTTCAGGATGGTTTGCCCCAGCTTAGAAAAGCTCATGAGAGATTTTTCCACATGAAATCCTGGAATAGAAACAAGACAAATGCTCTATGGACAAAAAAGTAAACTGCTCAGGTTACAACCATTTATAAATTAGATTTGGAAACACTGAAGACACACCTGCCCTCCGGACTTTGAGAGGAGATCCGGGTCATAGCGCCCTGTTCATCTGTAATTTGGCCAGAGATCCTCCAAAAACACCACAAAACCTGATTAATTTGAAATAGATGAATTTTTACGTTCCTGGGCCACACGACATTTCAGACCAATTATCCAACCTTCCAAGCTTGAGAAAACTTTCACAAGGAAACACACTGTGTATTTGGCCACACGCCTTCCTCTCGACTTTTAAACCCCTATGTATATTTTAATGGCAATTTGACCCATATGGTTCCGATTATTTGCATTAGATGCATCAGAAGCAACTTTGAAAGAAGCTACACTCCAGTAACGTCCTCAGTGCTGTGCTAGACTTGGACACCTTCTCCATGGGTTCCCCCGGCAGAGTCAGCTGGGTGGAATTTGTATTAATAAAGGCAATATGGAGATTAAGAGCTGGGACCCCAGAGCCAGACCCCCGGGGTGAAAATCCCCCATCTCATGGTCATCTCACTGCTTAGGATATGTGTGACTTTGGAGTTGCTTCCCTTGTCTGAAAATGCATAAAATAATAATAACCCCCATGGGGTTTTTGAAGATTAGCCAAGTCCGTGTGAAGCCCTTATGGAAGTATCACAGCGTGCCAGGAACGATTTCAATCATGTATTGTCTGCAGCAATATGGAGTGTATTACTACGCCATAAGCCGCAAGTAAAAGAAAAATAACATCAGAGTGGCTTGTAGATGAGGATTTATTTCTCTCGCACAGAAACACAGAAAGTCCAGGGCGAGGGTGATGACCTCAACCCACCCAGAACCTGATGCTCCACCACACTCCGCGCACGATCCTTTCTTTCGGATCCACGATGGCGACCCCCATGCCGGCCGACTGGTCCGTATTCCAGCCAGAAGCAAGGAGGACAGAGGAGGAAACTCCAATCCTCCGTTCAAGAACACTGGCCAGAAGTTGTGCACGCCACTCTGTTTACATCCCATTGAACAGAACTTGGTCTCGTGGTCATGTGTAATCTTAAAGGGGACTGGGAAATGTAGCTCTTTATTCTGTTCTTATTTAGTCTACCATTACTACTGCAGGGCAAAAAAGGAAGGACAGATATTGGGCGACAATTAGGTGTCTCGGTCACTATTCAGAGAAGAAGATTAAAAAATACCATTGTGGGGGTGGCTTGGGCCATTTTAAGGAGTTACTCAGCTTCCCTGATTATCTTCAGTGTACACAGGAGGTATACATGCTGTTAAACTTGTTTTTCTCCTGTTATTAAAAAAAAAAAAAAAATACCATCTGCCTCTAGGATGCACACCAAATGGAGATCTTTGGATAATGGAATGCGGTTGGAGAAGACTGCAGCTTTTACTGTGCGGTCGTCCGCCTGCACATTCTGTTTGCTTCTAAATCCCGTAAGTATATGCTGTACGAAACACTAAATAAATGTTTATTCTAATCATTGCACAAAAGTGACCGCAAATGTCTTCTCTCCGGTCTCACCAGAATTGTACCCATGGAAGGCTTTAGATGATTGCGGATTTAAAAGAAAAGGAGAATCTGGTGACTTTGAACATTGCTTCAGTGAGAAAGGAAGGCTCCCAGACCCCTAAGGCCAGGCACTTTCCTGGCCATCGTAACTGAAAAAGGGATGGCCCGCCCACAGACGCGGGGTGCTCCTCCCGAAATTTGTGTGAGACAAGACACCTTCCCAGCCCATCTGAGCCTTTGTGAATAGAAGACGTTGACAACGCCTGCATAGATAATAGGAAACATATGTTTGGCCGGTATGCTCGCTTTTTGGTCAGGTTTGAAGACTGTAACAGATATTCTGGAAGCTTCCCCAGCATCCTACCCTACTCTCTCCTTCTGAAGAGTCGTATTTGCCAGCCTTGTGGTTCGGCTGGGGATTGGCTTGAGTCAATCAAAGAATGCAACCCTGTGTCCACAATAATTATTTCAGAGTTGGGCACTGCAATGGAATGAAATGTGAAGGAAAACCGCTGGCCATTCCCTTGGGATCACAAAGAGTATCTGGTCTTAGAATGAAGGTGGCAGATTAACAGCCTGTATTACTTACACAGTGGCAAGGTGAAGAGAAATTGGTCCTCCACGGCATTGTTGAGGTAGTAGACGGAACCTTGTAAAAGCCCACGGCCTTTGAAATTCACAAGCCAGTAAATTCTCCTACAGTTTCATCCCCTTGTGTTAATGGCTCTGTTTAATGTTCCAGTTGACTCTGAGTCATTAAATGAAAACCTGGAAATAGTTAGACAAATTAATCAGGAAGCCATACCCAAACATCTGTCCTATCAGTCATACCAAGGATGAAATGCTGCTCTACCATTTTGCCACATCTGGGAGCCCAGTCAGCTCATTGGAAGAAAACATGAGACTCAGTTCTTTATCAGGAAATTCGAGGTAACGATAATGGTCTCTCAGGACTGTTAGGTATGTAATGTCCTACAACGTGAACAAAATGGCCCAGGACCAAGCCCGCTTCCTGGGCAGAGAAACCAAGGAAAACACAGTAAGATCCCACATGAAGGGAAAAGGAAGAACTTATGTTTGCTGAGAATTAAATTGTGTATGAAGACGCTCTCTAACGCACACCCAAGGAGGAAGATGGATGGACGGATGGACAGCAGTGGACGCCAGACTTCACAGGACATCACGAAGATAAAAGATCCCAGACATTCCCTGAGCGAAATTTACATATAGTTTAAAAAAAAAAAAAAAAGTCCAAAAAACTGTTTATGGCATAGCTCTGTCAGTTTGGCAAATGCATATAATTACATAACCGCCGTCACACTCCAGGAGCGGAATGGTTCCACGACCTCCAAGTTTCCTTCTGCTCCTTTGAAACTCACTCCCCTCCATCCCCAACTCACACTCCCTAAAGATCCAAAAACCACTGGCCTGTTTCTGTCCCTGCAGTGTCACCTTTTCCACAATGTCATACAAATGGAATCATGCACAACGGGTCTTTGAGCCTGACATCAGGCACTCGGTATAGCGTACTTGCGATTCATCTTTGTTAGGGTGTAAATGAGTCCTTTGGTTTTACTGCTACCCCTAAACGTTTGATTAAAGCTCACCTTCTCAGCCATAAGCACCACAAAGACGATGATCTTTGGGCACCGAGAGATTGTGAGCCCCCCAGTTTTATATATATATTTGGAACTGTTGAAGGGAAAGAAGCATGTTAAAGTGTGCTATGGACTGAACTGTGCACCCCCCCCCCCCAAATTCTTGTATGGAAGTCATAACCCCAATGTGACTATATTTGGAGAGAAGGTCTTTAGGAGGTAATTAAGGCCAAATGAGGTCATAAGGGTGAAGCCCTAATCCATATGATCCCCAAGATATGTCTCTCTCTCATTCTCACTCGCCCCTTCCCTCCCTCCCTCTCTCTCTCCCTACCATGGGAGGACACAGTGAAACGGGGGCCACTGACAAGCCAGGAAGAAAGTCATCACCAGAAACCAGCCCTGCCAGAACTTGATCTGGGACTTCCAGCTTCAAGGACTGTGAGAAAACACATCTCTGCTGTGAAAGTCTCCCAGGCTGTGGTACTTCATGATGGCAGTCCCAGCAGACTAACAAAGTGACTCAGAAGAAAGACCTGGAGTTGGTAATCAGTGAGATGGGTTTGGTCCTAAACATCTGTTTCCTGTTTCTGTGGGAGGGGGATGAATATAACCTTCCATGCACGCTCATTACAAAGGCTAAGCCACTTGGGTAATTTATGTAAATTGCTCAGCACAGTTCTTTGCACCTGGAAGAGCTCAGGATACAGCACTTCTTACTGGCTAGCTCTGCATCTGTCCCTGTACCCAATATGAACCCTTACACATACAGGGATGGTCTGGAAATATTGGTTGAACACTGAAATGAAACGAGCATGCCAGGAGAACTGTCTGTATTTTAATTTAATTTGTAAAGAGAAATAATTGATGCCAAAGGATGTTTCTGACATCTGACACCATCTATTTTCTGTTTACCACAATCTAAACAGGAAAGAATCTTATAGTAGTCATTTTCATTTTAGTATAAGCGGATTTCAGTCATCATTACCATAATTAGGTGCTAAGCTATTTACCAGCAATCATAAAAAGAAAACATGTGTATCTCCCTGAAGCATAAACTCTCTAAAACAAGATGGGAACCATTTGGAAGAGGGGGAGAGGAGGTGGGAACAGACAGTGAGGTACTTTCTTTTGTGCCTGAAATCGAAATTGGTTCTTCTCAGGGCTATGCAGGGAAACTGAAGGTAAAGAGGAATGCAAACGGTGTCGTGTCTCTTGAACTTTGCAGCTCCCCTGGGGAAGGAAGGCGACTCTATTGACTCTCCTTTGACACCCACGGGGGTGTGCTGAAGCTGGCTCATTCCAGCTCTAGAGAGCGGACTGTACACTTTGCCCAATTCCCTAGTCAGGGATCTCATTTTGGTAGCTTCAAATTGGCAAATGCTATAAAGCAGGGCTTCCCTCCCTCTCCCCAAAGCCGGCTGTTCAACACTGACCAGCACATCACTGGGTCCGAGGCCTGGCTTGCTACTGCTTCCCAGGGGAGGAGACCAGAGCCACCGAAACCACCCCTCAGAAATCTCTAAGACGGGTGGAGGGAGAATGGATAGCAGCTGGCAGATGAAGGGACCAAGAGGAAGGTTCGGGAACGTTAAGGAAGCCCAGAATTCAGAATTTGGATGTAAAACCTTTCTTGATCTTTTCCCATTTTTGAAATTCGGTGGAGATCTGTGCCTCGGTTCTGAGAATTAAACCATGTATGGCATTGGAGAAAATTATCCGCCCAGATGCTGACTGCACCTGCTAACTTAGCAACAAAGTTACTGCTCAGTTACTCCCGGGGAAAGTGTTAAGAACAGGTGCGAGGATTTAGTCACCAAGATGTTCAGAGTGAGCACTTTCACGCAGTGTGTTTGGAACTACCCAATAACTTGATTTTTGCTGTTATGGGAGGAGTCACGATACAAACTAAGTACAAGTTACAAAAGCAGAGTGATTTTAATGACCAGAGTTGTATAAAATGTAAATGCCTCGAAGGTTATACAGGAGTTAACTCTGAGTGGTGTGGTTCGTGGTTACTTTTTTCCTTTTGACGTTTTTCTAAATTTTGATTTCTTCATAGTGAGAACACATTATTTTTTGAAACGAAAAAAGAAATTCTATTTTTTTTAATTACGTAAACTCTACGCATAACGTGGGGCTCGAACTTATGACCCCGAGATCAGGAGTCCCAGGTTCCACTGACTGAGCCAGCCAGGCACCCCCAGAAACGCTACGTTTTTTAAAGCCATTTCTCCCAACTAGATAATTTGAGAAGTTAAAAGCTTAAACTGGTTTTTAATTAATTGATTAAGGAAGGAAATTTAATACCCAACATAATAAGGATCTTGAATCATCAATTGTACTGGGAACAACTACAACTATTTCTTTTTCCTTTCTTCTTCCGGCAGGAATAATATTTACCCAGATTTACTAAGCATCTTCCCTATATCAGCCACGGTACCAGGTAAATGAAATACATAACTCATTTATTCTTCAGGGGGAAAAAAAAAAACCCAAGAACAGTTACTATTTATATCTCCACTTAACCTACGCACAAACAGGGGCTTCGAATGGAAAGAACTTGCCCAAATCCTCACAGCCGGGAAGTGCCAGGCCCAGCATCAACTCCTAGTTAACGGAAGCACGCATTTTGTGTGGATCACAAATGATGAAGTTAATCTCTATTTCTCACAGGGTCACACCTTTAAAGAAATGGTAGGTTTACCACTGACAGTGTTAAAGATCAATTCACATTTCTGGTTCCCTCGGATTCTTTGGGCTGTGATAATAAACACATTATTGTGATATTAATTACAATTAAACACATTCATGTGATAATAACACATTAAAAATTATTATCAACAATTGTTGATAATAATACCATGACCCACACTGCAGGTACTTATCTAAAACATAACGTAGCATTTCGTCGGTACACTACCAGCAAAACAAGAGGCAGTCGACAACTTACTAAATTTCTGTATACTTTAGGTATACAAGGCAGGTAGACAAGAATTGGCAGGTTCTGGGGATAAGAGTATTAAATAAGGTAAACACAGGCTCTGTCCTCATGGAGCTTCTAAGAAAGTAAGGAATTCAGTATGCAAGATGGGCGCTGTGATGGGGCCCCACAGGGTTCACAGGGAAGCGGCCACTCTCTCCCTGGACATAGTAACGGGCACACTCACAGCTGGGATCAGCCACAGCCCAACCTGACCATCTTTTTTTTTTTTTTTTTTTAAATAAAACTGTATGTAGCCATTTTTAAAATCCCTTTTTGATTCTTTCCATTCACTCTTCCAGATCGTTGTGAACCAATTTCTAAGGGTCCAAAGATTTACAGCTAGAAAAGACCAAGATTCCTGCAAAATGCCTCTTGGCAATATTCCGAGAGTTTGAGTCCTAGGAAGGAGCAGGCTGCAGTGACCGCAGTAGAGGTCTTTCCAATATTCTGTTTGAAACACTAACACTCGACCTGCGCAGCCCCTGCTCCTTTAATAAAAGCAGTATCTTCCCTTCCTGGATTCCCAGGAACCACCTGACACAGACCCCTCAAGGGACCCAAAAATTGCCTTTTCCCCTTAGAGAATCACAGTGTGATGTCTGGCTGGCTTTAAGGGTGGGTGTCTCACCTTCCTTTGTGTCAATACATGCATCTCCCAGCAGAGGGCAGGAGTGCACAATGCAGCCCATTCCTCTTTGGGTAGGAAAAACCAAAGGAGATGGGAGAGCCCAGATTGACCAGCATGGAGGCAGATTAAAGCACGGAATCGATCACTACCTGTGTGCTCTGTGCTTGACAGCATAAGAAATATTCTGGGCTGAGAGTCAATATATGTGGGTCCTAATGTTGGTGGGAAGTCAGTCAATTCGCCTCTGGGTCTGGTTTGCGCCAGTCTCTGCCTTCCCATGGCCAGCATTATGGCTGGACCAGCACTTGGGGTTCTTAAAATGATCACAGGGCACTCTCAGCAATAACCATTGAGTAACTTAGAAGAAAAGAAGACTTACAAGTTTACAAGTCCTGGAAATCACATAGGACACCAGGGGCCACACAGCAAGGTCACAGGTACAGAGTGAGAGCGAGAGAGAAGGCCTGGGGTTCTGCTTTTATTGAGGTGGAGGGTGGCGGGCCTGGGGTTTCTCTGGCTCACTCTTCATTGGTGATTTTAAAACATAAGACCCAGAGTTTAATTTGCAAGAAGAGGAAAAACAGGTGGCCCTCATGGTCAGTTACAGATCACTGAAATCAACCAAGATCTCTAAAACAAAGGAGCCTGGGGGCTGGAGCGGGGGAGGTGGCATGGCCTGGTTTTTATCTATTCCTGCGCTGGCAATATGTTTGTTTGAGATAGCCTTATTTGAACTGGGTGCCTCTTTGAAACGGATGCCTAGGCAATCACAGCTTAAATCAGACACTTGCATGACAAAGAGAAAAAAACAATTGTCTGTGTTTCCACTCCAGGCTTTCGGTGTCCCCCATGGTGAAGGCATTATCCTAGATGACCCCCAGATTTCATTTTTTCCTGAAATTTCTGTGATACTATACACCCACCTATCCTGAAGTTACTCTCTCTCGAAGTCCTAACCTTGCTAAAATGTAAATCAGAGTATGTCTCCCCAGTTTATAATCTGGGAGTGGGAGTTAGAACTCGAGACCATTCCCACCCCCAAGGCTCCAAGTCTGTCCTTCAAGTAGAGGGGCAGGATCTTCTTTCCGCACTGGAGAGTCGGAGGTCCGGGTGGTTACAATCGTAGTAATAATAACAGGATAATATTTATGGATATGCCAGGCAAGGTGCAAAGCGCTTTACATGAGTTAATCCATTAACTCCTACCACCAAACCCATGATCCAGATGAGGCAATGGTGGCACTGGACATGAACTCCAGAGAGTGAACTACCACTGTTCTCTGTTCCTGTGCTCAAGGACTTAGGGGATGGGAGAGGAGCTGACCAAAGACAATTATGGCTCCTAATTCGGACCAAGATTGGTTCATTCATTCACTCACTCATACCCTCTCTCAGTAAGATACTCCAAGTGTCTACTATGTCCTGGGAGCTTCCTTAAGCCCTGGAAGCCATACGGTTGTAATGAGGACACCTCTTCATCACATGTTTTTCTACCACAAAGCTCAGCAGCCTGGGGGCAGGATAGATTGAACACTAACCTGGAATTGCCGTAGGCACAGTGACAGGTGGGGTTTTGGGGAGGTGGCAAAAAATTCTAGGGAGGCAATGGTTCAGACAATCAACCATGATTTTTTTTTTGCCCCCTGAGTCACAGCTGGTCAAGATTTTATGAACCTTCCCCCAACCCCCCCACCCAGCTCTTTCCCAGGATGGTCTTCACTCTATGATGCTAAATGGGCCAGATGCCCCAGAGGAATGGCCAGGGCTACAAAGCTCTGCCATCGACCGTCTGTGCAATCTAGGAAAACCATACTCTGTCTGAGCTTATCTCCTCATTTACAAAATGAGGCATCATTCAGCTCAATTACTAGAGAAATACTTTTGAACCAAGTAGAATGTGCCTGGCACTGTGTTTGACACAGAGGACACAGTGCCCTCCTCCAAGATTTCACATTCTAGAACATTCTACTTATTTTTAATCTGTAATTATAAAACTGCTCTTACCTCCCATGGAAGGTTCTGCAGGGTACCACAACTACTATTACTAATAGTCTATGTTTTAGGACACCTATTTTGGACTAAACACTATATATGAATTATTTTTGTCATCCCTTACCGTAACCCTCTGGAGCAGATACTGTTATTATTTCCAATTTACTGATGGAAAAACTGAGGATTAAAATGACTCAGTCAAACTGAGTCAAACTCAGACACAAGCTTGTTTGTTCCTAAGCACTATGGCAACGGAGACCGAGGGACCCAGCTCTCCCAGGGGGTGAAAATTCAAGCCAACAATTTCCAATGATGCCTGCCTGCCTCCATTCCTGAGAAGGAGTTGTGCTAATCTTATCAATTCCTCTCCCAGAATTAAATTTCTCTACTGACTCTTCAGTGCTTATCTAAGAACAGGTGGCATAATATGTAGAAATGGGATTCAAAGAGACTCTATTTCTTCAAATGTTTCCCATAAATTTTAGTCCAGAGCTCATCAAAAGAGATGTGAAAAGATGTGAAATGTTCATCGGATGCATTCCCCCCAAAATAACACAGTCTTGTCTTAGTTAATTCATAGCTGTTGGTTGAGAAATGCCATTTATTTCCAGGGCCTGCCTTGGATACAGCACAATTATGGAAAGGGGCTGTCAGCACTAATTGCTCTATCATATGCCCAAAAAAGTCCTAGGGAATCTGAAATGCTGACAAGAAGCTCAGATTTAGTGGGAAACATCTGTAAATCACAGATCTTTTAATATTAACTAACATGGAGAACATCTCGGCTTCAATGACTTACTAACTCCCTGAGCCATCTTTTTTTTTTTTTTTAAGATTTTATTTATTTATGTGACAGAGATCACAAGTAAGCAGAGGAAGAGTGGGGGAAGGGAAGCAGGCTGTCTGCTGAGCAGAGAGCCTGATGTGGGGCTCGATCCCAGGACCCTGAGATCATGACCTGAGCTTAAGGCAGAGGCTTAACCCGCTGAGCCGCCCCTGCACCCCCTGAGCCATCTTCAAAGTCTGTGTTGTTTTCTTTCCTAAGTCAAAGAACAGAACAGCCTTCAGAGCTGTGTGTAAAAGAGAGGACAGCCCAGCATAGGGAACATACTCAATGGTAGTGTAATAGTGTTGTACGGGGACAGGTAGTAGCTGTACTTGTGGGAAGTGTAATAGTGTTGTACGGGGACAGGTAGTAGCTGTACTTGTGGGTAGTGTAATAGTGTTGTACGGGGACAGGTAGTAGCTGTACTTGTGGCGAGCACAGAGGAATGTGTAGATGTGTCCAATCACTATTATACCCAGGAAACTCATGCAGCATTGTGTTATAGTTTACACTATACTGCAGTACTAGTGAGTAAATAAATAAAAGAGTGTAGAGCCAAGATGGCTCTTACATAATGTTTAAAATGATACTTCAGATAGTCTAGCTAACCTGAACAGAAAATTTAGTAGGTTACTGCTCTTTTTTTTTTTTTTTTTTTTTTTTAATTTTTTAAAGGAGGATGCCTGGTGGCTCAGTTGGTTAAGTGTCTCCCTTTGGCTCAGGTCATGATCCCAGAGTCCTGGGATTGAGTCCTGCATCAGGTTCCCTGCTCAGCGGGGCAGAGGGTGGGGGCGGGGTGTTGCTTGTGCTCTCTCTCTCTGGAAAATAAATAAATAAAATCTTTAAAAGAAAAAAGTTTTTTAAAGGTATAATTTATGCACCATAAAATTCATGTAAGTACAATTCAGTGATCTTTTTAGGAAACTGAGAAATGTGCATTTGTTACCCCAATTCAGTTCTCCCACATCCCGTTGTCCCAAAAGGCTCCTCTGTGTGCCAGCCTGCACTTACTCCTCGTTCCCACTCCCAGATCCAAGAAATCCCTAGTCCCCACTCTGTCTCAACAGGTCTGTCTTCCTGGGACACTTCATCTACTTGGGATCATACAAAATGTGTTTACCTCTGGTTACTTTCACTTGGCTTATGACTTTGGGGGGTCATCCATATTGTAGCAAGGAGCAGAACCTTGTTCCTTTGTATCAATCAGTAGCATTTCCACTGCGTGGAGGTAGACCTTTGTGTATTAATTCACCAGCTGATGGACGTGTGGGTTGATTTCACTGGGTTGTTTCCATTTTCTTACAGTTGTGAATCAGGCTACTATGAACCTTCTTGGACAGGTCTTTGCTCAAAGGCAGGTTTTCAGTTCTCTTGGAGGATTCAAGGGAATGAAATTGCCAGGTCATGCACTAAAATGGTTGTTTCACTTCTTTTTTTTTTTTTTTTCCACCTTGTTTCACTGTCCTTGTACTTGTAGCCTTTTCAAGAACAGGCAGAGTTTTCCAGAGTAGCGTACCACGTGACAGTCCCGTGCTGGTCACTTTTAATAAGACACATTCTCGGGAACACGTTTTCCAGTTGTTGCATTCACTCCACAATGTTGAGAATTTCAACTATCTTTAATCCATTGGAGGCTTTCTGGTTTTAAGCTGCTTCGAAATTTGCTGTTGCTCCACATGTCGCAAGAGGTTGAAATGGGAATATTATGCCTCTTGGCAAAGAATCCAATAGGTTTATATTTAAATTGTCACACACACCCCCACCTTTGCACAATTCTCTCACTAGCTCCATGCTACTATGGTGAACTCCAGCCCCAGACCTAAACCTGAGTCAAGCCCCCCTTTTTCATGCTGACAGAAAGACAACGTGTGCCTTTTGCTACTGTTATAATGCCCCAGCTTCTCTCTATTCTAACTGTATCTCTCTAACCTTGGTCTGCTGCCATGGTCAGCATGGACTCTGCTTCATTGTATGTACCCAATAATAGTCTATGGATCAATGAATGAATCTATGAACACAGAACACGCCTGTCTGTTGAGTCTATCATCATGGTCTCTTTATTTTTTTTTTAAGATTTTATTTATTTATTTGACAGAGAGAGAGAGAGGGAACACAAGCAGGGGGAGTGGGAGAGGGAGAAGCAGTCTTCCCGCTGAGCAGGGAGCCTGATACTGGATGGATCCCAAGACCCTGGGATCATGACCTGAGTGGAAGGCAGACACTTAACCACTGAGCCACCCAGTCGCCCCTATCATCATGGTCTTAATCACAAATAACTAAAGCCTGTTATAAATGCAGATCATGAAAGATTCAGATCTCTGCCTAGATAATTTCTTACTTTCTTCAAAAATAACTAGCATTGGGGCGCCTGGGTGGCTCAGTGGGTTAAAGCCTCTGCCTTTGGCTCAGGTCCTGATCCCAGGATCCTGGAATCGAGCCGCATGTCGGGTTCTCTGCTCTGCAGAGAGCCTGCTTCCTCCTCTCTCTCTCTCTCTCTGCCTGCCTCTCTGCCTGCTTGTGATCTCTGTCTGTCGAATAAGTAAATAAATAAAATCTTAAAAAAAAAAAAAAGCATTGATTTAATCCCGAGGGTCCAAAGGAGGCCGTGAGCTCTAGAACAAGACTCCCTGTTCTCTCTCATCAGCGTGTGGCCTCTGTCTAGTTAATTTCACCAAGCGTCGGTTTCTTTATCTAAATGCAGTGCTGTGAGGATTAAATGAAATAATCCACATAAATCCCTAAGCTATTATTTTATGTCACCATTCTAACATTTATTGCGTATTTACTAAAGTCTTTATGAAAATGAGCATGGGGGTTGATGTGTCTTGCTTATAAAGGCAATATCCCCTGCTCTGGGCACTGCTAAAAAGTACTGATGCCTCCCACACCCCCAGGGAGTCTGGGCTCACATCCATATAACAATCTCAGGTCATCAAACCAACCTCCAAATTATAGCCACTTACTGAGAGACTGTAAAATACAAGATCATGAAAGCCAAAGATAATAAATGGCAATGAAGAGATCTATTGTGCATGCGTGCGTGCACACACACACACACACACACACACACCTCCACTTTCTTCAAATCTCGGCGGATCCCTATAATTTCAGAACTGGCATCCAGCGAGATTCTTGTTTAAGGGAGGCTGGTTTCAGCACAACACCCATTGTCAAGAGCTCCAGCTCGCCCCTTGTGGCTTCACTGCACACTACCCACCTCTCCTGTCTCTCTCGGGGGGGGGGGGGGGAATGAGCAAAAGCCATTGGAAGCCTCTTTGGAACCCTCAAGAGGGACAGCAAACCACAGCTGTGGAAGGAGCATCTCACCACATGCGGTCCAATCTGAAAACAAGGCGGTTTACTAGGCTGTGCTGCGTCACTGGTGCTGCAGTGACCGGCATCATCTGTCTCGGGGCCGTGGGAGACAGCAGACCCAGGAGGTGTGATACGGCTGTGCCTCTGAACACCTGCTATTTATGGAAAACCACCATCTTTCAAGGCCAAATTTGATTAGGATCCTCACTGACCACTTGCTACTCTTGGTCAAATCATGTAGCGTTTCTTTTTTTTTTTTTTTTTTTTTAAGATTTTATTTATTTATTTGACAGAGAGAAAGCACGTGCACAAGCAGAGGGAGCTGCATCAGAGGGAGAGGGAGAAGTAGACTCCAGGCTGAGCGGAGAGCCCGATGCGGGGCTCGATCCCAGGACTCACCTGAGCTGACGGCAGACGCTTAACCAACTCAGCCACCCAGGTGCTCCTCATTTAGCATTTCTGAAACTCAGTTTCCCTATATGGAAAAGGGGATTGCATACTTGCCTGACTCATTAGGATAATTACATAACATAAATGTAAAACCGTCCATCTCCCTGAAATGGAAAAACAAAGGTAAGCACCTTTTCAAGGCTCTCTTCTCCACAAGTTTGCATACTTTCTTTCACATCAGTCCTCCTGTCTACACTGACTGACTGCCGCTGAGCTGATTTGGTTTTTCCATCTGTATATTCTGATTACGTCTAATGGATGGAGAGGTCACTGCATTAGCCAAATGAATGAGCCTGCTGAGAACAGGAGGTCCCCTGGCCCATGGGTGCCTGGTCGCCTGACAGGAAGACCGAGCCATGGGGAGAGAGATGACCCAGAAGAGGTAGCTGCAGCTTCCTCAGCCAGCCTCAAGCTCCGGAGACAAGGTCACAGTCCCAGACTCTAGTCCCAGAACACACACCCTCAGAAAACTGGTAGCTTCTCAACCCCACCTGTCTCCGGCCAGGACCACTGGACTCCAGAACACACTTCTCCAAAGACAAGGCAAGTTGCCCAAAGGGGCTCAGAGTGCCTCTTCCTTTCAACAAAGGCTAAACACTGGCTCATCCGTGAGAGGGTACAGTCTGGCATCATGGCTAGTAAAACCTGCCATAATTTATTACACTGTTTTCCTAATTGCTTACGAAATTTATTCTACAATACTGTGTAAATAATGTCAAGACTCACCATCATGAAGTTTACTCAACAGATGTCAGCTGTCTTCCACTTAAGCAACTTAGAAACAACCAAAAATGGATTAGGATTATTGAAAGCCGACGTGGTAAGCTGAGATATTAAATTCTTAATGCCCCGAACATAATGATGTAGTTGATTTTGTGTTCTTGTTAGTTGCGGCTTTATCATTTTGCATCAGTGATCCTGCGAAAGCGTTCATTTTTTTGCAAGGCTCATCGGGCGTTGCTATGGCAACGAGAGCTGCTCTGACATACTCCTCCCAGCCCTGTTTGCTGGCTTTTTCTGTAAACACTTAATTATGCGTTGCATTCTGCAATCAGTGTGGTCGGAAGAGAGTTTGCTTAGCTGATTTCAGGATAAAGATGAGTCCCCCTCATAAGCACATGCTTTCATAAGTCTGTTGAGTCTGATTTTAATAAACGGAGTAAAATCAGGAAACCTCTAAGAGAAAATCAAACAAATAAGAAAGCAAAGATTCTGTCTAATTATTTCTGATAAACTACCCATATGAAAGCTCACCAAAGTCTTATCAACAAATTTAATTCCATACTAAAAACCCTGACAGTTTGGGAAGGAGTATGGATTCTTCTAAACCATATAACCTAAGCAGGCAAATCAAACAACAGAAAACATTTCTGAGGACTATTCTGCTGAGGAAGAAGGTTTTATCAAAATAGAAGGGGCTTCTTTAGATCAGGGATTCTCAACTCAGGAATGGGCTTCTGGAGTCTGTGACCTCCCCAACTTCCCAAAAGTATAGGCAGAATATTGTTTCTTTGGGTCTATGTGTATGTTTTTGGAAACAGGCCTCATAACTTCTATAAGAAACTCAGAAAATCCTCAGACAAAACCAGATAAAGGTCCACTGATGAGTGTAGTCTAGTGAAAAACACCCCCTCTTCTTCTGAGAAAGCCTGTTAACTCTGCCTGCCATGTCTGACTGCCAAATGGGGGAAGGGCTCCGGCCAACGTGGATTCCCCATCCAGGTCTGACTCTGATACAGAGGCGCCTGGATGTAGTGAACTTCTTCGCATGAAGGAGCAAGCGTTGGGTGAGATGTCCCAAATGAAGAAGCGAACTCACCCACACGTTCTAAATTCCAACAAACACTGTGCCCCAGTGAATGACTTGGTTTTATTAAAGTGATGTGATTCAATGAGGCCATTTCCTTGACAGATGCTGGCAGGAATCATATCTCCATTTGATGCAGTTTTTCACTAGTTATTGACTGTATACTGGGAACTTCCTTACACACACTCCGTTTATTTCCTTGTGACTTTAGTGTACTTGGTCTACACAGAAGCTAGAAACGAAGGTGAGGGTTTAGAGTCAGACAAAGCTCAAACATAGCCACAGAAGCAAATGTGGAAACGAAAGAGGCAGAGAGGAAGATCTCCTGCAGGTCAAGGATTCTGGACCTCACTGTCACTAACAACACAGGGTCAGGATTCATGCAGCTCCTCAGAACGCATAACACACTCACCCCAAGACTTGGTGGCTCAAACTCACATCTCCTCCTTATCATCTCTCATGGTTCTATGGGATAGAGTGGGAGTAGCTGTCTCTCCTCCACCATGGTTTGACCCAGTAGCCAAGGTTTGACCCAGTAGCCAAGGACTGGACCATTGAGACCACCCGCCATCTTTCTCAGTGTAGCTCAGCCTCTCTGTGAGCTCGCTCATGTGGTCTCCCCTATCTGACACTCTCAAGGGGATCAGACCTCTCACATGGTAGCTCAGTTCTCTAGATCCAGTTCCAGAGGGCCAGGGAAGAAGCTGCAAGGCTCCTTGCTCAAGTCTAGAGAATCGAGAACATCACTCCATTTGTCAAGAAGACAAGAGAGCCTGTCCACTGTGAAGAAGAGGGGACTTGGCTCTACACTTCAATGGAAGGAGTAGCAAAAAATGTTTAGCTGTGTTCAGCACTTCAAAAGGCAGGATGGATGTATTAGGTAATGCTGTTAAGTAACTGCCCCAACTTCTATACATATACATTATGGCAGTTACCTCTGCAAAGCAGTCCTGTCATCCCATTGTACGGATGGGAAAATTGAGGTTCTGAGAGATTATGTGATTTGTCCAGATTGTGGCAGAGCAGGAATTCAACCCAGGACTGTCTGCAAATTCTGAGCCATTCATTACTACCCTTCCTGGCTCTACCACACTTTGACGTGGTTACAGACTTTGACGTGGTTACAAACACTATAGCCTATGTTTTCTTCTCTCCTTCTCCTAACACAGGACCTATTTGGATCCTAAAATATAGTATGACCACTCATCTTTTTGGGGGGTGGGTGCAATATAGGCATCTTCCCAAAGAGATCACAGAATCACACAGTGGGAGAGCTCTGGGTTCTGAGATGAGAGATGGCATCTTGGCCAGCATCTTGCCTAAGATCACACAGATGACTCGGGGAGAGGCCTGTGCTGGACAGGGCAGCTTCTGGTCCTACCCTGGGCACTGGCTTCTTGTCCATGTTCTTTGGCATGTACAAGCCCCTGAAAAAAAGGTGCGGTGAAACCAGTGATCACAAGTAATAGTCCCTTCCTCTCCATTCTGTCTAGAGCTGCACCTTGTCTAAGGGAAGATCATTTACACTCTAATGAGAGTGCTTGAAGTGCATTTCTTAACGTGCCTTGAGATTTCTGTCAATTTTTTCATCTAGTCCTAATCGAATCGAGCCTAAAGCCATTTTCAGCTAATTACAGGAAATGCTTATAATGGGTAAATTAAGTCTGCTGATAGCCTGGGAGGCTCACCAACCAATATCTTTTCTTCTTTTCCCCAAGGCTCACTTTGCTTTCTTCTGAAAGGGCTTGTCACTCCCCAATTCTGTCACTCCAGAATACCCAGCCATGTTAGAAACTTCCAGAGGTCAGTCTGCCCCAAGACAGAATAGGAATCCACCAATTATATGTCCAAGAGCCCTGAATTTACCGACCGTAGTTGCTAATCATTGTAGTGCAATAAATTGCTCATTCTGTCTTTATGAAAACAAAAGATGGTTTGCCACTTACTTGGAGGCTACAATGTCTGCCAAAAGCAAAGTGGGAGTTGGAATTACCCCAAAAAGAAAAAAAAAAAAGAGAGAGAGAGAGAGGAAAGAAAAGCTTTGAAAATGGGAAAATGCCTGTTTCAATGCAGTGCTACTTTGCTTCCTTTCAGAAAGGAGCTGAAGCAAACTCTGGGACACCCAGCCCTTGGTGCTTGTGTTAACAAAGGGACTGGAGAAGGCCACAGTGATAGAGAAAAAAAACACTTGGCTGAGATTGGGCCTAGCAGGAAGCCCAGCTGCTGACAGAAAGACCCTCAAAGCCAGCTACAGGCTATTCAGCAGGATTATCCATCACATGGCCCATGAGGTTAAAAAGAAAAGAAAACCCAGAGAAGGGTAGATCCTCGTGTATTTCTCCAACGGTTTGCCTCAAGATCAAATATGTCAATCATCTATTCCCATGAATCTTTAGCATACTTAATGATGTGTCTAAATAAATAAAACCAAGCATAGACTGTGTCTCCCAGGCTACACGTCACCCAGTCGACCTACACCTAACTCCTCACAATTCAGGCCCCTCTCTCCTCCCTACTTTGATGCCATATTTGAGGACATCTTCTGATGTCTTCCCCTCTGGTTAATGTCCCCCCCGCCCGCCCCAAAGTCAAAATAGAATCTTATTTTGCCTTCTTGTTAGTCTCTAGGACTGATCAAATGTTTGTGATGGCTACTCAAATAATCAACCTAACAATACTTGCAAGAGAAAATGGATACCTGGGGGAATTAAATGTTCCACTGAAGGTTTATCCACCATTTAATGGCAGGATTTGTATCCATGTCTCTAGCCTCCAAAGCTTAGGGTCTTTGCTATCCCCAGCTGTGAAATGTTGCTGCCCCACCCCATTAACGCCCCAGCTAGGATTCCTTTCTGCCGGTCCCCTGTACTAGCCTTGTTATTTTTTACAGTATTCTAGTCATCTCCTCGTGAGGCTTTATCGTTGCAACCTTGTCCCCTTATCTATCCATCCCTTAAATTGCTTGTAGGATGATTTCTCAAGCCTGGACCGATTTAGAACGTGATGATCTTGGAGGTTTGATGGCATTAAGATGGAATTAGGGGAAAAAAAGATGGAATTAGGACAGGAAGCTGGCAGCGCCTGAGCCTCACATTTGCCAACCATCCATTAGTCCTCTGAGGAACTGGAGACATGGAAGCAGTGGGTACAATGGCACCTGAAGGATGAGGTTTCACTGTGCAAAGACTGTATTCATTGCCCTTCAAGTGGGGCTCCAGAAAAATGGGCTGGTATGCCTTTTCATCTTCCCCTCACCCGAGATCCAATTCTGTCACCAACTAGCTCCAAAGGCCGAAGTCTTGAGACCCATGTGAGAGACAGAGGAAAAGGGACAGTGGAAAAGCAAGGGAGGGAAGGGGGAAGAGAGAGAGAGACAGACAGAGATAAAGAGGAGGAAGATGATAGTGGATGAGGGTTTTTGTGAGTAACAGGCTTTGGATTGGGTTCTCAATGGGGAATAGGACTGTGCACAAGTTTGTCTCTCTACCTGAAGCAGAACTGGAGGGCCACCAGATATAGGAAATGAACAGTGAATTCAGGAGTCAAGGGAAACAGTAAAAATATAGGTTGTGGGGTGCCTGGGTGGCTCAGTTAACCTTCTGATTCTTGATTTTTGGCTCAAGTCATCATCTCAGGGTCATGAAATCAAGCCCATGTCCAGCTCCTCACTGGCATGGTGCCTGCTGGGTTTCTCTCTCTCTCTCTCTCACCCTTTCCCCATAAAATGTAAGTTGTCTTTGAAACAACCAACAGCATTCACAGGAATAGTTCTTTCAGGGTTTGGATTTAAAGACTAAGACGGCAGCTTGGCACCTACAGGTTAAGGGGCATGGAGGTAACGGGGAGGAAATATAAGCTGTTATCCTGTAGGCTTGCTAATTAAAAGCACAGGACCTAAGAACAAAATTCCTTGGATTTAAATCTTGGCTCTGTATCTAACTGCTAAATCTCAGGTATTTGTCCTCAGTATCTTCATCAGTAAAATGGGGAAAGAACAATACATACATCTTAGGGATGGGAGAGTAAAATGAGACTGTGCTTATAAAGTGTCTAGCACAATTTCTAGTGCATACTCATCAATAATTGTTAGTTACAGTTACATTCTATTCAGCCAGAAGGTCCGGGCACCCACTCCAAGTCGACTGCAACCACCACACTGCCTGGTGCGGTCATTCTAATGTGGCAGTCTAACATGCACACCCTGTCTTGTGGCTAACAGGAATATCAGCCCTGTGCTTTGTGAACTGGAGAAATTGTTGTGGGGAGGACAGCCTGGAGACCATGTTGGCCACAGTGTTAGGATTCTCAGCAGACTCCTGGAATGTTACCATTGAACCGAGCCCTCCAGTCCCAGCAGGTTCAGCACTGCAGGCACAGAAAGCTGAAATTAACGAAGCAGGTGCTGAGTAGGAGTACATTACAGCTGGGTATCACAGGGCTGCCGCACAAGTACTCGTTTCAGCATCGTAAGAACTGAATTCTCCCTGTAATAAATGTTGCTCTAAACTCAGCAACATTTATCCCACCAGGATGCTTTTCTGACCAGGCTGAGGGGAGTGCCCCTCAGGTCCAAAGCTCTCTTCCACCCCACTTTCTATTAGACTTTCCACACAGCCCCTCAAAACAGAACTCCCAACCTTCCAAAAAAAACAAACCTGGTACCCAAAAGACCCCTCCGAGTCAAGATTCTGAACTGCCCACCAGTTCAGTTGCTTGAACTGCCTAGAGAAACACGTGGGGGAGGGTTCTGAGAGTGAGTTTGAGCTCAGTGGTTAAACACACAACAAGTATTTTAAATAATAAATATTAGATACCAGTAACTAACTTGGAGTATTCGAATAGGTAGGTTTGGCTTGAGGAGCTTTTCAAACTATGTTCAAAATCCAAAATTTGCCTTTTTCCTGAAGTGTGTTGCTTTTGCAGATACAATTTTGCTAGATTTAAAAAATAGGCTATTAAATTTAGAACATCAAAGAGCAGAGCCTCTGTCTGTTCTAGACAGAGGGAGTGTATGAACAAGACCTTCATGTTGGGAAGGCCGATAATAAATTCAAGAGGCATTGAGCAGCCATTCTGGAAATCACAGACCACTCCTAAGGTGTGTGTCATGCTGTAGGACACAGGGAAGGGCTTGAATTCCAGGCTAAGATGCTGGAGTGTTTTGTTTTTTTAATAAGAATTTTCTGTCCAAGAGCACAGTGGGCTAATTTGTGAGGGAGTGAGCCCTCTGGCTCTGGAGGTGATCAAGCATGGCCAATATTCTCTGTCAGAAATGCTGCACAAATCAGACGGGAAGGTAAACTAGGTCAGGGGTTATAATGTAAGTCCCATAGAGTTTGCTTTTCTTAAGAGGTACAGGGATTGGGGGAGGAAGACCATCAGTAACAACAACACATTTGTGATGTACAGCAGAAGCATCCAGATTTTCTTAAAAATGTAGATCTGAAGATATTGGGCCCACTCCCTTTGGCCACATTTGAGAACTGGCAGGCATCGCTGAGTAGCTGTCTACTCCTTTAGATGGGTCAGGCCCTTCTATGGGCTCCCTCTCATTAATTTCAAGTACCTGGGGTGCCCTTGGAGGCATCTGCAGATTTGACCCTGGGGCTTGATCCTATGTAAGGGTTTTTTTTTCCCCCTATATTCAACGGGGAGCAATCATGCCTTAACGATTCTGTACTTCCATTATCTGGCTGAAAGGGGTCCTCAAGGTCTTGATTCAAAACAGGCCATCTAGGCGCTGAAGAAACAAAATTCAGTGCAGCAAATCAGAAGATCTAATTGGCTTTATGAAGTCACTCATGAGTCAGGCAGCTTCCCATCCAGCAAGGGTACTCCCAGGAGGAGTACAAAATGGAAGGTTTTTAGAGGAAGGAGGGTAGGGCAAGAAGCGATTAGCCAAAAAAAAAAAAAAAAAAAAAAAAAGAAGAAGAAGAAGAAGAAGAAGAAGAAAGAAAAAACAAAAAGAAAGGATTGTTTCAAGGACAAGGACCCTGCCTCACAGGAAAGGGCAGGGGTCAGTCTTCTTGAACCAATTACCTCATCGTCCCCCGGGGTCCAGAGAGGGTCTTTGTGACGGATCACTTTATTGATGCTGATCAGAAAATGCCTGACTGACCAGTTAAAACTACAGTATAAGGGAGGCTAAAACTACAGCTCGGGGGGCGGGGGTGTGCCTGGGTGGCTCAGTGGCTTGAGCCTCGACTGACTCTTGGTTTCAGCTCACGTCTTTATCTCAGGGTCGTGAGATGGAGCCCCTTGCCAGGAGCACTTGGTGTGGAGCCTGCTTAGGGCTTTCACTGTCTGTCTCCCTCTACCCCTCCCCCACTCGAGTGAGCACACTCTCTCTCTCTCTAAAATAGGTAAATACATCTAAAAAAAGAGCGAGCGAGAGAGAAAGAAACAGCAATTAGGTCAAGTGTTAAGTTCACATTTGGTGACCTGGCTTAAGAGATGCCATTTGGGGCCTGTGGTTTTCTTTTTAAGAAGTCTCACTGTGTTTCCTGGAATGGGCAAGGGACAGGTCCCCTCTGATTCATCACCAGGACCTGCACGTCCCCTGATCTGCATTTTTGCAATAACATTCCCCTCCAATGAAAAGATGTCACGTCTGTCATAAGCCTCCTAAATCTGGAATTCCTCCCAAACACGTGTGAGATGTAGCAGAATCAAAGACTCCCAGGTATAGAGCGGAGGGAGGGACTGTGATATCGACACCAGGAAATCAGGGGCTCCTAATACTGTGCTTTCTCCCCAGAGCTGCTACATTTCCACAGACACATGAGAGGTACCTCATTTGTATAATTATCTGAACTCTGCACGTAATGAATGGGAAGCGTTTTGAAATCGAATTTCCTTTCCACTCTACTATCCCCTCTTCTCCCTCAGTGATGCTTCCTTTTTTTTTTTTTTGTTTTTTGTTTTTTGTTTTTTAAAGATTTACTTACTTATTTATTTGAAAGACAGAGAGATCACAAATAATCCACCTAGGAGAGGAAGAAGCAGGCTCCCCAAGGAGCAGAGAGCCCGATGTGGGGCTCGATCCCAGGACCCTGAGATCATGACCTGAGCCAAAAGCAGAGGCTTTAACCCACTGAGCCAGGCATCCCCTCAGTGATGCATCTAGAACACGTCTATGATTGTAGTGGAGCAAAATTTCCACCCGAAAACGTGCCTCTTTGGCAGGTGGATTGTTTAAGGCTGATTATTTTTAGGAAACAGAAGACCCCAAATGTTTGTCTTTTTGCTTCCCCTCTACTGCCTAAAGGAAATTAGATGGAGGACCTACTCTAGGAAGGGAGCTATCACCATAGATATCTGTAGTGTAACATGAACTAGGTGTGGTAGACAGGGAGGAACCCAGCAGGGCCTGTTTGATCAAGGTCCTCTCTACGTTCTGTTGTTTCCAGATGGCCCAGCAAACTGCTGTCCTCCACTTTGAAGCCCCAGACCCCTACCCCTCTCCTCAGTCCGGGATGACATATGATCTCACTTTGCCTGTCTTTGGAATATTTCATGTCTGTGCAGATTCCTAGTAGGCCCTTGATTAAATCTGATTCTCTCCTGTTAATCTGTGCCATTTCAAGTTAATCCTCAGACCAGCCAGAAGAATCCCAAGGAACAGAGAAAAACATTTTCTCCCCAATGTGATGCTCTCATGTACTTGCTTATAATCATCCCACCTTCTCTTTACCTGCAGCCTCACTCACAGAGGGAGATGGTGCATGTGAGATGATGTACACAGTATAGACAGTACACAGGAGAGCCTCTTCTGTTTCGACAGTCATGTATATAATTTAATATGTGTTACATAAAGCCATAACTTAGTACATCAAGCTCATAACTTCATTTTGAAATGTAACATTTCGTTAAAATATTACGTTTAAAATCTTCTTCCCTAGATACATTTAAGTGAACAAGATAAATTAATTTAAAGAAAACAACAACTTTAATAGTATTGATACTATAGGTGGGGGAGGAAGAAAAGTTTTCACTCTATCCTTCCAGATTTTTGACTTAGACCCTCCTATAATAAAAAACAGATTAACAGAAGAGAAACACGAAGGAAATTCATAAACTGTACACCTCATGTATACATAAGAGATAACCAGAAAACCAAGTAACTCCTCCATATGGCCTAAGCCACCACCTTAGATACTGTTTCCAACTAAAGACAAAAGAAGGTGTTGGGGCAGGGGAACACATCCTGGCGGATTACCAGGAAAAGAAAAGCTCAGTGAACAAGGGTAAGGCTGCCGTACAGATTTAAGTCTGTTCCTTGTCCACTGAGAAGGATTTCTAGAGACTGGAGTCATCCTTCTGCTCAGAGGGAAACACTCTTACAAACAGAGGTTTTCCTTATTAATGTAAATGTCTTAAACTGAGGGTTGCTGGGGGGAGAGGGGTTAGGGAGAGGGGGTGGGGTTATGGACATTGGGGAAGGTATGTGATATGGCGAGTGCTGTGAAGTGTGTAAGCCTGACAGACCTGCACCCCTGGGGCAAATAATACATTATATGTTAATAAAAATAATTAATAAAAAAATGTGAATGTCTTCTACTCAGTTTTCAGAGCTTTTTCTATGTCTGCTACTTCTTACAAATAATCCACCTAAACTGATCCTTATGCCAAAGAGGCACATTTTGGGGTGGTATATTCTGCTCCCCTTCAGATGTATATAGGGAAATATCATGAGCAATGGTACTTGAATGGTTGAAATTGGATTTTAGAAACACTAAACTGCAGGAAAATGTCCACTACTTGGAATGTCTTAAAGTTTTTTAAGTATTTGTTTATTTATTGAGAGACAGAGAGAGAGAGAGAGAGAGAGCAGGGCAGTGGGGGAGGAGCAGAGGGAGAGGGAGAGAGTGAATCCCAAGCAGACTCCACACTGATAGCAGATCTCGACGTGGGGCTCGATCTTACAACCCTGAGATCATGACCTGAAATGAAATCAAGAGTTGGACACTTAACCCACTAAGCCACCCAGGCAACTCTTGGGATGTCTCATATGCTCATTACAGCCTGGCCTACCATAAACTTTCCAGTCTCATCTAATTGCTACTAATCCCTTCATCTAATGGCTGCTAATCACTATGTGTCTGGGAACCTGCATGCTTCTTTAGGCCTCAGGGCCTTTGCACATACATTATCGTTATGGCTGAAGTCCCTTCTGCTCCCCTTTCCATCTGGTGAACCACCACCCAAGCTTAACACAGCTCACATCTCACCTATGTTGGAAAGTCTCCCCAGCCTCGCTAGGCAGATCTAACTCTCTACTTTGTCCCCTATAATTTTTTTTAGTATGTACCCTATTCAAATATACAATCATCTGACTCTATTTGCTTATGTGTCTGACTTTACAACTAGGCTGAGACCCAAGAGGTAAAAAAAAAAAAAAAAAAAAGCCTTACTCATCCTTGTACACAGAGGCACTTAATAAATGCTTACCAAAAAAAAAAAAAAAAAGTTTTTCCAATGAGCTTCAAGCCAAAGCAGTTTTTCCATTTTACTCCCTCCCACCCTTGCCCTGGTTCTCATTTACTCTTCAAGAGGCGATGGAATATGGAAGCAACGTGATACTCAAAACATAAAAGCTGAGGATGACATTTTAACAAGGCTCCATCTCTCACAGAAAAATGACAAGGCAGGAACACACACTAGTGACTTATTTGTCTCCTATAGCACTGTGCTGAGGATTGAGAACGTATCTTTATTCCCCAAAGACTCCTTCAGGAAAAGAGATAAGATCCCATCATGAGTCACTAAAATTTGTTAAATGCTAATAGCAAGTATAGTCACACAGACATGGGCGAGAAGAGAAGCTTCTTAAACTTGCCCATCAGCCCTCTCTCCCCAGCCACGCTCTCCGCCACGGCGACCTCCCCTCTTCCCTGACGGGTGTGATGACTCACAGCTGTCCTCACCACCCCAACTCTGCCCTCTCCCATGGCACCCAGGACAACTTCAAAGGGCTCCTATGGTCTTCATGTGGCCCTTGTGGTCCCCTCCAGCCCCTGAGGGGACTCAATGGCTCTACAGGCACTAGACACGCCAAGCTTCTCCTCCATGGGCCTGTTCCACCTGTAGCTTTCTCCCCTGGCTCTGCTCCAGGCTTCTCATTAAGATCTTGGCTTAAATGTTGGGTCCCCAGAGGGTCCTTTCTGGATCTCTCTATAGAAAGCAAGTGCCTCTTCATTTCCTGATCAGCACATTCTGGTTTTTTTCTTTACCATTTTCATAGGCGTGTGTGTGTGTGTGTGTGTGTGTGTGTGTGTGTGTGTGTGTGTGTGTGTTTAGTGTGTTTAAGGCATTTGTTCTTTTTTTTTTTAATTATATTTTAATTCCAGTATAGTTAACAGTGTTAAATTAGTTCCAGATGTCCAATAGAGTGATTCAACAACTCTATACATGACTCAATGCTTATCATTTGCTTTCATTTTTAACAAAGTAATAACTTTTAGGTTAGACTATCTCCTCTCCCTTGTTCTTGTCCGTATTCTGGCACCTGGCTGAGGGCCAGCAGCGCAGCGAGGGCATGTGCACCTCAAGGGAGGAAGAGACGAGACCAGGGAGACGGAGAGGGAGGGAAAGGGAGGAAGCCAGCCGTCATTTCCAGGAATCCTGTTCTTCCATGCAACGCTTCCACTCATTTCCCTCCAGCAGAATTCCACTTCAGAAGTTGAGGATTAGTGGAAAACGGTGTTAGGTCAGTCGGGGTGGAGGAAGCAGGAGAGGCACGCAGGAAAGCGTTCTCTGTCTGGAGTATCAGGACCAAAGATGTCAAACTGTCCAGACACCATGATTTGGCTGATAAATGCAGCTATGCCTCTAAACTGCTGTTGTTGTTTTTTAAATCCAGGTATAACTGTTACCTATCCCTTTCCTCTTCCTCGGTCTTGCTCCCCGGAAGGAGCGATCAGAGTTAGGTAATATCTCTACACGCAGTTGCCGCTTCTTCGGGCTTTCATCAGTGCTTTATGTGTCTTCACTAACTATGTCACATGGTTTTAAAAGGATTCTCAGTCTGAGAGCGGGAAAGAAGTCTTTACCCAAGTGTCATAAGCACATTCTGAGTGCCGTGCAGAAGTACAGTAAAGCCATCATCCCTGTATGCTCATGAATTTAACAAAGGCATTTATTCCAGACTTTGTCGCAATAAAACACTTCGAGTTCATTTCTCCCTCTGCTCCTGTGACGTCACACTCACTGGTCTTTGCGCCTATGCTCCAACCACTCTTTTCTATTTTCTGTCTCCCTTGCTGGCTCCTTCTACTTCCCTCTCACCTTAAATGTTGGGCATTTCTCAAGACCTCTAGATCCTACGTACTTCTCAGTAAGAATAACACCAAGAATAGAACAACAGCAAACACTTCCCAGGAGCTATTCTTCTGTGAGATTTCCTCAAGCTTTCTCGTTTGCCTTGCCAACGCTAATAAGGTACCATCCCCTACTGAGGTCTCTATTCTAGAGCACGGAAACTGAGCCACAGAGGTTCGGTAAGTTCCCTAACCTGGGTAGCATGGCTGGTCCTGGACACCATGACCTCAGTTCCTAACCATAGTTCTCTACCTATGGTTCTCAACCAGAATCAGGTTCATCCCCCTGGAAATAGGTGAAAATAGCTAGAGACATACTGGTTATCACAACTGGGGGTGGGGGGTACCACTGGCATCAAGGATCAGAAGTCAGGGACGCCGTTAAACACTCTACCGTGCACAGGGCAGGTGCCCCAGCAAAGAATGATCCAGCCCAGGATGTTAAGGGTGCCAAGCTGAGAAACCCCAGTCTATACCTCTTTTGTAACATTTTACAAGGTGAGCTTTATCTGCCCTCCGAAGTCCAACCTGTAGGCTAAATATACTAGGATTGATATTCTTAGCCCTGACCTCTCTTTTGACTTTTCCAGTGCTCCTGCATTTGGATCTACAACTCCACATCTCCGTTAGATATCCCTTGTATCCCAAACTGAACTCACGGGCCTTCCCTCCAGTACATATCCTCCCCCATGGCTCCCCATCTCCACAAACAGCACCACCACCCAACCATCTGCACAAGCCAGAAGCCCAGGAGACCCCTTGGCACCTCCTTCTTTTCCCTCACCTCCAATTCTATCTGGCAGAAGTACAACAGATCCCACCTCCCAAGCATCTCTGTGGTCCCCCATGGCTCTCCACCACCGCCAACATCACCCCCTTGGTCCCAGTTTCCCGGCAGGCATTTCTAGCTTGGGCGGTTACAGTCCCCTCTGGAGCTCGGCTTTGCCACTTCACATCAACCAGGGGACCTCTCATATATTATGATCTCCCAGAAGACATCATTTAAGAATGGCTACGCTGATTTAAAAAGAAAAACAAGTTTGAAAGCTATTAAATAGCTCTTTCCCCCAGCTCCAAAAGCATTCTTCTCTGAGCAGATTTCCCAGTTTAGCCCTTGTTTATACATGGGTATCCGAGCAGATGGCTCGTTTAAAACAGGATGTTTAGGACCAAGATGGCAGAGTAGGAAACCCTGCTTCTGTCCCCCAACAAAGAACAATAATGAGGCAGTCGTCCGTGAGTGAAATTACTCTGGGAGAACTCAGGAGTGCACTGAAGAAGCTGCTTCAACACAACCTGAGATTCGTGGGAATATGTACCTGCGTCTTTTTTCTCCATCTTAACACGGTGTCTGACACATAGAAAACACTTAATAGATTTAATAGATTAAAAATAAAAAGACCCTGGACATATAGCAAGCACTCTATAAGCACTGGGCTCTACGCTGAATGATGGGATGGCATTGGTGGAGAAGACTGGCCTGGTTCCAAAGACCTTACACTGAGGGCCTTTGCTGATCATGAAACAAAGGTCTTCCCACTTCAACTCTTCCAATAGGGAAGCTGCTCCCTTTGTTTCCAGTAGCCAGACTCCCACTGGCCCTATCCTCCAGAGAACACCGGCTTTGGGTCCTTTTCCATTTACTTTAATTCTTTATTTTTTTTTTAAGATTTTATTGATTTATTTATTAAGATTTTATTTATTTATTTGACAGAGAGATCACAAGTAGGCAGAGAGTAGGTAGAGAGGCAGGCAGAAGCGAAGTAGGGGAAGCAGGCTCCCTGCTGAGCAGAGAGCCCAATGTGGGACTCGATCCCAGGACCCTGGGATCATGACCTGAGCCGAAGGCAGAGGCTTTAACCCACTGAGCCACTTAGGCACCCCAAGATTTTATTTATTTGAGAAGAGAGAGAGAGAGAGCGCACACGCATGAGAAGGGGGAGGGGCAGAGGGCAAAGCAGACTCCCTGCTGAGCAGGGAGCCCAATGACAATGCAGGGCTCCATCCCGAACCCCAACATCATGATCCAAACCGAAGGTAGACGCTTAACCGACTGAGACACCCAGACTTGTCCTTCCTTAATTCTTGCGTGAATTTCTCTCACCCACTCTGAGGTTTGAAAGGCTTATTTTTCACAATCTTCATTTTTTGGTTTATCCCCGTAGGACTGAATGCCTAGCCAGAGTCACCAGGCAGAATATGGAAAATCGATGTGTTGTTGCCCTGAGCGTCCTCGAGGGAGGTTATGCTCCCTCTATTGATTCACTGGAACACATTAAACCCCGGGATCGAAATGCTGACAAATCCTTGCCTATTTTCATGGATTTTATCAGGCTAAAAAGATAAATTTTGTAAGTTTCCTGCCATCGTACAATTTCTGCAGCCTGCAAGAGCTTCTGGCTTCAGACCACCACAACTGTTTTATTCGAATCCAGTATAAAATGCTCTGGAGAGTAATTGATTTATGGCTTAATGACTTTCCAAACTATAGCATGTTCTAGGACAAATTATCTGCAGGGAACAGCATGTGATGAAGGAGTGTAGAATTAAAGCCATGTTAAGGATTCTTCGTGCTGCTTCTTGTCACCAGAAATCATGTGATTGCTCTGCTCTTCCACATCCCCTACGAGACCCTTGAACCTCTGGCTCTTGACTGGAGAATGTCTTACATTTAAGGATGTTGCTTGCTCTCAATGCAAAATAAGAAATGGTCAGAGAATAAACGTAATGGGACAGCATGGTAGAACAGGAGTAGAAATAAATTGAAGACCCGGAGGCCTGGCTTCAATCCCCTAACACTGTCACTCACTCCATACACACAGACGTCACGTTTCTCTTTAGCACCCTGACCTGTGGTATAAAGAAGCTGGACTAGATCAGAAACCACAAACCGGAAGCCAACACTTTTTATCGGGTCGCACAGTACAAAACAAATATAAAAACAAACACACAAACAAACATCAAAACCCAACAGAGACAAGGTTTTTCAACTAAAGAGATGTCCACTCAAATTCCACACTTCCAGGCTTTCCTGAAAAAGCAGAAGATTGGGCCACCAACATCTGCATTCCTCGTGGAGACGGCTGTTAGAAGTGTGTAGCTGCTAGCCACTTGCCCTGGCAATCAGTTTGCCAGCATTGCCACACTTTTCCTATCAAGCCCTGGTATTGAGGCCGAAGTAAGTTTTCATTTCTATTCGTATTACTTTGTTGTTCTCCTTTTGTAGAGAACCACTTAATTTTCCAACTCGCGATTGGGGGAAACGATTATGTACAGGGGCAGATAGACAATGAAACCCACGTGCCTCAATAAAAGTGGCAAAGAGAAGATATTTTGGTGGAACTGAAGACCATTTCTAAGTGTGCCGTGTGCAAACAGGGTGTGTCCTTGTCTAACTGATGCAGCAGGCTGATTTCACTCATTGATGCTGCCCATCTGGAAGGCAGGTGTTAGTGTTGCTATCTCCCGGATGGGAAGATCTCAGGGGTCCCTCCTAGTTCTAGCAACTTTGTCTATGAAAAACACGTGTTCTGCTATTAGAAAAGCCATTTAGAGGTGCCTGGCTGGCTCAGTTGGTGAAGAGCCCACTCTGGGTTTCAGCTCAGGTCATGAGCCCAGGACCCTGAAATCCAGCCCTCACATGGCACTCAGCCCTGGGAGTCTCCTAGATTAAGATTCCCTCCCTCTCCTTCCCTGCCCCCCACCCCGCCCCCCGCACTGGTACAAATGCACAAGAACCCTTTCCCTCTCTAAAAAAATAAAAAGAAAAAAATACTTAAATATAAGAAGAAAACAGAAAAGCCACTTATTCACCTTTTAGGACTCTCTTTCAACTTGAATTCACATACCAAGAAAAATGGATGTCTTTGAAGAAAAGGATCTTAACCATATTAAAAGGGAAGTATGAGTCGACAAAATGAAACACTGCTTGTGTTCACAACACATTATATGGGGTGAGGCCATCAACATAATAGTCTGTTCCCATGAGTAAAAATCACCTATGCTCTTCGGCAGGGACAGAAATGAAACTGCCAGCATGATGGGTGGTATATTGATAAGCTGCATTTCCAAAGGAAGCTCATTTCTCTCTGTGTACCTCAGTATCCATCACCTACGGCGGGAATTCTGAATTTGGAATCCATGGACCCAATTAAGTCCTGCAATGCAATAGGTTTGAGAGTCTCTGAAACATCCTAAAAGTATACAATTTTGTACACCCACGCACACGTGGGTTCTTCTGAGACGAGGATCCACAGCTTTCACCAAATTCCTGAAAGCCCCATGACTCCTCACCTCCAAAAGTTCAGAATCCTTGAGATACACAGGGTATCAGCTAAGCTAACCAACTGTACACGTTCTTGCTGGGGCACAATTACAATGACCGCCTTTTCAAGACGAGCAGCCGGGGTGCAGATTTGGGCACAGAGCTGGACACCAAGACAGGATCTCGAAATGACGACTGTTCCAGGAAACCCAAGACATCTGGTCACCTTAGAAAGAAGGCCGTGAGGATGTGATGCGAGCTGGGGAAATGCAGTTTACCAGGGGTCATGTCGAACCAGTTCGAACAGGCGGTTGCCCTGAAGACCACAGGGTTACTGGCCGAATCAGAACGTAACTCTGGATCCGTTATCATCCTTTCCCCAACTCCATCCCCTTGCGTTTATTCCAGATCAGACCCTCTACCCCGACACCCATCCTACACACACACACTTCTTGTTCTAGTCCCACTGGGAGAAAGCCGAGCAAAACACCTCCTCCGGTTGGGGCCTGCTGTCGTCTCTGGCTTTTCTTCTACCCCAGGACGCAGGTCAGGTTATTTACAATAGTCTATGCATGCATTTTTTCCTTTCTTTTTTTCCTCCTCCCCCGCCCCCCGTTAGTAGCTGCGATTTCAAAGACTCAAAAAGACTCAAATTTTGGTCAGAGAGTCTGTATCACAGTAACAAACAGGAAAGATGGAAAGAAGCCGAAAAACCTCTCGGACACTGAGTTTCCACTTGTCAGTCAACCCACAAAAGTTCCTTCTGCGCTCTCACTTGGGCACTCGCTCTTCGGAGCGCCGTCCCAGAACCGGCGGCAGCAGTACCGGGGAACTGGCTGGAAAGGCAGCGTCACAGGCTGGGAGAATGAGAATCTGCATTGAGCAGGGGCAGGGGCAGGGGCAGGGGGGCGGGGGGCGGGGTCGTGGGCGCGGAGACTCGGACGTGCGATACAGCTGGAAACGCTGCAAGACAGGCACGCGCCCAGCTGGTGGGTAGAGCGCCCCAGCTGGCCAAGGGCTGTTATTACAGCCATCTTCGGGGAACCGAGAGAGAACACGTTGTGCAGTAAACTAGCTGCATGAACAGAACACAGGGGTGTCCCTTTTTGCTTCATGAAGAGTCAAAAAAAAAAAAAAAAAAAAGGTCCCTCTCCAGAACACGAATGCAGCATGATGGACTACTGTTCTAGGTGTCCAAAACCTGTCTTCTAACGGCAGCCCAGCCACTTGCCTTCAGGTCACTGGAGTTCCCTAATGCCTTGTTTCGTCTGATTCAAAATTGAGCGGATATTGCCTTTCCAGTCTATGGGGCAGCGGTTCTGTGAATGTCCACTGGAAGGGAGTGCAGGGTCATGGCTGAGAATGAATCGGGGCCCTCGACTTAGCTCCGAATGCAAAGTATTTGTCCACCACTCCTTAGCTGAGTAGCCTTGGGTAAGCAGCTTGCCCTCTCTATTATAATAGTACCTCTGCCATAAAGTCATTGTGAGGATTAAACATTGTAACATTTTTTAAAAAGCCACAGGTACTCGGTAGGCACCCAGTAAACAATGGGTCACTGTTACCACCTGTGCGAAAGCCTTTTGGTACACTGGACACACAGGCTTTGTTCTCAGTCATGGGTGAGCGTGCAAGGCGATGTCCCTAGATGAGAATTAAGCCGTCACTCGTGGCTCACCAAGGAATTTCCCAGACCTCTGTCCCAGAGGCATGGGGTCCTTATTTTGAGAGTAACTCAGGGCTTCTCTGTCATGTGTAGGGAGCCAAGCCTTGCAGTCACAAGGCTCTTCGTAAAAACCTATAGAACGGTATTTAATGACGAGTGTTGGCTCCTAAAATGCTCACAAATGTTAACTGCTGGCATTGCTGTGGTTTTATTTTTAGTTTCATAGGAAATTATCTTGTGATAGATTCTAAAAGCCTAAGAGGCAGACAGCCCCGCAGGGTCAGTCAATAGGATCTCCTCAATTTTCCAAACATGACTTAAGAAGCTCATTTTGTTGTAAATTAAAACAGACCCCTGTTGGGGCGCCTGGGTGGCTCAGTGGGTTAAGCCTCTGCCTTCGGCTCAGGTCATGATCCCAGGGGCCTGGGGAGCCTGCTTCTCCTCATCTCTCTCTCTGTCTGTCTCTCTGCCTATTTGTGATCTCTCTCTCTGTCAAATAAATAAATAAATAAAATCTTTAAAAAAAAAAAAAAAACAGACCCCTGTTTTGTGAAATTACCGTGTTTTAAGGCTTTACGGGTAGCATCCCATCTGATCCTCACAAAAACCTGACGGGTTAGAGGGGAGTAACACCCCCATTTCACACAGAGCAAGACTGAGACCCAAGGAGAGAAGGAGATTTGTCAAGGGCCACACACCCTTCAGGGAGCAACTGAAGCTGCCCCCGGTCTGTGAGAGCCAAAGCCCTTGCTTTTTTGTTGCCCGAGCTTGTCTCACTCTACTGTTTGGCTCCAGCCAAGGTCCAGTTCACTAAATATCCGGGAGAAAAGAGTATGAGAACCACCAGGGAGCTGGGACTGTTGCATAGCAACCCTGTGCTTGAGCCTGGTGAGGGGAGAAAGGCTCCTCAAGTTTTTAAAGCGCCATCACTAAAAATAGCCCAAGAAATGACAGCTAAACACGAGGTCTCCTCTGAGAAGAAAAAGCTATCTTGCAACTGAATGTCTTTGCTATTTGTCCTTGAGAAAAGCATGTGAAATTATGGGAGGCTGAGCACTGGCAGCTTTTCTCAGCAAACCCACTACTTCATTCCACTCCTTCACCTCAAAGGTGAGGGTGCGTCATTTGTACGGTAGCCGTGACGTATCTGCCTCCATATGTCTTCCCATTCCAAAGCTGGAATCCTATCCAGGTCACAGGGAACGCAGCCTACTTGATTGCAAAACATGGCCTTCAGCTTCCCTGTATCAATCTCCCAGAAATTAATCACCTTGGTCGGAATCACCTTTGGTGCAAATGTTTCTAATGCCTACATTTGTCACTCCTGGAGAAACCGTATCAATTATCATGGTACCAACTATAAATCTCATGGCTTCTAACGAATATTAGGTATTTAATTAGATCTTGAAAACCCTCTCACCTAGTATCTTAAGGGTCTCTGGGCCCTCTTCTGAGGCTGATCATTAAAGAAAGAACTCTTTCCTGAGTCTACTGTCTTCCTCCGGCAATCAGAAAATGCCCATCAGAATAACTACTAAGCCTGAATATTGGCTGACCGGAGTAGGCACAAGAAGCAACAGAAGAAATGTAAATGCAGCCATTTGCCCACAAAGAATTTTCAGGCAAGTTGGCCATTTATTTATTATTCAGGTGTTCCCTAAAAATTTATTAATGCAGAAGTAATGGTCCCCCAAGATATTCACCTCCTAATCCCTGGAACCTGTGAATATGTTAAATTACATAGTGAAGGGGAAGTAGGGATAGAGACGGAATGAAAAGTGCTAATCTGTGGACTTTAAAATCATGAGATTGGCCTGAAGAAAAGAAAAGAAAAGGAAAAAAAAGGAAGGAAAAGAAATTAAAATAGTGAGATTAGCTTGGATTATCCAGGTGGGCCCAAGGAAATCACCAGTGTCCCTAAAAGTGGAAGAGGGAAGCAGAAGAAGAGAGTCAGATGAGTAACTGACTGTAAAAGAAAGACTCAGAGAGATGCACCATGGTTGGCTTAGAGGATAGAGAAAGGGGCCACTAGCCAAAGAGTGAGGGCAGCCTCCACGATGGAAAGAACAAAGAGATGCTCTCCCCTAGAGCATACAGGGTCCTGGATGTTGGAGCCTGCCAACACCTTGACTCTGGCCCAGTGAGACCCTTTCATACTTCTGAACCCCAGAACTGTAAGTTGATAAATTTGCACTGTTTTAAGCTCCTGGTTTGTGGCAATTTGTTACAGCAGCCACAGGACACTAATACAAGCTCCATTAACAGCTCAGAGCTCAGTACTAGGAACGCAGGGAGAGGAAGATAGCCACTGCCATGACCCTCTGGCAGTTTAGACTCTGGTGGTGTATACAAGAAGGAAAAACAAAGAACCACAGTCTGCAAGATGGGCAATAAAAAAACAAACAAACAAACAAACAAAAACAACAAAAAAAAAACAAAGAAGGGTTGACAAAGAGACCAGCAGAATGGGGATGGGGGGAATATAGTTTGGAATGATGGGAGGTATTTCTCCAGACATGACATTTCAGCCTAAAGGAAGAGAGGGAGTTGAGGGGGAAAGAATTCCAGATTGAGAAGACAGCACATGCAAAGTCCCTGGGGTGGAAAAGAGCCTGGCATCCTCCAGGCACCCATGGAAAGCCAATGCGGCTAGAACGCAGTAGGCCAAAGAAAATGAAGTGTGAGATGACACTGACCAACAAAGAAAGGGTGGCCCATGCTGGGCCTCACAGCCCTCAGTGCCAGTTTGCATTATCTGCTAAGAGTTTTGGGTTTGAAGGACTTTAAGTAGAAGACTGGCATGATGCCACTCGAATTTAAGCAGATCCCTTCTGCTGCTGTACAGAGGAGGGGATTGCAACGGGAGGACACAGAGACACCAGGTCTTGGCCATTGTCCACATGCGGAAACGAAGGTGGCTCACCCATGGGTAGAACTATGGAGACGGAATGTCAGGTTCAAGATGTATTTTGAAAACTGCATTTACAGGCTAGTTGCTGGGCTGCCTGTGAGAAGGAAAAATGAAGCGGTATAGCACCTGTCTTTGTGTTCATTTTTTATTACCACTGCTACTATTTTCTTAAGCAAGAGGGAGACAAGAAGTAGGGGGCCAACTTTACCTTCTACACTCGTCAGCTCTTGCTTCTATGGCTTTTTACTCAACAAGTCTTTACTGAGTGCTGACCACGAAGCAGGTGCTATTTTAGGTCCTGGGAACAGTGCAGTAAACTCAACAGGGCCCTCTCCAGGGTGCTTAAACTCTAGTGGGTTATGTAGCTAATGAACAATTCCATGCAAGCATGTACAATGAAATTTCAGGTAGTCCCAGGCTGTGAAGAAGATAATACAGCGGGGCATTCCTACTTCAGGTGGGATGGAAATGCTGGCTAACCTGTGGAAACTACGAGTTCATTATTTAGTCTAACCAGGACATGGGAAATAGAGACGGGAGTTGTGTGGTTAAGATGATTCATAATAATGGCAAACAGGAGTTGTCACGAGCCCCGAGGCAGCTACTCTCTTTTTCTGTCAGACAATATACTGAGATGAATCCTGGATTGGGCCGTGGAGAATGCTTCTGTCTCTGACAGAAGGAAGAGAGTAGATAGTTAGGAGGGGGCGATGAGAAGGTGGAGCGACAGGAAGGGAAGACACAGGAAGGGCAAGGCCAGCCCTCAGGAAGCACCAGGCTTGTCCCACCCCGACACGGACCGACAGACACAGCAGGGTTACTGATGACACTCAGGCACCCGTTTTCCTTGGTTTCCACAAGATTGGGGAGTAAGTGAGGAGGAAGTCCACTCAGGCTAATGATTTACTCTCACAGACATGCCCAAGCTCTATGAACTGTGTAGGATACTGAAATTGAGAATCGCCCCACAAAATAACATTGCCTTTGTTTTCAGATATTATCATAACTGGTGCGACCAGAAAAGCACAGCTCCCCAGATCAGAGGTGAACCAGCCACACACAGTAACAGTAGTCAGGTAAGTAAACTCTTATGAAATTTCTCCCTGCTGAAAATAGAAGGCTAACAAAATTCTGAGCGCATCAGAAACACAGAACATACATTCAGCTCTGGGCTTCTTGGTGGCAGTGGCTGATTGTACAGCATTTGGTTAAGGCCAAGTACATAACAAGGGCACATGATGATGTCATAAGATTAACGCGTGTGCTTGAGCAATAAATTAGTAAAATAATAAAGTGTTACTGTATAACTGTTGCATACAAAATTCTGTTCTGTTTCTTGACGTAATGCCTCAGAGACACTCTTTGGGGTAAAAATGTTTGTCATCTATCATTAGATCAGGGGAGAGACTTAAGAAATAACTAGCATTTATAAAGAAACTTTATGAAATACGGACACTATGCTAGATTAGATAAGACAAGACATACGCCACGGAAGTACCCTTGCTTTTGGAGAGGTTTCCACCCTGGAGAGAAAAAAGAGAAAGATAAAACATGAAAATGATTCTGATGGTTGATGTTAAGAAGGAGGAGGAAGAGGAGAATGTCCAGCATTTACTGAAGTCATGTTTGTTTAGAATTCATTAAAATTGTTTTGTGTATTTCATCACAGTTAATCCACACAAGAGCCTTATGAGGAGACTACCAGTTTTATCCACGTTTTACAGACGAGAAAAGTAAGGAACAGAGAGGGTAACAAACTTGCATAAAGTCCCAGAGCCCACAAATAGTAGAGCTGGGGTTCAAATCCTTGTAGCCATGCTCATAAGTCTTATTCCACAGCACTTCCCTGCTACATAGTTAAAGAGGAGGCATGTGATCTACAGAGAAAATAACAGTGAGTATTAACTGCAGCCTGATACCCCATATACACACCTTAAGGCTTCCTCCCACTTCTCTGGAAATCCAGTGTAAAAGAGGAGAGGGGCTTCTCAGCAAAGAGGGAAAACACAAGTTACAATTTCTCAGCATCCAGACAGCATCACTTGTGCCATAGGTGGAGGGGAACTCAGCACCGACCCTCAGGGCCGGGGGTTGAGCAGATTCCCCCACTTTGTTCTCATGAAGCGGGATGGGTTCTACCTGCACCATTCATACGCGACCGAACAAACACTTAGAGCGTAAATTCTGTGTTTCAAGAAATATGGGAAAGGGTGTTTGTAGAAGTGAAAATGACTCCTGTTTTGTTTTTGTTTTTTTTTTCCCAAAAGTTTGAGTCATAGGTAAAGAAAGGTATCTTGCCTTCCTCTTTCTCTTCACTTTGCTAACATCTGTCTTATGGCGAGGGCTGTCCTGCTTCTCGGTCTGGAGGACAAGACGGGGAATGGTGCAGACTTTGGTGAGCAACCACCACTTGACTCCAGCAAATTGGTGTCATGTGTTTATTTATTTATTTATTTGAGAGAGAGAGAGAGAAGGAGCAGGGAGAGGGAGAAGGAGACTCCCTGCTGAGCAGAGAGCCTGATGTGGGACTCGATCCCAGGACCCCAGGATCATGACTTGAGCTGAAGGCAGATGCTTAACTGACCAAGTCACCCAGGCACCCCAAGTGTTTTGACCTCAAAATGTAGTATGCAACAGAATTTCCTGAGAATTTTCATAAAAATAAGATTTCTGAACAAAAAGCAAAGATTCCAGTCATGGGTCCCAGAGCGGGGTTCTGGAATCTGCATTTAAGTCACCTTATAGCAATATTAACCAATAAAAGTGTAATGTTGTGCTATAATTGCAAGCCCCATATATAACTTTATATTTTCTAGTAGCTACATTTTTAAAAGGTAAAAAGAAACAGAAGAAATTCTTTTTAAAAATGGACTTCATGGGGCGCCTGGGTGGCTCAGTGGATTAAGCCGCTGCCTTCGGCTCAGGTCATGATCTCAGGGTCCTGGGATCGAGTCCCGCATCGGGCTTTCTGCTCAGCAGAGAGCTTGCTTCCCTCTCTCTCTCTCTGGCTGCCTCTCTGTCTACTTGTGATTTCTCTCTGTCAAATAAATAAATCTTAAAAAAAAAAAAAAAATGGACTTCATTTTAGGACATCTGTGGCTCCGTCAGGGAGGGGTCAGACTCTTGGTTTTGGCTCTGGTCATGATTTCAGGGTTGTGAGATCGAGCCCCTTATCGGGCTCTGCACTGAGCAGGGAGTCTGCTTGGGATTCTCTTTTTCTCTCCCTCTGTCCCCCCACCCGCCCCCACTCACTCTCTCTCTTTATTTTATTTTATTTTTTAAGATTTATTTATTTATTTATTTATTTATTTTTTATGAACATATATTTTTATCCCCAGGGATACAGGTCTGTGAATCACCAGGTTTACACACTCTCTCTCTTTAAAATAAGTAAATAAATACTTTTTTTAAAAAATGTACTTCATTTCACTTCATACCTATCATTTCAGAATGTAGTCCTTATTAAAAAAAAATTCTTCTTTTTTTCCAAATCTCCAAGATTCAGTGTGCGGTTTACATTCCCAGCACACCTCAGTTCATAGTAGCCGCAGCCCAAGGGCTCAGCTGTCATTAGCGCAAGAGATCCATCGTTCTCATTCAGCTTTGCAAAAATCATACTTGCGTCCATTCCCATTACTTCAATAAAAGCTGCCTGGCTTAGTCTGTGTGGGTTCCTACAACAAAAAACCACAACCTGGGTGGCTTACACACAACAGAAGGCCATTCATCACAGTTCTGGAGGCTGAAAGTCCGAGCTCAGGGTAGATGATCAGGCCAGGATGGTCTATGATCTTCCCTTTAGACTTCTCACTGTCCTCACTCAGCAGAAGAGGAGGAAGCTCTGTGGGTCTCTTTTATAAGGGCACTAAACCTATTCATGAAGGCTCCCCCTGTATGACCTAATCACTTCCCAAGGACCTTGCCTCCTAACACCAGCACATTTTGGAATTTCAACATACACGTTAGGAGGACACAGACATTCACACCAGAGCTGTGCTCCAGGCCAGACAATGTATTTGACCCTATCATTTGCTCCAAAACCCCCCTCCACACTTGGAAAAGGAGATTCAGTTCCCAGACCCAGGTCTGCCTCCTATTAACGTCATGACCTTGGATAAGTGGACACTTTACCTGACAAGATCCCAATTTCTTCATCTATAGGTAAATCTCTTGAACTGGAGATGCTTCTGTGAAACTCGGTAATGCTCACAAAGGGATTAACTGTCCTTTTGCTCCAGGAAAAGAGCATTTTTCTTTTCCTCCTGTTTTTGTTTTGTGATTCTTCTCAGGGAGGACAAGGTGAGGCACAGAGGACCCATCTAGTCCTTTAGAAAGCTAACCAGGTGGCAGCAGTTCTGTGAGGCCAAGTGACAGTGAATCACCAACACGTCTAGGAGGTGGCCATGCCTGGGAGAGTCTCTCTGAAGAAACACTGCTCTCGACTTCACGGCCACCTATGAGGAAGCTGAGGATGTCATGTGTGCAGTTAATTTAAACTTCTGGTGTTAGTTAGGACAAGTGAGACAATGCTGGTAGAACAAACAGCCCCCACATCTCAGTGGCTGAAAACAAACATTTCTCTTTCCCTGATGCGACATATCTAGTATAGGTCAATATTGAAGTCCTACCCCACATTACCTCGGAATGTGATCTGATTTGGAAGTAAGGTCATTATCCCAGTAATTAGTTAAGACGAGGTCAGCAGGAGTAGCTCAGGTCCCTAATTCAATTATGACTGGTGTCCTTATAATAACAGGAAGTTCAGAGACAGACAAGCACACAGGGAGAGATCCATGTGAACATGAAGCAGAGATGGCAGTGATGTTTCTAGAAGCCAAGGAAAACCAAGGATTGCCAGGACACCACCAGGAGCTAAGGACAGGCTGGAACAGATTCTCCCTTGTCCTTTCCCTCGGAAAGTACCAACCCTGAAGACAGTTCGATCTTGAATTTCTAGCCTCCAGAACTATCAGGCAATACATTAAGCCACTTAGTTTGCAATACCCTATTACAGCAGCCCTAGCAAACCACGGCACTCTCCCTCAGCAGCCTGCCATACCGTCCTATAGCTATGCCACATGGGACTCATGGCCTTCTTGGTAGGAAGACTCAGGAAGGAGCTGCCAGAGAATGACAAAAGTGACACAGGCTACTTCTGTCGAAAGGCTGTTGGCCAACACCACTCCTACAGGTCCTGAGGCAGAGCTGAGAAAACAGGGACAATGTCTGGTGAGCCTCAGTGCCTCCAGCACCTTTCCCAACAGGAACCCTCCCCATGGACTGAAATACTAACACCAGTGAAAAAAAAACTTTGCCAGGTAGAAACTACATCATCATGCCAGTCTTCCCCTTGGTGAGTTTCAGGGCAGTTAGAAGAGAGGGCCAGTAGGACTGAACTGTCCTAATTATAATGGGACGGTGGTGTCAAGATAGGCTTATCCCAGAATAAGTTCTGGGATGGGTGAGTATCTGTCCTGATGGGGGAATAATGAGCGAGAACGAGTTACGTACACCATGTACTCATCCCTCTGATTCTAGGGGGAGCAGACACAGACGTTGGGGCGAGGTTTATTTCTGCATCAGAAAAGAGGTCAGAACCCCTGATCTTAAGCCTCGGTCCCAAATAACATGTGAAAATCCTTCCCTAAACATGTATATCCCTTTACTGTGTTCTCTCATTCAGTAATTCTCAACACTGTCAGAAGGCAAGCATTTTTGATAAAGCGAAAGGAAAGTTTCGCAGAGGGTAAATAACTCTCCCGAAGTCATATGGTGTTAGTGGCTTTCAAAAACCAGGATTTAAAAAACCTACTTTTCTCAGGGATCCTAGCAGAGGACCTTGCCATACTCCCTGGGGCAGGGGATTGGCTCTCATTAGCCACTGGCAACGCCCCTGGTCTCTGTTCTAGAAAGAAGTTTGAAACATGGAAAGGAGATACTGTGCCCAGCAGCCCTCAGTAAGATACATGCCTTGAGCCAGCATGTAGGGAGGACCTAAACAAGGCGTCGGTCACCATTATTTCTCTTGACCTTCAGGACTCCCCAAGGTATGGCTGGTTCTGAAAGATGGATGGGTTAGAGCCCTGTTGCTCTAACACATCTGAGGGAAACCAGAGCCGCACTGCTCCAGAATTTAACAAGCAGACCGATGTAGAAACACGCATGCAAGCCCCAAGCCTTTAGGTGTTCAGGGGACGTGATCAGGTAACACGTCCCGAAACATCGGCTTGAGCAGCTTCTCAAATGTGCAGCATGAGAAAGATTATTAAAGTGTTTCTTTTAAGATGACTTTTTAATTGCAAAATACTAACATCTCCACATCCCTGCCTCACTGAGCGGAGGGCAATATCTATAAAGTGTTTGTGCGTCCTAAGAGAAAGGCTGGTACATAACTGCAAATTATTGCGACTTCCGCAGGTCATGCGCCGAGATGATCTCCCAGCAGGTCGACCATCAGAAATCCGCCTCTCATCTGGTGGTTTTTTACAGCTGGTCACCTTTTCCTTTATTCCCGGAGAGAATGGAAAATGAGTGTTGTATGCCTACTCCTAGTGCTTTCACGGACCATTTATCATATCAAAGCCCATTTGTTGTGTACCAGCCTAACCAAATTAGGTAAACAGAGATCCAGGAGGAACCAACAGCTGTTCATGAGACAAGTAATCACAAAACACAAAGCCTGTGGCAGCAGCTGCCACCTAAACACAGTTTTCAAAAATATGGCAGCAGAGGCAGTTTAAGGACAGCACCTTTGGGGGACTGTTCATAATGCTTCGTTTCAGACGGAGGCTTGGATTCCCCATTCCTTCCTTCCCCATTCCTTCTTCTGGCCACAAAGCCCTGCAGGCAGATCTGGCCTTGCCCCCCACCCCACCCCACCCCAAGACTTTCCCTGCCTACAGAGTGTGATAGCCTGGGCTGAAGATACTCTGCGCCTCACTTCACTCCCTCCTCACAGTGCTCTGGGGCAGCTCTAAGGACCGCTGCCATTTTCCAGGGGAAACGAGTCAGAGAGGTTGAGGGATCTACCTAGGGTCACACAGCTAGAAAGGGGAAAAGCTCCTTCAATAAAAACACTCTCTGTCTTACTCTTATGTGTCACTCAATCATGGGCCACATGCTCTGCTCCCGTCTGGGGATCCTTAAACAAAACCTTCGGACATTTTCCTGAGATGGAGCCCCCGTTGGGCTCTGCCCTTGGCGTGGAGTCTTCTGGCCCCTCCCACTTGTGCACACGTTTGCGCTCTCTCGCTCTCTCTCTGCCTCCAAAACAAATACATAAATCCTGAAAAAAAACATTCTGACATTTGTTACTAAGGTAAGGAAGACTTTACTCAGGGCTATTGCAACGGGTGTGGAGACTCTCACCGCAGCAAAGAGAGATCAGGCTCAGCTCTGAATACGACTCGGAAAGTGGGGATTCATGGCCACTGAGCAGAGTGGACAGTCAGAGGATGGAAAATTACTAGAAGGTGACATCAAGGGTAGCAGCATTCTTGCAAAACTGGCTTACCAGGATTCTTGCCAAATGTCTTATACCTTGCGGTGGAGGTCAAGGTCAAGGTCTTATAAGGTCATGGACTTCCACCTGGAAGGTGGGGGGGATGAAGAACTTGACCAGGTGTCAGGGTAAGGTGATCCCCACTAAGCTGACTTAGCAGGAGTCTTCTTAAATTGGGCTAAGGCAACCCGAAACAGGATGGGGCATGAGCAAGGTTGATGCTTCATAAGAAAGAGGGTTCTGAGGAGCCAGACTGAACTTTGGTCATGGAGGGTCTTTGGTCAGAGAGCTGAAGTGAACCAGGCAGGCATTTCTCCTACCCTCGGGGAGTGCTGGAGTCCAACAGTGACAGCATTGCCGCCTATGAGGCCACAGGCGTCCACAGTGGGCCAGCAACCTCCCCTGGGTTCCTTCTCCTTTATCAGTATCTGACCAGGTGGTAGAAGGTAGAGGGTGGCGGCAGCAGAGAGGAGAAGTGGTAAGAGGAGTCCTTGGCAAGCCTGTGTGCGTAGGTTTGTGGACCTGCCAATAATCCATTCGGCCCTGGGACAGGCTGCCAGCCCAGAGCTGGGTTTTGGGCTCAGCTCTGTATCCCTTAGTTTCTGGCCGTTTCTCGCCAGCTGTCTAGTCCAAGGTGTGTCTTCTAATCCTGAGGTTCCACTGAGATTTGGACAGTGCCAGGGCGTTTGCTGGCTCTGATAGAGAGGTAGCTCCAAGAGCAGGGAGACTGGGGAGACCACGCTCTGCTTGATTATACTGGATCCTTCTCAGCCCTGCCTTTTGTTCAACAGGGGGGCTCTGGTCCTTGCCGGCAGCGAGAAGAGCCTATTGCTTGTGGACATGCAAAGACAACATAAGCTGGAAACATTTAATGGGATGTAGACACGGGACAAAAAAAGAGAGAGGAGACTTCTTGTTTTCCTTCCTCCCTCGGCTCCCTGGAAGTTCACAGATAAACTTGAATGCAAGGACCATCTTGCCACCTTGCCTCCATTTCTGGGACAATTTCCTCCTCTTTCCCACTTACACAGTCCGTGTCTCCAGGCTTCTTTGGTTTTAATATCAGGCAAAGCACCTTAAACTCCTTTCTAATAGGCAAGGTATACATTACAAATAAGAGACATCTGAGGCCATGTATATTACATATACATACATACACATGTATATATTAAGTAGCAGACAGACACAAAAATACAGAAAAATTACAAAAAAATCATGTTCAATAAGGAGTAAAATGTCATACGTGGATATTGCCATTGGAGTGAAGTGGCTTTTATGCAAATCCTAGCTCCGTCTGTCCCGCTCCCTGCTGCTCACCTGTTTATCTGTTCGGTCTCAGGATGTTTCTCTACAAAAGCAAAGAGAGGTCTCTACCTTGGAGGGTGGTTATAAGAATTAATTAAGCCCATCCACGTAAAGCAAGGAACACGCGTTCCCACAATGCCTCACACATGGGCCCTCAAGAATAAGCGGCTGTCACTGATGACGATTTTTGATATAGAAAGCATATAAAACATTGTCATGGCATGAGGGAAATGGAAACGAGCCATCCCGGGGCCGCCACGATGCAGGAGGTTGTTACCAGGGGTACCTTTTTACCTCTACTAAACTGACATACATTTTAATCTCAACACGAGGTCAGAGTTTGAGGCATGGTGTGGCCACTGCAAACATCTCATTGCCCACGAGGCTATACAAATTAGCCTACTTAGCTGCCCGGCACCTATCTGGGGAACAAAATGTTACCTTTGAGTCTGAAGAAAGACAAACAACGTTAAAAGAAACATGTTCTGCTTTTTATCCCTTCCTCTAGAGCACATCTGTATTCTGAATGACAACGCAGAAAGGAAATACAGCCCGACAGCAGATGCCTTTTCCCAGAAAGATGACTCACCTTCTCCCTGAGTGGCCCACTGAGACTTGTTCATAAGGATAGCGTCCTTTGTGAACCTCTGGTTGTGCATGTTTTATGCTATGCATTTTGCTTCCGTGTAGATAAAGCGAAGCAAGTTCATTATGAATGCAGTCTAGTAAAAATTTCTAACAACAAATTGCATGCATACATCATATATGTATGTGTATCACTGGGCATGCTGTGTGCTGCTAACGCAGCCAGAGTGCGAGAAGATGGGGGTGGCCCACTGTCCCCAGCGTCTTGTCCCCGGTAGAGAACCCAGCACCCTCTGGGGACAGAAGGGTGACCCCCACATCTCGCCCCTCTTAGTGGTTGTTCCTATACAGCAAGGTGGCCCTCCTCCCCTCCGTCCCCCCCCCCACCAGCTGGCCTCTGTATCCTTGCAGGCTTTCTCTCGCCACTGGCCGCCCACCTTGTCCTCAAAGAAAGCCAGCTTCTCCACAACCCTCCAAGAGCTTTATTCTCCATGTGTCTCCTTCCTCTTAGAGTGATTGTCTCCATCACCAAAGCCCATCAAAATCCTCCTGTCCTGGGGCGCCTGGGTGGCTCAGTCAGTTGAATGTCTGCCTTCGGCTCAGGTTGTGGTCTCGGGGTCCTGGGATTGAGCCCCGCCTTGTGATCTTTGCTCCCTGCAGAGTCTGCTTCTCCCTCTGCCTCTGGCCCCCCGCTTGCTCTCTCTCTCTGTCTCTCTCAAATAAATAAATAAATAAATAAATAAATAAAAACCTTAAAAATAAAATTCTCCCTTCCTTCAAAGCCCAGTTGAAATGTTTTCTTCATTTCCACATTTAGCCAAAAGCTACGTATTGCTATCTGGGTCCTGCAGCGACAGTGGTGGGGAGAAGACGCATTGCTTCCTGTCTCCCGGAGCTAAGGTTTTAGTGGGGAGAGGCAGGGAATCATGCAAAATTAACATATCATCCAGTCATGAGTGCTTTGAAGAGAAATAAAGTAGGTTAAGGGAAAAAGGAATGGGGGTGTTTTAGGCAGTATTTGGGGCAGCAGATCAGGATTCCCCATGAAGATTTCTTTATCCCCAGGAGGAAAGAATCCATCCTTCCCCTACACCCCTGCTCATCAAGCTGATGCCGCACCACCCAGCCTGCCTTCAGCAAAACACTAGTTCGAATCCGTGCTAGCGGCTATTATGGGGGCAAAGAGAATTCTGAGGCCAAACACTTCAGAGAAAAGCAAAAGAAAGGAGACTTCTTTACAGCTGTACTTTTTGGAAACGCTGCCACATTAATACAGATCATAAATCGGCAAGAGAGGGTCGAACACAGCTTTTCCCAAACTTATCTGACTGTGACGCTCTCCCACAGAGCACTTGACGGGCCTGTGTTTGCTTGGATCCCACTATGGTAAATACCGTATTTCCCCTTCTAAAACATCAAATTTTTTTTTTTCAAAGATTTTACTCATTTATTTGAGACTGAGAGAGAGAAGGAACGTGGGTGGGGAGGGGCAGAGGGAGAGGGGGAAGCAGGCTCCCTGCTGACCCTGGGATCACTACCTGAGCTAATGGCAGATGCTTAAGCAACTGAACCACCTAGGGCCCCCCAGAAAGAACGAACCTGTCTTTAACGACAGGTATGACACCTGATTTAACGACAGGTATGACACATGACAAGACAGCTCACGCCATGGAGAAGAAGGCAGCAACAAATAAGCACTTTCATAGCTAACAGCTTTTTGTCTTGGGTAAATCTAGAGGCCTGATGCAAATCCTCACTATGTGATAGGGGCTAGGACAGGAGCCAGTGGTGCCCGCTGGGGGGAAGGTGAGCTCACATTTGTTGTCGTTGTGGAAGAAAAGAATTAATAAAGATGCCTGCTTCTGGGCTCCAGCCCCCCAAAATACCCCACGAAGAAACTTCTAAGAATTTTCCCCAAAGCATGTGTTTAACTAAACATTATGTACTCGAGCTGATATTTCCAAGAAGGTTGCAAGACGGCTGGAAACTCAGAAACTATGACCCTCAGACTGTGCTAACTGCTGGCCACTAGACACACATGGCTATTTAAATTACCTGAAAGTAAATACAATTTAAAATATTTTATTCCCCCTCTTGTCTCTCTACCTGCCTCTCTGCCTACTTGTGATCTCTCTGTCTGTCAAATAGATAAATAAATTCTTTAAAAAAATAATAATAATAAGGGGCACCTGGGTGGCTCAGTGGGGTAAGCCTCTACCTTCAGCCCAGGTCATGATCTCAGGGTCCTGGGAGCGAGCTCCGCATCGGGCTCTCTGCTCAGCAGGGAGCCTGCTTCCCCCTCTCTCTCTGCCTGCCTCTCTGCCTACTTGTGATCTCTCTCTCTCTGTCAAATAGATAAATAAATTCTTCAAAAAAAATATTTTAGTTCTTGGGCGCCTGGGTGGCTCAGCTGGTTGGGCCACTGCCTTCATTCAGCTCAGGTCATAATCCTGAAGTACCAGGATTGAGTTCCGAATCGGGCTCCCAGCTCCACGGGGAGTCTGCTTCTCCCTCTGACTTTCTCCCCTCTCACACGCTCTCTCTCTCTCTCAAATAAATAAATAAAATATTTTTAAAAAATACTTTGGTTCTTTAGGCACACCAAGGACGCACATCTGGTTGGCGGCCACTGCATTGGAGAACACAAAGATTATTTCCCTCACTGCAGAAAGTTCCACCGGACAGCGCCGCTAGAAGCATAACCCTCCACCACCAGACCCTTGAAATTGCTCCAAAACAGCCTGTGTCCTTTTCTGGCTTCTACCGAAGACCTCAAGCAAAGACCTCAAGCAATGAATTGGCGGCATCTTCTCAAAGGGCTTGTCCGTCTGTCTGTCTGCCCACCCACCAGTGTGTATACCAGTTACACCAGGAGAGGTTGCCTGCCAGGGAGGGTATGGTTCCCGAGAGCAGAGCGCAGATAGTATGGTTTCTCTTGCGGCGTCAAGAATGGGTTGGATAAGGCATCAAGACAGCTGAGTGGGGGCATCTGGATTTGGGGAGGGACCTGAGTTTCTGCCTCCCCCGCACCACACACACTTGTAAAGGCAAGAGACTTGAGCCAGGGTGGAGTGGTGAAGACACGGAGGGTGAATTCCCAGTGGAGCAGAGTCTGTGATCCCTTCACAGACAGAGCTTCCCGCACGCGCTGGAAAAATCTTAAGCCAATTTCACAACTAATTCATTCGCAAGCTAATTGGGACCAGACTGCTCCTCCTTGTGCGGCACGGTCACGCCATTCCCTGCGTCTGAGACGGAGCCTTCATTCAGATTACAAATTTCCCAGCACAGTTGCTACTGGTAATTAAACCTACTTGATGGTTCCATTACACAAAGATTACATGACAGTAAAGGAATCAAACATAACTAATCTTTATCTCATTTCTAACGGGGCATAGAAATGAGAACCAGCAATAGTATAAAACAAATGAATGACGCATGCCCAACAGTTTTCGTGGTTTTTTTGTTTTTTGTTTTTTGTTTTTGCCAGCCTGGCTCATGGAAACGCAGAACTTTAACCCATTTTAATATGCAAGCATGTATCTGTTTTATTGTAACACAATGAAAATTAAATGTGGATGAAAACACCATGAATTACTTTGAAAAATCACATTTGCGGTGCTTGGAAATAAATTCTCAGCAATTTATGTTTTTGTAATCTAGGGCAGTCCTAATAGCATTTCCCTGTAATCCCTACTTAACCTTTAATTCCTACTCTACACCTGCTGCCAAAAATCAAGGGCTGTCTCAGGTAACTGACTTTGTGGCTCAAATGCCTACCCAGACTTCCTGGGCTGGGTTGATTTCCACTTTTATTTTATTTTACTGTTTTGTTTTATTTTATTTTATTTTAAGATTCAAGTTCCATTTCTCCCCACTTCGAAGCATACGCTTATACCACAATTACCCAAAGGTCAGGACACAAATGCGGATGCTCAGGCCTCACCTGAGTCAGTATCCCTGAGGTCACAACCCCAGAACCTCCATGTTTAATCAGTTCCAGGAGATTCTTGCACACTCCAAAACTACTCACTGCCATATCTGACACCAAACCCTCCAGAGCAAAGACCAACTTCTCTGTGTCTCCGTATCTCTAACACCCAGCTCCCTGCCTAGCCAAGAATGGGCACTTGACCCGAGAATGTACTGAACCAACAGGCCTTTAAAAAAAAAGAAAAAACCTCAAGGGCCGCATCATGTAGGAATCCGACCAGCCCAGCCTACTGTCTACTAAATGATCCGCTCAGCTTCCCTGGAGCCTCTCCTCAGACACATCTGTCTCAACTGTCAACACCCAAGACCAGAAAGGAAGAGTGTTCCAATGGTACCAAGAATTATAGTTGCTGGCAGGGGGAACCACCCTCTGTCCTTCCTTCTGAGGCTGCTATATTAGCAAGTGCTGGAAGGAGGTGGCTTTGATTCTCAATGTCAAATGCCTCCTTTGGGAAACCTTAAGCCAGTGTCCTCAGGCTTCACGGCAGAATCACCTAGCAGCTTGCTCAGAAATGCATGTTCCAAGGTGAGTTTTACCCTGAGATAAGTACCTGTGGGGTGGGGGTTGGGACACTGAGCTGTCCGTGCAGCATCCTGGCCCCCAGATGATTCTGATGCTGAGGACCCCTGACCCTTAGAGAAGTTCCTCTTTAAACCTAGTCCTTGCACCTGGGTGGCTCAGTGGGTTAAAGCCTCTGCCTTCAGCTCAGGTCATGATCTCAGGGTCCTGGGATGGAGCCCTGCATTGGGCTCTCTGCTCAGTGGGAAGCCTGCTTCCCTCCCCCCACTCTGCCTGTCTCTCTGCCTATTTGTGATCTCTGTCAAATAAATTAATAAAATCATTTAAAAAAATAAATAAACCTAGTCCTCAAAGAATTCCTTCAACTCCCTCTCCCAAAAAGAGGGGAAGGCTGTGGCTCCTTAACTCAGTCTGACATGGGGGTGGGGGAGAGTTGATGGAGGATGGGCCTGGGAGCTGGCAGGGGGAAGTGTCTGCTTCCAAGAATTTGGGGATCTTCCTGCAAACTGAAGAAGGACAAGAGGAAACTCAGTTTGCCTAGAAAAATAATGCTCCAGTGCTAAGTGTTCCCTAGGATCTTACCGGCTCTCCACAGCCTACCTAGACCCCACTGCCTACGTCCAGGCAGAATTCATTGTTCGGTGCTGCTCCTCACTCCCCAGAGCATTTAGCCCTTTTTCTGGATTAAAGCACTTAACTGGCATTAAAGCTAATTGTTTGCTGTCTTTTCCTCAGACATCCTTTGCTCCTGAAGGCTGATTGGTATTTTCTTATCTCTGTGCCACCCCTGCTGGCCATGAGGTACTGCTCAAATAAAGCTTCCAGGTGGGTGGACTGCAGATAAGCCCCTCCCCCAACCCCCACACCTGGGATGTGCTTCTCTGATGGAACTGCACCAGGGAGGTGTGAGCTTTGCAGGCTGGCCTGGACCTTGTCACAGCTTTGCCTCTCTTCAGCACATTTTCCAGAACTATGTCACTGCCAACAAATCTGTGTGCAAACTCTACAGAGACAAGATCTTTGCCCTAAAACACACTGCCGATTAACCTTGAAGCCTGTGTTGTTTTGTAGGTGCAGAGACAGACACACACCATACATATATAATCTTATTATGATGCATTTCACCTTGCGATGTTCCCTGTGCTGTGGCTTCCAGTCTTGCAAAAGTATTTTTACAGCAGAATTTCTGATCTTGAAAGAAGATGTATAGCCTTGGCATACAGCAGAGCATCTTGGGATGCCGCGTTATGCATTAAAGCGACCCAAACCCCTGCCACACTCTGACTTTCTGATCTGGGGAGTGTGTGAATTTTCCCGTAAGTTTAAAACATCTTTTTCTGCTCCTTGGGCCCAGACTTTTGGGAGACCCCTCTGATCACCTCTGGCTTCTCCCCACTTTGTCCTTCCCCACCCAGCTTCCACAGAGATTTTCTGGAAACCCCTGCTCTGATACTCCTTTCTCTTCAAGAAGAAGTTCAACTTCCATTTTGCTTTGGCTTCCAAAGCCTTTCTCTCTCTTCCCGGAGCGCTACTCTGCAGAGCATCCCTTCTTGTTCCAGCTCGGCTACCCTGCCTTCCGCTCGGAACAGGACTCTTCACCCAAGCTTGGCTTCCACCGTTCCCTCTGCCCAGAATGTCGGCTTCCCATCTTGGGCTCTTGAAATCCCACATATCTCTGGGACCCCACTACAGCGCCAGCTGCAGCTCAGCGGGTGGGGTCAAAAGCCAGCTTCTGGCTGAACAAGAGCCAGACACTCAGCCATTCTGAGCCTCATTTCACTCACCAACAAAATGAAGATTCAATCAAAGGAGGTCTAAAAAGAAGAGCAAAGAAAAGCCTCAGACAATGATTTTCAGCTCTCACCTTAATCTTCTGAACCACACTCGCAACCCTTCTCATCCAGAGCTGAGAACACACGGAATTATGAGAGCTGAGGCTCATGTTTATTATCATCCCCCATAGACTGGGAGGCCTTAGAGGTCACGGGGCCCCATGTTAGACATGGCTAGCCCACAGCTGCTACATAGTGGATATGGGAGGAGAGGTTTAATTTACCTCCTCACTCACAACCAGAGCCACAAATTCACAGGTCAGTTGCCTCTGGGAAGTGGTGTCAAAATAAAAGAACGCAAAGGTCAGAACCAGCTAACCTTGAACCATAGCCATGTGACATTATACAAGACATGTTTGTATTGCCTAATCTGGAAAGTGAGGATGGTAATGGCTCTATGGAAATAACTCTACATCATGTGGTTGCTCAGATTAAGTCACCAAGGTGGGTGAAAGTGCCATCAACATTGTCAATTGGATGCCATCAAGCTTTCAGTTTGGGTTCTTCCAGCCTCGGCAAGGACTGGCCAGTAGAACATCTGAGCTGAGCTGAGTGGGTTTCAAGATCTTAGGAACTGTGGCTCAACCATCCCACGATCAAAGACCACCCTGTGACTTTCACGGGGCTCTAGGAAATTTTGTTTTTGAGGACTCCTTCCTCCATAAAATGAAACAAAACAATTGTATTTTATGACTCCGCTGGTATATGGAAGGATATACCCCAGGCTGCATTCATTATTTCATATTGCTTCTCATTATACTCATTTTCTTCTGCTGCTTTTAAAGATTATTCATTTATTTATTTGAGAGGGGGCAGGAGGTGGGCAGGGGCAGGAGAGGGAGAAGCAGATTTCCCGCTGAGCAGGGAGACCAACTAGGTCCTCCATCCTAGGACCTGAGTCCAAAGCAGATGCTTATGAGCCATGCAGGTGCCCCTCTCCTTCTGATTTTAAAAGAATATAAATTTTGTTTTTTTGAGAGACCCCAAAAGTTCCTGTGGGCCCCAAGCATCATACCTCCTGTGCCTCTGCCTGATGGAGAAGTTAGCCTGGCTTTAATTCCCTGATGTCTGGTGTCTTAGAAGTGTCAGCTCAAACCAGGCTTCCTCCCACTCACTCTTTCCTAGCCACTTCTGGGGTCTCTGCACAGACTTGTTCTCTTCCTGGAAGCCTCTCCCCTGCCTCTTTCCCTTACTTACTTTCCCCACATACCTTGCAGTAGCTCTCTGATGATCATGCTCCCCTTACAGCCCAGACTGCTGAGGCTTACCCCCAGTTTCTGACCCAGCAGCTCTGGGGGGGGGGGGGTGTCCCCAGAATGTACATTTTTAACAACGCCCAGGTAATTGATGCTCACGCTCTGGTCCGAGTACCACACCTGGTGCACAGCTGATTTCCAGGTCCGCCCCATTTCCACCTTCTCTGATAAGCCCTCTCTGACCGGGTTCCCCAGCGTTTCTCCCTCATATGCTCTTCAAGGATTCAAGGTCTCTGCTTTATCTATGCAACGGTTTGATCCACCTCCCTCTCTCTCTCTCCCACTTGTCTGTAGGCGCCACCGGTCTTTTGGCTCGCTGTGGGATCCCCATCATGCTAGCACATAGTAGGCGCTCCGTGAACTGCTGCTCAGAAAAGTTGAACCAACTTAACCTCCTAGCGACAGTGAATGCGGGTATCAGAATCCTCTCAAACCACCAGCACTACATTTGTGCGTTTTTTCCCCTTCCCTCGTTTTACAACGATCAGCCTTAGAACTCCTCATTCGCTTCTCCTTCCGAGGAAGATTAAGCTGCTGAGCAGAGACCGCTTTGGGCAACCCCAAACCGCCCCGCCCTAAGCCCCACCCTCCTCCCCGCCCCTCCCTCCGCCCCGCTCCTCCCTCCGCCCCGCCCCTTTCTCTTAGCCGTAGGCCCCGCCTCAACCCCCGCCTCCTAGGCCCCACCTTCTAGGCCCCGCCTCTCCTCTAGCCCCAGGCCGCGGCTGCTCTGCGCATGCCCGCCCAGCTGAGGGCTTCTGAGGCGTCTTCGTCCGGAAACAAACTTTGTCCGAGAAGATGTCACGACTCTGTGCATCCCCGGAGCGGCTCAGGTAAAGCCTCCCCCGCCCTTGGCGCCCCGAGCAGGGCTTGGCCCAGCCTTGACCGCGGTGCCGGGGTCTGTTCTTGCCGAGCCCACCTGCCTACCTGCAGAGCCTGCGCTCGCGGCGCTTAGCCTACGTGGCTGCTCGCGGGCCCGGGGCGGCCGAGCTGTGGCCCCACGGGCTCACACCCAGCCTCAGAGTTCGCGCCCCTTCCCCGCGGGCAGGCCGTGCCCCCCTGCCCAGCCCAGAGCTTCTCTGGAGTTTGACCCCAGAAACCACAAGCCTGCGCCAGGCGGCCGGGTTCAAGGCCCCGGTGGCCACTTGCAGAGGTGACCCTGGGTCGCTCAGTTGCTACCCTCCCTGGGCCTGGCCAGGATCGAGTCCTCGCCTCGCCGGGCTGTAGTGAGGCTAGAAGGAGAAAAGCGTGCAAAGTGCGCTGGATGCGCGCGTGCTCAGAACCGGGAGGCTGCTGCTATCGTGTTTTCGTGGTGGCTTTTCCAAGGACCAGCCCCAAATATGGACAGGCACGGTTTTGCAGACTTTTGCTACTGCTGGTCCCTCCGGCCAGTTCTGGGGGCCTCTTAAAAGTCACAGTCAGTCGGCCCGCGGCAAACTGGCGGGCCGGTTTTCTGGACGCAGGCCGGTGCGCATGGGATGCACCCCGGCATCCGCTCCAGTGCCAGCATGCTGTGCTTCTTTTTAGATGTTTGGTCGTTTTTTTGAAATCCACCGCTGTCACCCAGCCACTTTAAAGGAGCAACCCGCCACACAGACAGAGGCACAGGGTAGCAGACACCTCCCACAAACCACTGCCCATCTAATGCGATCTAATGCCATTGATGCAGTGGTTACTGTTCGCCGGGCCCTGGCGGAGTGCCAGTCACAGTATGTGAACAGTGTCATCACACGCTCACAAATAGCTCCAAGCGTGTCACAGATGAGGAAAGCAAGGCTCGGCGAGGTTATTCCTAAGCATCTGAAAACCAGTTCTGCCTGACTTAAATTTCTGATTTCGCTCATGATGCAAGACTGCCTTTCCCCCAGAAAAATGAAAACCGAACTGTTAGTTTCTAGGGCTGCCCTAACAATGTAGCACAGATGTGATGGATTAAAACAACAGAAATTTATTCTTCCATAGTTCTTAGGCTGGATGTCTGACCCTTCCTGCCCGTTGGCAGCTTCTGATGGATGTTGATGTTGCTGAGCTTGGGGTAACATCACTTCTGTCTCTGCCCATGTCTTCACGTTGCCTTCTTCCCCGTGTGTGTGTGTGTGTGTTTTCTCTCCTTTTACAAGGATGCCAATCACTGCATTTAGAGCCCAGGATGATTTCATCTCAAGATCCATAACTACATCTGCGGAGATACTATTTCCAAATACAGTCACATTCTGAGTCTTCTGGGTGACATGAATTTTGGGGGAACTCTATTTAAACTACTACACAAACCAGCAACAAAATACACCAGTCAAAAGGACCAACACATTCACCGTCATGTATTCAGGGCACCCAGTGTGCTTATTATGAATCCAGATACTTGCACATTATCAGAAATGGTCTTCAAAGTGGGTTCCCCTGATTCACAACATCAGCATCACCATTGCTTGGGAGTTTGATGCTAACTTCCAGGCCCCATCCCAAACATACTGAGCCACAGTTTTGGGGTGGGCCTAGCCCTCTGGGCGAATCTGTTGCCACTAAAGTTTGGGAACCACTGTTATAAGGCAGTTGAAGACATAAGGGTTTGATAACATAAGGGCCAGGTTAAGAAAAAGTCTTTTACCTGACAGTTGTCTAACCTTACAGTGACTTGTTTACCAAACCTGTCTTACTTGAATATACTTACGAATTCAACATTGAACTCTTGCATCACTGAAAGAGTATTTTACCATAATTTCTACTTAAGTTTCAAAGTGCCCTTGTGTACTAAACTGTCTTCTTAGTACTTTTTTGCTCACTTTATCTTGCCAACAGTCATGTGATTTGGGTTTATCATTTCTGCTGTGCTATTAAAAAATTAGTGAGAGTCAGAAATGGTAAGCTCCAAGACACACAGTGAAACAGAAACATAGGCAGGACTAGGAGCTTTTTATCCTAACTCTGGTTACTAAAATGTTTGGTTTGTTTCCATTTTAGAAAAAGTTTGATAGATGATGCTAAGGCCCGCTTAAAAAAGCATGATGTTGGAACCAAATATTCTCACTTGTCGTCTAACAAATATTCTGTCCTTTTACCATTGTTGGCCAAAGAAGGAAAACTCCAACTGTTGTTCACCCTCCGGTCGGAGAAGGTAGGTGACCAAAAGGCTCCTGCCATTCAAGTTCCAGAACATTTGAAAACCTCACAAAAATTTTTTGCCACTTGCACGCATTTTGGGGCTATGGATTCTCAAGTGAACTTTTAAGATTGTGTTCAGGGGCCCAAGAAGCCACAGGGTAACATGGCGTTTTGGGGGAGACGTTTTAGAAAGATAAGTAATTTAGCTAGCAAGTAATTTGAAATACTTTTAGACCAGGGTTTTTTAATCTTGGTGCTACTGGCCTTTGGGCTGGGTAACTCTTTGCCGAGGGAGCTAATCTGTGCATTGTGCAATGTTCAAGATCATCCATGGGCTATAGGCACTAGGGGCAATAATACAGACACCCACACCCCTTTGTGACAACCACAGATTTCCCCAGATGTCCCTGATGGCAGGAATGAAGGGTACAGTGCCACTGCCAACAGCCACTCTTTAGGCCTTCCACCCCAGGTACAATGTGGAAATTCTAGAGCACAGAAATTAACAGCCTGGGCACCGAAGCTGGCTGTCCGTGTTTGAATGCAGGCTCTCTCCTCGCCAGTTCTGTGAGTTTGTCCTAGTTACTTCTCTGTGCTATGATCTCTTTACTTGCAGAGGGAGGACAGAATACTCCTGCTGGCTTTGTAGGGCTACTGAGAGGATTTCCCAGGGAAACAAATGGAAAGCACCTAAACCCACTCCAGCACTGGGCAGGGATTCTGGTCAGTTTCAACTGCCCTCACTATTGCCATTAGCAGGCAAGGCCTGAGGTTTTCAGAGAAACCATTCTACTTTTAAAGAAATGCTGGGCTGGGAATGGAGTTCCCTTGGGTACACCCCGGGATATATATAGTCATTCTCCTTTGCTGTTGAGGGGCTTCTGAGGAAAAGCTGGGGAACCAGTAACTTCAAAGTTATCCAAGTACAAAAAAGAAAATGGGCCATAAGAGTATGGCTTTCGAAGCAGAACATCAGTGAACAGTATCCCCTGAGGGGGGAAAAGAAAGCCAAGGAATCAGCTGAAGTTTTGTGGGTTTGGGTTCTTCTAGGTCTGGGTCAGGCAACAGTCACATAAACACAGGAGGTAAGAAAATCTAGGTTCCAACAAGAGATAACCTAACAGGAAACCAGGGGACCTGGTCTGTTCTCTGCTCTGCCAAAGAGCGGAGAAGGATGTCAGTGTTATTTTTCGAACTATCAGACAAATAATAATGTAGACAACTGAGGCAAGACCGAAATGGATCTCTGGTTTCTTTTTCACCCATGCATTATGTGAGAATCATCTTAGACCATAAACTCTGGTGTGCAAAGATAACATTAAAAACAAAAAAAAGTATTTAAATCTCAACACCTATCTAAAGAAATTCCTTCCCAGGCGTTGCTGGAGCTACACCTCTCCCTGAAGTCATACAAGTAGGGTTCATGGGTTTCCTCCCAGTAAATGGGGAAGGAGCACCTGTCCTCACTCTTCTGCTTCATTGTGGGCTCTCCCACCAGCTCTGGAACCTAGAGCCAAGTTAGCCTGGGTGATCGCACAGTCCTGAGATCAAGCCCACGCTGGGCTCCACACTCAGCAGAGTCAGCTTCATAGTCTCCTTCTCCCTCTGCCCCCCAACCCCCATACCCACTCACTTTCTCTCTCCCTCTCTAAAAAATAAAAAATAAATACAATGGTTCATTTTAGATTATGTAAATTTCACTTCAACTAAAAAAAAAAAAACTTAAAAAAAAATACCAACATGTGGCCCTGTTCTGAGGGCTCAGTGCAAAAACTTGTGAAGCAGCATGTCCAGAGCAGGGTAAGCCCTCGGTCAAGGCTGTCTACTGATAACATTGCCCTTTTCATTCTTTTTTGGCCTTTCCCTCCCATCAGCGTAGATATGTTTTTGTGCATATGGGATCTTTGAGGGGCAAGTAGAGAAAAATTACAAGTGAAGGAAGTTCTCAAAAGTCCTCTTTTAAAAGGATTCAAGTAAAAAATTGTGGGGGGGGGGGTCTTACTCCCCGCCTCTTATTACCACCAGGGTGGGAGTGGTGTGTGGCACAAAATTGAAGTTCAGTAACGACTTACTGAATGAGGGCGTGGTACCAGCACTGGAATCCCAAATGGAAGCTCTGTTCTTTTTGATACCCAGCTACGAAGGTCACCTGGAGAAGTTTGCTTCCCTGGAGGCAAGTCTGAACCCGCAGATGTGGATGATGTGGCCACGGCGCTCCGGGAAGCCCAGGAGGAAGTAGGGCTACATCCTCATCAAGTGGAGACTGTCTGCTGCCTGGTGCCATATCTGCTTGACGTAAGTGCTGGAGTGGACCTGGCTTGCTTCCGCTCTCATGGCCACCCAGTGGACCCGTGATCATTAGCATTCCACATGTGGCCAAGCAAGATAGTGCTTGCTCTTATGTGGGTTTTGCTCCTTGTGAGCTAAGTGCTCGCTCTTATGTGGGTTTTGCCTCGCTCTTATGTGGGTTTTGCTCCTTGTGAGCTAAGTGGCCTTGAGCAAGCAAGCCCCTTTGCCCGTCTGGGCCCCTCTTACCCCATCCAGAAATGAAAGGACTGAACTCCATCAGTGGTTTTCAAACTGGATTCTGTAGAACCCCATAGATGCTTCATAATTCTTTAAGATTCAGTTGACATTTGTTTTTTGCCAATATACATTTCTTTTGAGAACTCATTTGAAAAAAATATCACACACTTGAGCATGCCGTGTTCCAAATTTTAGCCTCTTGGAGGCCACCAGTGCCTTACTTTTGTCCTGAGTACTCATTTTTATACATATTTTGGAATCAAGCTTCTCCATATCATGTTAATTGAGCAGTACCCTGAGATCACTAGGCAAGCTATCTAAGAACTATTACTGTTTGTAACTACATTTTGCTATGAATCAGGATTTCCTTGATTGTATACATGAAAAACAAATAAACAAACCATGAAAGCAACAAAATGAATTCTGGGGCTGATATGATATCCAGATCTTATTTCACATGAGCTTATGACTTGCATTAATTGACTTTAGAAGGAGTAAATGTTGTCAATTTGTGCTTGGATAACAGCATTATTTTATTGGTTTAAAATTTTTAATATAAACTTGCAATATTTGAATAGGTAAAGATCTACAGAAAGTTGGAAAGATACTACGGAGACTTCTCATATACCCAAACCCATTTCTTCCTATCATTAACATCTCCCGCCACTGGTGTCTACTTGTCACAACTAAGAACCAGCGTTAGTACACTGCTGTTATCTAAACTCCACACTTGATTTGCCTTTTACTAATTTTTCTACTAATGTCTTCCTTTCTGTCCTGGATCACATCAAGGATACCATATTGTATGTGGTTGTCACATCTCCTTAGTCTCTGGTCTGTGACAGTTTCTTAAACTTTCCTTACTCTTGTGACATTGATACTTCTGAGGTGCTCTGGTCACGTATATTGTAGAATGCCTCTCCATTTGGATTTATTTGATGTTTTCCTCATGGTCACGCTAGGGTTTTGAGTTTGGGGGAATAACACCTCGGAGGGCAGTGCTCTAATCACATATTGGAAGTAGGGAGAGACTGTATGTTTTATACATTGGACTTTCAGGTGCATTTTCCTTTCCAGAGGAGCGTCGCACTGACGCATAACAATTCGAAAACCAGTGGGTCTCACCATCCTTGGTGTTCTATTTGCCTCCCGGTCTCGGGGGCACAATGTTGTCATGGTCGGTGATGCTCAGCCTCCATCTTAATAGGTCCGTTTTCAAAACAGAAAGGTCACCACTCAAGGGAGATTTCGTTTGGGAGAAACTAATGGCCTCTCAAATAAATGCTTCCTAAATGAGAGGAGAAGACGTGGGATTAGGCCAAGAAATGTATCCGTCACTTCCGAGGCAACTATGTTTTCTAATGGGAACCCCTCTGCTCAGCTTCTGCAAATCCCCTGGCCTGTTCGGGAGGATTTATTTTAAAACTCTGTCAACAAATTGAACCCTCTTGGTAGAAAGTTCCCACAAGAGTAACTCCATTTCCAAAGCACCCGGGAGCTACTGAGTCCTGCCTGTGAGGGGCAGAATACAATAGTCTCCACAGGAGAATGTCTGGTCTTCAGATCTCGGTGGGCCAGAGGCTTCGCAGGAGCTTTCTAAAATGACCTCCTCTTGATATGATAATGCCAGTCACATTATCGAGAAGTTAGAATGAACAAAGGCTTTCAAGAGTGGTATCCTGTGTTTGGAAGTGCTGGCGAGGGTGGGTTTGTTCTTCGGACCTTGCAGATCTTCTAAATGTAGTGCAAAATGTACTAAAAAATCTAGTGCAAGAAAAAATTACAAAAGTGTAATTGATTAGACTACTTAAAAGCAGAACCTAATCCAGTGGTTTTTAATTCGTGCTGATTTTGTCCCCCGGGGAACATGGCGATGTCCGCAGAGGTTTTTGGGTGTCAGAGCTTGAGGAGGGGCTGCTGGCTGTTTGCCACCTGTGCTAGCCCTGCAGATTAGCAGGCGGTGGGCCTCCAAGCCCACCCCCGGCGTCCCTTTGCTGTACATGTACGTACTGCTCTTTGCAATGGCCTCAGGAGACTGGTCTCCTCCTCCTCTGTGTGTGGCCGATATGTTTCCATTCATTCTTATTCACTTGGCCCCCTCTGAAGCTTCGATTCCTGTAAACATATTGGTGCCTTTCAGTGGTGTGTCCTTTCCTGGGAATGTTGCTAAAAGCATGTGGCCTCTTCCAGGGGCCCTGAAGTATGCCTCGTCTCTGGGGCCGCAGCAGCAGCCAGTCTCCACGGGATCCCAACTGAGCAAGTGGCTGAAATTCGGTCTTTCCTTGGTCCCACAATGTCTGCCAAGCACCCCGCATTCTTTTTCCTTCCAAGACAGACACCTGTATTTTGGGAACAGTGTGTCCAGACATGCTTTTCATCCGCAGATTTCTAAAGCCTCTCTGACATCTCTAAACTTGAACCATGCTAAACGTGCCTGACTTCCCTTCTGAAACATTCAGTCTCAAACCATTCTCTCCCTTTGTGGCTTTGATTTTTTTCCCCCACCAGTTACTTCCTCGGACTCTGACAGGCGAGGCCAAGGGCCAGCACTGGCCACGCGAAGTTGCTTGTCCGCACCCGTGCCTAGCAGTTTGGCCCATAGAGTGAGGATGAATTTGTGCTCCCAGCTCAGCCCTTGGGAAGCCCTCAGCTGAGAGCTCTCCACAGCAGCATGTAAGCCATGTGCGAGGATGGTGTGTCATCTCTTTGAAATGTGGTGATGTTTGTGTCATCAGAGCCCGTAAGCACTGTGCTCTAGAGTGTGAATCCCGGTTTCTGCCAAGTACTAGCTGGCCCTGACCTTGAGCAGGTTGCACAGGTCTCTGATTTCTACTGTTAAAGCTCCTTCAGCGTCATGCTGTCGTGCAGAAGCAGGGAGAGGGTGCTGGGTCCTAGACCAGCGCCCCAGAGGCTGTGGTCACTTCATGGTGACAGCAGCCACAAACTGCCTGCGGAACCAACACTGTGCATTCTGTCCAGAATGTCCCTTTCATATTCTTAATTATGTTTCTGAAAACTCACACCTGCAGCTTTCCACCCTTTCCTGCTCACGGGAGGCCTGGAGGGCCTCATGCACTTGGCCAGACAGTCCTCCACCAGTGGCTGTGCTAAGGGGCATGACAGCCCAGCTCTGTGGTGTACTTTACCCCAGATGCCCCGCAGGGCCCTCACCTGCCTCCCTCCCGACCTCCTGCTTTGTCCTGAGAGCACTTCCTTAAGAAATCACTTGCATCCGAGTGTTCCCCATCTCCCAGAGACCGCTTGTGGGGAGCCCTGTGGCCCAGGAGGCTGAGCATTCGCCCAGGGCCAGGTGGTAATGGCCATTGGTAGAATGCCGCTTCTGCCCTGGGGCCACTTAGGACCCCAGATTTCCCACCCAAAGGATGGCTGAAGTCTAGGCTCCCGTCTTCCACCCCTGGTCTGGACATGGACTTTCACCATTAATTCAGTTAATGGTCTGAGTGATCACTGTTCTTAAACGTGCTTCAGCTGTCACTCCCCTGAGAATTTTCCACAGACCTGTTTATCCTGCTCTCCTGTCCCAGCATCAAGGTATGGCCCTGGCTTTTCCCTGCCCCTTTCTCTCTGTATGCCCCCCCCCCCTCAGAATTCCAGATTCTTCTGCCTTTCCACTTCAAGCTTATGCAGCTTTTATCTCATTATTATGCAGCTCCTACACTAAACCCCAGGCCTCCCCCTGGAGATTCCCAGCAGCTCTTTCATTTAATAACACCCTGCATTCGTTTGCAAGCAATTGTGGTTATAAATAGAAATCCCCGCCCCCCCCATAAACATCTGTTATGTAAAATAGTTCATATATAATTATAAATGCAATTTCCCATAATTGGGTGTATGCCATAGTTAATATGTCACTTTTCTGTTGATAAAGTGGTACATCCTTGTCTGTACTGACAGGGAAAGGTGTCTCACGTTCATTTTGAGGGCTGCAGAGTATCCCATTATACAGCTACACTATTAATTGACCTACCCTGAATGCCCATCAGTGGAGGAGTGCTAACTTTAGACTTTGGGGCTGTTGCAAATAATGCTTCAGTCCAGGGGCACCTGGGTAGCTCAGTTAAGCGTGTGCCTTTCGGGCTCAGGTCATGATCCCAGGGTCCCGTGTTGGGCTCCCTGCTTAGAGGACAGCCTGCTTCTCCCTCTGCTGCTCCCCATGCTTGTGTGCTCACGCTCTCCCTGTCAGAGAAATAAATAAAATCTTTAAAGAAATGCTTTGGTCTTGTATCTTTTCTCACTGGTAGGAATTTATCATACCGATAAACTTATACAAATGCAATTGCTAGGTCAAAGGGACCACATTTTTATAGCATTGCCAGATTGCTCTTCCAAAAGATGATACCAGTATGTTCACAAAAATACACTTCCAGAGTCCTCTCACAGATCCTGCCTCAGGAAGGGTGAGACTACCCCCATTCCACAGGGGATCTGACTGGTCATGTCTGGAGCAATTCTCCCTCCTTCCCTCCCCACCTTGTATCACTGACTGCTTTGGACTGTTTTCTTAATTTGTGTATTTTGTTTTCTGCTTTTAGAGCGATACACTGATAACCCCAGTTGTAGGATTTCTAGACCAGCACTTCCAGGCCCAGCCTAATCCCGACGAAGTTAAGAGTGTGTTCCTGGTGCCTCTGGACTATTTCCTGCATCCACACGTCTACCACCAGAACTACCTGACACGCTGTGGTCATCACATTCTTATTCATTGCTTTGAGTACACAAACCCGGAAGATGGTGTCACTTACCAAATCAACGGGATCACTGCAAAATTTGCCCTGTTCCTTGCCTTGATTATTTTGGGGGAAAAACCCATCTTTGAAATGGAGTTTAATCTCAATGATCTAATTTCATCCTCTGAAGAGATCTTCCTGAAACTAAAGAAGCATGCTACGAATAAGTTATGACTTAGGAGACCACCATCCGAATAACTGAGAGGAGTTTGTGTGTGCTTATCCATAAGAACAACAATAATGCGAGCTGCTGGAAACTGACAGGTACAACAATTTCTCCTGCGGCGTGAAGGGGAAAGACCTTGCTTTTTTCCCACTTGCCCTGTAATACCTAAGAGAGCAAAAGGTTTTGCAAAAGTGGAAAAATGCGTTCATGGTGTTGCATAATTTCACAACACAGTATGTTAATATTTCTTTTCTACACATGTATCGGGCACATAGTAGGCACTTAATAAATATTTGTTGAATATATGACCATGTGGCATTTATTTTATTCATGGGAGGTAATACCTTTCTGTCTGTTGTTCCACATGACTAGAAACTTCTGGCCAGCCATCAGAAGCTATCCACATTTTCCTCCCTGGCAGTAGAGTCAGAGCAAAGCTTCTCTCTCCCCAGGAGAAACGGCATTACCCAGGATTCCTTACAGTTAAATTTAAGCTCTGGGACTTGATCTGGGCCAATGGGATGTGAGTGAAAGTTGACCCTGCAGGTCATCTCCAATTGGGAGAGAGAAGCCAGCTTCCTTGGACCCTTTCGGGAAGCTTCAACATAGATTTATGAGCGGCCTAGCCTTGACCATACAAATGAGGACAAAGCCTGGGGGGATGGCAAAACCCAAAGAGGGTGGGAGTTTGGATCTCTAAATGCCTCTTCAGAGTAAAGAAACCTGTCACCCTATGTGCTGTTCACTTGGGCCTGTTGTGTGAGAGAAGAATAAAATTCTGTTGTTTCTGCCACTGTTATTTGTGGTCATTTTGTTAGAGCAGAGCTAACTCTAACCCTGATAGACCATAACCCTGATAGCCCCTAACACTTGAAAAAGGCTCGATGGATGTTCACCCAAACTTGAAGTGTTGCCAGCAGTTAGAATTTGGGATAATGTGACCTTTCTCATATGGGTTCTGTGACATGTACAAGATGCCCGTGGGTGTTGATGGGTTTAGCAGTCGTCATCCAGAGCAACTGGACTGAAGGAATTTCAGAGACCCATATGCCCACTAGTCGGGAGAGATAATGTTCTCTGTCTTCAGAGGATGAAAAACACTGGTTTCGAGCACAAGCCCCAGATGAAAAGTCAGAAAGACAGACATTCTGCACTGCCTCCCTGGAGACCCACCGTTTCTTAGGTGGGCCTTCCCGTATCTCGTGCCTTCAAGTCAGCAGGAATTTCTTCATTTAACTGTACTGTTAACCATCCTGCATGAGGTCAGGGAGACGAGTGCATAAAGCCACATAACCTGAAGTCCGTGACAGCAATTATCCTATCTTACCGACTGCTGCAAGAGTTTCAGAAAGCCGAACCTGTTTTAGGAAGGTCCTGGTCTAGTTGAAAATGTGATGGCTGCACCAAACCCATAGATCAGCCTGGCAACTGCCCACGGCTTCAGAGTTTTTCTTTCCTGAGTGCTGGCAGAGGAAAATGACCGATCGGCTGCTTTATACCCATAAGCAGGGAAATGGCACAAATCTGGCTCCAACCTTGAAAGCAGATGTTGGGCAAGCATCTCCATTAACATTCAGTAACCGGCCCTGCATGAATAGGCCTAAACTGTTTCCGAGCAATTATAGAGGCATTTGCAAATGTGTATTTACAATCTGACAGCAGTGTAATTGCCTGGTAGGTTGTTGACCCTCTGGCAGTGCAGAAAGCCGTCTTCCCGAACTGTTTGTTTTTGTGAACTCCTCAGATCAGCCTGGTTTCTAAGAGGCGTTGGCCTAGCCCAAGTCTACAATCAGAATGACACCCAATTCAGGGGGCTAAGTATTTAGCAATGGAGGTATTGCCTCCCCTTGCCTTTTTTTTTTTTCTTTTTCAGTGTATTTCCTGTATTTTAGGACATCTATGTTCAGGGTTCTAGTTAAACATCCTTCGGTTAAAAAGAACAGAAATCTAGCAAATCTGGCTCAAATGAAAGGTTACTGGCAGGGCAAAGATCTCAGGGAATCTGCAAAACCACTGAACAAATCAGCTTCAAGAAGCATAGCAGTGGCGAAGGAGCGCCCCAGCTAGTAACCTCAAAAGCAAGAAGTTGTAAACCTGCCCTTTTGCGTCCTGCCATTACTGGGGCAAGAACCAACATCTGGGCTGACTGATACAGGCATGCAGCTCAGTGTGTCAGTCTCCTGGTCCCTGGAGGAAGCTCCATTTAGCCTAGCTTGGGTCACCGGGCAGGTTTCCTGTAACTTGTGGACATGGTCAAGGGTGGGGGTTGGGACCACAAACGCCCTCAACTCCGAGTCCTGAGAGTCATCAGGGTGTGGGGAGGAGCATTTCTGAAGAAAGTGGGCTAGGCGAACATTCCAAGACATTTACTGTCTCCAGTCCCTCAATTCTGTAGACTGTGCCATGCCGACAGCTCTGCTCGGTCTCCTTCTTGGCTTCCCTGCTCCCTCGGTGAGCAGCTGGTTGAGAGCAGTGAGTCCGAGACTCAGGGTGCCCACATCTGAATCCCAGCTCCGGCATCGGCCCGTTCGGTGACCCATTAGCAAGTGACTCATTCTCTACAGGCCTCAGTTTCCTCTTCCGTCAGTGGGAGAAAAAAACATTTTGTTTTAGGCCTTTTGAAGGGATTAAAGGAGTGAATACATGTGACGCCTTGACTGAAAGCTCAACTAAGTGCTCAGAGCAATGCCTGGGAAGTAGAAACTGGCTCGGTTACCGGTCAGCTAGTAATTATGGCATGATTATAACTACCAGGTTACAGTATAACAATAATCTCAAGTACTGTCATTTCTCTGGCTTGGCACATCATCATTTCTTTATGCCAGAGGTTCCCGAACTTTCTCGGTTCACAGTGAGCATCCTTGACATCTCGGTAGTTTTTTCCAGGTGCATGTAGGCCAAAAGAAAACCTGACTCATTTGGTTTGTTACATTGTTACATCCAACATAATTTAGTAAGTGTTTATGTCCTACTAACTTGGTAGCCATTTGAAGATACACCATATCCTAGAAAAATACTGTTTTTATTTGAATCTTTTTTTTTAAAGATTTTATTTATTTATTTGACATACAGAGATCACAAGTAGGCAGAGAGGCAGGCAGAGAGAGAGAGAGAGAGAGAGGAGGAAGCAGGTTCCCCGCTGAGCAGAGAGCCCAATGCGGGACTCAATCCCAGGACCCTGGGATCATGACCTGAGCCGAAGGCAGAGGCTTTAACCCACTGAGCCACCCAGGCGCCCCTTGCGTTTGTTTGAATCTTTTAAAATAACCACGATCGCTCACCAATGAGGTGTGTGCCACACATGCAGACTGGAGAGTCAAATACAGTATCGGGATAGGAATAAACATGGAGACCCAGAGAGGTGGGACACCTGACTCGGATGTAGGACTCAGGGGACCATCTCAGAAGAGGTGGTGGCAGAGCTGAGCCCTGCTGGATAAGGAGATGCTACCCAAGCAACGGCATAGTGGTGGTGATAAGAGGGACTAACACTGGTTAAGCACCTGTGCTACACCTGGCCCTTTACTCTGATGACACCTTTAACCCTGACACCAGATCTCTGTGGTGAGCATTATTCTTATTCCCATTTTTAGAGAGAAAAATTGAGGACCAGAGAAGTTAAATATTTGCCCCTGGTCACATGGTTCGTAAATGGAAGAGTCAATATCCTAACCCACATGTATGAATTTTTTGGAGCCTATAGTCTTTACGATTACCCACTGACTCCAAGGCGAGGCTTGCTTCATAAGGACAGAGGCAAGAACAGAAGGTTAAGTTATGTTTCCCTTGATTCCCTGCATGGGAGGGAAATACAATACAAACTTAATAAATTGGAGGGAGAGCAGTGTTTGTTTTTGCTTTCGTCATGTCCTCCAGCTTACACAGCTGACGCTGCACATGGCGAAATGACTAATTAGCTAGGATGATTTTAATTAAAATGGAACCGACCAATTAATAAATGCAAGTGCTGGCATACTTGCTAATTTAACAACTCTGTTTGTGCTGCCCGCTTTCCAGTCAAAGAACCGAGATGGGGAAACCTTCCTTCACCCCTCGGACAAGATAATTAAACAGTACTGAAGTCTTATTCTTGTTTCCAGTTGGTTTCTCATCTGAGAATAGCACAAGGTTTCGATACAATCACTAGAGTGATCATCACTCAGTCCAGCTGTCTTCGACGGGGTGTACTTGGGCTGCTCATGGGGTCTGTGTGTATCCTGCGCTCCCCATCACCACTCTGCTCCTCCCTGCACCTTCCCATTGTGGACCAGCACTCAGATTTTTAGTGTCTGTTCCTGTGTGCCCGCCATTCAATCACCCGTGCTACACCACAGTGTGGACACAGCTTCGTTCCACCACTTTGCCTATCTGTTTAATATGTGTGTATCTTTGTGTTTATTCCGGCCATGACCCAGAAAGGGACAGATGGGCATGCCAAGAGACCGCTCAGGCTGATGTCCCCTGGACTAAATGAAGCAGGGATCGATGGCCAACCCAAAGGCAATATCTCATTGGGTGGCCAGTAATCTCTGACTTGTGTGGTCTACTTAAGGAATTGAGTCACGTCTATTAGATTTTCCAAAGAATTTGAACAGGGCCAGAACATAATACTTGCTCAGGAACCACTGGGGGCCGTATGCATAGTGATGAGTGAGCCCCAAAAGTCAGAGCTGAAAGGTTAGTTAGCCAATAATTGGTGGCAATGTGTCTTTAATCTAGGCAGTGGCCGTCCTGTCAGAGTCTAGCAGAAACAAGTAGAAGAAGAAGAAATATTTCCTGAAGCAATTTAAAGATCCTTTTTAAAGGGTTCATATTCAAGTCCATAAATTTTTATTTTATAGGTATAGCCTTGGTTTGATATTTCCTTGACGATAACTTTCCTCATTTTTCATTTTATACTGTCAAGCCTTTATTCCGTACTTCATCATGGTTGTCAATGCATTTCTGTTTCCCTTTTCCCCCTTCTTTTTTCCAGTTCTTTCTCATGTGAAACCAAAGCTTTCTGGTTATTTTGTTCTACTTTCTTAATTCACTTGCGTTTCTTTATTAATTTGTGAATGGATGCCTCTCTGGGTTCATTTCCTCTCCTTCTACCAGCCTGGGTTTTTCTTCTAAATCTGCTATATCCCACGGAGCCTATAAAGCATTCTGAGAAGTTGCCTGCATATTTTTTTTCTGACCATAAATCTAAATGGCCTAATATTGAACCAAATGATACACTGGAAATAGTTTTGCTAGAGCTCCTAACCTCTTATAAACATTTATTAATCTATCTTCGCCCCCTGTAGCAAATTGAATAGTGACCCCAAAAGATATGTCCAGGTCCTAATCCACAGTGCCTGTGAATGTGACTTTATTTGGAAAGAGGGTCTTTGCAGATGTGATTAAGGATCTTGAGATGAGATCATCCTGGATGAAACGGCCTTATATATGGGCCATTTGTGAAGGTGGGCCTTATCAGTGCATGGAGAGGGAGATCTGAGACATACCCAGAGACACAGGGGAGGAGCCACGTGAAGATGAAGCAGAGGTTGGAGGGACACAGCCACAGGCCCAGGAACACCAGGAGCCACCAGAATCAGGAAGAGACAAGGAAGGTGTCTTTCCTAGAGTCTTCAGGGGAAACGTGACCCTGTCAACACCTTGGGCCTCAAGGTCTGCAAGAGAATAAATTTCTGTTGCTGAAGGCCAGCAAGTTCATGGGCAATTTGTTACACTAGCCCTAGGACATGAATATACCCTGGTTCTGAACACTTCCCCCCACAACCTTGAGGAATAGGTCTCCCCTCTGCCTAAGGATTAACATGGAAACAGTCCACTGTTGACTGTCCAGGGACTGGCACACAGCCCAGACTTTTAATCAGCATTATTGGTTCAGTAATTCCCTTGGGATTAGGACAGGCAGCACCAGAGCCTGTCTGCCTGCTCTCTGGAGAACATCCTTGGGTATTCTCACTAACTAGACTGTAAATTCTAGTGAGTGGTTGCTAACTAGTTAGTACTACTAGACTGTAAGGTTCATGAAGGCAGTGATGACTTTACCTTGTTGGCATTCCCAGGGCATGGCAGTGTCTGGTGGGCAACACCTTCCAGTGTTTTCTATCTCAATAGCCTGGAAATCTGAGTTATCCTCGACACTGTCCTTGCCCTTACTCCCTAGCAGACATAGTCACCCTATCTCCAGGTCCCCATCAATGCAATGAGCTCCAGACCACTTCCAATAGCCAATTCTTACATCTCTCTTCCCGAAGATTTTTCTAAATCTATAGCAGACAGGTTGGAAGTGCCTGAAAATTAATGGGTCCCATATCAATCCCCAGTCAATGACTAGAAGAATTGGGTATATCAATAGTCCAGCTTCTTCACCCCTTAGGTGGGATAATTCTGAGGTGTGATTCTTCATTGACTCTGAGAATGAACTACATTCCAGTCATCCACTATGGGAGCTCGCTTAATACCTCACTTTTTAGTGGCTGCCTTCTTTTTCTTAGGCATCCCCTACCGATGTGTCCTGTATTATAACAAATTACTTGAGTCTTCATCTTAGAGTTTCTAGTAAACTCAAATTAAGATACTCCTACATCCAATATGTCACCAAACTCCACTAATTTTACCTCCTGAATATCTGTCAAAGCTAGTTTTTCATATCTCTACTGACATCAACTTATTGAAAGCATTGTCGAAAACATCTGTCTGGTAACCACTGCTCGGTACCATTTTCCCCTACAGCCAGAGTTATTTTTTCAGCATTTAAATATGATCATATTTTCTTCGAGACATCATGATGACTTCCCATTGGTTTTACAAGAAAGACTAATGGAGCATATAAACCCTGTATTCTGCTCCTGCCTACCTACTCCAGCTGTGTATTGTATCACTTGCTCTCTCCCTGCTCATCCCACGCCTATATTATTGGCTTTGCTTTAATTTGTGAATGCCACAGGACTCTTGCACAAGCTGATTCTTTAGTCTGCAATGATTTCACTTTAGCCTTTGCCACTTATACTCTCTTACTCATTGTTCAGATCTCAGCTTCTCAGGGAAGCCTCTTCTGGCATCCTAAGTAGGTCAGTTCGCCTGGTGATAAATTCTCTCCGTAACATATACCTCTCCCCTATCACTCCTATCATAGCTACATTATTACATCCCTTTGTCTGATTCCTTGTCTCTTTCCTCCTTCAGACTCTGAGTTCCACAATAGCATGATCATGTCTCCATTTTGGTCCATTATTGTACCCTACCATTTAGTGCCACACTTGGTAAAAAATAGATGCTCAAAACATATTTATTAAGGTAAAGAATAAAACTGAACAGGCAAAGAGGCAGCTATTTCTAATCAAATAGCCAGTCTGGTGGGCTGAGGAAAAATCCAGTCTTTTCCAGAGAGAGTACTTGACAAAGATCAACCCAAGATGGCTCCATGTTGTTAATCAACCCCATTCACTGCATAAAGGGGACAAAGTGCCCTACCCAGAGTGAATCAGGGAGGCGCTGTCTTCAATCAGTAACTTGGCTGTTCCCATACCTTGGTTGTTTCCATACCTAGCTGCTTGATATACTTTTCTAGGAACACTAGAGGGCAAGAGTTAGATCCTTTTCATCCTATCTCCAATGCATGGCACATGTTGGGGCCCATTCCTGCACATTTGGATAAAGTTGACTTGAATCTCCACCGTAATTCCAATGCAAAGCTCAATGTCTAATGTTCTGAGGCTTATCTCAAACCCTTAAGGGCTTACATTTCCAGGAATCACCTCTGGTTCAATTTCCAGCTTCAGGGAATCTTAGTTCCCTGTTCTGTATCTTCAGGTCTCTCCTTCCTCCCCGGCCCCCACCCCAGTGTCAGTCTAAATCTGGTCACAGACCGCCCCTCCGTGTTTTTTGCAAGATGCTTTATATAAAAACCTGTGTGCCTTTATTTAGTTGGAGACTGATGGGCATCTGCCAGGTAAGCAGACTGTAACATGAGAGAGCAGAACTTAAATTTGAATATCATGTTTTCTTGTTCTTAAAAAGGTCCTGCCCATTTCTACCAAACCAGGCTCCAGATTGACACTACTCTCAGCACTCTGGCTCTTGCCTTCTCTGCTCTCTTCACTCATACCACCAAAGTGGCACTCATTTCTTTCGTGGAAGAGTTGTATCTACTATTAGACTCCCTGCATCTCATGACCATCAGGACTTACCTTCCACGTCCAAAAAGCTTAGCAGTGATTTTTCCTAAATAAGAAGAATTCATCTAGATGTGGTGCATGGATTCCAATCACACTTTTTCCTCATTCTACTGAACTTTTTTTTTTAATGAAATGACAGGGTCAAGTGAGGACAGGCTTATAGCCAAACTCATGGGTGCTGGGTTAAAAAAACACATTTGTGCAAAATACTTTTGGTGCGTAAATGCATTGATCTTGTAAGAAGATAGGTGAGCCTGAAAAATGGTGGTGGGAATGATGATAGGATTGGAGGTAGGAGCTGGAGGGGGAAGTTGCATTTGAGAAGTGGGTGGGAAAAGAGGGGAAGGGGGGGTGCATGGGATCAGATGGAGGTGAAGAGAGTGGGAAAGGAAGAAAGGAGCCGTCAGTAGACCTTTGTGGGGACGAGTTTAAGAGGAACAACCTTGAAACACCTAGAGGCGGTTTTGGGTCACCAGCCAGGAAAGTTGGGGCATTGGCCCTGGCACTACCTATTAATATGCTGTGTGACCTTGGACACATTAACCAACCTGTCTGAACCTCAAGTTTCTTATGTACAAAGGGGATTTGAACTAGTTGCTCTCTAAACAGCATCTACTTCTGTAACCTCTCATTCTGGACCTTCTCCAGCCATATTTGAGCATAGATAGGTATCTAAGCACTTTTACTTACATTTCACAAAGGAAAAAATCTGACTGAGGGAGAGAAAAGAATCACTTTTTGTCTACTGTTTGAAGCTAGCAGCGTGCAGAAAGCTCATTATGCGATAATGCCATTTGGGGAGATTAGTTAAAAACTCTGACATTCAGAGCAGGGATTTGGGGGCAGGAATGTACAAGTCCAGAACTCTGGGTAGAATTAGACAGGCATCTAAATGTTGAACCTTATTAGGTACCTAGCTAGGCATGAGGAGGGGGACATTTGGAAGCCAATATTCCAAACCCAAGTGCTGGTTGGCTTTGTACGTTTTGTTTGAATTATTGCACATTTAATAGGATTTGGCTTCACCGCCTGTGCTCAATAGTCTGTTTCCTTGGCAATGCAATCCCCAGAGGGGCAAAGGCCATATGGAACACATGGGTCATTTTGTAACTTCGTAAGTGAGGCGAATGTGTATCCCCCCTGCACACGCAGTAAGGGAAAGAATTGCAAGCACGAGGTAGGTACTCAATAAATGGAAGGTGCTATTATTCATATCAGAAAAAAAAAAATCCACACTATGCCTCATATTATAATAGAAGCGCAAATAAGCAATTTTTTCCCAAAATCCTTACCAGACAAAATAACTATTTTTCTCAGGGGCTCCACTGGCCTGCTCTTTGACTCTGGGTTTCCCTGTCCACCTCTGTTGCTTGCATTCCACCAGTCTTGTTCATTCTGTGTCCGAGTCATACCCCAATTCCACCCAGTTCTCTGCATCCCCCGTGACACCTGGTTTCAGCCACCATCACCTCCCACCTGGGCCCACAACAGCCTCCTCCCTGGTCCCTTCCTGACGTCCATTCTTGACCCTATGTCCTTCACAACTGCGGAGATCTTTGGAAAACATGAGCAAAATCATGTCACTTCTTGGCTTAAGTCCTTCTTGTACCTTCCAATTGTGCCTATAAGGAAGTTCATGCTTGTTTCCTGGCTGACAAACCGGCACATTCCGGACCCTGCCCACCTCCAACCCCTCTCACTCTGGGCCACTTAGCTTCCTTCAACACAGTGTTTCTTCTCTCCCTGAAGCACGTCAGGGTCTTCCCTATGTAGGGGTTTCACACCAGCTGTTCCCTCTGCTTGGGACGGTCCTGCTCTGGTCTTTGTATGCCTGGTGTTGGTTTTATCATCAGTTCTTGGTGTACTTGTCCTTTTCTGGGAGAACCCTACCCTGATGCCACTCTCTATTACATACCCTTATTGCAACTTTCGGCATACCACTTCCATATCTAATATTCTTGTGTGTTTATTTACTTGTGTTTTTCCCCTGTCTCTCCCACTAGAACATAAGCTCTGTGAGTATGGGAACATTTTATTAGATTTTATTTTCTGCCAGGACTTCGTAAATGTATCTTGAATGCATGAATGGATTAATTTTATTGGAAACTAGGTGGCCAAGTCATAATTCTTTGCCACAAAGAATTAGGTCAGCACCATAATGAAATCATATCAATGGCGAGGTTAAAAATTTCCCAGGTATTTCAATTTTATTTTTATTTTATTTTAAAATCAGTGATTTGTTTCACCCTGGGACAATTTTATGACCATTTATCCATCTTTAGTTTTAACCATTTGTGCATCTTTAACAATTTGAACTACTTCAGAATTGTTGATGTCTTTTGTTTTCTTTTTTACAAACGTCTAATTTACTCCAGCTAATTAATTAGCCTGGCTCTGTATTTGTGTACATTAGGAAACAAATCAGGACAATCTAGATACCCAAACAACTTGTGAACTGTTTAAATAAATTTTTGTAAATTATAGAAAAATTATATATGGTTTCATTTCTGTCAAATAATTTCATTCATACCTCTCCTTTTAGATAGATACTCACCAAGGTGTTTGAAATTGTCTTCGCAGGAAGGGGACTGGGATCGTGCTACCCTTTAACACAAAAACTTTGAAAGGCTATAAAGTATAAGGACTTGAGATGTTTGAGTAGGAGGATAGAATTTACAAAACAAAAAAACAACCTAATGCCCAGAAGAGAAAAAGGAAGTAAAAATCTAAATTCTGGAATCAAGAGTTTCAGTTATAGCATTCAGCTGGGGAATCAGAGAATGGTGGTTCTGGCCGCATCTTTGGGGAGCATTAGCTCAGGTCCCCGGGCAACACTGTGGTGGACGAGGGATGGCTTTGAGACTGTCTTCTCTAATGTTCTCTCTCCTGCTCGTTCCCTGCATATTCCATGTCAGCTGTGTACACCCCAGTGTATTATATCCGTGTACCTGCATTACAAACTGGTCACGTGAAGAACATTTAGAGAAGTCTGAGATGGTTTTCTGAATGACTGGAGGATAAGTGTGGCTATGACCGCCGCTCCCCTTCTTGGGCATGTGCTTTCACCAACTAATCCTCATGCAGGCTGAGCCATGTCCCAGGACATGAATTAAAACTTGCCAATGATGTGGTCCAGCAATGTGCAGGTGCATGAGAACCTAGCAGGGGACCCTATCACACACAAGTTGTCAGGAGAACCACAGAGCCCCCAGGAGAAAAATCAACCTGGAAGAAAGTCTAGAATAATGAACTAATATTGGGGAAAGACTCTGAAAGGTCTTTTGAATTTCTGAAAAGAGAAATCAGGCGCCTGGTACTCCTCCTGCCATTTTGATAGTGCACGTGTGCAACTGTGGGAGAAAGCAGGTGCCTTCGGAGGGCTGAAGGCATGTGATCTCTGTGGCCTTTGAGGTTCTCAACACTCCTCTGTCTTAAACAATGTTGATGTAGATCTAGCCCAAGACCATCCCCAAAGACTAGTTCTCCAAGATGGGAAAAAATATTTTTCAGTCTTGCGAAATTTTAAGGCTGCTGAATGCCCTGAACTGAAGATTTCTACTATGGCCAGATAGAGGTAATTACCAAAGAAAAAACATATATTGTACCTACAAAAGAATCTGAGCCTTTACATATAGAAGGCACTTGCTACTCATTCTATAGATTCTTAATACAAAACCACAAGTGGGTCCTTTAGTGGGATTCATGAATTTTGAAAACCTTCACTGGTCAGGCAACTCTTTGCCCACAGCCTCTTCTTCTACCCACTCCTAGTAGAAGTGCTCGGGTCTACAAGGACCCAAGCAACAAACAGAATGAACAATAATGTGTGCTTACAGAGGGTTTTCTCGCTATGCTTCTGGTTTAGCTGTTGTTATGATCCTATGTGCTAGACGGGGAACTGTTAGCTCCGTTGTCCAGCGCGAGTAAAGAGATTTGTGATGTCTGATGCTCTCCTAGAGAACAAGGCTAATGTAGAACCACATTCTAATTCCACCTGCTCAGATTTCAGGTGAAAGACAGAAGAGAAGTCAGGAACATTACTGTAAGGCTCTATGGTAGCTGTGTGTTTTGGATGGCCCTAGCGTGTTTTCAGATCTCCTTTGGCCTTCAGTCAGGGGTGACTTTCCTCAATCAGTGCTTCAGAGGCTCCTGTCCTAGATCCCAGTGTTGTTCTTCCTCTCTGGGCAGCAAACTTCAGACCTTAAGGAAGACCTTATGGAGATGCTGGTGGGGGATAGAATACCATTCACTCTTCTGTCCTAACAACTCGATGCAATACTAAGTCTGGAGCACAGGTCCCTCCCCCAGAGAAACACTAAAAAACAAACAAAACAAAACAAAGCAAAAACACTAAGCAGACGACAGAGTGGAAACTGTCTGCCAATTTCTTTTCTATCTCTACTTGAGGCAATCTGACAAAATTCATTAATTTTGACCTCCAGCTAATAACGCATCAGGAGATAGCTGGCTGATGAACGCTTTCATTTGGAACATAAGGCCACTGATGTTTGCAGGGCAACCCAGTTAAATTAATGCTTACGCTGTGTTAGTAGGGGGGAAATAAAGTTGTGTTTTTTGGACTGAAGTCATCGGATAAATTCTCCTGGCTGTAAGTGCTCAGACCTCAGGGACAGCTAAATGTAAACAATTAGATTATCTTGGGCTACTCACATTTTGCACTTAACTGTTCCTTATAAAATTTCCCTTCTTCAGCTCTGTGGTTGAATCTTGACTATGTTAATGAGAAATGAACCAGGCTATCTATTATTTATTTCTCAAATTATCCTCACTTACTAAGAGTTTTGATCAATAAGAATTAAATCATTAAGGGGCCAACATATTTAAAAAGTGATACCCCGGGACACCTGGGTGGCTCAGTGGGTTAATCAACTGCCTTCAGCTCAGGTCATAATCCCGGGGTCCTGGGATCGAGCCCCACATGGTGCTCTCTGCTCAGTGGGGAACCTGCTTCCCACCCTGCCCCCGCCCCGCCTGCCTCTCTGCCTACTTGTGATCTCTGTCTGTCAAATAAATAAATACTTTTAAAAAGTGATACCCCAAAAACACTTGGGTTATAGAATTCTGTTGTCAGACTTAAAGCCCAAAGCAAAGAATCCTCCCTGTGTCCCCACCACTTCCACACACAAAAAGACTACTCCATAGAGGATTAAAATAGATGGTACCAGCCTCAATTTTTTGAGAACCTGGCTGCTGAAAGAAAGAGGGTTAGGTCAATATGAGATATTTCAAATAACAATAGTGTAGGTTCATAATTGCTACTCCCAGTTTGAAGGCTTACTTTGTATTTTTTTTAAGATTTATTTCTTTTAGAGAGTAAGCGTGGCGGGGCTGGGGAAGGAGAATCTCTAGCACACTCCCTGCTGAGCATGGAACCCAATGTGGGGCTTGATCTCAGGACCCTAACATCACAATCTGTGCTGAAATGAACCATCCAAACCACCCAGGAACCCAATCTGAGCGGAAACTAAGACTCTGGAGCCCAACAGACTGAGCCACCCACACGCCCCAAGGCTTGCATCATATCATTCTAAAGCAGAGATCTGCAAACTCTGGCCTGTTTCTGTAGCGTTTTGTTAGAACAGAGCCACACCTATTCCCTGACACATCGCCTGTGGCTGCATTTGCTCTCCACTGACAACCTTGAGCGTCGCTACAGAGACCCATGACCTACAAAGCCACAGATATGAATTCCCTGACCCTTGACAGAAAAAGTTTGCAGAACCCCAGTCTAAATGGTCTTCCAGCATTCTCCTTTCTAACCCTCACAAAGGCTTTGAGGTAGGCTGATGCTATGATGCTATTTCCATTCAACTGTCAGATGAAGAAACCCAGAGACCCAGAGGGTATCAAGTAACTTTTCCAAGTAAAGCTAGGGTTCAACGCACTTCTAATTGTAAAACTTACAACTGGCAACTGGGATAGTAGTCTCTAAAGGGTGGACTATGGGCGTGGGTGAGGAACGTACCAGGAAGGCCCTTTTGTATCATGCAGAACATAAACGTCAGCCAGCAGCCAAAGGTGTCCGCACAAAATCAAAACTTCCCTGCCCAAATATACTCTTCCCTTTCCCCTCCTAACCTCTGATGATCTTTAATAACTTCGGAAAAACTCAAGGATTTCCCTATATGTTCTAAGCCCCGGAACAACAGGACACAAAAGAACGCCGATAAGGAACTTGCGGGAACTCTCTGGCAAATTCTTATCTCAGGTCATCCTGTTCCATCTCAGACTATAAACTCAGTAATGCATAAAGACCAGCAGACAGCATGGCTGCTTGAAGGAATCCATTTCCGAGACAGCTTGAGAATGACAGGCACTTCACGTAGATAAGTTCTGACCTCCACCACCGCCTACAGCATCAGCATGAGTGTTCCCACGCGACTGATGAGGAGCCCACCACCGCCACAGCCCTGGCGAGGGGCAAAGGACATGGTCTTCCCCCATGGCCCCTGTTTGGCTCCGGTACCATTGCTCTTCCATTCTTGTTCCGGATCTGCATGTTCTCTTCCCATTTTAGTCCTGCCGCGCTCCCTGGGCTTGCCGAATGCCCTTGGCTTCTCTGATTTGACCATTTGGGAGCTCTTCAAGGACCAGCTCGTGCTCTTATGCTTAGTCCTCCACTTCCTCCTCTACCCACCAAGAGGAGACCTTTTACCTCTCGACCCTCTCAGCACCTGTGCCCTACAGGGACTCTGTCCCTTAGCTCTTGGACTGTCACTTAACCTGGAAGAATGCTCTGGCAAAAGCTCTCGTTCTCTCTCAGCCTCAGTCTTGGCAAGTCCAATCTCAATGCTGGTAACACGTGCCTATTTCCCCGGGGGGTTGTGAAGATCTCCACCGAGGCGGGCTCCAGACATGGCAGGAAAACTGAAAATATCTCTTCTCCTTGCAAAGCCCCACAGAACATGCATATTATTCCTTATTGAGAAAAGGCATGGTGGAGGGAAATAGGGGGGAAAAACCCACTTATTTTGGATCTCTTAGGTCTCACTCCATGTGGGTATGGCCAGTCTTTTAATACCGTTGGCCTTCAAGTTGTTCTGTCATCTGCCTCATTTGCAGGCCTCTGAACTCCCAACCAAGAGGGCACTGAGGAATCACTGGTACCATCATACACCCACCCCAGGGCCACTACCACATAGACTCCCACCCAGTGGATCTCTGTCTCTAAATCTCTGTGCCCACAGCTGCCTCTCTAAGACTCTCCCTTTGCTCAGTCCAGTTTGTGTCCACCCACCGCTCAAGTCCGCTGCTTCTCAAAGTGTGGTCCCTGTGCAAACACCACGGTCCTCACTAAGGAGCTTATACGAAACACAGAATCTCAGGCCCTTCTTCAGACCTAGTGAATCAAAATCTGTAGTGAAACAAGATCTCCGGTGATTCTTGCGAAGTGGGGGAAGCATGGCTCTATTTATTCTTCCCCAGTAAATACCATCCGTAAGTTCTGTCCCATCATACATGTTACCTGGTGTATTGGACTCCTCCTGCTGGTGTCACAGATTATCACCAATGGAATGGCTTTCAAACCCCACAGATTTATTCCCTTGAACTTCCAGAAGTCCAAAAGCAGTTCCCTGGACTGAAACCAAAGTGTTGGCAGGGCCATGCTCCTTCCAGAAGCTCCCGGGAAGAAGCTGTTCCATTGTCTTTTCCAGCTTCTAGAACCACATTCCTTGGCTTGTGGCTCCTTCTCCATCTTCAAAACCAGCAGACAGCATCTTATTTCCCCCTTCACATGGCCTTGTGTCTCCCTCTGCTTCCTCCTTTAAGGAATCTTGTGGTTACACGTAGGGCCCAAACGGATGATCCAGGAGAACCTCTATATATGAAGATTTATACAGGGTGCGTGTTTCTCATGCACAACCACCTTAATTTAATCACACCTGCAAAGGTCCTTTTGTCACCTAAAATAACATTCAAGGTTCTAGGGAAGAGGGCATGGGTATTGGGGGGACCATGCCTGGGGCTCCATTCTGGCACTTAGTAAGTCTTTCCTAAAAGTCAGTCGACTCTGCTATTCATTTATGGATGCCACAGTTCGTACGTGCCCATCCAGACATGCCTTTGTGGAGACAGGCAACTCAATAAATTGACTGTAATCTATCTTAATCAAATATTAATGAACATATCCCTTAGGTTCAGATGTTTTCAGTGGAAGACGTAATTAACCTTCCAGCCTTCACAAAGAGGTGAAGGAAGTCCTGGAAAATGAATAAAAACTCAGCAGGTGACTGAGGCAGGGAAAGCCACTGCAAGCAGAAGGGAAGACATCTGACAAGCATGGAGACATGAAATAGCAAAGCCCATTCAAAGAGCTGTAAGGATTAGGGGGAAGGAAGCATCAGGATGAAGCCAGGAGGATGAGCAGTCAGCAGGAACCCCATGAGGCAGGCCTTTGAATGCCTGAGCCAGGAAATCGGTGACCACCCCGTAGACAACAGGCAAGCCTTACAGGGTTAAAATCAGGATACTGACAAGATCAGACCTTGTGAAAGAAAAGTCATTCTGGTGACCGTTGGAGGCTCTTTTAGAAAAGCTCAGCACAACGGAATTAACGTCCAGTTCGTGGTAGGTGTTGGAACAAAGAGCGGCTCGGTGTTTCTCATGCACCACCACGCTTGAACTGCCGTCGCTAAAGGGACCCAGAATAACAAGATGTTCTGTTCCAAGCAGATGCCACCCTGATCTGAGCACGGCCACCGCTGCTCAGTGGTCATCGACGTGCCAATTGCCGCCTCGGTCCTTTTTAACTAAAGCGGGGACACCAGGTATCAAATGGCAAGAGAGCTCCTTGCACAGCATGCCTGGAAGGCACCTGATTCCTTCAAGACGAACCCGGTCTGTTCTCTGCTCAGCGCTTCTCAGACTCAGGAGATTTGCGCCGGTTATAGCCCATGGCCTGTTGAACGGGCATCTGCAGGCAGCTCTCACGGTCGGCAGGATTAAGGAGCGCAGGCCTGGCCACTTGAGTTTTCCTTTGGTAGTCTGAAATCCCTGAGCCATCTGGTTTAACATAGGTGGACAAGCATGAGTTCTGGCTTGTCTGGAGATGGAGCTGACAGTGAAGAAGCTGACGGTCGCAATGATCATTCGATCACTTCCTCTGTGCCTCGCACACCTGCTTTACTTCACTGCCTCTAATCTCCATGACAGCATCCCTAAACCTTCTGGATGTCACCCACAGGAGGAAATTCATTTTCTACTGTAATGCATTATACAGATACACGTGCGTAAACATTCCATGAAAACTACGTACTGTGGGTAATCCATGATGGCATTTTCCACTCCATGTGTTCTATTTACTTGTTTTTTTTTATTTTTTCAAAGATTTTATTTATTTATTTGACAGACAGAGATCACAAGTAGGCACAGAGGCAGGCAGACAGAGAGAGAGAGAGAGAGAGGAGGAAGCAGCCTCCCCGCCGAGCAGAGAGCCCGATGCGGGGCTTGATCCCAGGACTCCAGGATCACGACCAGAGCCAAAGGCCGAGGCTTAACCCACCGAGCCACCCAGACGCCCCTGTTTCACTTGGTTTTTTTAAATGCTGGTCATCGTGTCCCAGATTGACTTAGTGATCTGTAGTTCAAGAGTAAAAGGCAAGCATGGCTGTCCCCGATCTCCTAGCAAAACAAAGGTGAGATGCGTTCGGCACCATGGCCCAGCGCAACACAGACCTGGTCTGCTGCATCTCCCTGTTCTTCCCATCCTTTCATCCTGTGTCCCAAGGCACAGAGCCTCTGCTAGTGGGAGAAATGCCTCAGCGCAGCAGAGAAGGGATACAGAACCACAGCAGTGAGGTAACAAATACTAATAGTTAACGCCTTCTAAGCCCCGTTGACGCGACACCGTGTCCTAAGCGCAAGTGTAAGATGCTTCCTAATTCCGGCGATGGAGAAACACATCAGAGAGACAACACACGCCACGTACCACGTCCTGAGCTGAGTGCCTGAAGTTTTGCGTTTGCTCCGCTCTTGACCCTGACCCCTCCTAACCAATTCCAGCTTCAGATTACTTAACTGGATAGGGGACCGATTACTCGCTAGATGCCAGGAAAAGGATCTACTGGTTCCATCATGGATCAAAAGTGCTAAAGCCATTTGTAAACTGTGCAAATGTCAGTTCTTTACTTGTTTACCATTCTTGAAAGGCCCACTTTGCAAAGAAGATGGAAAAATGCAAAGCCCTCAGCTTTGTCTTTTCATCAAAGAAGGCAAATATGAAGGTCCTGGTGAAAAAAAAGGCCTCACACAGCAGGGCATTTTGCCAAGAACAAAAACAAAAACAAAAAACCCCCCACAAAACCAAAATCGTATTTCCTTCTGAGAAAGGTAATGCAGCCATCAACCACCTAGCAGACCCCTCGTGGGGATCTGTCCCTTCTAGAGCCATTGGGATGTCGGCGTGGGCCCTGGAGACCCATGCCCACCACCACGCGCCCAGCAAAGACAGGAACATTCGATACCCATGCTCTGCCTGTTCTTAGCTCTTCCACCAACGCCTTTGCTCATGAAAACTAGAGAACCGAGAGGCAGAAGTTGCATGAGAAATCCAGAGCCCAGTATCAGAAGGAACAGCTCTACAGACTCTTAAAAATTGGGCCCCCGACAGACACCCACCAGAAACCCTGCTCCCAGAGCCGGCTGAGATGGGCGTGCACAGGAAGCACTGAGTTAGACGGTCCTTCTCGTGTGTCCCTGTGCTTCCTCTCACCCCCCACCTTTGTCCACGCTCTTCCTTCCCCTATGGCATCTGCTCCCTGCCGCTGTCTTTTCCAAATGTCGAATGTCCTTTGGTGCTGCCTCAACCTTACTACACCAACCTCTGCTCTTTTTTCCCCTTCCTCCTTCCCCTGTCCTGTCTCTTGTCTCTCTGTCTCTCTTGTCACACAGCACTTTCACATATGTGAACTCAGTTCAACAAAAATATAAGTTCTCAGATCACACCACCACCAAATTTAAGAAACATGATTGTATAAAGAAAAGAGTGTGGGCTCAAGTGCCACTCTGCCTCTTACTAGTGTATAGCAGATCCTTCATACCATCCCACACCAGCCCTGACGGCATAAAACCCGGGATCTGGGCCACGGTGCTGGGTTTTAATCCTGCTTCCAGCACGTGGCACATAGCATGTCACGCATTTGGGCAAGACGCTAACACTTGTAAGTCTCAGCACCCGCACCTGTAAAGTGAGGAACTGACAGTACCTTCTTCCTGTCGTAGCCCTGAGGACTGGCGAGGTCGCAGGACATGCACGATGACATCGTGGCTACTGGAGGCTCAGCTTCGCCCTCTCTGGACCGCTGTGAGGATGAAGGGAAAGGCTGTGTGAGGTCCATAGCACCGTCCCTGGCCGCGTGAGTGACTCAGCAGCTGTCCTCCCTGGGGGTGGCTGGGGAGAAGGGACACCCTCATTCCCTCTGGCTCATTCTTAGGGGTTCTCTCTGTGTCTAACGATATGCTTTGCCCATAGCAGGCTCTAGGTTAGTAGCTGTGAACAGCAGAACACCACTTCAGGAGAAGGTTAACCGAGATCTGGCCCAAATCTCCTGAGCCCAGATCTTCCAGGAACAGGACAAAGCCACAGAGGGTCAACTTGCACCTGGTAAGATGTGCTCAGGAGATGTTAGGGCTGGGCGCTGTAACCAGAGATTGACGGGTGAATGCGTCATTCCTCTGAATCCAACCACTCATTCATTCATTCACTCATTCCATGATTCATTCATTCAGTCATTCAGTCAGTCAGTCTGTCATTCAGTCAGTCAGTCAGCAGGGAGGCAGGCAGGCAGGCAGTAATAAATGAGACTATTCTTTTCCTTCTCTGAGTTTACTAAACCCAAAGAAAACGTGTGTCTTCAACATTTCCCTCTGAAACATCAATTTCGCCAGAGTCAAGGGCCTTCATCCCAGCATTCCAAAAAACCAAAGTCATGAGGACTGACCCCTCCTGCCAGACAGACTGAGAGCAAGAAGCAGCACCATAGCTGACACAGCATTTCCTCTATGCATAACACAACCAGCCCATGGCCCCGTGGAAAAACACAGGGCAGGAGGCCAGGTTCCTGCACCAGAGCCCCAAATGTTCTCCACTAGCTGTGCACTTCTGGGTGAGTCGCTTTACCTCTCTGAGCAGACAACACATGCATGCTTTTTTATACGTAGATATGACACAGCTTGTCAGCAGAGCCCCCACACTGTGCTGGCTACTTGGCATTTTTTATCTCGTTTTATCTTTATGACAGTCCTGGGCTGGGATTTGAACTAGAGTTGATCTGACTCCAGATGCCATGTTTTTCAATTTTTCAAAAAGCCCATTGGCTTGGGTATCCTTTACATGATTTTTGCCTTTAAAAAAAATGCCACGTTGTACCCCTATTATTATTTTCAAACTTATAAACACTTATCTTAAAGGGAAAATATATTTCACTACCATGGAAGGAAAATTGTTTATCACTTGTGAAGATCAACTCAAAATGAGGAACAAAACAATGTTAAAAAATTCTACGAAGATATCAATGCTTACTAGCATGTATCCAGGGCTCCCCAGAAAAAAGATGATACTCTCAAATAGGGACACCAAGGAGGATTTAATGGAGAAATTATTAACAGCGATGCCGAACAAGGTCAAAGGAAATTAACCTGGCAAATGACAGAAGCAATGACCCACCACGGTAGGCTTGATAGATTTAGCAAATAAAAACACAGGATATCAGGTTAAATTTGAATTTCAGGAAACCACAAATAGCTTTTTTAGTATGCTATGTCCCATGCAATATTTGGTACCTACTTGTACCAAGATTGTTTGTTGTTTATTGGAAATTCAAATTTGACTGGACATCCTGTACTTTTCTGGTAATACTGCCCTAGGAGGGAAAGAGGAGGAGGAGTGGTTATTGGAACACCACAGAGCACAGCACATGGAGGAGAACCAAGGGGGCAGGGAAGGAGCTGGGGGAATGAAGATCTAAGCTCTTGCTTCTCCTCCAGTCTTCCAGTCGCCTCCTGGTGTTTCCCGTTATTAGAAGAATCCAGAAACTGTGGGCAAGTGAACCTGTGGACAGTCTTCCAGTGGTTTCCTTGGAGAACAGCCTCTCAGGACACAGAGCATGGTAGAAAAAGGAGAGTGCACATCTCCAAATCTAATTTCTTATACTTAAACCAAGGTAGCCAGGGCTAGTTGGAGAGGTGTGAAATATTTCCTAGCACCCCACCTGATACTTTCTCCTTCACTCCGCCAGAAGGTATGGAAAAAGGAAAACGTATGGGGCGCCTGGGTGGCTCAGTGGGTTAAAGCCTCTGCTTTCGGCTCAGGTCATGGTCCCAGGGTCCTGGGATGGAGCCCAACGTCGGGCTCTCTGCTCTGCGGGGAACCTGCTTTCTCCCCTCTCTCTCTCTGCCTGCATCTCTGCCTACTTGTGATTTTTCTTTCTCTGTCAAATAAATAAAATATTTAAAAAAAAAAAAAAAAGAAAAAGGAAAACGTCGTCATGAAGTGAGTAGTGTTACGTAATGTCACGGCCATGTACCACCTAAGATTATCTTGCACGTGATGCACACTTTGGGAAACTGCGCTGTAAGGTCAATCACTGCAGGGGCGGGACTGGGGCAGGGGAGTGACTGGGGCAGGGGAGTGAGGCACTGGCCTTGGATGTGCAATTTAAAGCGACATCAACAAAGTAATCAAGGTCACAAGAGTCTAATGCATGATTTCTGGACATCGGAAGGAGTGGAAACGTGCATAATTATCGAAACGTCGATAGTTTAATAAAGATAGGATCCACCCCTGCGTTTGCAAAACTCCTTCTTACTTGTGTCCTCCTAATCCGGGGTCTGCATTTGGTGGGTGTGATAGTACCAATACTTTTCACCTCTAGGGAGTACTCTTTAATACCCCAAATTGTTAGCATCTTATCTGAAGCTCCCAATAATCCAGGAGGGAGCCAAGAAAACAAAATCATTCCTGTTTTATAGTCACGAATGGGTGCTTTTAACTGGGGACCTGGGTTCAAAGCCTGCATCTGCCTCTTCTAAGCATGCTAGAAACCAGGGGCGACTTGTAAATAACCTTCCTGGAGCCTTCAGACTTTCGCCTGCCCTGCTCCCCTCTGCACTCTCCCTCCCCCGCAGAGCCTGCTTAGCACCCACTGAAAGGTGGTTTCTAGAACGTGCAGGGAGAGCCCCTCTCCAGTGAAGACCCATGGTTTCCTACCACACTCATTCGCTCCCACTTCCGTCCTCTCTTCTCCACGAAAGGAGCAGAGGGAAGGAACACTGCGGGACTGAACAATCGTTCTCCACCATGTGTGCAGGGAAGCAAAGGAATGGAGGGGGGGGAGAGAAGAGCAGAATTTCGGAGAGAAGCAAAGAGAAAGCACCGCTCGGCCCCCAGAGACCTAGAAAATGCTAGTCTGGCTCCCAGATTTCTTGTGTTCGGGCCCCATCCGCCCCTGGCATCCTTCCAAACACCATCTGGCTTCTTCTTTAAGCCCATTGTCAGAGGTTTTCTTTTGCTTTTAACAAGGACGGAATGAAAAAGCAAAAACCACTTTCACAGCAAGCTCATTCAGTCACCTCTAGCTCTTGGAGTTTCCATGGCTTCCTCCCTATTTGGAGTGAATTTCCCCAGCTCCAAACAAGAGGTAGAACTGAATTATGAGATTCATAAAATATGTCAAATAAATATTCATCACCGCTTCAACTGCTTATTCAAAATCACTCCTGGATATTTACAGATTTTCTTGGACAGACTCTAAAGCATGGCATACTTTGGGCCTCTCTTTACTCTCCGAGCTTTGAACAGAGTAACAAAAACACAGCAAAATGTGGTTTTCAACTCTCTGAAAGATGGCGATTGCTGTGAGGACCATGAAATTACTGCAGGTTCAGTGACTGTGAGAAGTATGACTCTTTGAAGAAGACAGTCTGGGGATCTCTGAGTCAGACACGGGGTACAAAGTCTAGTTTTGCCACTTATTTGCTGGGTGGTGTTGGGCAAGAAACTTAGTCTCTCTGGTTCCTATAAACTAGAAATTTATAAAGTGGGAGTAACATCTTCCTGGCAGGAGTTCTAGAAGAATCAAAGAGGAAGGGGTACATGAGGGGGGGAATGAAGCTGGCTCTACATAGGGGATGCCGGAACATCACATTTGTTTTTCCCAATAAAATTTAGCCTAAGAGCCTTCTGCATCTCAGCTATAAACAAGTAAATACACGGAGTGAAAAAAAAACCTGTGGTGGTGACCGATGCCACCAGGATGGCGGGAAATACAACAGTGGAACTCCTTCCAATGTGTGACGGTCCTAGAGGCCTTCACAAGAGCAGAGCATCCATTCAGGAGGCTCCTGGGTCTCATCAATATGCTCCTGTTGCTTCCAACCACAGAGGAGAGTAGAGGTGTTGCCGAGGCGGCTGAGGGTCCTGGGACCTGGGGTCTGCCACATCTCCACTGCGCTGGGAGTGGAGTAGGGGTCCCGATCACTCATGGGATGCACAGTCTTCCCTCAGTCTGAAGAAAGGCTCTCACACCCACCTATGACCATGTGCATCTGCCTCCCCAACCTCCCAACCCCAGAATCTTCCCTTTCCCTGGGAGACATTTCGACTCTCTGCATATGCCTTGGCCAAAGATGATAGACTCACAGCCCACAGAAGTATTTTATTCTATTTTAAAAATTGAATTAGTTGTTAAGATTTAGAAACTAGGTAAAAATAAACTTTGGCACACGCATACAATGGATTACCGAGCAGCTGTAAAGAGAAAGAGGAATGATCTCCATGAACTGATTATAGAGTGATTTCCAGGAGAGATTGTTAAGTGAAAAAAGCAAAAAAAGCAAAGAACCAAAAGGCATATACAGAATGTGTTAGTAGAGACATAAGGAAAACATACATATATGCATTAATATTTTTTTTAAAAAGGAAACACAAAGATAAGCCAGAAAACAAGGAACTTGGTTACCTCCTAGGCTCAGAGAGGAGGCATAGGGAGGAAGAGATGCAAAAGGGAGTGAGCGTCTCTGAGTACACCTTCTTGTAGGGTTTTGACTTTGGGAAGCATGTTAATGTTCCACATACTCAAAAAATAAAGTGCAATCCACAAGGATGACCAGGAAGGAGAGGTTCAATCCAATGGGAAGCAACCTAGGGTCCGTCGGTTGCTTACACACTCAGGGTCAGTGGGAGAGAAGGGGTTTGAGTTAGACCAGCCAGCCCGTACCAACCCTAGGGCCAGTGGCTTCCCTACGTCATCATTTTGGCACCAATTCTCCCAGCAAGCGAACAGAGATGAGACCTTCCAACTCGAAGCATTTGAGGTCATGCCTTAGCACTACCTGTTTTGCAGTTAGAAGGTTAAAAATACTTTCTTCCTTTGGAAATTCTGTCTTCCATTCACTGTCCTTGTACCTCGAATCCTTTCTTTCTCCTCACCTTGGGGTAAGGGGGTCCCACTTTCTTTCTTTCCTCCCTCCCTTCCTCCCTCCCCTCCTTTTCTGGGAGAGCTCCCTGGGAATAAAGAAGCATCTTAATCTTGGACCCTGCCGCTGCAGCTTCTTCAAGGCAGCTGGGGGCTCCCTCTGTGCTTTCCCAGAGGACCTTCTCTCTTTCCCCACCTTGTGTCCTTTTACCAAATACCATCTATCGGCCTAGACTTGGTACATTCTCTGTCCCAGGAGAGGGGCAAGGAAGGGAAGTAATCCCACTCCAAGGTAAATATTTTGGGGTGTTTAAAATCCGATAGACCAAATTCCTGCCTTCCCCCCAACCCCAGAGAAGGAACTCAAAGCCAGTTTGGGCACAGAACTCTGGGAAATGAAAAGCACGAGTGAAAGAGTCCTTCAGGAGATCCTTGGGGACCGGGTGGCAGCTGGTATGATGAACAAATATGGGCTTTGGAACCAGTCAACCCGGGTTGAACCCAGCTTTTCCACGCTCTAGTGTGTGTGTCTCAGTTTCTTGTAAACGTCAATAAAATTAAGATAAATGTACTCTCTACCCCATAGGCTATTGTGTCAGCTAATGAGATGATATATATAAAAAGATCATACACCACATAGCTATTCAGTTACCAATTAAAAATTACTTCTTTCCATCAAAAGGACTGGGAGGGAAGATGTATGCCAGACTTCTTTTCTTAAAACAAAGTCATTTTAAAGTATTCAGTATAAAAGCAGTATATGCTAACTGTAGAAACATTATAAAGTACAGATATGCATAAAGAATAAAAATTTCAGGATATTCATAAAATAATCAAGCACAGAAAATCACCATGAAGACCTTCTTTGATCTTTCCCGATCATCTTAACATTAAATACATAAGCATGTATGGAGGTATTGCTTATGTGGATGTTTTTTAAACCTGTTTAACATATTCATCCATTGATAATGTTTTCAAAGATCCCATGAGTTTTGTTTTTTTTTTTTAGATTATTTATTTATTTATTTGGCAGACAGAGAACACAAGTAGACAGAGACAGGCAGAGAGAGAGAGAGAGAGAGGGAAGCAGGCCCCCTGCTGAGCAGAGAGCCCGATGTGGGGCTCGATCCCAGGACCCTGAGATCATGACCTGAGCCGAAGGCAGCGGCTTAACCCACTGAGCCACCCAGGCGCCCAATCCCATGAGTTTTAATTTTATCTCTCATCCTCACTTCTGTTGTAGAAGTTAAGATTTCCACATTCAGAGTATTATAATTAATGGCACAGTGAAAAATGCTTAGAGTAGAGATATTTGCATACATCTTTACTAATTTCCTTAATATATCTTTCTAAAAAGGAATTGCTGAGTCAAAATTTACATCTTCCAGAGGTTTTTGTTTCACGGGCACAAATTCCCTTCTCAAATGTTTGTACCACTTTTCACCTCCCAAAACACTCCACGTGGATCTTTTGCTCTATAACCCAGAGTCACACTGTATGTAGCAAAGATACATACAGACACAGTCGTTACACGCTTTTCAAATTTCCTGGCAAGAGGAAAGAAGTCAGCATTCAAATTTTTATTTACTTGAGCTTATTTTTTCGGATGCATCTTGCTTACCAACTGGAACATTCTTAAATAAATCACTGTCCTATCCAGATTGTGTGTCTTGGGCCTTTTCCATGAATGCGGATGGTCTTCTCGCTTGAACTGTGTCTATCTGAAAATGACTTTCGCTTCCGAGCATATGCCTTTCCATGAAATCCCAAGTTAATACTCAAAAATACAGATGAAAAACTCTTGAATAGATTATACACCCCATCTGTTTCCAATACTCTTCTTATGGGAATAATTTTATTTTTTACATAATTATACAAAAGTTGGCAAAGCATATTTACCTAGGACCCTAGAATTTTTTGTTAAAAATCATAAAAACTTCATTTCCCCCCAAAGAAACTCTGGTATGATGACTGAAGTCAGCGAAAACTGCTGCTCAAGCAGTCTTAATTAGAAAGTTTCCTTTATGTTTTATTTCCAGGGAAATACTTTATTTTCCAGACTGGAAAGCCATCTCACCTTTGACTGTTCTACTATTTTTTTTTTTTTTCTGTAGGACATTTGGTTTTCTTATAAATGCTTTGGTCTTTCTTGATTTTGTACCCATGCGTCCTTTCTTCAAACCACAACTGAGGTTCTCTACCCTTTAAAAGATCTTTTCCCATACCAAGTGGAATTCTTTTTTGCTCTATTCTAAAAATTGCACTTCCCTTCTGGCTCCCGCCTAAAGATTCATTGCCCCAATCTGTTTGTGTTCAAGAGCTGAAGACCTAACAGAAACTATCTCTTTCTCTCCCTTGTCACCTTCTTCTCTCCTTTAAGCACACATTCAATGCCTACTTTTGTCCACAAAGTAATAAGTAAGACCTGACCCCCGTCTTCCAGAATGAGATGTTCTAACAGGCATGCAATGATAAGACTATATTGTGCTTATGTACTAAGAACACTTCCCATTTCCTTATCTGGGAAACTTTAAAACTTTTTTTTTTTATTTGACCACTTTAATACCTTTTAGGGACACTTTCAGTGGATTGTCACCAGCCCGCCAAGCTTTCCCTTTGCTTCTTTAGCTCTGACATACTAAAGAAAAAAGAAAAGGGAAAGACTAGAGCGGACATCAGTCAACTTTTTCTGACACAGCATCTAAACCTCCCTCCCATGTCTAGGGAACACCCCACCTGGAACCCTGAATGTAGACAAAGCCTGAATCCCGCTCTAGAACCTGATGGTACAACATGTTTGCTTTGCCAGCCTCCCCCCTTGTTCGGATGCAGGCTTGTGGTTCATGTGTCACTGATCAGATTCACACCCAGCTTGGGCTTTGAAGCAAGGAGACAGAGAGCTAATTCTGGGGATGCGGGGGCTGGAGCAGTGGAGGCCATGTCAAGGTCTTGGGGTCAACAGAGTAATGGAACAGCAGTGGTACCCAGTGTCTGCTGTGGGTGGTGGTAGCATAAAGGGGTTCCCTGTTTATCAAAAATGGTGAGAGCAGTGTCCTCACCACAGAGCTTCCTCGGCGTAATTTCAGCTGGGGTCCTGTCTGCTTTCCAACTCCTGTTGTTCTAGCAGCTTTCCAGAGCCTGGACTCTGCAGTCCTCCTACAGAGCCTGTGAGTGACCCAACGTGCCTCCAATTAATTCCCTTCCTTTCTGTGTCAGATCAGTCAGTTTCAAGTAAGAACCTTGGTGGAGAAAAGAACCTTGACTGAAAAATGATGCAGTATGTCACATGACAACCAAATGACCTCAGAGGTTCAGGACTGACTTTGTGCAGCAGCTGGAATGCAGAAAAGTCAGGGGAAGCCTAGGTACCAGAAGATAGTACTGGAACTCTGGGTTCAGCAGAACCTGTCCCTTGGTGATGAGTGCCATATTTACACCACAAAACTTGGTTTTGTTTGACCAAACACCACCACCCAATGCCTCAAGCTATTGCTGTAATTTTGACTTATAGTCCTTTTGTTAAAATTGTAATGTGTAAGCATGTTTTGCCTTTTTGAGTCATTTTTAAGAGTTAGAAGCATAAGGATATTACAGTTGGCTTGCATTCACGTAAGTAGCACGATGGTAATAATAGCTTAAATCAATACGCTACAGCAGGTGCCAGCACTGCCCAACCCAAGTGCCCTTAGCACTCCCCTCTGCCCTCCTGAAGCTGCTGGCTGTGAGGACCTGCCGCTCTCTGCCTGAGGGTATCTGCTGTGGGAGCCAGTTGGCCTGAAAGCAGGGCAAGCAGGAAGTTCTGAAAAGTTAATGCTCCCCTAAAAGCAGCCCTCAGCAGATCATACAGGGCAAATTCTTGTTGCCTAAATACCTCAGCTTCATCAGTGCTGCCCTTGGAATAACCCAAAGGCAGGTTTTCCACTCTCCTCCATCATTCCCCAGGGGTGATGGGCCCCAGATACAACTTACTCGAAAGTGCACGCGTTTCCTGGTTCCGTCCAATCCTCACCTACCTCCCCACTCCATTACTACTGCCTGGGATCCGCCTCCAAACAAGCTGTCTGAATGCACAGACATTCAGACATTCACTAGCCTCAGCGTCTGCTTGGGGGGGGTTGCTTAGCCAAGACATGTGCACATCGTCAACATTGTACGTTCACCTGAATTGCACCTGTGTGAGGGACTGGCGGGGACCACATGCATTCACGCACACGCGTATCATGCCAGAAGACTGATTTCCCAGCCCAGTCAGCTAAGGATGCAGGAAGTTACCGGAAGAGTGATAACTGCCCAGAGAAGGGGCAGAACTAGCACATTTGGCATCATTTCTCTGGGCCCCAGAGCTCCTCACAGGGGTCATAGCTGCTGAGGACACTGTGCACCCAGCATGGGGTTTTGCTTTGTCACTGCTGTTGTATCTTCAAGCTCATATCACCATTCCAAAAGATCTTGCCCTAGCCATCTATACACCGATGTTAATGCAAATGTTGCACACATCTAGATCTTGTGAATGTTTCTGAACACAACTCAGCATCACCAAAGGTCATCAAAGGTCACAACAACTTCCTATTGCAGGATTGGGGGGGGTGTGGAAATCAGGTCTGTGCCCAGGATCCCTAAACAACATCCCTGCCCGTACCTTTCCAGGATCACAGACACTTGATTAGTTTGTCCCATTTGGGAAACCACACAGCAGGTGGAAGAGAAGAATGAGGGCACAGGAGGGCAGCCGGAGTAGTGGGTGGCTCATTGCTTGGGGCGGGGGTGAGCTCCGATTTCACATTAGCAGTACCACGCTGGCTGTGATGTCACACCAACGCCACTTACCCTCTGTCCTGTTCCCCCTCTTCACTCCTTCTCCAGGTCGAAGCATCAACCCACCTCAGCCTGCAGCCTGCCTCAACTCCACTGTGGGCATGATTGAATTCAATCCTTCAGATAAAACAAAACAACACACACATACACTCACACAAACTTAGTTCCTGATAACCAGCTGGGTGAAGGGGTTTATGTGATGCCAAGACTCCAGTTTGGTACCTGGGAGACTGTCCTAGTCGGAAAGGCAGGGGTATCTTGAATTAAAGCACGTCCTTTGACTTTCCCCTCAACAAAATACAAACTGTCGCTAAAACAAAACTGCCTAGGATGATTTAGCAGCCTTCTTAAATCAGCTTCAAATTTATTCAAGTATCTGGTGTGAGAGCGGCAGGAAACAGGCTTCTGAACACTTCCAAAGGACAGGCTCCCAGGTTGGACACGTTGCCTTGGTGTGTGCTGTCATCTCAGGAGCTATCATTGCCGATCAATGTCATTTCTGCCGAGACAGCCCTGGTGCCAGGCCACTGCCAATAGTGACGATTGATGTGACCTCAGCCCCTGGGCTGGAAAGTCCCTTGAGCCTCAATTAGTCCAAGCATCTCCTTTTATCTCCTGCAACAAGGACATTTCCAAAGTCACACAGGCAGCAAGTCGAAAGCACAGGTCTCCTCGCTCACAGGCTCTAAGGATGCGTGGCTTCCAGCAGGATCTCTCGGTTCTGACACTGTGACATTTGGGGCTGGATGTTTTGTTGTGGGTGTTGTCCTGTGCATTGCAGGATGGTCAGCAGCATCCCTTCCCTCTACCTATTAGATGTCTACAGCCCCAGCTGTGACAACCAAAACTGTCTCTAGACATTGCCAAATATCCCCAGACAGGCAAAGTCACCCCCAGTTGAGAACAATGGCTTAGGGCAAGAATTGCAAACGTATCACATGGGCTAAACTTGGCTCAGCTACATTTTACTCATCCTATGTGGTATTTGTTAGGATTTTAAAAATCTGGGAGATTTCACCTAAAAATCCAGACTTCTGGCTTCTCCTGAACATCTGGAAGACCTGGTGTGCATTCTGTGAGCACGTGTTCTCGCAGGGCCGGGAAGGATTGGGTTTGTTACTTTCTTCACACTCTCTCTTGTGCCCCACACCAGACACTTGATTGGTTTCACTATCTTCTTGGGCCCATGCTACTGTGGAAGTCTTCTCAAAAGCATTTGTAGTTTTATTTTCTCTTGAGCAAGCCTCTCGGCTCATCGAGGGCAGGTCATGTCCTCTAGTCCTTTTGGTTCCTTTCTAGGGTCTAGCTCCAAGGAGGACATTCAGAAATAGTGTTCCATTGATTTGTCTAGAGCAATGTCTCCCAAAAGATATAAGGAAAAGGGGATAGAAGTGGAGCAAGTTTGGGTGAAGCTGCCTTTCGTGTCCCCATTTGGAAATTCAAAGGTCACACTGTTATCAGGCTCTAAATGTCCTCAAAGAAAGCTGCTTGGCTGCACTTGACCTAGAGTGTCTCAAGCAAATTTGACCACAGAGCCTCCTAGTACCCTAGGCCTAGTCACTCTCCCAAGAAACTACTGTTGTATGGAATGTACTTTGGGAAAGATTGGATTAGAACTCTAAACTTTTTAAATTAAACACGGTTGTTGAAATACTAAGTGCTATGATAAAAGCAGTTACCAAGTACTCACAAGAAAGAGTGATTTTTTCCAAGCATAGACATTCATTTGGGTTACCTCTTTTAATTTCCCACAGAAATTTGTGATGTGTGATCAATATCCACATCTTATGGATTAGAAAATAAAGGAACAGAAAGATTAGGGAATTAGCCCATGATTACATAGCTAGGAACAGTTCAAGCCAAGATTGGAACACAGTCTGTCCAACCCCAGTTTCTACCACTTATCCTCTACCTATATTGCCCTGCCCCCTCCCCACCAGGACATTGGACCACATTGTTGATATGTCTGTCTCCCTCATAGGACGTGTACCAGGCCTTAGTCATGAAGGAAGCAGAAAGGGAACCATTGTCCATTCACCTACTGCTATGTGTGCGAGATGATCCTTGGAGGAGTTTGACACGGTATCTCATGCAGTTTTTCACACCATGCCTGAGAATTAGGTCTCCTCATTCTCATTTAATTTGGGCAACTCTCTTAACCTCTTGGAGTCTAAAAGCCACATAGCTAGTAACTGGAAAACTGGGACCTGAACAAGTTCTGGAAATAAGGTTATGTGTGCCTTCCACTTCGCTTATTGCACAGCAGGAATACAGGGACTGGAGAGATGGATGATGGGTGGATGGACAGATGGATGCATGGATAAATAGATACATGGATGATGGATGGACGGATAAATAGACAAATGGGTTGATGGATGGATAGATGGATGACGGATGGATGGATGGATGGATGGATGATGGGTTGATGGGTGGATGGATGGATGGATGATGGGTTGATGGGTGGATGGATGGATGGATGGACGGATGGATGGATGATGGGTTGATGGGTGGATGGATGGATGATGGGTTGATGGATGGACGGATGGATGGGTGGATGGGTGGACAGATGGATGAGTGGATGATGAATGGACATTATTTCTTGCCTTAGTTTGGATAAAGCACCCCACTTTGTAAAAAGGAGGCGCACATTAAAAGGAATAGTGTAGGATGCCTGCCCCTGGAAAGCTTTTCTCCTAGGGCTGGAGTCTTCTAATTTCAGAACAGGAAAGGCAAAATGCGCTATTCTCATACTGAACATTTTCAATTTACATTGAGATCTTGTCACTTCACACATCCGCAACCAATTGGATATGGGTCAATAAAATAAAAAAGGCAACAAAACTCTAAGGGAAATCAACTCTTAGCCCCCAAACATCAGGGAAATAAGAGGCTGAGTCAGCTGGAGGGTTACGTCATCCTGATTTATAGTACGATGCTCTCAGCTTACAAGAAAAATGGTGCTGATGGGGTGGAGGAGGGAATGCTCCTCCTTTCTGGCTTCTCTTGCACTCTGTCTGAGGAGCAAATGCTTTGTCTACTTCTGAACCTGAATTTTACATCCCCATCCCTTTCCATTATTCACAGTGATCTACAGCAAAGTACTTTGGGGGAAAACACAGCTCTCTGCAACAGTTTAAAGAGGAAGACCACACCACTGTAGTGATGGTTAGTGCAAGAAATCAAACAGCTTCGAGGTGGGGGAAACCCCTAGATAATATTCGGAGGCAGGGGTTAAAGAAAGCACTTAGAAATTATCTTTTGGCATGAAAAATGGCTCAGAAACATAAATTACTTCATTTAAATTCCTTAGTACTTAGCCAACCACGTTTACCAAATGATACTAAACAATTGATCATCTCTCTATGGACAAAAGGATAAGAATGGGGGAAATGCTTCTATTTCTATTCATACATGATCATGATCATACAGAGGTAAAACGGTTTTTAGTGTCCTATGATTAGTATCTTTTGGTTATGGAACAAGAACTGGGTTTTCTTGTTAACTTGCATTATAAAATGACAATTTCTATGAAGAGAAATTCATATGGAGAATTCTTTTTTTTTTTAATAATATATATTTTAAAGATTTTATTTATATATTTGAGAGAGAATGAGTGAGAGAGAGAACGAGAGAGGAGAAGGTCAGAGGGAGAAGCAGACTCCCCAAGAAGCTGGGAGCCCCATGCGGAACTCCATCCTGGAAGTCCGGGATCATGACCTGAGCCAAAGGCAGTCGCTCAACCAACTGAACCACCCAGGTGCCCCTCGTATGGAGAATTCCTATGATGAGAAAATTCCAAGAGGGTGGAAAACTGTCTTAAAGAAGCTGTGAGAGAGCAGCACTGGGTCACGGGGGTTGGGATCCTTGGACCATGTTGTGCTCTTGGGAGGCATGGGAAGGACTGGCCTCCAGCCTCCACACGTTCTCTGTTCTCCTCTAGCGGCACCTTGATAGCACAGCTATACCTCCCAGTGCTCTCTGTCCTCTCTCCCATAAGTCATAGAGCCCTAACTTTTACCTACGACAATGTCATGTAAGTAAGAAAAAAACTGTATGTCTTCATTTCCTTTTTAACAGGATGTGGCCAGATGACCAGACTCTGGCCAGTAAGAGGGAAGTAGATGGAGGCAGAGGACTCCTGGAGTCTCCTTTAAAAAGGCTGTGGGTCTTTCCCCCTCCGACTCATCCCAGTCCTACTCCCTGGAACACGCACATGAAGACTGTTCCTTGAGCCATGAGAACGGGGGCTGATCCACACGGAGCTGAAGTACAGAACAGGAAGGACCGTTGATCCTTGGTGACCTTGTAGAGACTCCGGTCCATCCTTACGCATGCTCTCTTCTCCAAGTCCTTTCTTTGTGGTTGTTGCTGTCTGTAGCTGAATCTACTACTTTATCATCACTTTCACAGGGAAGCCTTCTCTGACCCTCTAGGCGGCACCATCTGTTTCTTCTTTACAGCACTAACCAGGCTGGTAAATGATTTCATTACTTATTTAATATTTTTGGTTTACTATTTGTAGCAGAGTCTGTCAAGGCTCCACCCACACGCTCTTGGGACTCCTGCCCGCCATGTGCCGTGACGCTGTGCGCCACGGTCCGGCGGCCTTACACTGAAGTACCGGCCGCGCGTTCAGGATAGCAGTCTAGCTGCTCACTCCAGAACAGCCCCCACACGGGGCAGACTTGAGGGGCAGACGGTTAGCAGCCCCCACCAAGAGCCCTAGACCAAGGGCTGCAGGAGTTGGTAGGCACCCCATTGACCTTGCCTTCTGATCAGGATGCCTTTGAGGTGTGTTTTACGCCCTCATCTAGAGCTCTCCAGCAGAATTTAACTGAGCCCATGACAACGATAACCTGCTGCATAATGCATCTTATATCGACGTCTTTCTCCTTCTGGTCTCATTCCCACAGACCCCTATTTCCTGGAACCACCACTCCAATAAGTCATTTGCTTTCAGAATGAAATGAATGAAGAAAGGTTTGCTTCTGGGGAACCCAACCTCAACCAATATGTGTCTCTGTGGGACGCGTGCAGCCGCTTTAGGACCAGGAATATGTTCGTCTCATTCACCACTCTACCTGCAGTATTAGCAACAGCCCAAGGCCAGCACACAAAAGGTGATGAATAAATGTCAGTTCACTTTTTTGTCTCCTCTGACACATCTAGAGTCAGTCGCCTGTGACTGGTCCTACGAGATATAATTAGGAAGCTTACTCTACCCCATTCAGGATGGGCTGCAAACCTATCCAGGACTTCTCTGAAAATAATTCTGTGCCCATGGCAATCATGCTCCATTATCTTTTAAATTACACCAACACAAACTATAGGACATTATGGTCCACACCCTTCCATATGAGCCCTTGGATTTTACTAAGAGTTTTTAATGGCCAGGATCTGCTACCTTTCTTCAGCATTGACCTTCTAAATTTGTCTCCTTCCTCTTGACCCATTCAATGGCATTTTGAAACTCTAACAGCATATAAAACTACAGACATTATAGCACAGTGGGTAAGTAGCCACATCTTAGACTCAAATGGCTCCCACTTAAGTCGCATATCTACCGCAGACTAAGTTGGTGACCTTGGGAAAGTCATTCAGTTTATATTAAATTTCCTCCCATGTAAGAATAATAGTACCTATGGCACAGGATTATTTTGTAGACTAAATAATATAGGTTATGTATAATAAATGATCCTGCTTGTATTGAGGAAAATACAAAAAAATAAATATTAATTTTTTTAAGCTTTTTTTAAGAGGGAGAAAGAGAGAGAGAGAGAGAATGGGAAGGGTGGAGGGAGAGAGGATCCCAAGCAGGCTTTATGCCCAGTGCGGAGCCTACTTGGGGCTTGATCCCAGGACCCTGAAATCGTGAGAGGAGATCAAGAGTCTGGCACTTACTGACTGAGCCACCCAGGTGCCCCAAGAAAATAAATATTATTGAAGGATATAGCTGAAGACATTGACGGCTTGCCGTAGGTGACATATTTCTCAGGAAAGTTACAGAACCATTCCAAGTTATTTAGGAAACCACTGCTAAAACTGCACTATGATTGTTTCTCATATATTCCTATTCAAAGACCTCACCTCTATTGGCCACTTCGTCCCTCAGATGGCCAGTACCTTGAGGGATTCCTAAATTTGAGTCTACACTCCTCTCAAAGGCTGTTCTCGGGCCATAGGTAGGTCCATAAAGCTGAGCTGTAATACTGAGTTCCACCAGAGGCGGCCGCTGTTCAACATCGCCCTACAATGTAAGCTATTTCCCAACCGAAGCTCTAAAGTGAGTAAATGCCCAAGAAAGCAATTTTACAAATTGAAAATAGATTTATTGTGTTTATTTGGAGGGGTGCCTTGCAGCATGGCTCTTGCCACATTCCACCAGAGAGGAGCAGGTTTGGGAATACTTAATAATCCAAATAGTGGTATATAGGACTCAGAGGAAGGCTTTCCTCAGAGGAAGGCTTTCCTCCCCGAGAAGCACAGACTGCGGTGTGTTTCCTCTTGGTTGTTGTGACAATCAGCTGCATACCAATTATAATCCAGGGTTTGTAAACAGCCAGAAGATTCCCTTGGAGGGAGTAATTATACTTCCTTTAACATATAAGGCAAACGCTTTTTCTTAAATATGCTATGTGTTGACTGCAAAGTAAATTTACTTTACTGATGCTAAAGGAAAACCCTCAGGATAAAAGCAAGAAATCTTGGTAGGACAGAGATATTAGGAGGCCAGTGAATGAGCAGAGAACATAAACAATGCCATGGAGTATTATCATTCAGGGGATGAACCTGCTTGGCCCGTTCAAATAAACAGGCATGATGAGATGTTAAGAGCATTGATGCTAAGATTCAGTTTCCTCTCCTATAAATATTTTATTTATTTATTTGACAGAGAGATCACAAGTAGGCAGAGAGGCAGGCAGAGAGAGAGAGGAGGAAGCAGGCTTCCTGCTGAGCAGAGAGCCCGATGCAAGGCTCAATCCCAGGACCCTGAAATCATGACCTGAGATCATGGCCTGAGCTGAAGGCAGAGGCTTAAACTACTGAGCCGCCCAGGCACCCTTTCCTCTTCTATAGAAGAGGAAGCTATTCGGAGAATCTCATTATAAACCATACCTGAAGAGCAGTAGACACCCCCAAACAACATCATGTACTGTAGATGTTGTCAGCCGCAAACCCATATCCCCTTCCAGCTCATCATCCCGCGCACAAGACAATGGCTTCCTAGTGAAAGCATCCAAAGTTCTCTGCCTGGGGCTTCTCTCAGTTCAGGTGCATGGGGCAGTTTGAAAGTGCCAGAAAGTTAACACTTAGGAATAGCCCTTAGCCAATCGTGCAGAAAATTTAGTGGTAAATACCTATTTCCTTGCTTTCTGAGCAGGACAACTCTGAGGCTTGTTCCAGAAGCGTCCCCTGTGGGTCTGAGTCCCTTCCGTCCCTGTGCTAACCTGCTTATTCATGCACCTGGGATTGGCTTCTCTAGCTTCCCAGTCTACTTTCCCCCTTCCTGATGGGAGCTTCCTGGGATGACCTCCAAATAATATCCCACTGGCACTCAAAGTCTAGTTTCAGGATAGAATCCAGCCTAAACACTGGATCTGACCATGGAAATAGACTCCCCAACTTGGACAGTTGAGTTCACAATGACATGTTCAATTCACCAAACAGCCTTGTCTGTTCAGTTTCCTATCCAGCCCTTCTTCGATCCTACAACCACTGTCTCAGTTAAGGCTCTTCCTGTTTATCTGTTTGTTTGTTTACGTCGGCATCATAGTCTCTAAGCCATCTGCACACTTCCAGTAAGCCTACCTACGAATCCACCACCCACTCAGTGCCAAAGTTATCCTAAAAGACAGGCCATTCCCTGGTTTGTTCGTTGTTTTTTAAAGACTTCGGTGGCCCCCAATGCCTCCACAATTACATCTTAAATTTTAGAACATGGTATGTAAAACACCTCAAAAGCTGGTTCCAATCAGTCTTCCAGCCCAGTCTCCAGTGACTGCTAACCACACCGATGGTCCGCCCGCACAGAACAAGAAGCGCCCTGTCCTTCCCCCTGTCCCCTTTCCATGTGTTTGAATGTGCCTGTGATCTTCTCTGTCTGAGGAACCTGGCTTATCATTCAAGGTCTAGCTCAAACTTCTTCACCTCTCCAGCTCCACGCAGGACTTCTCCAACTCCATGAGCTGGTTCCCTCCTATGGGCTCCCACAGTAGCATGTGGATTCACTGGCTCATTCATTCACGCAACAAAGGTTCTTCTGAGCATTTTCCACTATGTACCAATCATGTGCTAAGCCCCAGGGAAAGCATGCTGGATAAAAGCAGAAATCGGGGCGCCTGGGTGGCTCAGTGGGTTAAGCCGCTGCCTTCGGCTCGGGTCATGATCTCAGGGTCCTGGGATCGAGGCCCGCATCGGGCTCTCTGCTCAGCAGGGAGCCTGCTTCCTCCTCTCTGCCTGCCTCTCTGCCTGCTTTGTGATCTCTCTCTGTCAAATAAATAAATAAAATCTTTAAAAAAAAAAAAATAATAAAAGCAGAAATCGCTCTTGCCCACATGAAGATCACAGTTGGAAAAAGGAAACAGATGTTAATTATCAGGTGATCGTATAAAAGCTCATTACAACTGCCATGAGAGTTTTATCATAAAGGAGGCAGACCCAACCTGTAGATACAAGGAATGGGTGCTTAAGTTGAAAGTGAAGTAGTAGGTAACACCAGATGAAGAAAGTGGCACATACGTTCCAGGCACACGTGGTAGGAGGGAACACAGTACTATTTTTGAGGAATAGAAGAGAGGCACAGGGAGACTGGAAGGAGAAGAAGTGCTCAGACCATCCACGGTGTCATTTCTATTTGTTGGCTGTTTCCTCCCTGCTTCATGCTTGAGAATAAGCTCCTTAAAGGTAAAGACCATGTCGTCACTGAAAGCTCTACTTGCCCCAGCATTTAGCACAATGCAAATAACCCTAAGTAATGTACCCTTTTTATGGATGAGGGAGTTGAGGATCAGAACGGTTGAGTGAGTTGCCCAAGGCCCCAAAGCTGGCAGTGGCTGCACAGGAAGTAGAATATAAACCTATCATGCCCCCACTACAATCTTTCTATAAACAGCTTCAAGGCAATCTCCTCACACCTGAGCCCTCCATGGGCAGGGGGTGCCATCCAAGGATCTGAACACAAGGCAGACGCTTAACCTACTGAGCCACCCAAGCACCCTCCCCCCGAAGTCCAGGTTTTTGTATAAGTTCCTTTTCAAAGGGCTTATAACAAAACCCAAAAAGCCAGTTACTGTGTGTGTGTGTGTGTGTGTGTGTGTATGTGTGTGTTGGGGAAGGAGTGTACACTGATCTTCTGGGGATCACAACAAAAAGAGGACCCTTTCCTGGTACAGAATTCTTTTCTGAAACCTCTTTGATGACCAAAAATGGTGTAGGTAGGGAGAATTAGCCATCATAAGAGGTTCCTGGCGACGCCTGGTAAAGAACATCTGCACTGACCCTGAGGGTCTGGAGTGAAAAGACCCTGGTTTAGACTCTCCAGGGGAGTAAGTGGGATTTCTCGTTTCCCGCTTCCCAGAACCTCTCCCCCTTTCCAGCCGGTACCGGCGATTTGGGAAACAGCCCCGTTTCCCGTCTGCCCCGCCGGCCCCCGCAGATCTGCGGGAGAGGCGGCTACCCCGACTCGGGAGGCATCCTCCAGGCCCAGACATTCCTCTCTGTCCATTTCAAGGCGCCGAGCCTGCGCCGTAAATAACAAAGTACTGCGCCCACCATGGAGGACACTGCGTCCTCTCTCTGTGTTTTATCCACGAGTCTTGGGCAAGTCTGGGCCCCGGGGCTTCGATCAAGAGCCCGATTTGAGACTGGCTTTGGGACTGGAGTTAAGGCTCCGCTTGGGCAGCGAAGAGAGGCAGGCAGCGGGGTCGGGGGCGGGCGGGGGCGGGCGGGGGCGCGGCTCTTGCGAGGATTACGGCGGAGGCTGTGGACCTTGGCGCGGCTCGCAGAGGCTGCAGCCATTGCACAGCCGAGCATCCCACATTCAACAGGAGGAACCCGCGGGAGAGGAGCCCGAGCCCACCGCGCCGCAGCCGCCGCAGCCCGTGCGCCCCGCGCCCCTGTGCGCCATGGCCAAGGAAGGAGTGGAGAAGGCGGAGGAGACGGAGCAAATGATCGAGAAGGAGGCAGGCAAAGAGCCTGCTGAGGGCGGCGGCGGCTCTCACCGCCTCGGGGACGCCCAGGAGATGCGCGCCGTGGTGCTGGCCGGCTTCGGGGGGCTCAACAAGCTGCGGGTCACCAGGAAGGCCATGCCTGAGCCGCAGGACGGCGAACTCAAGATCCGCGTCAAAGCCTGGTCCAGTATCCGCGTCTTTCTCGCTTTCTCTCTTTGCGCGCTCGGCGTTCCCGGGGCGGGGGTGGCGGAGCCTCGGTGGGGCCGCTGCGCGGGGAAGAGTGGCCGTGGGCGCCTCCTCCGCGCCCTTCCCGGGTCTCAGATCCTCCCGCTGCCAGCGGCCAGCTGACGCTGGGGGGGATGCAGCGAGGTGGCCCTCGCCCTCGCCAAGCCGGATCTAGCGGTGACTGGAGGGGACTGTGAGCTCTTGCGCGGGGGAGGAACGCGGTGGATGGTGGCGCCCAGCACCGGGGTCTGGAAGATTGCGCTCCGGGGGCTCTCCGTGGGGTAGGACAGCCCGGCTGCCAGGAGAGGGAGTTTGATAACACGGTTAAAAAATAATAACCGTCGGCTTACTGTGTACCAGCCTTCGTGTTTAGAGTCTTACGTGTGCGATCTTATTTAATACTTGCTGAGACCCGATGAGTTAGGTACCATCATTACACCCTGTTTCAGGTGAGGAGATCAGGGCGCAGACAGTGATTTGCCCAACATCTCGCTGCCGCTACTAACTGACCAGGTTAGGATTTGCTACTCGATCTTTTCAGCCTCTGTGCTGGGTTTCTGCTGGGGCTAGCAACAGAGTGCAGGCTGGGGAAGTGCGTTCTCTCTCCCCACTCCTGCGCTCTGCCCCTCTGATGCCTTGGTTGGGAGAAAGGCACTGGGAAGCAGGGGGTTAGGTCCTGGAGCATCTCAGCTCGGTGAGGAGTGAGGCCAAGGCTCCCCTTTTCCCCACGAGCATCTCCTGTGCTTCCAGCGTCTCTTCTGTGCTTTTCCAAAGTGGAAAAATAAACAACCCGCGATCTTCTCAGAACTGTCCCCATCTCAAACGCAGCTCAGCAATCGGAGTGTCCTTCCATTCCCCACTCCTCCTGGGGGAACTTCAGAGTTATTCCCTGCTGGGATTCGCTCTGGAGGGCTTAAGCCTTTCTGCGTGCTGTCACTATCGGATCATTTCTCTGAAGTTCTAGGAGGGAGGGCTCACCGCAGAGGATTCACTGGACCCAACACTTTTTGGTTCTTTATGCAGCAGCGTGGGAAGCACCTAAGGGGAATTTGCTCCTTGCACAGTGAGATGGACTTACCCTTTCTCATGTCTGTATTTTTGAAGCCCCCAGGAGACGCTGCTCCTAAAAGCAGCAGTCAGCTTACCTGTTCCTAGGTTAGACCCCAAACCTGGACTCTGGGACCATATGCAGAGGCAAGAAAAATGCAAAGGAGATTCTCCTCCCATTCACTGCTTTGGGAGCAGGTGCAGGATTCACATGCCAGGCTGGAAGGCAGCTGGCAAGAGAAGCGGGCGCTGGTCTCTGACTCATTCCTCACACGTATAGCGGGTCACAGTTGCCTCTAAACATGACTCTTGGGAATTCAGGGTAAGGGAAGGGGATTTTGCAAACGGGGGGATCCGGTACAATTCTGTTTTGTTAACTCTCATGAACCAAGCTGATTGGTCCCAGAAGACGGAGCTTACGTCTGCCCTTTTCACCAACAAATCCCCAATGTCCAGCATTGCTTGTCAGACAGTATGTCCAATATCAGTTACTGCTGAAGGACTAAGTTATTGCTGGATTAGTGGAGTGATAAAAGACGCTTGGACCAGGGTTGTTGAGTCCTTATTTTTCTTCACCTGCTGGTGGAAGAATGTCTGCTTCGTAAAACTAAAACTATATACTGATAATTTTCCTTCCTTAGCCACAGATCAAAAATATTTCGTGTGTGTGTCTGTGTGTGTGCGTGCGCGCGCTTGCGCGCGCATGAGTGTATTTCATTTTGACTCTCCATTTAGGGTACGTTCAGAGAGTGAAAATGTTGAAGCTACTTTTTAAAGAAAAGAGCATCATTTGCAGTACAAATAGGTCTGGGTTCTCTAGTCTTATGCTAATTACATAGATACTGATAGGAACTGAAGCATTTTGAAATAATAAATGTCAAGATGAAAGCCAGGAGATTGCTTTTCAAAGCCAGATGCCCAAGCCTGTTCTTTATTGGAGACACACACACACACACACACACACACACACACACACGAATCACTGCAGATTCCCCACCCCAGTAGCTCAGAAAGCCAACGAGGCATGGGGGAACATTTGGGATCCAGTATTGCAAAGGGCCCAGACTGATTTTCATTTCCCCAGGCTGGAAGCAGAGTTAATCAGTTTTGCAAGGAGGGACTGAAGTAGGTTTGTGAAGATTACCCTCTGGGCCTTTCCTCCTCCACTGGGCTAGAATCGGCTGGCCAAAGATGCCTAGTGATTGTAAGTTTAGCCTTGGGAGCTAGGATGACTCATTCTTTATTTTTATGAATCAGCTGATGGCTTCCTGGATGAAGGTCCCCCTTTTATCTGCTCTCTATTTTTAATGGGAACCTCTTATCATCAAATAGGATATGCTGTTTCCTTGGGAATAAAGCATAGTCCATCTGAACTAGCATTACTCAGACCTGGAATGAAGGTCCAAGTTGGTCACTCTATAAATTTTATGGAAATGGAAGAGAAGAGGTACAGGGAAATGCATATTTTGTTTCGCTTACCCCCTCTCATTTATGGTCCAGTGTGATAGGTTTTATGGTAGAGCAAACTGAGGCTGGAGATGTTGAGTAATATGCTAAAAACATCACACAGACAGTACAGTTAAGATTTGAGTCTTGGTCTGTCTCTCCTTAAAGCTCTGCTGTTTCCTTTTATTCCATCTTGTCTCCCTCCATGGAAGAGCCACAGGAAATAGGATTTACCTCTCTGGATCTTTGGCATGCAAGCTTGCTTTCCTTACTTTCTTCAAGGAATATGGTTCCTTTGATCTTTTTATGTCTGACTTTAGAGAACATTCTCTCGTGATTCCCAGAGTAATATGGCTTTTCTCCCCAACTGGAGCTATGACGGTCAAATACAACTCAAAAAGAAACACTTTGGAGAGTGCAGGGTGGGAGGGATTGCAGAGTCTTCTAATTTGCTACAAGAGCATCAGCTTTGATGGGGAACCCCTTTAGTCAACCGTTCACTGAGCAATTTACACAGCCAGTAATTTAAGTGGCCAAGAAGAAAAAGCACATGGCCTTTACAAGAAGAAGGATCTGGATGTAGACCCAAGCCCCATCAGTTCCTACCTGTGTGACCTCAACAGACACATCTCAGCTTCTCCAAGCTTGCCATGCCTCAACTGCAAAATGCAGAGAATTCAATGAACCTATGTTGTTGAGAGGATCAGATGCAGGAAAGAGACTGGCACTCAATAAGCAGTAGTTGTTGTGGCTGTTGTCATCGTTGTTGTATCTACGCCTATATGACTGACTTCCTGACAGTCTGATAACTTGGAGGCCATCATTTAAATCATGTAGATAATATAGGCAATGTCCTGTCACATTTGCTTCATGATGAAGAGGGAGACCTTCCTAGACATGAGGCCCAGCCCTGCCACTTGCTAACCATAGATCTTGGGTCTTGCCCCCTAGAGGCAGAGCCCAAGACAGAGATGCTTCTTTAAGTGGTTGATTGAGGGGATGCTCTCAGGAGAATGGGAGCAAGGGAAGCAGGACAAGGAAGGAGCGAAGCAAGGATTTCGTCTCCCCTGGCTCCCACCAGGAGTTCTGGAGCATGGATTGTACATAGAGTCAATTTGACCTTGAAGCAATAGGGGAAGCCTTTGTGGCCCTGTGTGCGCCTGCGTGCACGCGCGTGCACACACACACGCACACCCACCCCAACCCCCCCAATCCTCCCCCACTGCGCCACGCTTCTGTTTGAGCTCCATTCCTCTGGAAGGGGTGTGGGGGTTAGGGCGCCCCACTGAGCCAGGAGCTGCCTGCACTTCCAGCAGTGGGGGGATGGGTGGGTGTACTGCCCTGGAAAAAGGGATCCGACTGAGGTGCAGACATTGCCCTCTATGCTGGTTGGCCTTGATCATGTTGCTTATTTCTCTAAACTTCAGTTTCCTGATCTATAAAATAGAAATGATAATAGCACCTCCCTTTACAGTGCTGTAATGGAGCTGAAATGAGATACAGTGTATAAAGACCTTTTTGGTGATGCCTGGCATATAGGAAGTGGCTCATAAATGATTGCTATTATTATTTAAACTATTATTCTTGGTTTCCACAGCTACCATGTACAGTATATAATTCAAACAGGAACTTTTGGGGTGTTAAAAGGGCACTGATTAATAATTACTCTGGAGCAGGAACAGATCAGAATTCTTCTAGGCAGATTAGGGTACATGGTCCCCCCCATAACTGCTAAGGTTCAGGTCTATGCCTTTGCTGCCAGAAGTCTTGTTACAGTGAGACTTCTCTTGGATGGAATCTAGGAGGATTTGAGGCCGAGGGTCTCCAGGCTGGGCTGCAGAAATATATTTAAGTGGCCATTAACAAGCCTTGTCTGGTTTGTGGCTCAGATTGGCTTGTGATGGAAAGGCACTAATGGACTGGGGACATTTATTTTCCCCAGACTGATTTACGGAGAGAGGCCACATGAAACTGCTAGAATGAGAGCAGTTGGATGAAAAATGGTCCCAGCCGGTCATGGCTCTATTGGCTGATCTGAAAATGGGCCGAGGGCAGGCCACACTAAAGGAAGCCAACCCACGGGGGGACTCTAACATGTCACAGGAGTGGCACGCATTGGGCTAGGGGAGGGAACTAACATTTGCCGAGCACTTGTTAGCAGCCACACACTGAGTTCCCTGCTGTGTACTTAGTTTCAGTTTATCCTTACGACAACTCAACAATATCAGTACCACTGTCTCTATTTTAAAGATGAGAAGCTGACATTCAGAGACATGGGACGATCCCCAACCACTAATCCAAGTCGGCCTGTTCCTGGACTCCTTACATTTGAGAGAATCAGAAAGACTCAGTGACAAAGGTACAACAGAGAAAGGCCTGAGAGACCCAGGGGTACAGAGAGGCAGACAGGCACCAAGCCTGGAATCAGGAATACACAGAACCATGCTTGCATTTGACTGAATCGAAGTATAAATGATTAAGACTCAAAATGGTACAGTGCCATCTCGCCCTCCCAAAATGGCCATTGTATTTCTAAACCACGCCCATGTCCTTTTATTGCTGACTGACGGGACCCTTTAGAGATCTACTTAAGATCACATTGCTAGGACTGTTGGTGCAGAATGCCCATGCTGATTTAACACAGTCACCACTCCTTGGATCCACTGGGACATTCAGGTTCCTTCCTCTTCCCTCCTCTCTCCACTGGGCTATCACTACATTAGTGACTTGACTGTAGGATACCCCCAAACGGCACAGCATTAAAGTGTCACCGATACGGCCAATCTAATGAAACATGGCCAATATCATCTTTCCCGTGTGTATTCAAATAAACAAGTGGAGCGCGTCAGGTTAAGTGACAGTGACGTTTGTAAAGCTGAGAAACTGCTTGGAGGGTCCCTAGTACCCAAGCCAGGAGCCTCTCTGGCATGGAGGTAGGAACAAGGTGTTCTGGATCACTCTGTTGGATAGAGATGTCAGGATTTGACAGAAAGGGATGACTCTGTGCTGACTCACTCTGAGCCCCGCTTGGTGACAAGGAGATGAAGATGCTACTTTAGGGATCTTACTTATTCATGAAAGTTCGCATCTGCCCATGAACTGTGTCCTCCCTGGTGAGGCCTGGGAATAGAGACCAAGTCTGCTTTTCATCCAATAATGGGACGGACTTCTTGCCCTCCCAGCAACTGGAGGAAGAAAGGAAGCCCAGAATCAGTGGTTCTTCTATTTCATAGAAAAAGGAAGTACAGAACATCTCATAGAACATCTGGCATACAGTAGGTTCCCATAAATAGCGGCCCGATCTTAATTATATAGCAGGTGGCCCGTGATGGGCAAAGGAAGCAATGACTGATAATCACGTTCATCCTACCCTCTCCTTGCACCATCTTTGGAGCAACAAAAGCCCATCGCTGTCCTCCATTTTACACTGGACCCTCATAACCCCATTAGGTTATCAAGCTTACTTTCCAAGAGAAGAAAGTGGGACTCAGAGCTAAGGTGGAAAGAGTGAGAAGCTACAAGAGTTCTGAGTTCAGACCCAAACTCTGCCTCACCATGGCTGTGTGATCTTAGTCAAAGAGCACTTTCAACTTGCCCACATCCTCATTTTGGTAATTACACTTACTTTTTGGTGTGTTAGGAAGACTACAGTGCTGACTGTCCCTTGCACACCGTGGGTATTCAGGAAGGGTTCTTTGCCCTCCTCAGTCACTCAAGCTGTAAAAAAACAGGTGGGAATTGGATGCCATCCTCTGGTCCTTGGTCCCGCTGTTCTACCAAACTACACTGGCACCAGGGAGCAGGGGGCTGGCTTTTGAGTCTCAGTCCCAGGGCTGGAATGGATCTGGACTGATCCACACGGGAGGCAGCATGATTTCTCAGGTAGCTGGGGTGCAGAACAGTACAGCCTCTGGAGTTCGTTCCCTCTCATTCAGAGGAACCCAAATCCCACGACCTTTGGGTCCATCGCTGGCATTCAACGCTAACAACAGAGCTCCCCCAGGCATGGGGGAATGGTACCCCCATGACCCCAAGTTCCTGACATTTCTCTTAATAGGGATCTTTTTTGGCACCTTGGCATTTGTCATAGAAGAAGTTTAATTAGATACAAGAGGAGCCTCTTCATAGGAAAAGGGCAGCAGGCGTGTAATCTCAAATTAGTTTGATTCCTCTGTGTGTGATCTCACACAGAAAATCAGTTGGAGCCACGGTATTAAAATGAGTAAATTTAATGTTTGAAGGCCCAGGAGACAAAATATGTGCTTCAATGAAGGAGCTGTTTCATCTTTGAACGTGATATTTTCTTGATGAAAACACGCAGTCAGCTTCTGTCCTCAATCCCGTTCTGTCAGTGACCCTTGACCCCTCAGCTATGCCTCACCCCTCTGGCATCGTTCTGGAGCCAAAAGCGTGCTAAAGAGTGCTTTCCCAGACAGAACCCCCTTGGGAAGTGAAAGCATTGGGCCCTTTTACTCTAGACTTGTCTAAATGGCTGTAGTCCCCAGAGCCCAATGCAGGATCATTATCTTCTGTGAAGGGAATGATCATGATTCATTTCTTGGGCTGCCATTGACTACGCACCCAGACTGGATGAAAGGAAGGATGCTTTTTGGTTATAGTTAATGTCTGAAGTGAAACAGACCTGAATTCCAATCCTGGATCTGATGGTGTTAGCAACCTGTCCAACCTTAGGAAAATGTCTTCAGCTTTTATCGTCTCAGTTTGCTCATCTGTAATGTGGGTATAATTACAGCACCTGTGGGGTACTTTTTTGTGGGAGGGTAAAAAGAGACAATACATCTAAAGTATCTAGTAATGGTGATATATTTAATATTTGTTGAACGAAGTCCTTGTCACATAGTATATGTTAAATATGTCGTAGTGGTAGGGAGGAGACACAAGGAATAGGACATTACAAAGTCCCTCCATACTTCATGAAGTTTTCTGGATGGAGTCCCTATTCAGACTCCAAAGGGTACAAGATCCTTATGTCAAAAGTAGCTTGGGGGCGCCTGGGTGGCTCAGTGGGTTAAGCCTCTGCCTTCAGCTCAGGTCATGATCTCAGGGTCCTGGGATGGAGTCCCACATCGGGTTCTCTGCTCAGTGGGGAGCCTGCTTCCTCTTCTCTCTCTTTCTGCCTGCATCTCTGCCTACTTGTGATCCTATCTGTCAAATAAATCAATAAAATCTTTAAAAGACAAACAAACAAAAAGTAGCCCAGACAGGATGTGCCATCGTGCCATGACATACACCAGAAGATTCAGATGAATTCCTGAAGGAACAAGAGAGGAAATGGAGCCACGATGTACTGTGCTCCTACTGTGTGCCAGAAGCTGAGCCAAGACCAGAGATCTTCAAAAAGAAGACCAGTCACTTCTGCTCTGACTTCTCTTTCCTTTATTTCAGTCATGCCAACCATCATGGTGAAGTTGTCTCTGGCCTTCTAGGCTCTCCCCTCTTCCCTTCCATGTTTTGTCTTCTCCTCACAAGGTAGCTTCATGGGCTTCTCCTGCAACGAGCTTCCTTCCTGAGACTAGGAGACATGGTGGCCTTCTGCTGCAGATGGCTCGTGCGAGGTTAGCAAGGCCCAATGCAGAGCCCCAACTTTTTCTCCCAGTTTTCAAATATCAAGGAAGGAATCTTAATGGCCCTTTGTGAATCACATACTGGACACTGGATCTCTCTTTCTCTCTCTGCCTGACCCAAGGGAATGACGGGCTTGGCCACTTTTGCATCTTGTACCCTCCTACCCTGAGGGATGGAGCATAATGATTGCCCTACTAGGAACACACGAAGTGAGTGTGTATGTGTGTGTTGGGGGGTGGGGTGCGTAGATACTCTGAAAGGAATGGAAGGCAGTTAACAGAAGACAGGGGTGAGAAACACACCAAACTAATCAAAATGGTAGCCACCGCAGAGGATGGGAGAGTTCAATCTTCACCATAAAACGTGACAAATCAGAGATGGGACTGGAGAAGCCAGCTCTATTCCCTATCCTGGGACCTTATAGTCTCAGCACAGAGTGACTGCATCAATTTAAAAAATGACATATATCATATTTCCAGCGTGGAGGCCCACTGTCTTTTAAATCTCTTTGGTAATCCTGGAAGTTCTAGAAACTTGCTCTATTATCATAAAACTGTTGAACACCAAGCCTGGTGCTTGGTTAACAATAGGCACTCAATAAATGTCTGGGGAATGAACGAATTCATTACCAACTTTCCCCCCAAATGTTAGGTGTAGCTTTCTGCAGAAGTTACCATAGCATCAGCACTGACTTGCCTAATATAGGCGGCAGCTGGTCCACGCCCATGTGGCCTCAAGCTTCCCTCTGTCCCCTCAGCTTCCTCTGTCAGGGGCCTCCATCTCTCCAGCGTGTGGGGCTTGGAGGGGAGACTTGAGATGCCGACGGAGCTCAGACGGTTCGGTTTCACCTGTCCTTGATACCATCTGTTCTCTTGAAACTGGACGTTTGCTTTTTGAATTCTCTCATAACTACTTGCCCTTGGCTGGGAAGTGTGGGGTCTTGGACTTCGCAAGATGCTCTGTCGTTTTCTGTTCACTGACATCCCGCAGCACCGAGTGCGGGAGGCCAGGGATCTTGGAGAGAACCCTGTGGGCTGCGTCTGGGGACTGTTACTCCAGGAGGACTGGCTCAAGCATGCCTGTCCCGTGTGTCCACCCGGGGACCCGGGCATCAGCAGCCTGGACGCTGAGACAGTATTTGGCCAGACTTAGGCGGTGCTCATGTCCCAATGTGCATAAATAACCCATCGTTACATTGTGCACCTTCCCCTCATGCAATGGTATAGGTCAGTTACATCTCGGTAAAGCTGGAAAGTAAATACATTATTTCAAACTACTGGGGGGGAAAAACCCATCTTTTTAAAAATATGCAGTATAGTATGTCCATAACTCTGTTCCTACCTTCCTTGGTAGGTCTCAGGACCTTCCCCTTCCACACCTGCCAGATGGGTGCCAGGGTTTCCTGCCCTGACACAGGCAGTTCTGCTGGTTGCCCCACTGATTCTGACCCCCTCTTCTTGCCCTGTTCTGCCCCTCCACACCCTGGAGCCACCCCGCCATGTTTCCCATCCTCTCCATCCCGCGTGGTGTGCCCCTCTGCTTAGGTTAAAAGCAGCCTCTGCCACCTTATGTATTCATGTCCCTGCTGTTCCGAGCTAATAAATGTAACACCCTTTGGTTAATTACTTATCGTCGCTATTATCGTAATGGCCTTTATTGAGTATCTCTGCTAAGTGTTTCATAGGCATTTCTAGGATACTGAACATTTCACAGATGAAGACATAGGATCAAAGAAGTGAGGGAATTTGCTAAAGATCACACAACTAATTAGACAAAGAGAGCTGATGTTGATTGAGCCAGGTTTCTCTCTCCCCAGGGCTTCATCTTCCCGGGTTTTATACCCATTTTCACTGCTCTGTCCTAGACTCAAACTGAAGGGTGTGAGGGTGATTTCACACCACAATCGAGCCGCTCCCTGCCCACCCTGCCCACCCTTGTATTGCCACGGGTGGCTTCATCCTGACTTACTCATATTCTCCAACTCACGGTTGCCTTAGGATGATTTTTTTTCTTTTCTCCAGAAGGCTTAGCTGCTTTCATGCAGACAGATCCATAGTGGGGCACCTCCACTGGCCCCGACAGCCTTGAGTCCTACACTGAACGCGGATGAGGCTTTCTCTGCTGCCTGTTGTGCTCTACAGCCCCTTCTCCTTCCTCCCAAAGCCCACATACCCGCTTCTTCCAAAAGACTCTCCATCAAGTTACAGAATTTCCTTTTTTTTTTTTTAAGATTTTATTTATTTACTAGACTTCCCTTTTTTATTTATTTATTCCTTGTCTAAGATCAGAAACAATTGTTTTTCATTGGTCTACACTCCACCTAGTTCCATCAGCTCATGCGGAGCTATTAATTACATATTATTCCCGTGACTGGTCTGAGTGATCTTGTAAATAGATACTTTTTTACCCTCCCCGCTAAACTCACTGACATTGTACCTACTGGGGACCTAGTAATAAGCTCTGAGTCTGCATTCTGCATCCAGAACCCAGGACATGAAATGCAGTTAGTCACGCGCCCACCCTCCGGAAGGGTTTCTCTGCCTTCAGATCGTGGAGAGCCTTCGGTGTGCGACTGCAGAGGACTCTTTCCTCTGGGACTGCTCTTCCGTAGGAGATAAACAGCAAAGGCAATTTTCACCTTCTTTTTCCCTCAGAGCCCCAACCTCTCGGTGCTCCGCCAACAGCACTTGCAGGAGACTCGACTTCTTGCTTTTGCTCTTTTAACATTGTCTTTGCTTTTCCTATTCTTCTCCTTCCCTTTTGTATCCTTGATGTAGTTGGGTCTGTTCACTCTCCAACAGAAGCCCAGCTTCCAATACAATTTCAAAGCCCCGTCAGGTTCTATGGAGTCCTTTGGAAAACACCAAAGCTAGATCCACTTGTGCTCCAGAGGAAATCCTCTCGAAAATTTCCTCTCCCCATCTCCATTCCCCGCCCCACCCCCGGCCTCCTGCTAACCTCCAAACTGGCCCCCCGCTACTCTTCAGACTCCCCCCGACTCTCAAATCCTGCCCTTGGATCTCCAGTCTTACACATTTATCTCTGCTCGCCTTTCACGCCTCTTCTTTTATCTTCCAGAAGTAAATCTTTGCTCTTCCTGAAGCACATCAATCAAGTAGGACTTTGATCCTCTCCGGCCCCCTCCAGCCTGCTACACTAGCTTACGCGCCGAGGCTGCGCGGCCCGAGGTCATCCCCTTCAGCAAGAAGGAAGGGAAGAGCTTGGATCACTCCTAGCTATTGTCCTGCAGATACCTTCCGTGGATGCATAGTGTTTGCAAGACCAGAACACACCCCGTGCTAAGCAATGAACACAGAGGGGTGGGTTTTCGGATCAGCTCTGCCTTGGAGCTGCTCAAAGTCTATGGGGGGGGGGGGGAGACAGCAGGGTCATGCTTCTGCTACTACCTCCTTCTTAGGCTAATCCCATTTAAATATTAATTAGCTAACCTTAAAAGTTCAGTTCCTCAATCACTCTGGCCCCATATCGAGTGTTTGGTAGCCACATATGGCCAGTGGTTGGACAGCACAGATCTAGACTTTTCTACCACTGCAGAATGTTCAGCTGGGTAATTTGCTGCTCTAGTCTTCACCTTATCTTTTGGTACTGAAACAACTCTTTCACTAAATACTGTTTTTATCAGTAGTGATGACTTAGGGGATCACTGTCATGTTAAAGTCAAAATGGACTGTTTCTCGATGGGGCCCTCACCCTGGTGGGTCTCCAGTGAGACGTTAAGCAGGAACCGCTTTGCACTGTCTGACACTTCCTTCTCAACTGCCTTCTCCCTGCCGTTGAGAGGGGAGATGAAACAAAAGAGTTTGGGAAAACAGGAGCAAAGGATACACCCCTTCCTAAGTGACACGTCCCAGGGGACACCTGCAAATGGGGATCGGGGCAAAGCGAGTCAGGAACCGCCCTCCCTGTGCGGGCTATGACCCCTGTACCGTCTCTTGTTTTGGGGAGTGTCACGCCATGTAGTCACTTATTTGTTGATCTCTGAACTCCTGGGAAGGAGAGCCACCTTCGGCACCGTCATGGCTGTAACATTCAGGCAAGCCCCCAGCTGTGGAGGGGCTGCTGAATTTAAACGGAATTAGATTGAATGTTCTACATAAGCAACCACTGCCAGACGCCTGTTTGAAGTCAGAGACTCCATCAACATCTAACTACGGAACACGGAGATTTTAACCTTTTTAGGAACCTTCTCAGGAACAAATACCTGCTGTGTCCCCAGGAGAAGCGGAGAGTAAAGGAGGGACTCCAGGTCCAGAAATCAAGGGGTTCGTCTTGGCATCAAGGAGAGCTTGTTTTGGATCCATCAGTACCATGCTTTTGTGTTTCTGTTGAAAGCTGGCTCTTGATATTTCGATTTTCAATCACTGGCCATTTGGTTCCATTTTTGGAATACTACTGAAGTAGGTTTTGAATACTAACTTGGACATAGGGTTGGAATATATTTCCTCTCTCAGAGGGAATGAACCAGACATGTACAACTCTAGCCCAGACTACGCTGCCTCGTCATCATCTATAATTTGTGGATCAGGATCTGGGGGGGAGCAACAACAGTGTTATTGACTTCATAAGCAAAATGGTAGATTGATTACAAAGGACATCAAAAGTGCTGGGGAGCTCTGTTAGGTCTCACATGGCCACAGTGGTCTGTTTATCTGGAAACAGTGGTTAGAGAGGGTGGGCAAGGTCACGTGGAGCCCGTGTCAGGAACCACAGGCCAGCGATGGGGAGAGCAGAGTCTGAGCATTACTTCCAACCTTGCCACCGCTGATGGAACACAGGTGGCTTCTCCCTCCTGAGGTCCATCCAGGACAATTGTGGCTGCTCTCCAATGAGAGGCCTCGTTTGAAATCTGCATAAAAGGTGTCCTTGTTTTAGACAATGAGTGTTTTTTCCCCCTCCCCTAACAGATTGCTATCAGTCTTGAGATAACAGAATGGGTGCTTACACAAACCCAGAAAGAAAAAAAGAAGAATTTGGAAGTCAGATTTTCTGAGATCAAGGCCTATTGTCCTGGGCTTTCTCAAGTTATCTGCTGAGATGAAGAAACAAAAACAGAACTGGCAGCACTGGGGAGATGAGGGAATGATCAGACACCTGCTTCTTTGCCCCCGCTTGGACTGGGAGTTAAATACTTTGATGAACACAGAGCAGCGGGAGAAGTGCAGTGTAAAGAGGGCGCACCTCCCCCTCCGGGAGTGGCTTGTGCTTGGAGCACAGCCTCACGGCTGGCCCTCCTGGTGTTCTGGGAGCTGGCCGAGGCGCCCATGGACACTCCCCAAGCCAAGGGAATTCCACACTTCCCACCTGGAGTCTGACAGTGTTCTCCTCCACGGCCACGTCCCTCCCAGCATTCTGTGACCTCCGACCTCCCACAGACCCACAGCAAGCCCCGAACTCCTACTATTTTTCGGGAACCTTCCCAAGTATTCTGACAATCCATCTGCCTTTCCCTTTCTTGTTTTTCTTAGTGTCTGTCCCTTCCTTGGTGTTTTGGTCCCTTCAATTCCTGCCTTTCCCTTTCCTCTTATTTTCTCAGGTCCTGGCTTAAAGATCTCACTCTCTTTTCTTCCATTGGTTATAAAACCTCTGGACCTTTCCTCCTCAGGGGCCACCATACAAAGCTCCATAAATATGTACCATCAGTGACAGCTGCTCTGTGCCCACAAGGGAATAAAACCTAGAAAAGGAAGAAGGTGCCTTCTGTCTTACAGCGGATATTGGGTACACCACCCAGAACCCCTCTAAGGATCCAGGCCCTGGAGTGATGGTGGCCAACCCCTCCTGGCTGTGCCCCTGTGCTCTTTCCCCGGGGCGGGGGGGCAGCTCTTATCCGGGACTAGCTGATGTGAGGGTATGAAGGCCTTGTCCCCTGGCCTTGATTCATGAAGACATGAGGGGCCATCCTAGCTCTGGAACTTTCTGTGGATAAACTGAGTCTTTTTTACTACCACATCAGTGTCGAACTTTCTTTCTCTACTCAGCCGGGTGCCCTCAGGAGCGCACAGGTATTGTTTCTAGAGCTCTCCCCTTCACACCTCCTTGCCTGCAAATCTTGGGCTCAGAGGCTGCTTCCCAGGAAAGCTGACCTGTGACACCTTCTTTGTGTCGTGATGGTGGAGGAGAGAGAGTGACAATGCCAGCAGCTCACGTTTATTGAGTCTTTCACCGTGCGTGAGGTGCTCTGTGTCACAAGCCCTGTCATACACCGTCCACACCAGCACCCTGCACGTTGAGCACGTTGCTACCCCATTTCGGAGATGAGCAAATGGAGGCTCAAGGACTTCCAGCAGCTCACGGGAGAGGGGGCCAGAGGGCTAACGCTACGGATCGACATTTAGCTTCAGTGGTAGCGGAGGACCACCAGGACAATTCCTGGGTGACTCTTTGCTGGGGGTCAGTGTTCTGACTTCATGGTGATCTTGTGGGACAGCCTATGTCTGGTGGCTGTGTGAGCCCTCTTGCCTATCCTCTATAAAGTCACCCATCATGCCGTACTATAAGCAGCTTTTATAGTTTCGAGGGCCCCTGTTCACTCCGGGGAGCCAAGCCTTAGGATACGCTCGGGAGGTAGGAAGGGCTCCATGGGACAGATGAATCAAGGAGCTGGGAAATCTGAGTGATGCTCTCTCAAGAAGCAAAGGCCAGTAGCCAAAAGCATAGCCCTGGACTCACATTATTTGGTTTCGCACCTTGGTTTCGAGAACCTCAATGTACCTTGGTTTTGTTCCTGTAAAATGTCGTAATATGAGCGATCCCCTAGTATTGTTTTTATTGTTGTAAAAATCATGCTTCTAAAACACGTAACGCCATGCCTGCTATGTAATAAGTATCTCCAAACTGTTCTCTAGCCACAAATAATTTTTTTTTTCTAAAGATTTTGTTTATTTATTTGACAGACAGAGATCACAAGTAGGCAGAGAGGCAGGCGGAGAGAGAGGGAAGCAGGCTCCCTGCTGATCAGAGAGCCCAGTGCAGGACTCGATCCCAGGACCCTGAAATCATGACCTGAGCTGAAGGCAGAGGCTTAACCCATTGAGCCACCCAGGCGCCCCCAAATAATTCCTTTTGTCCCCATGCCCCATCATCAGAGAAACTAGAATGGGGGTTTCCACATATCTGTCAGTTTCTGGTGGGGGGAGCGCTCCAGCTGTCACAAAGCCCTACGAAAGAACATGGTCCCACTGAGTGAGTACTGGTTACACGTGAATTCAAAGGGTGTTGGACATGTTTCAGAGAACGCAGGAGCTCATGGTTTCCAGAGACTTAAAGCATGTCGGTTGGTTCTATATTTTAGACTCTGTCCCATGACATCTTTCATGATCTTCATAAAACCCCTAAGTCACCAAGAACGTGACAACCTCTATTTTTGTTCGCAATTTGGGTAGAGGCGTTAGCAGCGTGATAACCACGCCAGTAACACATTCGGGAGGAAGAGCCAGTTTTTTGGATGAAAGAATGAGGATCCAAAAAGAGCCAGACAAATTGGCATAATGAGGCTAATCTAGTAAGACCGCATTTCACAAGGATATGTATAATCCTTTGGACCAGGATCAAAAAATTCAAGGGCCCTGGTGGACAGTGAGAGAGCTTTCCATTTTCTTATCTATTTAATCATCGTCTATTAATTTTTACCTTGCCTCATTCCAAAAAGGACATGAAGTCGCTTAAAAAGAAAGGATACTGCAGCCAGTTCCCTAAGTGGTCCCCAGACCAGCCGCGGCGGCATCACCGGGAAACCTGCTAGAAAGGCAGAGTCTTGGACCTCACTCTAGACCTGCTGAGTCAGAAAACTCAGCAGGAAGGCCCAGCAATCTGTGTTTTAACAAACCCTCCAGGGAATTCTGATACATCATAAAGTTTAAGATGCATTATATTAGAGTTTAAGATTACTTTTTTTAAGTTTTTTTTTTTTTTTTAATTCATTTGACAGAGAGAGACACAGCGAGAGAGAGAACACAAACAGGGGAACTGGGAAAGAGAGAAGCAGGCCTCCTGCTGAGCAGAGAGCCCAATGCGGGGCTCGATCCCAGGACCCTGGGATCATGACCTGAGCAGAAGGTAGACACTTAACGACCAAGCCACGCAGGCGCCGCAAGATTTTTTTTTTTTTTTTTAAATGGAAACTCCAAAGCATTCAGAAAGTTAAGATGAAGTTGAGTGTTAGGATGACAGAGAGGACAAAGACCATAATGTCCTGCAGCTGGATAGGGGCAGGCGGAGTGCTGCAAATCTGGCTCGGAGCTTCCTACCAGCCAGTGCAAAGAAAGGAATATAATTAGTTTATAAACTGCTGGGATTGGAAGATCCGTACAAACCAGTCCCTGTACTGATATTCCTGTCTTCATAAAGAAGCAAATGTATACTGTAACAAGTGATATGCTCAACAATAGTCCCTCGTAGGTAAAAGAACATGTTTCTGTAGGGACTGAACCAATGACGAGGCAATACTTGGGATTTCTGTCGGGTGTGAGATCAGAATGTGTGATGGAGTTCTGCTGATCTGTGTCAACAGAAGTAAGCTGCTGCAAGAGGGAGATTTTCATCACACTGTTCTCTGTGTGGTGGTCTGACAATGTTTGGAGTCCCGTGGCCAGTGCTGAGGGTACCAACAACCGGGGGAAGGAACTAAGAGGCAGGAGGTCTACAATCCTTCCATATAAACAACCCGTCCCTTCCTTTCACCTAGAGAATAAAAGACAGGGGAACTTCTCCATATGTCCTTGCCTCTTTTTGGCTAAGCTTTTTGGGCCAATATCATTTCAAATTGGAAAGTTAATAAACTATAGCTGGTTCTTCCATCGTCCACTTGGTGGTATCCTGTAACGAATCCTTTGTGTCTTTCTTCAATATCATTAGCATGTCCAAAAACAATGGACAGCTCCCAGACAGGAGCCTTGAGGACAAGAATACAGACTAGTCCACCATGCTGTATAGTAGCCCTAACAGTCAAAAGCGCAAGATTGGAAGTCATACGAAAAGGGCTCGTATCCCAGTTCTGTCACCAACTATACAACCTCAGGCAAGGCATTTCACCTTCTCCATGCCTCTCCTTCCTCGTGCACAAAATGGAGACTGAAATGGTCCACACGTTAATACATGCAGCGGCATCGTCACAGGAGAAACATTTGTTGAGTCTAGCAGAATGTAAAATGAAGGCAGCTAAACCTCTCCCATGACACATTCCAGGGTTGGCATCCATCACTTAGAAGGTAACAGAAAATAAAGTATAGAGACTATGGCTGGCTTGCCTTCCTTCTGAATACAACCTAAGCATCCCAAATCAGTGTCTTTTTCTAAGACCACCAAGTATCCCTTCCTGTTTACCTATGCTTTTTTTTTTTTTCTTAAGATTTTAAAATTTCTTTATGTGAGAGAGAGTGAGCACAGAGAGAGTGAGGCGGTACGGGTGGGGAGCAGAGGCAGAGGGAGAAGCAGAGAAGCAGGCTTCCCATTGAGCAAGGAGCCCAACACCTGTCTCCATCCCAGGACCCTGGCTTACTCCCAAAACCCTGGGATCATGACCTGGGCCAAAGACAGATGCTCCAGTAACTGAACCAGTCCGTCACCACCGCCCTTCCCCTCCACCTCCCGTTTACTTCGATTTGGTAATATCTTGAGGAGAGCACACAGGACAAAGGAGCACCAAGTAAACAGTTTGGTGTTTACTTGGTGCTGGGGAGGCGCTTACCTGGGGAGGGCCTCAAAGGCTCAGCCAAGGCCCCATCTGCACGGATGACCATATCTACTTACATCTAAGAGTTCATGGTGTCAGGGGTTACACAACAAACAAGGAGTTTGAAGACTTTGATTCAATTCAAGTCTCAGCTCTGCCATGTGCTAATTGGTGTTGTCTTTGACAAGTCAGGTTTCTTATCTAAGGAGTCTCGTTATTCACATCTGTTTAATGGGAATAATAACATACACACTTGTCGCCTTTCTGGGATTGTTATAAGGCTTCATGAGATGTGTGTGAAAGCACATTGCAAACTGCACTGTCCTGTGACATAACAGAGTGAGATTTTGTAAAGGGACTAACCCCACATCTACCTGTGTCTTCTATCACGTTTCTCATCCTTTGCTTTGAGATTTTGGGGGTCCCTTTGCCAAACCTGTCTTCATAACCCTTTAAACATAGCCTTTGAGTAACAGTATGGGAAGAACAATTTAAAGTCTTCTTTATTAAAATTATACTAATCTTTGGGGCTCCTGGGAGGCTCAGTGGGCTTTGGGGCGCCTGGATGGCTCAGTGGGTTAAAGCCTCTGCCTTCGGCCCCGGTCATGATCTCAGGGTCCTGGGATTGAGCCCCTTGTCAGGCTCTCTGCTCAGCAGGGAGCCTGCTTCCCTTCCTCTCTCTCTGCTGCCTCTCTGCCTACTTGGGATCTCTGTCTGTCAAATGAATAAATAAAATCTTTAAAAAAAAATTATACTAATCTTTGAGAAAAGTAAGATTACCTAGCAGAACATTTTATTAAGCACTTTCCAGCACTATTTTATTTTATTTTTGCAACAATTTTAAATGTTTAAGAACCATATAAATATTAGGTAAGAGAGACATCTGTAGATTACCCTCTATGTGAGCCTGGGTCATGAAAATAGTCCTTGCCATCCCCAAACAATGTCTCAGTGAAAATCAGGTTATCTTAGAGAATACTGGAAACTATAAT